>NC_089647.1:31821200-32421200 GCF_037042795.1 Molothrus aeneus | reverse complement strand
CACTGCAAGGTACTTTATGGACTTTCCTTCTATTCCACGAGTTTGATGGTCAGCTAAAACAGAGATTGAAATAGAACAATTCACCTTTGAAGCCAAAACATAGGGAAAAATTTATTATCCCAAATCCACAACATCAGGAATTTCACAAAACTTTTTTCCATGTCTTAAATGTTTCGTTTCATACTTCGAACCACAATATGCTGCTGAAGAGCATACAGCACTTGTCAGCTTTGTTGTTGACAGCTGTAGAGCATTCATTAAGCAGTTTGCTCACTTAATACCCCTTCACTCCAGGTCTTCCTTTACATCATATTATTAAGCTCTTCACTTTCCCCTCTCCCTTCCAAGTTCATGTTTTTCCATCTATTTACCTATACCTGTCTATGTATTTTCAGCCAGAAATTTATAAATCAACTTACTTGGAGTGTATTTCAGTGATATAAGGATATTAGAAATGCATCAGGGCCAAGGTACAGGCCAGTGTACCCATTGTCTTTCAAAAAATCCATCACTGAACCTCCCAATAGTACAATAGTTGCATGATGCTGCTAGAAAAAAAAAGTGAGCTGAACAGAACAGTAAGCATTTTTCATGTCTTTGGTTGATTAAAGTTGAACTCCTTGGCATGTGTGAAAACCTTGTTATTACCTGTAAAGGGCTCTTTGCTTTGTTTTTAAATTAGTAATCATATTATTATGAGCAACAGGTAATATCTGGCTCTCCTAGCTGCATCTGTGAGTTAAGTTGACATATCCAAAATGTGGAAGTGTAGGAGAAGGAAGAAATTTGTAGAAGAAATTACAAAGTGAATTCACAGTGTAAAATATTACCTCATCAAAATGCTAGTAAGTGACTGAAAGGAAAGCTTTGAATTTCTGCCTCCTTTCCTCCTGATAGTACATGTTAAGCATTTGGTTTATATTGCTATCTGTTACCTAAAGGAAGCACTTCAGAGCTGTAAGCGCATGTGAGTGTGTACATTTTAGTAGTTTAGTAATTAAGCTGGCATTATAATGCATGTCAACAATCACAGCAGGCTTCAATGAAGAGCCCTAGTAGAACAGGTATTGAAAGAACACCAGGGTGGCTGTCACAGATTAGCAGTACTGGCATTAGCAAATGGACATTGTGAACTCAGGTAAGAAAACATAATTTATTAGTTAGAGTAATGATAATGCTGTTAGCTCCCCATGGTAACTAATTTGAGGTGCCGGATAATGTTGATTCATTTAAGGATCTGTTGCTGTTTTCAATTACAGTTGTAGAATATACAGCTGTACTGTATGAAAATGATTAAATGAGAAAACAGGTATTTAAAATAAATCTGTATAACTCTGAAGCAGAATTTAACAAAAATGGTTTAAACAACAGTAATGTATTAATAAATTAACATAAGTGTTCCCAAAAGAGCTGTGAATCTCTAAAATTCACTCTAACTGGAACAAAAACTAGCTGCAAATTCTTGGCACAGAAAAAATAGGCCCATGAACAAATGATGAAAAATGAGCTCTTCCCTTTAGGCTTGTTCTCAAAATAATGTCTTTAAGTAGCTCAAACTCTTTCAATTGTACAATGACAGAATGGATAATTTTGGAAGGGACTACTGGAGGTCATCTTGTCCAGCTCAACCAGAGGCCCCAAAATCACCTTCCTCAGGATTGTGTCCAGACTGAGTATCTCTAAAGGTGGAGACTCCATAACCTCTTTGGGTGACCTGTTAAATGAAGTATGAATAATTCTCTCTGCAACCTTAAGTAGAAGATTTTACTTTTTAGGCCATCTGAAGCTTAGTCCTGTCAGGAGCTCCTCATGTCCCTTCATATTATCAACTTATGCTCTACTATATTTACCAAAGATTTACCTCCCAGAAGCCTCCCCTATCTGGGCATCTTCTGTAACTTCTGTGAGGAGAAAGATTCTTCTCTTTCATCTTTCCAGCTGGGACTGAGTGCAGCAGCTGAGAGAGACCAGACAGCTCTTTGCTGTGCAGTCACACTCTGATTGCAAAATCCTATTCTTAGCCCTGCTTTTTACAGAGTTTGTGGCAAGGAGCAAAAGAACAGAAACATTTTAAGATGCCATATGAAAGAAAAAGCAGTAATTCCATTGACATTTCTGACGCTGCATGAATGCTTTGACTGTATACTTGGTGATTTGTGATGTTGAAGATTTTTATGTCATAACATCTTTGGGGTCTTGGACTACATACTTTAGTAGTTCTGCTTGATTTTGGTGTAAAAAAGGAGAGCTTTCAGTGTTTCTAAGAGTGTATTTGTTTAAATGAAGTGGTATCAAGTCATTCTTCTGCTTATGGTTTACAAAAAACATATCACAGTGGATGGAGCTATTAGGCTAGGAAAAAAGGAACAAATTTCTAAGAAAAGATAACATATGAATTAACGAGCAAATGAAATAGATATCCTATACAAGTATGAGTACCAGGGTCCCTTGGTACAAGGGAACACTGTTGTGGTTCCAAAGAATCTCTTTCTGTCTGCTTAGACAATCATGTGCATGTTGAAGTGTTCCAAAGTACTCATTGACTGGATAGCTGCTTCAGAAGAGTCTATTTGGTCAACAATTCGTGTTCCTGTAGATTTGCATAATAAGACAGAAAAGCTTCCCAGGAAACACTGGAATCTCTTAGGTCAACCAGCATTATATTATGCCACAAAGCATTTATTTTATTTTAATCTTTCCTGAATTCCTTTCTGAAAGTGTGTGGATGGATTTATTCAGTGATTTATTCTGATTTTTTCCTAAACCAGTTTATGAAAGAAAGGAGATAAGATGTTAAAGCACCACATAACATGAAATTCATTCCCTTTTCCATTATAACTGAAACTGTACCTTTGTCAGGACATGTGTTGAGCTGAGGATACGACTTCATACACAAGCCCTGGTTGCATCCCAATACCACAGATACCTCTCCATGAAGAAGACTCAGTCTCTAATGGTCTTGAGTTCACACTGTATTGTTAAAATAGTCCTGCTGAAAGTTAATCATTAATTATGTATAAAGATAGTCTCATTAAATAAGCTAAGAAAGGGAAAATTAGACATTTGTAAGGCTTGACCAAATGCTAAATCCTGAAAAAATTTATTGGATTCCAATTTGAACAAGAATTAAAATGCTACTTATGCTCTCCAGAGGCTACTAAATTTCTCCTAGCACATTCAACTTTATTTTATCCTCTGAAACTCTTAAATAGAGAAGACTCACCTGAAGCATCTCCCATATACGCTATGCCAGAGCTGCATTTCTGAAGTGCACGGGAGAATTGGGTAGGAAACAATTGGAGCCTGGAAGTGCTCCTTGCCAGCAAAACTTAAGTTCTGAACATACCAGAAGGATCTAGCAGAAATCATCGAGGAACACGCAAATATAACTTATAAAAGCAAAAGTCTTACCAAAGTAGTGGAGAAATTACACCAGTTTCCAAACAATATTGGCCTTTGAAAATTATCGGTCAGCTGTAGCATCTTCAAAATTTGGATATGCATATTTGTAAATCCAGGAAGCAAGACCTTATTGTAAATCAGTGACTCAGTTTCTCTTTATTTGGCCACATGGTTAACAAGACAAATATGTTTAGATGTATGCTTTATATGCTTTCTGGTGACATATCCAGTGGTAGGTGTCTATTTGGGCATATGTTATGTTGTTAATGGAGTCATCAAAAGCAGACGCTGTGATTATGGAATCAGCTATGATCATCTATATGAATTAAATAAAAGGTGTTTAAAATCAAGACATTAGGTGGTGACCTCATTTGGAAATGACCTGGCATGTCTTACAGGACATCTAGGAATTAAGGATGTTGACGTGAGAAAGAGTTGCAATAAAGGTTAAGTGACAGACAAAGGAGTTGCACACTGGTGCCAGGTGGAATGGAAAAAAGAAAAATTCACTTTTTTCATTAATGATATGTAATAGTGTGCAGGACAACACTGTTAACTAGTTCACACTAAAAAATGAAAGCCTTGAGATCATGGGCTAGAGAGAACAATTGAATGTTGCCTGGGACTACAGTACATGTAATTTTTTTTTTTAAATCTTCATCCCTGTGATCCTAGATCATTCAGAGTTCTGTGAGTTAAGCCTTTTTACAAACTGTTGACTCTACTGGAAATCCAAGGATCATCCCAAATTGCTTTA
Organism: Molothrus aeneus; assembly: GCF_037042795.1. Taxonomy (NCBI): domain Eukaryota; kingdom Metazoa; phylum Chordata; class Aves; order Passeriformes; family Icteridae; genus Molothrus; species Molothrus aeneus. The sequence continues at coordinate 32,417,041 of NC_089647.1, read as the reverse complement.
GGCAATTTCAACCTGAGGTTAAAACAGCCAGTTCTGAGACAGGTGTGGAACAAATAAAACCTCTGTTCTGTAAGGGCATTACCCCAGAGACCAAGCCTCAGTGCTGCTTGGACTTCAGCTCTTCTGAATGTGTCTGCTAGCTTTGGGAATGAGTATTAGATTTACATGCTAAAATGACCCCAAATTCACCTCTTTATAAAATGATGCAAAATACCATGTGAGTTGCAAAATGAATGAGACATCAACTCTTTGTACTGCTGAGATAAAAACACAACCCTGATCAAGTTCAGAGGTAGCAAAGACTGATACCCGGTTATAAAGGTAAATGAAACCCTCTTGCATTTTTCCAGTTAGGAGAATAAGGAAGAGGTTATGAAAAAGGAGAGCTATGTAGATGGTGAAGGGTCTAGAGGAGAAACCTTGTGAGGAGTGGCTCAAGTCACTTGGTTTGTTTGGCCTGGAGAAGAGGAGACTGAGGGGAAACCTCACTGTTGTGTACAGCTTAACCTCACAAGGGTAGGCAACAGGGCAGGCATGGATCCCTTCTCTGTGGTGACCAGTGACAGGACCTGAGGGAATGGCCTGAAGTTGTGTCAGGAGAGGTTTAGGGTAGGTATTAGATATTATTCACCCAGAGGGTGGTTGGGCACTGGGTCAGGCACCCCAGGGAAGTGTTCACAGCACCAGCCTGACAGAATTCAAGAAGCATTTGGACGATGCTGTGGGGCACATGGTGGGACTCTTGGGCTGTCCTTTGCAGGGCCAGGAGTTGGACTCAGTGAACCTTATGGCTCCCTTCCAACTCAGAATATTCTGTTATTCTATGATTCCATGTTTGTTGCGCTTTCACATCTCTAGTTTTGCTCCTCTATAAGGCTAATAATAAAAAAGTGGCAGGGAACACAAATATTCATGAGACACGAGATTTGAAAAGAAAATACTGCAATGGAAGGAAAGCAGAGCTGACTTTTATTTGATGCAGCTGCTGAGCTATTCAAGGACATGGCCCTCTGGCGGCCCTGTCATCAGATACCTTTGAAAGATCCTCAGTGTGAATGACAGAGTGGGTGAAGAATGACCCAGCTCAATTCCCATTTTATTGTTTTTCATTGTAATCTGATTATCTGGTGCTACCATGTGTCAAAGGGACATTGTTTGACAACTGCATCAAATTCACAGGAGCACAGGAGTGTGTTAGGAAAAATATGTGCTTCATTCAGCCCTTTCAACCTGCATTGAGGATTGCATGCACTTTTTTTGGTTTCTAACCTTATTGCCTTACAGTACAAATAGCTAATCTCTTGAATAATTCTAATTAAATGTCACACTGTGGAAGGTATGACTTGTCAAGTAACAGGGTGATTGGTACAGCCATGGCCTGAAAGCAGGAGTACACGGGGCTATGATGACTGAAAAACATCTAACCTTAATTTTTTATGTTTAACAGCTTGACTGCCAATGAAAGTGGAATCTACCAGAAGAGCGGGACTATGGATTATTTATTGATTAAAGACAGTTTAGAATCAAGTGATTATGTCCTAGCAAGACCTTTCAATTCTGGCCATATTTTTATGACTGCACAATAGTTTATGAAATGTTTTTACACATCAGGAGTTCATTTAAGGTTTTTTGTAATTATCAGATCCCTATTTTCCTTCAATGCACTACAGAGAACTCATAGAACAGAGAGTTTAAGTTAAAGGTGCTATTTTAACAGAACAGTTGGAAGCTGCTGCAGGCACAGACCCAGAAATCCAATACAGAACATAAATTATTTACCTACAACTGCATAATCAGGGTCATGCTGGAAGAGACACCCAACAAACAGCAAGGTGCTATGAGAGGTGCTGTCAACATTTCTGTTAATAGCGTGACTCTCAATTTTTGCCCCAGCATGTGTGTTGGCTATTGTGCTGCTGGAGATGATGCTTTTCAGATGAGACAGAAAATTAGCTTCTGACTACATGTGGCCACTAATGATCCCATGCCAGCCTCTGTAAGAGCATGAGATAACCCAGGTGTCCTTCAGTTCAGATAATTGCATTTTGCTGATCTAAATTTCACCTTTGGTTTTAATCAGATATGAAATTCTTAACTTGATGCTCTAACCTGTTATATAGGTTCACTGCTTATGGATAAGGTACTGCCATTTCAGGGAGATATGAGTCTTTATATTTGGGATAAAAGTTCTTAACAGGAGAACTGTTGCATTGTTATTGCTATAAGGACACATTCACTGACATTTTGAAGAATGGCATGGGAAGGTGATTGTACCACTGGCACAAAATGAAGAGGGGAAAATTCCAGTAAATGATAATTTACTTATTTTCCAACAAGCTATTAAAATAATATATCATGAATTAAAAACACTTAAAAAGAGGATGTGTGCAATTGAGGAGAAAAGAGCTTAACCATGCTCCTAAGCCTCCAGATTTTATTCTAACTTATATTTCTAATTTAAATCTTGGGAACCCTGGGCAGACAATGTGGTAACACCATGGGAAAAAAAAAAGTGAATAAAATAATAAATCAGATAGTTGCCTAGGTTCCAATCACATGAAAGAATTCTAAATCCTTCTTAGTCCAGCCCTATAAGTGACCAGGAAGGGTGAATCATGAAGACTTTATGAAACTTTGTAGGATTGGTACTGTGCCATTTGCTTAAAATTCATGCTGAGAGATGAGTTTTCTCTCCCCTATACCTGGAAATGTTCCAGGTGAGGTTGGATGTGACTTGGTCTAGAGGAAGATGTCCCAGCCCATGGCATGGGGACTGGAAATAAATGATCTTTAAGGTCCCCTCCAACCTGAAGCATCCTGTGTTTCTTCGATTCTATGACCTATGCTCATGTGTGCAGCTCCTTTACTGTCTCTTATACTGTTGTTTTTAATTTGAAAATCAGATAAGTCTTCCAAAAAAACTCCACAAAACCTGTAAACTAGGTGAGATACACAAAGAAATCTAGATGCCAAAGTACTGCCAAGGGAGACCAAAAGACACCAGGGGTAAATTAGATTGAACAATATTTTGTAATGTGACAGTTCAGAAAACATGACTGAAAGCTGTGTACAAAGAAGTGTCATGTCCTTGATCAGTTTTCTCTAGGTAGTACTTTGCATCTGAAATACTGTGTATAGACTGTTCCTGTCAATAACCAGTGAGAGAATCAAACAACAAAAAAAAAAACTCAGTCAAGCTGGCAGCTGTTCATGGAAGGCGTTGGAAAGGATTCATGATTAAGTGGCTGAAATGACTGAATAATGAGGAGTAATTAGAAGGCTAATTTACGACTAAACATTTAATTTTGATGATGGAGGTCAATGGGAGTTTAATCATTAACTGTGAAGGAAGATTTATCAGTCCTCAGTAGAAAGTTATTTACCATTATTTTTGTCATCATCTTACTAGAAATTATTCTGACATTTATGAAGTACATGCAAAAAAAACCCACTTTCATATGAGGGCTGTAGTTGGAAGAAAAGAGACAAGAACTTTGTTCAAATGTGAATCTTCACAATGGTATTTCCTAAAAAAAAGTGATGCAAATCCAGGTGGTCAACATGTGGATAAAAACTGTAGCATTCAGGAAGAAGAAACCAAGGTGAAACCTCCAGTGACTAGATGACCAAACAGGATTGAACTTCCTCCATTATTATTTTATATGACTTTATGGGATAAATATCAAAGTGGATTGTTCCTTGAAGACAACAGATTATTATTGTCAACTCTATGTTCTTTAAGGCAGCTGGAGAAATTTGAGAATAACCATCACTCTCTTTTAATAGTATGAAAATATCTCTTTCAGATTTCATAATTGATGGTAATTTCACCAAGGTGATTTTTCTCGAAACAATACTTTTGCATTCATTCCTACAAAAAAAAAAAAAAAAAAAAAAAAAAAAAAAAAAAAGTTTTTGCTTACTTCTACTAGCATAAGGCATATCTTGCCTGACTTTAGATTTTTATCATACAGTTGCTCCATTAGAATCAGGAAACACATTCTTGGTTTGGTAAACAGCTAAGCCTATTATTAAGTTGATTTGTTGACAAAATTAGAAAAAGATAATTAGTCAGGTGGAGAAAAATAGTCTTCAAATTTCACCAAGAGCTAGAGGTGCATTTCAAAGAAATAAATTCAAGCCCTATTTGAAACATTGTTTAACAAATGTACCATAACAGACCTTGAACTGTCTCTAGTGGTTCTTAGAGTATGTCTATTTAAATGGACAATAAATCATACATTAATGAAAAGCCGGCATTTAGTTCTGGGAAAGAAAGTAAACAAATTAAATGAGTGTTCTCTGTTTTATAAAGAAGGGAAATCACCTGGGCAACATTTTGATGTTAATAATTTTGTCTTCACAATTACTTATTTTACCTTATTTCTAGCACATATTTTACCACTTAAATTTGGGTTTACACAATAGAAACTTCAAACTCTCTTAAAGCTGTACATATGGCTTTCAGACAGAGATCAGTGCGCCATTGCACTAAGTATTGTCCACAACAAAAAGACCATCATAATCTCCAAGATTAAAAGCTAGGAAATTTCCTTCCTAGTATCCATAAGAACTTTCTGAGTTAATGTTTTTGCATGACAAAAGACTACAAGACTATTACAGACAAAGTAGCTACAGTCTTGTGACCCTCTTATAACCTATGCATTTAGCAAATAAACCTCACATCTGTGGCTGTTGATTATTACTTTCATTATTATGGAGAAAAGTAAGTCTTTCCTTTGGCTAAGCACTTATGCTTATTTTATTTTTCAAGATGTGTATAAGCTAATGGTATGCTAATCAGGGTAATGATTTCAAAAAGACACTTTAGTAATCCTTTTAATTAAAAAAAAAGGCTCATATTAATTAAGAGGAAGCACATTATTATTTATCATCAGAGTTAGAAGGCATACTTATTGCAGTCCCTCCTTTAATTCAAATTATTATGAAGTCTGTGATATAATAAGACCAGCATCAAAGTTGTGATGATGAATGCTAGTATTTTTTTAAAGTGAACCAAACCATTTTTCTTTCCAACTGAATGGAATATAACAGTCATGAGGAAATGTAAATTTGTCTTGAAGTCTGATTTAAATCAATGATAATATCCAAAAGATAATACAGCTCTAAGAATGTATGTCATGGGGGCTTTGGTTTTTTCTTGAGAAAAAAATTATTATTATCATTAAGAATCTTTTGAAGCCACTCTTTTGAATATATCAGAGACAGAACTGCTCAAAAGACCTTGAAGTCACAAGTGAATTGATGAAATCAATGGGAATCTTCCCATTACCTTGGATAACGGTGATTTACATTTCAAAGTGAACTGCTGTTTACGTCTATCCATGGATGACAAAGCCAAAATTTTGGTCTTCTCTCATACTCAAACTGGAAGCAGGTAGTGTCTCCACCGAGATATATATTTGCCAATCTATCTCCTTGGCTATTTAAAAGTCTGTTTTGGGCATGTCCTGTCTAATGTTCACAACAGAGATGTTTGGTTTGTGTTTTCTGGGCATTAACACAGCAGCTGTTTATTCAGCTTTTGTACTTAGAGGCTGCAAACCACCTGGCATCATGTTGCAACTTCCAGATTGAGCCCTGGTAAACCAAAAGCAGAGACTTTCTCATACCCACCATCCAGTGACCTAGAGACTGGTAATTCACCTGACATGCTGTAGAAACAGCTCTCAGTTCCACCTGAGGTATTTGTGTTTGTACCTGCTATCAGCCAGGTAAACGCTTTAATCAATATACTGATATTTGAATTGCTCATTCCTCCCAAATTAAAACATTGTCTGAGATTAGCAATAAATATTTACATCCATAAAGAGAGAAAATGTGGCAGTGTACCTAATTCCATATCCTTTTAATTAGAGCAGATAGGAAAGGAGAGGTAGCGTTTAGTTCAGGTTAAATAAATGCTTAATATAACACTAAAAATATCCAGTTATTTCCTGTATCACTCTGTTTTTTCAGTCTTTCATGGAATTTTTACTTCCAACACAAAACAAAAGAATAGTTAGAAGGTAGCTAGGCCAGGAAGTATTTTAAAATAATTCAGCTAATAGACATGTATTAGACATACAGCCTAGGTGACCTAGTGGCTACCAGTTTAAGAGATGTGGTATTGGGGTTTGAGAGGAAGTGAATTTTCTGGGATGCTGTGGTCAAACCAATAGGTGCTCAGATTTGAATATTGGCACCTGGTGTGGCCACTGGGGACATGGATACGCCTCTGAGAACACAGGGGTTAAAAGCAGAGCATGCCCAGGAAACCCTCTCTTGGGTTCCGGCAGTGAAAGAGCTCGGATCTCTCCCCTGTCCAGCTGCCGGCTGGGCGGGGGAGGGGAAGCCATGCGGCCGGGTGAGGTAGGCCGGGCCTTGGACAGAGAGGGGAGGTGAAGAGGCCCCGAGGGTGGAAGGGTGGAGAAGTGCCAAGAGGCATCGGGCAGCCACCCTCCCCCTGGAGAGAGAGACAGTACAGCCTGTGCTTGTGCCACCTTGAAATTTGATAGCACGGCCGGGAGAAGGAGAAGGGGGGTTGCGGCGAGAAGGTGCTGGCAGGGCAGCGTGGGAGTCCTGAGCAGGCAGAGCCTGAGATTTTAACCCTTTTCTTGAATAATGGAAACCTTACAAATACTCATCCTCCTGGATCTGAATGAGAAGAGAGATAGAGATAAAATGGAGGAGGAAATGGGCAAGTGTGATGAAAGTTCGTGCAAGTGAAAGATGTTGGAAGAGTAGAGAAGAATCTTAGGTAGGAAGAGATGATGGAGTGGCCTTGGCTGGACTTCTCTTGTATAGCCATGGACAGAACCATGTTTCCTGTGCCACAGAGACTGCTTCCAGGGGGAGGCAATGGCTCAGACCCAAGAGGCTTCAGTGTTGAGACCTCTCAGCCCCAGGGGGTGAAATATGGGGGGGACAGGTGTCCCAAAGGTGAGACTGTGCTCTTTTTGGTACGGGACAAAGCATCCTTAAAAGGACAACCCTAGAAGCAGCTCTGGTCCATGTGCAATGGTGAGAGCACTGTACATGGAAGGAAGAGGTCACGACGGCAGATGTACTCCGGGCGGTGCCACGAGTGACACGGAAACACACGAGGCTTCAACCGTGTTTCCAGGGGAAGCCCATGGTACAAGAAGGACTCCTCTCCTCTTGATGAACTGAGGATTGATTGTCTGAAGGGTGGTGCTGGACCAAGAGTTGGTGATCTGAGGGATGGATGTATTGGAAATTTGGTGGGGGGAGGAGGAAATGTTTTTGGAAGGTTTTCATTTTTCCTGTGTGTTTCTTTTTACATATAGTTGTAGTTTAGTTAATAAAGTTTTTTTTTCTTTATTTCTAAGTGGGAGCCTGCTTTGCTTATTCCTGGTCACATCTCACAGCAGACACCAGGGAGAGTGTATTTTCAAGGGGGCACTGGCAATGAGCCAGCGTCAAACCATGACATATGGCTACCTTCCTATCTTCCAGATATGATCCATAAGGAAGGACTGGTTTATGTTCCTATCTCCAAGGGAAACCTGATTCTTGTGAATCCAGAGATGACAAAAAACATAGAAGACATTGTTATCCCCCATTCTGAATTGGTTTTCAATTGGCTCATCCTCTCTCCATTTGATTCATACTTATTCAGCTTGCCAGTGGCCTCCAGAAGGCAGAAGATATTAATTTCTGGAGGCTTGGCATTGGTTTAGTTCTTTGCTGAGTTTGGACATTCATTACACCAGTCAAATTGAAGACACTCCTGCATTCTGCCTTGGAGACCTTAGTCCAATATATAATCATGATAAAGATGCTCTTTGCACATCTATGAGCAAAAATCTGTAGAATGAAAGCTTTCTGTAGTTTTGGGAATGAGAACTACAAGAGAACATGTCAATACACGTCAATATTTTGAGTGTAACATAAATTAGTAATTCTATCTGTATCCTAAAATATTGGCATGAACTAAGATATGAAGGTCAAAAATCATTCTAAGAATAATTACTGCAGATAGGATGAAATGACAGAGTCAATTCAGTCTGTTATGTTCAGAACTTTTTCTGCACAAAGGGAAATCTACATGCTCTCTCTACTTAATAGATGAGACATGAAAATCTTCTTTATGTTCTGGTTTCCCTAAAAGTATTTTCCTGTTTCCTTCCCATAAAAATCAAATAAATACTAACCTAACCTAGAGCTTAGAGTTCATATGATTATTGACTCCCTTATAATGCATTTCACTGAAATTCATTGCATTGAATTGTTATGATGCTGTACAGATGGCTGTTAAGGAACGTGGCAATTAAATTGCATGGCTACATGCTACATGTCATCCCAGACTGGTCAACAGAGTTCTCTGCCAAGACTGCGATTTGCTCTTTTGATATACTTATGCATTGTCTTTTCTTATTGCAGCCAGACCCCTTAAATTTAGAGGCTACAAAAAGGGTGGCAAAGTAAAATGAAATGAAGTGAAATAAAATAAAAACCAAAAAAACCAAACCAAAACAGCAAAAAAGCAGTAGTGCAAACAGGAAAGAAGCTCAGAGGAGAATGACTTGTAACGAGGGGCACATTTATATTTTTGGCCATGAATGATCACCACTAAATCTACACTATTAGATACATCTATGGAAGGGACCTGCTGATACTGAAGATTTAGAATATTTAGTTTCAATAGCAAAGCAGAGAACAGTTCTCAAACCACTACAAAAAAAGTTAATGTACGTGGCATTGAGACCCTTTAAGAGCATCCTCAATAAAAGGATAAAGGATGAAATGAAGGTTTAGCCTTCAGTGCTGTGAGTGTTTTGCTTATTTAAGTGAAGTCCTATGGACACAACTATTTATGTGATTGTAAGGGAAAAAAAAGAGTGATTGGTAACATCAGAGCTTATAAATGAGCTGAGTGGGCCACTTGGCAGGGTTGACTGCAGCACAGTACTTCCTTGCTGGGTTCCTCTCAGGTTTCTATATTGCTTGCTTTCACTGTAAGAAATGACCAGCACCTATGGAGATAAACTGTCAGACTCCTAAATAACCTTATCTCTGTTTGAATTAAGAGTCTTGATATATTTATGTTAGTTATAGTTATAGACAGTTATAGTTATAGTTAATTTTCAGACTTTTATTAATTAATTCTTCAATCAAAATCCATACCTTGTTTTGCCTTTGACAAAGAACCATTTGTTTGATTGTTGGTATCGTTGGTTGCTGGGGGTTTGCTACTTTTTTTTTTTCCTGGAAGGGAATTTATTATTTATGAACTTGGTCAGTTCTGTTTTCTTCTCTGTGATGAAAGAAACATGACAGCATCTTCTGAACAAAAACATGCAGTTTTGTTGCTGCTGCTGCTGCAGTGTGGAGCTATTGGTAATCTTTGTACAGTCAGAAGTTGCTCATGCAGGAGAATGATAAGATTAAAGTACAGTGGGAACATGTGAAAAATACTGCTACTTTTGCAATGTTATTATTGCTGAAATAATTTAAAAGATTTTGGTTTTAAACATGTAACAAAAATCCTCAATTTTAATAGTTTCATAGTATCCATCAAAATTCATTTAGTAAGTGTTCATATTTAAGAGATATAAATATCCTATATTATAAGATGCTTGCTTCTTCCAGGCTACTTTCAGCACTGTAAGAGTCATAATGAAATGTAATTTCATAAACCTCAAAATACTAAAGAGATGGGAATAAAAAGATTCATTTTAGGCTTATAAATTTTTCTGTCGGCTCAAAATCTTTTCCATAGAGAACAAATTAATTGAAATCCATTGGGGACTATATAATCTACTTATGTCTTCTGGAGTAGATGTAAATTCTTCAGGTAATTTCACACATTTCAAAAGAGTTGTGTCAAATTTTCAACAAAAAACTAGTGTTTCAGTAGTTAAATTTTAAATGTCTGTGTACTGGAAGTCTGAAATCTATTACTTCTCAGTAGGTTGTTGTCTGAAGAGAAGTAGCACCAACCCTGACAGCACAATGAATTTTCTCCCAAATCTCATTGCATCTGGTGAAATATAATATGCTTAAAGTCATGGGTGGTCATTTGTCCTTCTTTATACAATTATTTTTCAATATGCAGTATGCTGGTGGCCAATGAAATGGAACTTGAATTGTCTTTTAATTAAACTCAAACATAAAATCTATGCTGTATTGAAATAATAGTAGTCAGACAAGTTAATTCAGCATGAAAAAGTAAAATTTTGTGTTATTATGTCTCTATAAATCCCTTTGCTTCAACCACATTCAAGGACAGAAACAGTGAAGACCATATAGGCTTCATAGTTTGACATCAGAGTCCTGAGGCTCTCTTGGAAACATATTCCATAATATGGATACATTCCATTCAAAGTGTCTGTTTTCACATTCTTACACTGTTTTGAAAGTCTTACATTTACACAATATAATCCAACAATTAAACTTTGCTATATTAAGAAAAAAACATTTAGCAACCTTTCAACTATGGCAAGATGTTTGGGAGATGTGAAGACTTTTCAGATGATGACCTAGTTCTTCTGCAATGAGTCAGGAGGGTAAGCCACCCAGCCTCTTCCTGACTGAGATCCACAGATGGTAACACCACAAGCTCTGAAAGAAAAATAAAAAATGTTGGTCAGAATCATCTGTGACATACACATACACAGTATAAATACAAGGCATAATTGATATGCCTTGTATTTATACTTTGCACTAGAACTTTCTCTGGGTTGGGTCCACTTTTTTCTCTGCACTAAAAGCTTTTCGGTGTCTCCTGTTGCTATTGAGCATCAGTAATTCTCCTTAACAGATAAAAAATCTGTATTAATGAATACAGTCATAGTTAATATTGCAGAAAAAGAGACATAGTGGGTGGATAGTTTACAATTCATTTACTTTCACAGATTGACTAAAGTCTTTTGACTAACAATTAATATTAAAATATCAAGAGGGAAAGAAGAAGAAGAGGGGGAGAAACAACACATTAAAGTCTCAAAAAAACAAATATAAAAATTACAATGCTAATTATCCATTTGATCACTGCAGTTCTCAGCTGGCTGATTTGCTTTGAGTGAAGTAGAAATAGATGAATTCTCAAATTGCATTTTATTTGCTTTGCTTCTCATAAGCATTGTCATTTGATCATAAGTAATGAAATGAATAAGTGTGTATATGTACAATATATACTTTTATCAATTCAGAAAAAACACCAGGTTCCCCAAACTGAAGCTGCACAACTCTTAATATTTCTTGTGCAACCATCTTATACTCAAGTAAGTGTGTCCATCACCTCAGTTAGTTACCAAGTATCTGCTTACCTGTTATTAAATCTAATCATACCACATTAGCCAATGTTTAAGTGTAAAGTAGTTTAGTCCAGTCTGTGGTGAAAAAGGTTTATGGACAGTCATGGTGCATCTCATCTGAAAAGATTTCACAGGCACAGTGAAAGGATATGTGAGGATTTGGTAACTCTTTTAAACTTGGATATCTGAGCGCTCTTCTCATGTCCCACTGGGTGTTCACATTATTATACCATAATTTCTTCCCTGTCTTTTCCCCCATGGCTTGGTTTATAGGTACATCTGTCCTGTAGATGATTTGGGGTGATCAGACAAGCCTGTTTGCAAAATCCCTGCTTCATTCATCCAGGGCTTTAAAGACATATAGTGAATGAAGGCAAGAAGAATAGAAGGAGACATTGCTATCTAAAGAGCCATTTCTGTTCCTACATGAAACAAATTTTCCATGGATTACTGATAAAATTTTTAAATCAAGTAAAGTTTGTTATTTCAAGAAGAGCTTTACTTTTCCAGGCAGCCATTCTGATATTCTGTTCTATGTTGATGGTGTACCCACAGCTGCATCTTCTTGTGCTTAGAATAGTTCTCTGAACAAAAGTCATACTGCAAACAGGCTAGAGTTGATGAAAAAAGAAATATATCTTTTGATAAACCAAGCAGATTGATATGTTTGGTCATTTTTTGTTAGATTCTCCAAACTCTAATCTTTATCTGTAAAAAGCACTTCACTGACCATGCAGTAAAAATAGTCAGTTTGCAGTACAAAAATATCTAGGGCCTTGAAAAGAGGAAGCATAGAGACAGCCAACATTATCCAAACAATACACATTACTGAGTGGAGCATAGCAGAGGAAGTGTGAAGCAAATGTTCTCTCATGTTAATAAAAAAGGAAGTCATGCATAGACCCTTTGCTCTTATGTGTTTCACATGGAAACTAGCCAAATTCCTAAGGGCTAAGGAAGCCAGAGCTGAGAGTATGTAGCTCTTTTTTTCTTTCAGAAGAGGGTGACACTATGACAGACACTATAAAAGTTATCTTTACATTATCTGATGACTAATTGCTAAATATTAAGATAATATCCTGCAGTGTTTGTGATGGGAGAGCTGATTTCAGGATTATGAGTAGCAGAAGTTGACTTTCTGATTTCACTCCATGCTAACTGTCCTGATCTCAGCTAGAAGAAAGTGAAGATAAATGATTGGCATTATGCACCCAAGCAAAAGATTTCAAGGCTTGCCATGCAAGGATGCCTCACCGCTAAGTACCCTCAGCACTCTGCTCTGGAGTGTTGGGCATAGACAAATATGAATGCTGCAGTTCTGTTTGGATAACCACAGCTCCAATAATGAATCTTATACACATGTGAGAAGCAAATAAACCAACATCCTGTGTCTCCAGTGTGAAAACAAACATCCTCAAATCTTCCTACCTCTATTCAGCTGGAAAAGCCCTGATTTGACTTGCAATACACAAATCAGAGATACCATCTAATATGGCATGAACCTAAGATTCTGAATTGCAAATGAGCAGCGTTTGCCAATGATTAAATTATCATGCAAGTGAACTTTGCAAAGTAAAGAGGCATGAACAGATTGTCTTTGGAAAATTCCATTTGGATGGGCAAGTTAAATTAGCCTTTTTGAGTTTGTACAGGCTTTAGTTTTTGTGAGTTGTGCTGTTGTGTTATCATTTTTATCTGTACTGTTCCATTTTATTTGATTTATTTTTTCAGCAGTCCATGAAAAAATTGAAATAATTCCAGCAAATGTTTCCAAACAATAAGGAATTGTCCCACAAAATAAGAACAGATTATTGTTCTGAAATCTAAATTGCAGGGCACAGCTAGTATAAGAAAAGACTGATTATTTCTATAAAATACACTATTAGTTTCTAAGATTGAAAATATTTTACATCATACTATTGACTCCCTAAGGTAAAAAAAAAGTGCTGAAAATATATAATTTGCAATGATATGAAAAGAGGTTATTTATGTCTATAAATGGAAAGCAATATACCTAACTGGTCATTTCTCCAGATCAATACACAGTGTCAACATGCAGTTTTAAATATTTTTCAAGAAATTAGGATGGCATCAAGAGTAAAATCAGTATGTTAGTGCTTAATACAGTTCTGGGGAAAACTTCAGTGTTCAAGAGAGACACTCTTTTTCTAAACTCTCCCAACCTATTTTTACATGTGGTTAACCCTGGACAGCAGATGCTCACCAAACCGCTCCATCACTTTGTCTTCTCAGCCAGGGGAGAGAAAATTAGATGGAAAGAACTTGCAGGTTAAGATGAGACAGTTTACTAATGCATAAGTGAAAGGTTACACACACACATAAGCAAAGAGAAGAAAAAATGTGTCTGGCTACTTTCCAGGAAGCAGGGCTTTAGCATGTCTAGTGGTTGTTCTTGAAGACAAATATTGTAAATAAAGAATGCCTCTCCTTCCTCCTCTTTTTCATAGCTTTTATACCTGAGCTGATGCCCTATGGTATGTAATGTCCCTTGGGTCAGTTTTGGTCAGCTGGTCTGGTTGTGTTTCCTCCCAGGATCTTGCCCATCTCCAGCCTACTGATGTTAGAGGAGATTGTTGAGAGACAGCCCTGATGCTGTTCTGGCTCTGCTCAGCAGTAGCGAAAACTCTGATATGTTATCAACACCTTTCCAGCTACCAATGCAGAGCACAGCACTGTGAGGGCTGCTATGGGGAAAATTAACTCCACCTCAGCTATTCCAAATATGTTAGAATAAAGTCTTAGGCTTTAAGAATGATCATGGTTTCCATCTTTAAAATCACCAAAAATCTAAACATGAGGGATTAAATGATCAATCAAAAAGATTTAATCTCAAAAATCGGTTAATGTATTTTTAACAGCTGCATAGAATAGAACAGCATATATTTCAGGTAAAGATAATTGAAGCAACGTTTTTTAGATTTTGACAACCTTTAATTCAAAAACAGCTCTTGGAACAAGCTTGAAAGGTGAGACTTTAAACAAAATGATGGTCTCTTTAATGGGTGAAGGAATGAAAAGAAACTGAAGGGGACTTAAAGCAAGAATTCCATTTGCCAGTGAAGTCTAATTATATCTTCTTTTAAAAGTTGCTTCTTTCTTGGAGTCACTTCTTGTTATACTTGAACAGAGCTGCATTCACACCTCCCCTGTATGTTCAGAAACTCAAAATGTGTTTAAATATTTATGTTTTCTAAAGTAGGAAAGGTAGAGAGTCTGTATTGCCCAACGTATTCTAAGATCTACAAATATATTCTGAAAACATTTCTTTAGCAGAAATTATAGTGTGGAAAGGAGGATAAATGGGGCACATGTTTAACAGCTTTTCAGAGGCTTATCTGCTCTGTAATGTGTAAACAAAACCAAGGTGCCCATGTTTTTAAAATATCCAAATTAACTGCGTGTTGCTTGGTCATTCAGTACTGCATCTAGGTAGACCTGAATCATGCCATTATACATTACTACAACTGGATATCAGCTTTTGGAGGTGACAGCTGGCTCTTATTTATCTGTGAAGACTCATTGAGGAACATGAAGCAGAAGAAAGGAATATTCATCAAAGAATTCATGCAAGATGGCACTCTTCCTGAATCCTTTCAGACTTTGTTCATACCTCTACACTTAACTTTGTTCATACCTCTACACTTAATTTTCAATCCACATGCAGAATATTTTTATGACCAGTCTAAATGACAAAGTCCCCAAGGTTATGAAATTCTCAATATAACAATAAATATTTTCTCTTCTTTACTGTAAATCTAAAAATACCATGAATAATAATACCAAATTTTCTTGTATACTAGACTGTATAAAGTGGATAAGCAGATAAAATGATCCCTTTTAATTCTTCTCTATGTCGCTTTCAACACTTCAACTGAAAAGAATTGTAAATTCTTTTCAAATTTAGTCAACTGAGGAAAGTTTAAATTTCTTCACTGAAATGTTTTTGTTCCTTGCAATCAAAGAGAGCTGTTTCCTATAAAGAGAGACAGGAGAAAACAACTCTTTAGAAAGTTAAGTTGTGCATGCACCATTATTGTTCTCCTGAATCCACTGAATTTAATTTCATAAGTTCTAGTTCAGTTAAATAACAAAACAGAGCACAAAAAACATGCTACTGTCTTGGAAACCTACAATATTTAGTCAGTGTAAGATATTTTTTCTATCACACTTTTCAAATGTAAGACTTTTTTTTTTTACCATAAATGGTCTTTTCTTGTTTTGAATTAGGCTTTTGTTCTGGTAGGCATTGATGTGTATACAGCATGTCTTTGTTAATAAACAATTTTTGAGTAAACTGTTTCCAAGGCTTCCAAAACTCAAACTGAATTTTTTGGGAGATAAAATAGGGATTTTTTCTGAGTAGGAACTAGCCTAAACCTCCATAGTAAATCGAGATTTCTAACACTGGTAGGTTAAGAATTGTCAAATGTCCAAAATATTTCTCAATAACCCTTCCGGTGTCCTTTCCAAAATATAATAAAGAAAATAATTAGATTATTTTTTCTGAAACACCTGGCTGAGGAACTGTATTGACTAGTATCAATCTTTTGAAATAATCTGTGTAATAATAAGAACTGGTCCAGCAACCTGGCATTATGTAGCTACCCATTCATATCATCCTTCATTTGTTTCAAGAATTTCCTTTCCTCAACTTTCTTGTGTAACATTGAGCCAAACATTTTACCTGAGATTTACAAGTAGACCTATGCACCGAAGTTGTATTCTAAAAAGACACTTGTCTCCCTGGCTGCCTAAATTCTCTTTGTTATTAATGAAGGAAATGAGGTGTCTGAGGACAGGATCTATAGAAGGTAACTTTCTGCTTTGGGGAGGTCTACTTTTTGCCTTATAGCAAATACATAATACAAATACAGTATTTTGGACTCTCTCCCTTCTTTGGCATTCTTCTTTCAACTAGGTGTGCCTACCATGAGCAT
The DNA here is from genome assembly GCF_037042795.1 of Molothrus aeneus. Taxonomy (NCBI): domain Eukaryota; kingdom Metazoa; phylum Chordata; class Aves; order Passeriformes; family Icteridae; genus Molothrus; species Molothrus aeneus. The sequence goes on along the minus strand of NC_089647.1, from coordinate 32,400,801 downwards.
CTGAGTGCTTAACTCCCTCCTTCCAAAATCTAGAACAGTGAGCTCTGCCAATAACTATGTCTTGTCCCTTTACTCTTAGATTACGTGCACAAATGACACAAGGTGTAGCCCAAATACTGTGTTTATTGATCACTCATTTTGAAAAAATAATTTATAATACCGTGTGCTATGCATAAATCTGTAATTTCACATTTTATTGTCAAATGGGACTTCTTTTAGTGCAAAATTTTATGCAGCTTTAGAGGAAACTCTCTTCTGAAACTTGATCCTTTCATTCTGGGAGGCAGAAATACTGTAGGGTTGAATGAGGTTGGAATGCCCATTCCTAACACCATTGTAAACCTGCAGTATTATCCTGGTTAAAGAGTTTGCTTTGATTTTCTCTCTTTTCCATTATGAGAATGCAATTGAATTTTAGTGGTAAGATGTGTCTAAACCTGATACATCAGTTCCAAAATATTGGTTTAGTTAATCCTTTCTCTTAGAAATAGATACGAATAAGACATAAATTATTTACTGTGAGGTGTTGGAGTGCATGCAGAATTCATAGTCCCATTTGCAGTTCTGTGGCCTAACCGCTGGACAGAAAGACACATATCCTGAGGTGTGTGCTTGAGAAAGAGAAAAAGAGTACCAGATGATGACTCAAACCTTGATTTTGCACTCATTCTATGAAGCTTAGGATGTTCACTTTGTTTCTTCTTCCTCAAGGTTTTCACTTGGGCAAACAATTAAATCATATGCCTTTAAATTTAGATTGCTTTTCTCACAGGATAGTCTTACCCTGAGTAAAAATTTATTGAGCACCAATATCACTGCCTGCCCAGTTACTCATAAATTCAATAGTCCATGCCTGTCAATGTCTTCCTAAGCTGCTTTTCACACTGGAAAAATGCACACTCTTGCTGAGGAGTCCACCCAGCCAGTATCTCTCTGTGGTGTATTTTGTAGTCAGTGCTGGGTTAAAGATTTGACTTGATAGATTTAGAGTTTTTTCACAACTTTAATGATTCTGTGATTTCCCTCTACCCTTTCTTTATTCCCAGGTGCAATTTCACTCCTGGTTTTTCTACCTCCTGCCCTCAAGTGGTACGGGGGCTGGGCAATGGGGGCTGTGGTCAGTTCATCACATGTCATCTCTGATGGTCCTTCTTCCTCAGGACTCTTCACAATCTTTCCCTCCAGCATGGGGTCCATCCCATGGCAGACAGTCCTCAAAGAACCTCTCCACTTTTATAAGTTTGTATAAATATCATCTCATTTGCTTCATCTGTCAAATCTCCCAGCTAATTCTTTCCATAAAGCTAGGTAACTTCTTTTAAAGATAACTACTCTTATTAAAAAACTCATTATCAGGCTATATCAAGCTAGGCATACACACTTTTAAACATTGTCCTTGATTGAAAACTACATGAATTACATTCACAAGAGAAAGTGGGTGCTTATATGATTTTTCTGACCTTTTGTGGAAAGTTAATGTGAGATCCTTTTAGCTTAAATCATTAATCTTATTTTCAATGACTGACACCTCTATGCACTCCTATGCATATTCAGAGTCATTCTGACAGACAAGTGTTTCCCTGGCAATCCAAATAGATAACTATGTACTATAGCTGTGGCATAGAGGTTAATTGGAAAGTGCTTATATGACACATTGATTTTTAATGCATCATCATCGTCATCCAGAAATATTATCTTTCTTGTCCTGGTATTTCTACTATCTAATCAAGCTTTTATTCAAAAAGAGGAAATATTCACACGTACAGTTTGTATAAGGATGCTGACTATAGATTAGTTTCTGTGTCATATATTTCATTCTTTGTGAACATCCAGTATACATACTGTATATACTAATCCTATCAAGAGCTTTGAAGGAAACATTCGTTTGAAATTTTTAACAAATTAGCAAATTAAAATGAAGGGACAAGATTTTAAGCTGACCAAAAAGTGGCATTCTTTGCCAGCTTTATCTCTGTGAATATCACATACTGATCTGTACATCTCAGCTTCAGGGCTGGATATCCCAGGAGCAGTCCTATTCATAAAAGGCCTTGACAATTAAATATTCCTGTGATTTGAGGTGAAGGCATTCAATGGATGAGTATAAATCTCCAGCTTAACCCACAGGAGCTATTCTCATACGTATAAGAAAAATATGATTATTGGGACAATTCTTATTGCTCCATTGCAAGAGAAAATGTGAGTAGTGAAAACAGTGCCTTTAAATTTGCCTAGAAAGTAGAAAAACTGACAAAATCTTTTCCCCTCATTTCCGTAAGATATGTTGTTTTCTTTCCCCATTTGCTGATAAGATGGGGCACAGGCAAATTATTTATTGTCTGTAAAATGCTGTTATTAACTATGATTTTTAACATTATCATGGCTCACTGATTGAAGAATCTAGTATTTTCAACATTTTGTGTTTAAACTCCTTTTATTTTTTTGGAGTGCATCGAGTTGGAATCTGGAAAAGAGAAAAAAGAGGTGAATAATTTATTAAGGCAATCATGCTTCATTAGATTTTAATCATTATTATTGAAGAAGAGATCAATAAATCTGTTCTTTTACCCAGGATTTTGTTCTTTCCCTTAGGGTACCTGTCCTTCATTCAAAAAGTGTTGTGTCTTGTGCTCTATGAGTTAAAATGGAGACATAATAAGAAATCACTTTATTGCAATCTACCTATGAAATAATGCTGAAAGGGATCAATAGAACAACGAATAAAAAGTAAAGGTCCATAAGGATGATTGATGTCAGCTCACTTCTGTATTTCCTTCTGCTGTATAACCTAGGTGAGAAGTGGCTAAGTGTGAAGGTGAATATTATACCCAGTCTTTCTACTTCTTTTTTTCACTCTCCTGTCCCCACTGAACTTTTATAGATTTAAAATTAAAGTCAAACTTCAAGCCATTTTCAAGCTTTACTGATTATAGAAAGGAGATTTTAGGACAAAAATCCTCACTAATTACACTTAGGGATTCTTTTTCTAGTATCCTGTTTCAACTCCATCTTGCAAGACTAATGCAAAAAGAACCCCACTTAGTTGTTACATATAAATAAAAAATTGAGTGCTGATGGCAGGATATGTTTATTCCTGTAACCATTAATACACAGATCAATGACCATTTCTCTTCCTGTACCCCAGGTTTTCCTTTTGAAATAGGTGGTGATAGTGGCTGTGCTTTTTTACTAGCTGCTGTGTGTTTGGTCCATTCAGTTCTTCCAAACTTTCTCTGTTTATTATCTGTCTTTCTAGGCAATGCTTATCAGTGAGTTGTTTTCTTTCCCTGTGGAAAAGCTTTAAGTTGCTATCATAATGCAAGATATTAATACTTTTTATCTTTTGGGAATTTTAATGCTTCTGGAGCAATACATTTACAATAGTATGGAACTTGTTGAAGAGCACAGTCATCTTCCTTTGACCTATTTTGCACAAGACTTTGTTCTTTCTTTTCCTGCACTTTTTTGTTATAGACCATGTTTTTTACCTACTATTGCAGAAATTATAAACCATGTTTTTTACCTACTATTGCAGAAATGAGAAAATTCCCACCAGTCAATTATAAGGTTGAAAGGTTGCAGGTGTAAATAAAAAATATTTTAGGGTGCTTATCTGGAGTCTGAACTTTCTTTCCAAGTGATGATTCTTTTAATTTTTTCCTCCTATTAAGGGTGGAACACTATCATTGCTCTTGTGTGCTGAGGTTTCAACCAAATTACTGAATGTCCTGTTAAGAGCCACTGAGAGGCAGCTGGGGTGCAGAACAGCAGTAAGATGGATAGGCTTGTTGATGCATTGCTGTCATAGCTCTTCAATAATTACCCATATGTTGGGAAAGGTTTAGAATGTGCCTGTCATTCCCATGCTAATTGCAGGCTGTTGCAAAGCTCATTTTTCATTACTGGGATCATGCCATATTTATGGGGTTTGATGAGTTGTTTGTTCTGGGTTGATGCACTGCAGTTTTGTTGGAAGTTTCACATTTGAATTGCAAATAGATTAGTGGGTTAGATTCTTTTAAACTTAGAATTCATTTCAGGTAACTCAACAGACAAAATCTTGAGTCAAATAAAGTGAGCTCAATAGGCAGAAGTATAACACTTTGTTTGAAAATACTGGTTTTGATTGAAAGAAACAATTTTTTCAGACTTTTACTACATTACAATTTTAGTTGAATTAAATAAAAATTTCTTTCTTTTCCCATCTTCACCCTTTCTCTTTCACAAAGTTGTGAGATCCTCATAGACACCAGAATCAGAGTTCAGGTTTTACACTGGCAGTTAATTTCCTAATTGTCATGCTTTGAAGGCACGAATGAGTGTAAGGTGATGCAGCTTTTTTGAGAGTACTGCAATCTCTAGAGATCCAAATATACAATATTTTGCTTGTTACATGCGTGTCAGTGTCTGTGCTGGTGCATGTTGCAGTAGGCTTTGCATGGGGGAGTCCATTGGTGATAACAACAGAGCTCCAGATTGAAGCTGGTGTCCTACAGTGACATCCACACACAAAGAGGAAAGTACCTCCTCCTGGGGGCCTAACCCAGGCACCTTCCTATGAGGAGAGAGCTGTTTGCCCCAGTGCCTCCTCACCTGAGTTGCCATGTGCAATCTCCTGCACTGGATTGGAGAAATATGAAGTCCAGACTTGTGTAAGACTTCCCTGAATTTTAAGTCACTGGAATGTCTCAACCCTTATGATGTTAAGAGTTTGCTTCCCTTGGCTTGTTTAAATAAATAAAACTAAAATGAAAGGGAAATAAAAATAAAATAAAATTAATTGTCTAGGTTTATATTTTAAATTGTCTTTAAAATAAAGGTTTTAAGAGCTGAAAGTTAGGATCTTATTCAGTGTCTGGGCAGAACAATACCTGAAAATAACTTGGTAGAAGGTGCTGTTCTTAGGGAATTTCCAGCAGTGACTAAAGAACAATGCAAGAAGTTTTATCAGTGATTAAGTTCTTACAATATTGCCAGCCTGAGGATGACAGATTTCAAATATGAGAATTTGTACAAACATCTTTTTACTGTTAATTCAAAACCTGAACCTGAAATGTAAGCCTTGCTGTTACCTATAATGGTGTGGAATCACCTACTAAAGGGATGTGATGAGATGTGTTTGTTTGCTCCTTTATCTGGTAGAGATTATATTCAAGTGTTTGGTATTTTTATGTATCCCTTACACAGCTGAGCAACAGAAGGGGTGTAAGGATAATGAGAAACCAGGTTTTCTAAGATAAAAAAATAGAGGAAATGGCTGTGAGGATTGCCCTTTTACTTTTCATGTTATTTCATTGAGAGTGATAAGGAGAAAAACAAGAAGAGAAGCACAAGAAATGTGAAGTCAGAGCACAGTGCAGTGTAGTAACTGAAGAGCTGATAAATATTAACTCTCTTCCAATGATTGTTCCTGGAAGAATCCATAGGATGCTGAATATACAGATTTTGTCTTCCCCCCACCCTGTAAATTGCCTACAACTAGAAAAAAACTGGTTTTGTTTCTCTGTTTAATCTCACCAAGACACATTCCCTACCTCATTGTTTCAACACTGGCTAGTAAACATCTTTAATAGGATGACAGATCTTTAGTTTGCCTGACATGATTCTCTTCACTATTAATGATCATTAGTGACTTAATATTATTAGGAAAAAATTACTCTGACTCTTTACAGGAACATAAGCAGAGAAGAATGAATAATAACTTTTCTCTTTTTCCATTTCTTCCTGCTTCTTCTCTTAAGTGCTTTTGGTGTGAGTATTTTCATTGCAGCAGGATAAAGGAAACTGTTGCACCCAAGAAATGTTTTTAAAAAAAGTCTAAATGGAAAACTAAATTAAAACCATTTTTAGAGACACCTTGTAAATTGTTATGGCTAATTCCCTGGAAATTTACCCAAATATCATGTCTAAGCACTTGGGGCTCTGACTAATCTGCACTAAAATAGCAGCAGATGGAACAAGAAAAGTATAGGATGTAATACATTATGAACTGTCTGGAGGTCTCATTTGAATGAGGAAGGGATAAGGCCTGAGTGGAGGTGTGGTTCCATCTGAGTGTGTCTAGCCAGACAACAAGCCTCAGAAAAATCTCACAGTTAGGAATACATCATTAGATGTTTGAAGATAAATTAAAAATTAAATGGAAGAGGATAAGAAAGGTTGTGAAGTGAAACTGGGAACTAGTGCCCTGGTTCTGACCAGGACAGGGTTAACTTTTGCAGTAGCCAGGAGGGGGCATGGCTAGCATGATGTGGTTGTTCTACACCGCCTCTCATGGGGTAAGGAGTTACTTCCAAGGAGAAGGGGCTCCTTCTGTTCAAGTGAGTGTGACATTGCTCTATGCATTTGGAGCACACAGAGACAAGCAGGAGAGGTGTCTGTCCAGAATTAGCAGTTCCTAAGTCTGTCATTCAAAGAGTATTCACTATGCACCAGATTTCATCCCTTTTGCCTCTACTCCCCCATCAGTTGCTAAATTCAAAAATTACTGTGGCAAAATGGTATGCATCATACCCTGCACTGCAAGGTCAAGACAAATTGTGTGTCATTTTGCTTGTAAAAAAAGCCAAAACAGGCTACTTACTAGGCTACACAGCATTTGACTCCATCAGCCTAAAATTGCAAAATAATGTGGTGGGAGTGTAAACCAGACCAGACCCATAGCTCTTTCCTTCACTGACATAGCTGTGACAACCAATTTAGTCTCTCATCAAACACCACATTGAAGACACATTGGGTGTCAGGGAACAGCAGGTTGTGAGACTGCAGGAGAGCCTCAACCAAGTCCAGCTATGCCTCACTACAAAGCAACTCCAGACCCTCATGAAAAAAACCCAGCAGCCATGAAAGAAGACAATGGATGCCTCTCCTGGGAATATGACTCCACAGTGCTGTCAGCTTCATGACCTGCGATGTATAATGTATTTATTTTTAATTACTTGTAGCTGAAGCTGCTCCAAGGAGTATGGTACAAGGTTAACACAGAAAGTCTCATTTTTCAAAATAGCTTGTGCATTGTATTAAGGCCATCATGATAGTCTCAATCTTAACATTTCTATAATGTGTCAAGAATTAATGTTAAATACAGAAACAGTTCATGCTTCAAGAGTATCCATTATTCTTTTTTCCTGAAGTTAATACTTTCCTTAGGCAGGCCACAGAACAATTTGAACATTCATAGAATTACCTTTTTTCTTTTTTAAAGTTCCTTGGATAATTACAGTAATGAGGCAATAAAAAATCATGAAAAAAGAGAAATATTAACAAATACAGAATTTATATCATAAATATAAAATATTTTGAAATTTTGGCCAACAAAAATCTTACAGCCTTCTTTCTGTAGTGCCATATGTTTTAGTTTTACAAAGTAGAGTGGAAGGTACTTAAGTGTATCCATTAATGTAGCCTCGCTAGATATATGATATGTTAATTACTATCAGATAAAGTATAAAGCTAACAAAGCAATTGTGAGACTGACATGCAACTGCTGTCTTCACATTTCCTGACATGAGGCCACTTCACAGACAGCTCAGTTGAGGTCACAAAGTTTTTGCTGCTTCAATAGTCCATGATGTTAAGTCAGGGAGGAAAACACAGAATGGCAAGGGCAAGCACCAGTCTCAGAGATTCATAAATGCAAGGTGTTCACTTCGTATTTTAGTTCAGCCTGGCACCTGAGCTAAATTATTATTAACTCAAAGATTTGATATTAGAGCAACTGAACAAAAAGAGAGCACTAGAAGCAATATTACAATCAGAGCATTAGAGTCATTGAAGAATATTAAGGTTTTATTAATTCAGAGCCTTTACCAAATAATGTCAGTTCTCTGAGCATCAACCCTTTGACCATCTGCTCTTTTCCATGAGAAGTACTGCGTGCAGTAGGTCTGGTACAGAGAATGAAAGCTGTTGTCATAAAACTGCCATCTCTTTGTGTACATATATACATCCATCTATTTTGCTTACAGAAAAATGGTGTGATGTCAGAATAACAGATTATCAGTTGGGCCCAAGCCAACAGAATTAAACAAACACATGGATTCCGCAGCAATAATTTTTAAAAATGCTGTCCCTTTGATCTGTAGCAGATAGAAAATTATAGACAATATTGTTAATGAATTTGATTAGCTTAAGTTAATATCCTAAAACAAAGTCCTCCCATGACACCAAGTCCCCACAGATCTTTTGAAAGAAATGCAGTTGCTCAGCAGGTGTCCAGTTAAGTGTGTTTATTCTTGACTAGAGCTAACATAGCTAGAACCTCATTCAGATATTGAAAGAGAAGATGGTGCTAACTCTGTGAAGAGTAATTTCCATAAGAGAAACATGTTGCATTGCCTGCTGAAGTGGCTTAGCTCTTCTTCTAAGGTTAATGTAAACTGCACGCTTCTTGTTCAGGAGTCAGAATTTCCCAACATGCCTTGCTCTGTGTTGCAGTGTTGCATCATTGGAAGGGAACAAAAAGACCAACTAAAATCTGATTTAACATGTTATGACTTTCAAAAAGGGAAATTTCTGAAATTTCTGTGTCTGAACTGAAAGTGTTTGCCAAAAGGCTCAAGACAGGCAAGAAAACCAACAGCCTTTTTACAAACAACAAAGGTAAATCTATTTAGCATCCTGCAAGACATCAAAACTGCAGCTGTGGGAAAACCAGATTTTTAAGACTGTCACAGCACTGGCTGCTCTGTGCACACCAAATATTGGTGATAGAATCAAAAGTGATCAACCTCCATGGTTTTAATAAATCAATATCAAAGTGATGTATTGATATATTAACAACATGCAATTAAGTGACAATCATCTAGAATCAGTATCAGGATCCAGAATCAGTATCAGCAATACAACAGATAAATCATTTTACCAGACACTTAAAAAGTGTTAATAAGCATGTACAAATTCGAAAACATCATTCTGTAACTAATCCCCATAATTTTAAATCACACAATCACAGTTATTTGCAAGCTACCCCAACAAATGTTCAAATTGCAAGCACATGTTGGGATAGCAGCTCCTACCTTCTCACCCCTTCTATAGGTGCCATGGGTTCTCCATCTTCACATGCACCTGTGCTGCTCCAGCAATCTGCTGAGATATGTTCTAATAAGTCCCCTCAGGTCCCACTTACTGACCACACTTTGCCAACCCATCAGCAAGGATACAGATTCTTGCATCTGCTAGGGAGATACTCCAACAGTCATTGTGTGGAGGTTGTAATACCAATTAAACTTCTGGAAGTGTCAGTCTTGATTGCCACTCTGTTCATACTCCAGTCTATCTCTCCAGAGTCACTCATTTTCAGACTCCTTTTAGATGTCAAGGAGACTCATTTCTTGTTCAGAAAGACTCTTGGTAATCTGTTTTGATATGATTAGTGGTTGATTTATGAGAATTTTTTTCTTTTTAATTTCCTCTCAGTGTTATCAGTTTTGGAGAAAAGACCCTGTCTGGCACTTTCAGATATTACATTCATATATGCTGTGTACACTCACAGGGTTAACCTATCATCTGTTGTTCAAGCATTTTGTCAAGAGAAGACTTTTCAGGCTACTCTGCAGACAGGAAATAAAGAGACTTGTTTCCACTGGACACTTTTTGAGTGTGTTCTGCTAACTTTTCCCAACCTGAAATCTAGGGTAAATTATCTCTAATGTGGAAGAAGAGATCCCCCACCAAAATGTATCCCAGATTATAGGGTTCAAATGGGATTTTGCATGATCCCAAGATCAAGTCCTGCTTTGATCAGGCAGTGTAGAAACTGTATCTTGGAGCCCTGACTCTCAGTATCATCCATTCTGGGCCTTCCCTGTCTTCCACTTTCTTCTTGTAGAAAAGATTTTTTTCCTTGCAAATGCAAATAAAACCTTCTTTAATTTCAAACCTGAATGCATTTAGATAATCAGAAGTCTTGGGTTTGGGTGGGTCCAACAAAGTGGCCACCATTGCTCTTAGTGACCTGCTCTCAGTAAATCAGCATTTCAGATCTTTATGCTTACCTGTGACACTACAGTGTGGAACAACTTTTGATTTTTCAGCCCCATTTGACAATCATGAAACATTATCCTCTCCACAGATGTACTATGTTTTAGACTACGGCTTTTCAGACTAATTATTACAAAAGTTTTACAGCTCTTCGGTAACAAACATCTTCAATTTCTTAATGTTTCATGTCTTCATATCAGTTTCTTTTAAAATAGCTTATAAATTATTAAACGCTGTCTTTTTCTCCCCTCTGTTTTTTTTTTCCCAGCATGCCATAACTTCAAAAAGAAAGTAAATCTGTTTTCTAGTCGTGATACTCAGAAAGTTGAGCTTTACACTTTAAAGGCTAAACCCTGTTTCAGATTGCCTGTCTCAAATGTAAACATTTTCTTTTAGTTTTCTAACTGGTCATCACCTCAGTAAAAATCCATTCATATTTCATTTCTCTCACAAAAGCTCCTGTTCCAAAGTCTCTGAGTGCATGGAAAAGACTTCAGTATTTTATCAGGTGATGTGAGCTAAAACACTTTTTCCTCATATAACAGATTTATGGCCTATAAAAGCCAGAAGTAGCATTACGCTGATCTAGTTTTGAATTCCTCAGTGAAAGAGACTGGAGTACTTCATCCAGTACTCCTTTCATGAAGTTTAACAATTTGATCAGATTATAGCTCCAAAAAAACTATATTTAGGACCTGTTCTTTTTGGTTCTTCTGGGTTTTTTTTTAACTTTTCTCTATCAAACAGCTGTAGATTTTATCTGTCCTATGAGTAAGGGGGTTTTAGGATATTATTTAGAGTACCTTGAATATTCTGGGGACTTTCAGCTCTGTTATGGGGAATTTCACATCTCTAGTTTTAGAGAGTTTGAATGTTCTCTTCAGAACAGAGAGTATCTGTTCCAGGAACAGGCACTAGAATAAAAAATTGCATTTTCTGACTGTATTTCTAGATTTAGCATTTTGCCTTCTGGAAATTCAAATTGATATCTGAAAATCAGCAGTTACAGTTTTGTTCTACTTATTAGAGGAGTTTATGCAGAAATTATGCAGCAGGGAAATAGATGTCCTAAAACCACCAACCCTTGCAACCTGGTACTGTGTGCAGAAAATTGATATCCTGTTTAAACAAATGTTGGCAACACTTATAAAAAATGGGTCAATGTACTTCCAAGATGTAGGACTTGTTTTGAAATTTGAAGTGCACCTTCACCCCTATTAAACATTTGCACAAAATACAATTTTATGTGAGTTTTCTGTTTTTTTATTTAGAGTCATCACAACCCTTTGAGTTTTGGTGGTTTTTACTCTAAATTTGACAGAGGACAGAGTCTCTCTCTGTCACATATACTGTTATTTATAGCTCTGGTTTGGTTAGCAGAATTTTTGGGTATGAACTGACCACACATTGCCCTTCAATTATTTTTACTCTGCTCTAAATATAATTGATACATGTACTGTATTTTTAATAAAATTATACCTCTGTACCTTTTCTATTACAAGGTATTTCACTGATTGATTGTTGTAATTTTATTTTGTATACATAAGAGATAAAATGAAGATGAAAATATTTTTTTATTATTCCTTTGATATGTTGTTAATTTTGTGTAAAAATATTTCTTTTACGAAAGATAAGAGCGTCTCAAGGATTCTGAGATTATATGACTTGTGTAAGATGCCATAGAGGTCTTTACTTCTGATAAACAAATGTTAAGAACTAAGCTGCTAGAACCTTCTCTTACGAAGCTCCAAGCAGGAGCATAGAGAAAAAGGAAAGTGTTACATTCCCAAAGTCATGGGTGGAAATCAGCCAGCATAAACATTTTATTGACCAGCAGGTTAGCTATTTCATGGAGGTATGTGTAGCCAGATATGCTTCCCTTAGGACATAAGTCTGGTAATGTAATTGGAACTTGTTAATGACTTTTTATAGCTGGGCTTTCTGATTTGTAGTGAAGTAATTAATGGATCTAATCTTTGGCTTCCATTCCAGAAACCATCAAAACAACATGGAAATTCTCTTTATGTAAATATTTCATGTGAATTAGAAGTTATCTAAGAGTTTTACATTTTGCTTTTTCTACTTCCTTCTCTTTTTGAAGTTAGGGATCATACTTATCCTTTTCCAGTTTTCCAGTAGTTATCCCATATTTTCTAAATTCTCAGAAGTGCTGAGATATTATCAGCTAAGATTGTTAAATATAGCAGGAGTAATTGTTCTGAAATCATATTTAAGCATACGAAACCTGGCCCTTTCATATTCGTCTTTTCCAAATGTCCACCCATTGTACACACTTCAAAGGTGGGATAAACTGTTCTATGCCAAGCCACCAGCTGTGTTCCTTTTCTTCTCTGATATACTGGATATGCAGCCTTCATTTAAGTCCAGATGTTCTGACTAAAATTGGTTATAGCTGCATGTACATTTCTGGCAGCGTTTAAAGAAGTTGCACCCCGTGTGTCTCCCAAAATAGTCAAATTCTGTTTGAATGTGTAAATCAGGTAATCATATAGCAGATGGCCAAAAAAAGGTAGTGAACAACAGGTAGTAGCTGATGAATGACAACGATTTCCATGCACATTCTCTGTGACTATAGCTCTGTTTTGGGCTTGAGTTTTCTTTTTATCACACCTCAGAAGTAACATAAAATGCATTGAAAACCAAATAAAATTTTTAGTAACACAAAGGGAGATGAATTATTTTAATACCTTACATATTTTCCTTTTGGAAATTAGTGTTATTTGGCAGGTGTAACTTCTCTTGGCTCGAAGCTCATCATGTTAATGAAGCTGAGACCTGGATAAACTGCTCTAATACTGCCTCTTTTTGCCCTGATGCTAGGTTTAAAATGCTGTTTCCTTAGCTAATCTCTATGTATGGTATTGCCATCAACATGGGATAATTGGAAAGCATCTGGCTGGAGAAATTCCCAGGAAGCCAAGATGATGAACACTGCAGTAAAGAAGCGCATAACCAGATTAAAAAAAAAATCTCTAATAATAGGTGTATATTTGTAATATAACAGTAACAAGAACTTCCCTTTCCTGCATCCCATTAGAGATGTGGTTTTGAGAAACAAGTAATGGAAGGAGATAGTGGCTGGAGTAAAAATAATGAGACAAAGCCCAGGAGATGGCCTTAAACTGAAAGAGAGTAGGATTAGATACAATATTAGGGATAAATTCTTTATTGTGAGGGTGGTGAGGCACTAAAACTTGTTGTCCAGAGATATCATGGTTGCTCCATCCCTGGACTTGTTCAAGGCTGGTCTGGATGGGGCTTTGAACAACCTGCCTAATGGAAGGTGTCCCCACCCATAGCAGAGGCATTGAAACTAAATAACCTTTAAGGTACCTTCTAACCCAAACCATTATTTGTTTATATGAAGATAAGAGGATAAACACTTATAATTCCACAAGATGACTTCAGGATCCATCCCATCTGGATTTTTTTCTGGCAGTGGCAATTTGTCAGAGATGTGGATCACAATGTACAGAAGCTAAGCAGGAACATGTACAGCAAATATACAATTAGTCTTCTCAGAGCAGCTACTAACTCCTCACATGTTCACCTTATTGGCTGGCCAACATTTTTTTTTTTTTTTTTTTGCCTGGAGTCACAGTCTGGAGTTTGGGCTGAACCCTTTCGCCTTGCCTTACTCAGGAAATCCTAGGTATGATCAAACACTGGAGTGACAGGAGTTTATATAGACTGATTCACATTCCTCTTCCCAGAGAGGCAGCAAGTCCAGACCATCAGCACAAGACCATGTCGAATACAAGGTACAACTGCTTGGTAATCAGAAACAAACAGACCAGGACGTGATTACCCTAAGAGCTGAATGAGCAAGGAGAGCTCCTGGCTGCATTCCAGGGCTGAAATGGGTGGGTGACAGTCAGGCAGGATGATCCCATGTAGTAGAAATCACACAAATCAAAAGAAAAGCAAAACAGTGGGGTAACCGTGCAGAGGTTTGTAGTCCATAACGCTGCTGGTGGTGATTAGAACCAGGAGTTCAGTAACAGGTGGACTTTATTAACACATTAACATAATAGTGATTGACAGCAGGAGAAATCTGTGGATATGACCCATTTGAATGTGAAAGCTTATACCCCATTATACAGCTCAGGCAGCTGGAACAACCACAAAACCATGGCTGAAATGCAAAACAGTAAATTTATTTCATTACCTCACTAACCAGAGGATCCCAAAGCAACACCTGGGCAGACACAGGAGTGGGAACGCAGGAACCGTCAGGCTCAGCCCACCCTCAGGGGTGGCAGGGCTGTTCTTTGCACCTATTTATTGAGGGCTCACGCACATGGGGCTTACCACCATGCTGTGATCTCTGTGCTTTTTATGATCTCTGAGCTCTGATCTTCCCTCTCCCAAAGCAGGGAGCTCAGGCAGGTCCCTGAGTGCCTCCAAGTCCCTCAGACACCTACGTTATCTCTAAACAGAAATTCAGTTTCTCAAAACAGACAGAGGACAGACAGCAGTGAGCATAATACATAGGATTTTCCACACTTTTATTTTTCAGATATCCATCTGCAAGGTCACTTGAGGGAATCTACTATCCTCCTTACCATTTTTCTGCTTTTAACCTTTTCCTCCCAACACCCACATTGTATTTTAACAACGCACTCCTCAAGGGCTATAGTTGTTCAGAAGACCAAATCCTCTCTTGTAGCCAACAGTAGCCACTCAGCTGCTGCAAACCATCCAAATTCCACTAACTTTAAGAAAATAGTATTGATTTGCACTAGCTGAATATTTTCTCCAGATGTTACAAAGCAACCCCTACTGCTTCTTATTTTTCTTCAAATGGCTATACTTTAAAGTGTCTCTGTAACCAGTAGGTGACAGCATAGTGTCACCAGAAAAATGGAAATTATTAAAGCTAACACGGTGAAAACACAGGAGCTATTTGGATAGTGTTTTGGGGAGGGTTTTTTTGGTGTGTCTTTTTTTTGTTATGTTTTGTTTTGGTTTGAAGTCAGACCTGACTACCATTGATTTTCATGGTTTTTCTCTTTGTTAAGCAATTATTTTTATTTAATTTATCAATAATTTAATTAATTAATTTATTTTTTAATTCTTAGGAATCGTTAACCTATGGGCTTTTGTTGGCAAAATATCTCAGGCAATATTTTTCTGACAAGAAAGAAAGAGCTGGTGGTATTTTTCCATAAAGAGAAACCACATGATACTGGAATATATCTGTCAATATATCTGTAATATCTATTACAAAGGATTCTATATTGTATAAAATTCTTGCTTAATGTGTTACGACATAATCTCAAATATTCTCACTAGTAAGAACAAAAAGTCAGTTTTGGAGAGTTTCTTGGCAACTTATTTGTTTCCCGAAGCAGATTATTTGTTTCCCCTTTGTTTTGTTTGGGGCATTTCTGAGACAGAATAAAAGGCTATTTAATAAAGTCCATTAAGAAAGATTTACACTACATAAGATGAAAAAAAAAAGGGCAAAATTATGAACTGAACAGTAACAGGCATTCTGCAAAAAAAAAGACAAATTTCATTCCCTGGTGCAATTTCCTCCTTTGCCTCATTTTGTTGGATTTTTTTCCCCTTTATGCTATCTGGTGTAATAATCCCTCTGAATACCTATTTAACATCTGCTGTGGTATGTGATTTGCTCTGACGAGTTGTTTCAGTCTTGGTGAAGACAATGCCTAGGGACTTGGAAATTCTGAGGCTGCCTGACTATGTTATGAACCAAGAAAACTTAAGCAGTAGCATGGTTAATTAAATTGCATTTAAAAGCATTTCACACTTGAATTATGTATGCAATGGCATAGCAATACAGTGCTAATAGAATTTCTCCATCTAAGGACTAAATTGTATGGCTTTAGGTTTGGTTGTTTCTGGTGAGTGTTTTTAGGGGATTTTTGATATTTTGGTGATTTTTTGATGTCTTTGCTATAGTGTGTATGAGAGAGAAGGGGAGTCATTAGGTACTTTGTATAGACATATTTTCACTAAATTTTTGTCTGAGGCATCCTCTGCTCAGTGCCAAGTAGCTCTGATGACTGCAATGAAGAATTGTACAGCCAGAGACCATCACTGCTCCTTTGAGTAGCTGTGGAACAAATCTTGATTTCCTGATAAAATGCTTTTGTGTGTATGTTGCATTATACCACTTGCTAGCTTCACTGTATATTTAGTCACACTAGAGTTCCTCTGTAAAGCAAATTCTGATGGAAGGGAATCTCTATGAAAAAACAAAACAAAAGAAAAAAATCACAGCCCCCCACCCCTCTCTGCTGTGGTGGGATTATTTTAGAGAAATTGCTCCCATGCAAAAGCAATGTGTGTTTTAATGTGTGACTGTTCTGTTGTAATGAGGATGAAGACCTTGAAAGTCACCCTCCTTACCTCTTGGCAGGTTTCTCTGCATACTGAATAACTGCAATCTGGAAAATCTAGAATGGATATAACGTTTCTATTGCACCTGTGTGCATCAAAATCTGTTTTAAATTGAAAAGAGTGTTCCAGATCATGAGAGTGATCTTTTTCTGGAATCTCCCCTTTCATACTGGGCTGTGTTTTCTGTGCAGATCAGAAAGGAATGAGTGAGTGACCTCCATGCAATTGGATGCATGCAGAGTCTCAGAGGTAGGAGACAGTGATATTTGCTTCCTTCCAGTCTTCCGAAACCTTCTCCATTTCTCATGACCTTTCAGAGATAGTCAAAAGTAGATTTGCAATGGTACTGGCCAGCACCATCAGCACTGGTGTATGCATCCTACCAAGTTCCCCAGGCTTATGCAAGTCCTATAGATCTAAATCTTCCTTAACCTCATCCTTCTCCAAAAAAACTAAGTCTTACTTATTCCAAACTTTCCCTCCAGAAGACTGGTTTTACCACTACAGACAAGGGCAAAGAAGGCATGGTCTTGTAGAACACCTCATCAACTCCTTGATCATCTGTGTTAAGAAGTTTTCATCAATGTACACAAGAAACCTTTCAGATTTTTTGTGGTTTTTTTTTTTTGTTTTGGTTTGGTTTTTTACCTTGTGTTGTCTCTTTCAGGAGATACTAGGCTGGTTACACTTTATAGGTGAGTTTGAACTGCAGCCTGCTTTCTCATCTACATGCATACCTGAGAACCAAGGCAGCCATGCCCTCTTCCAAAACATGTAATTTATATTCATAAGAACTTGTCTCAATATTGCTTCCTGAAGGGGTTAGCAAAGCAACTTACTATATTCCACAGCCTCTTTCCAAACTTCACTCAATGGATTAAAAAAAGTAAAAGGCACTTTTTTCATATATGAAGAAGGTAAACATTTGCCCATTTACTGAAGGTACAAATTAAAATATAGACAGTATAATAGAACCAATACATTTCAGTAAGCCGTTTCAAACTCATTAACTTCTGATGGTAGATGTACTTCCAAAAATGGAATATCTGACACATTGGTGATTCAAATTTCCATAATTTCCTCCTACAGGTAAGGCAAGTCTAGGTGAATTCACAGCAATGAAAATACTTGCTTATGATATCGTACACATGTAAAAAACTTTTGTTGAGATATATCTGAACCTAAAGCTCTGTGGGAGGAGAGGCCTGACAACATATTTGAAGTTGAAAGAATACCTTATTTCATTCCATGTGAATAATTTTGTGGAGATATATAAATATATAACTAAGTGGACATAAATTTTGTGGAAACCTGTAAATAAGGTTGCATAAAAGAACCTGACTGTATTAGCACTGTGGATTTCTTTCCCTGTTTAAAAAAATCCTACAAATAAACAAAAATCCCATGCAATTTTTAATCTATGTCTGCCTTTTAATCTCCCTTTCCCTCTTTCCCCAGCAATTTCTGAGCTCTTTGATAATTTTCAAATAAATTTAACAGAAAGTTAGTGTTCATTAGGATTTTTATTTTCACCAGTTTCAAGAAAGCCATCAATCAAATAGGAGGTTGTCTCATGGTCCAATTGAGCAAAATGTTGTGTGAAATCTACCATATACACATATACACATATTTGGCAATGTCCATATAGCAAATCAACATTAATGCAAGTTCTTTATTGGAGTGGGACCCCCATGAGAACAGAAGCCAAAATATGTGCTGGACTCCAAGATAAACTTGGAGATATTGAAGTTCATAGGTTCTTGAGAAAATTTTGGAAGTTTGAGATATCTTAGAAGAAATATAGGAATATAGGAGACAAGTCATGGGGAAGACAAACTTCATTAGTTTTAGCAGTCATTGGAGCATCTCCATGCTAACAGAATATTAACTATTGATTTTGCTTTCAAGTGGTGTCATTTAGGTGTCTTGTTGACAGAATAAAGCCAAGTTCCTGTTGCCACACTAGACCACAACATGAAGATGTCAGGTCTCATTAGAGATGTAGGTAAGATTACCAGAATATTCAAATATATTCAATATGTATACTGCTTCTTTTAAAAGGCTGCAAAGCTGTCTTTCAGAAGTCTGTGTTAGTGAAAAAAAATAAAAAAGGGCGAAAAACTTCTTACTATTTCACAGCACTATTGTTAAGGAAATGCAAATCTGAGAGCTTCTAAGACCCAAGGGCTTTCTCCACTTTAGTTTTTGTGCTACTGTGCTGCTGCATCTGTTTGCAAATTTGGACACAACAAAGCTGACAGTATACATTAGAGATGCCAAGATATGCAATACACACATGCCCAGCCTCACAGACTAACACAGATAGAAAGCAGTGCATTTATTTTCTCCTAGATTAACACATATGACACCTGCACAGACATGGACAAAACAGACAGCTAACCCTTTTTGTCCTCTCTGGCTGACCAGATTTCTTATATGAGCACATCCTCAGTCTCCTGATCCACAGGCATAAGCAACCACAAGTCCCTTGAAAGTAGACCACACCATAAGTAATTTCTGATTCCATGCCCATATTCTCTGTCCTTTTTCTAGCCCTCAGCTCTGATCTTGTGAGTTTCCTAAGACTGCTCTTCATGTCTCCCACTTGGCTTCACTGGCAAGTCATCCCTCATACTCACACAGGGAACAAAGAGAAAGGTAACACAGAAAATATGATAATTCAGGTCATAGTAGGGGTGGGGCTTGGACTGATCTTCAGCTTGTTTACATAGAGTTCACACATTTTAATCCCCTTTTCCTTAACTTTTTCTGGTCTGTTCCTTCTCAACTCTCTTTGAACCAATCCTTTATCTGCATTTGGCTCTTCCCCTAAACATTTCAGAAGCTTTGCACATTCACTAAGTCCCAAAACATCTTATAACAAATTTTACACTATGCTACCAGCCTTCTCAAACATCCAACAATAGTTTGAGTTTATATCCTAATAAAGCTTTCTTTTCTCCCTAGAAGACCCATGGCAGACAAGCAATACTTGAGTGGTTCCTTTACTGGCCCATCCACCTGTGACCTCAGAGCTCTTGTCCTTCATACCACCTCTGATGTCCCAATGTCATTATAGTTCATATATTTCAGTGTTTAATTTTTTTATTCCTCTTGTCTCTTAACTTTGGCTTTGTTTTAAGTATTAAAAGTAGTAGTATTGTAGTATTTAAGTATTGGCTTTGTTTTAAGTATTGCTGTCAGCCTCATGGATGTTCCTGCATTCAGGATATTCATGTATATTTCCATTCCACATGCCCTTACATCTCAAGAGTGACTACAATCTTTGCTCTTGTTCTCTGTGCTCCTTTCCCTTATTTTCCATCTTTAAATGTGTGTGTGTTACTTGTTTCTTTATAGAAAAAATTCTTCATGGATTTTTTCTGCCTTTAGAGAATATTAGAATCATGATTCTCAATTACAGTTATTTTAAATACACTAGCTTGCTTGTGAAGTGTTAAGAGGCATTGAACCTGGTGACCAGAGGGACAATTACACAATAAGAATAATCATAGAGTAATTCAGGATGTAAGGAACCTCTGGAAAAACGTCCTGTTAAAACTCCTTTTCAAAGCAGTGATTTCAGTGTTTAATAATGTTTCTCAGGAATTAATCTAGTCAAATACTGAAAAAAACCAAGGATGTAGCTTCCATAACCTCCATGGGAACTGTGTTATACTTCATCCAGTCTCTTTATAAAACCAAATCAGATTTTGATAGAGAAATTTTGGTTTTGTTGCTTTTTGTTTTTATCCCCTTTTTTAGAAATATTTACAGAAGAAGGAGAAAACATAGGCTTTCCACCAAAAAAAATCAACTTCAGTATTTGAGATAAAGTTTTGTATCATGTACTATAAAGAGAAAGAAAATTTGCAACATAATTCCAGCAACAGTTTTTAATCTGTTGTCATTGAAAGCAAAGTCTTTAATCTCTAATCTACACACAGACCCATAGAGTCAACATTTTATTTTTAAAGTCAGACTTTTCCATGAGGGAAGACAAGTCTTTGGTTCATCTTCTGAAAAAGATGATGATATTTACTTGGAATTTAGGACTCAGTTTTGTGCTCTCAAAATTGCTGTGTGATTTTACATATTTCTATAAATGAATCTTTAAATATATTTATAATTCAAATGAGAGTCTGCTGTGCTTTTTAGAAATATCTAAATACATGTTCAAGCCTTTTGAATTGCATCTTTGCCTATCTATGGAATTCAGATATGTTATTACTCCTCTCTCCCTTTCCCTTTAAACTTGCTTTGTACTCAGATGGGACAAATAAGTCCTTTTAAGGATCAATCCCTCTGAACAATTTTAGAATGTCACATAAAGTACTCCAAAAAACCCATAAGAAGTCTATCTTGAGCAGAGTAGTTACAGAGGTCTACATTTCCTCTGCTAAATTTCTAGGACTTTTTTGGTTCCATCTTTCTAAGCAACTTAGTAGTCTTCAGTGAAAATTAAATAACTAAACATTTCAAAAACAATAACGCTATTTTTTTATCTCCCTAGGATTTTGAGAGTCTAGACAGTTACAGAGTATTATCCTACAGAGGGTAGGGTAAGTGCATGAAATCTCTTTAGCTGCATCTTCAGTCAATTTGGTTTTCCTGTATCTTTACAGAAATGTTGATAAAATCTCTCATATTTTCAAGGTTATATGCAATGCACACAATTACTAATCAAAAGTTTCATTTCTATATGTAGTAGATAAAGTTATATCTAGTAGATATTCTTGCCCTTAAGTGAAATATTCTTCTGTTAATGTAGCAATCTACAAAAAAAAAGTAATTTTAGGATAAAATAAAAGATATGTAGGGTTGTTTTTGTTATAATTTTGTTAAGCATTATGGCCCACTGAGAGGACAACTTTACCAGGACTTACACATTGAGCTGTTTCCGTGGTTCTGCTTAGTGAACTAGAAATATTTCACTAATAGTGAACTAGAACTTGGCCAAATCACTTGGCCTTTTTTGTGTAGCTTCTCACATCTTTAGCAGTCATAACTGTACTTCGCTCTTTTGCGAAGTGACAAGAGATTGCCAATTAAAAATTTTCTGTCCTAGGAATGCAATCTATTATTACCTATTTCAGGACAGGCTTTACTTAATATTTAAATTTGATTATCTTGCCTCTTGCTATATAGTCACTGGAACTATTCCTTAGTTATATTTCTGCTGAAGTACTTTACTAAACTGAGACTTAAATTCTACTTAATGGGAAAAGCTGACATTTAATAACACATAGGGGTGTACTTTCTTATTGATTCTGCAGATATTAATAATAAAGATGCTGTAATTAGAATGAAGGATGTATACTCTTGTGCTTTAGAAAATTATTTCAATTTAATTCTTGCATACCATCGGATAGTGTCTAAATATCCATCAAACTGTGACTTACATAAAGGCCACAGAGAAATTCAGTAATAGATCAGTCATTCTTGGTTTTCATTTTTGTGTCTAATCCTGAATATTTTTCACTGTATTCAGATTTTTTTGCATATTTTCATTGCAAAAACCATGAAAAATATCACTTTTTTTTTTTTTTTGGTGAAACCTTCATAATAATTGCCAAGTATCCTTAAGAAAGCAGTAATATCATATTTTAATATTTTGGTTTTACACGGATTTATCTTCAGTCTCATTTAAAAGCTCAGATTATTTTTTCATGCTACCTGTCATAAGCTGTAATGGTCCCAAAATTACAGCCTCTTACAGCAATAATTAGAAAGTATGTGGCTCTCCATTAATTAATTTTGGGCTCTAAGGAGATCGAGGTAATGCCATACTTTATGCTATGTTTGCAATAAAGTTTCAGATTAAACAAGTGATAACTTGGTTAACTTGAGCACGAGTTTTACACCTTTCCTTAGCAGACAAGCTCACTTGCATGCTGATAGGTACCATGATAGGAAACATCTTCCCTTTATTAAACTTTATATTACAACTGTGGTTAGTGAAAAACTGTTTTTTATTCACATTATGGTCCTCCTAGAATATGCAAATGTATTCTCACATTCCCAAGGCAAATATAAAACAGACACACAAGAAAAGCATTTCCATCATCATTATGTCCCCATCCTGAACAGATGTGGATTAGTGATGCCTTATTGACAAGATCACAATCTGTAGTAGAATAAATTGATGTTGCTCTGAAACTCATCATGTCTTTCAATTTGTTATTTTCCTCAGTTTGTCCACAAACTGAGGAAGAAAAAGCAAGATACTGAAGTCTGCAGCTGATATTGAATACTTTGGTATGCTGTTCCAAAATATTTAAACTTCCTAACATCCAACAGTTGTGACTTGAGTCAGCAAACTT
This sequence comes from Molothrus aeneus, assembly GCF_037042795.1. Taxonomy (NCBI): domain Eukaryota; kingdom Metazoa; phylum Chordata; class Aves; order Passeriformes; family Icteridae; genus Molothrus; species Molothrus aeneus. The sequence goes on along the minus strand of NC_089647.1, from coordinate 32,378,107 downwards.
TTTAATATAAAACTACATAATATAAAGTTTATAATGAGACCCAAGATTATAAAGGCTTTTAATAACCAACTTTCAAAACACTTTTACCAGGAGACAATAAGTCCCATAATCATCAGACTATCAAAGTAAATTTTAGAACATTTTAATCCTGAAGGATAAAAAAACAGTTAAGGTAAACATCTCTTGGAGAATTTCTAAAAATTATTAAGGTTTTCTCAAAATGGAAAGATGATCTCTTGAGATAATTTTTGTATTTACTTGGCTGTATTATCATTTTATGGATAGCAGTTGTTAGTTTGGAGGTAAAATTGTTGGTTTGAGGTTATCAATAGGCAAAGCAGAACTGGTAATACCACATAAATCTACTGCTACTCCATCTTCTTTTCTTCATGGATGTCTATTCAAAGTGACTGATTCTGAACATGGATTTAAAGACAGAAGAAGAATTAATTCTATAGAATGTAAATAAATTATATGAAAGGAACTTTAAATCCACCTCCATCGGTTTCCTTTATTCTCGCAGTTCTTAGGACAAAATGACAGTGAAATCTTGCCAAAAAATGGACCAATTTGAGAAGAACAAGATCAATAGCATTATTAAGTAATTAATGTTTAAATTATTGAATTGATTAATTTATTTTTATTTATATATTAATACTTAATAAAAATAAGTAATAGGTTGTGCCTGAGATTCACCATGTTCTTTTACTCTGCTTTCATGATTTGTCTGACTCGAATATCAGTAAACAAAATCTTTGCCCTAGATGAGGGAAATTCCCAGAAGAAGATCTCTTTTGGCTGTAGATGGTTTTCTATTGACATGTGGGGTATCTTTCTATCCTCATTAGCTCTCCCAGTCAATTTCATGTTTGCATAATGAAAGTTTGTGCTAGCTTTGATTCTGATATTAGTTTTTAATGAGCGGTTCTTAGACCTATAGTAAAATTAGGGCAGTCTCCAGAGCTTAACAAAGCTGCACTAATGTGCCTTGAGTTTCAGTTTGCTAAGTATTGTGTAGGACTACAAATAATATAAATGATGCAATCTGTAAGCCCCATTGCAATATATCACTGAATATTGAAAGTTTATTGAAATATGTATATATAAAAATTGGCATAATCTCAGTACAGAAGCAGAAGCTTGAACAGTGAATCTGGAAGGAAAATGGGGAAATTGTTGAGGCTTTGTCTTTCAAATATATAGTTTAAGACAAAATATGAGGACAGTGGTGTTTTTTCTACTCCAGACACACTAACATGATTGTGCCAACACTAACTACTTTAATCCATATACTTAGGATGATGTTAGGCCTGTTTCCTGCCTTAAGATGTGAAAAATGTAGTCTTGCAAATTAAAAGAAAGACTAGGAAATTTAACCATTAGAATTTGCTACAAAGACAACAAAAAAAATTAAGTCTAATAAATCTAGATATCAATGTGGATACAATAGAGCTGTTCTGTGTGTACTTTTACCAGAATATATGTTGAAATAATTATTCTAGTTTCTCTCCTGCTATTCTTGATCTTCTTTAAAATGGCAAGGGATGAGTTACATGTTCTACTTGATTGATGGTTTATGTTCTTGCAAGATATAAAGACCTTCAGTTTTCTTCTAGAATTTGAATGAACTAAACTGAATTAACTTGTAAATGGAAGCGGAATTTCTTGAAATATAGGTAACTAAAAAACCTGCAGATGTTTAATTTAAAATTACAGAACACTCATTTCACAGACTGTGTCGCAAATATGGTCCCAGGATACATGGCTTTTCAGGGACATCTGTGAGTAATGCAAATGAGGATATCAACTGACAGCCCTGAAAATTATTCACAGAACAGCAGGGTGGTAGCAGGAGTTTCTGCAAAGATGTTTGCAGCAAGTCTGCTGTACAGCTCTGTTGAACATCTACCTCCAACTCTGGCCAGTGCTCTTTTTTTTTAAAATAAATTGGATGAAAATCTGGATAGAAATCTGAGCACACTACCCAGTCATCAGAAAACCACAAAACTTTATATATTCCTGCTTGCCTGCAGTTCAAATAAGGAGACATTTCGAACACAGAGGCTGCAATTCAGATAATCTCTTGTGTTTCTAAGTGGTAAGACCTGCCTGTAGTTGACATTTCTAGTAACACAGTCTGAAAAGACACCTGTCAAAATGCATTTATTAGAAAATCTAGTTGGATGATTGCTTCCTTTGTACTCAAAAAGTCAAAACTATAAAGATTTTCTTTTGAATTGCTACAAAACCTCAATTCAGAAATTTTAAAAAATGCAGTTATTCTTAACAGTTATTCTTAACTATTAAAGGAAAAATAATAAGCATCTTTCAATGTTCTCTTATAATTTATCTTATTGTGCATCTTTACCTATCAGAACTTTGTGCTTGTTCCATGTCACACATTTGAAGCAGCAGGCAAAAAAGCTTAAAAGTTCAATGACAAGGTCTTTTGAAGTCATGACATATAAACCCACAGGCTGTCACTTCTTAAGCATCCTACATGCATATCTTCTTCTGAAGTTTGATTTTTGCCAGTGTCACAGGCTTGTTTCCTTTCTAGAATGAGCTCGGTTTGGGTGCAAACTCTTTTCTTTTGCATTGATAGGTAATCTTGTTCCATAAATGAATGAAAATCACTGATTTTTTGATAGCCCAAACCTCCACCTTTATAGTTTTTGTGTCCAAAAAGCCTTCAAACATTTACACGACAGAGTACAAGGTCTTGTCCTACAACAGAGAAGATAAGGCATTCATGATTGTCTAAGTTTTGTTAGTGGGCTCTCAGTGCAGTGTTCATGAAGTAAGGCTGTTGCAGAGAGTGAAGAATCCAGAATGAAGTGAATACAATGGTTATTTGGTGTTCAGGAAGAAAGACTTTCAAAAACAGAAGGCAGCATGGGGGAGATGTGCTCTTATAGTGTGTTTGGTGCTGGCCTCAGCTGCTCAGCTCAGGACCTGCATCCTCCTGGACCTATCATACCAACTGGAGTTGTTCAAATACAAGTTCAGGCCTGGGAGCTGGGGAGCACTTCTGGAATTCACTGAGCACACCAAGACCTTTTGTATCCCTACTTTTCTTCTCTGCATCCCAATGAAGTTTTCTGCTTTAGCAGAATAAAATTTTGCTAAGATTCCTTTTGTGATAAGTCAGCCCTAATATAAAACAAAATATTCTGTGATGTTTTATTACCCACATTGATATAAATCAGTGCTGCTTGGCAAGAATATAATGCACCTGGATACACTGAGATTTTCTACTAACACTAAGTTTGTTGAGATCTTCAAACATCCCCCAACCAACTGCTTTTGGTCACTTGGTATATTTCTACCTGTAATTTCAGCATTTAATTTCATAACTACATTTCAAAATGAAGGAAAGGAAAGATAAAAGCTGGATATTGGTATTCCTGAAACTAATTTGTGCAATTCTACTGCCATTATTTTCAGATATGGAACTTGAATAGATGATGCAGTATATCACTTCTATGTTTTGCTTTCATTTTATTTCTAATGTTCATTATCTTTTTTTCTTTCAGTTCCTTGCAGAAACAATGCTGCAATTGCTGGATTTTATTAGATAGAAGTCAACAGTCTGATTTCACACTTATAGGATGAAGTTAATGGGAATCACCAATATCCATTCTTTCCCATTTACATAAGAGCATTTCCAAAGAAAACCTAAACTGAGAAATATGATAGATGAAATGAGGGAGTGATGGAGAACATGAAATTTCTTCAGAAATTATTGCATCAAACAATTTTAAGAATTTATTTTTTTTCCAGACCAAACAAATCTTCAGGGATTTTTTGTTAAATAAGCTAAGTAAAAAATATTTATCTCTTTCTGGTGCTGTTGCTGGAGATATGGCCAACTGAGGTATGTACTAAACTGCTTTTATACTAGCAAGTTGTCAGTGCACATAAATGTTTCTCCTTTGTTGTCCTGAAATTTTGAAACACTATCTTTTCCCACTTCAGTCTATAAACCACCAATATTTTAACCCCTAGCAAGTGCTAAAAAAGTAATTTTCTTTTCCTTTTTCCTCTGTCATGAGCATATGTGTGATGGGTGAATATAAGATAGGGATTTTTGTATTGATGTGAACTTTTACACCTTTTGTGTAAGTCACTTACCAGATACGTTATTTTGGAGATGCCATTAAAATCTGTCCTGTTATAGTTCCAGAGGGCTGAGCTCTGTTTTCAGCATGATACATTTTTATGAAGCTGTAATACAGTCTGGATAGCATTTCCAGATACACAGGTATCTACACCCCAATGATGAAAGATTTATTCACATTTTAAGATGAAATATGGTCTGGTTCTACCCACATCAGTATATTAAGCAGAGCTGAGAACAGTGCCTGGCATGGGAATGTGACTGCACAGACTGCAGAATTTCTCAGGCAGTTTCTTGCAGGCTTTTTGCTTTTGCCAGCTCTACCTTAAACAGTTCCTGAGTTCAGTTTGGAAGCAGGATCCTTCCAGTGGCTTCTGCCAGGAGTCCCTCTTCAATCAGACTCTTCAGGCTGAGAATTTACCAGTGCTGTAAAACCTCAGCTCTTCTATGTCAGCTGGCCTCAGAGATAGACAGGCGTGTTCCCAGGCATGTGTGCATATCTGAAGAAGTAGACATAAAAAATGCCTGAGAGTTTCTTTGTAGGTAGAATAAAATAGTGTTCAGTATCCTTGACATGCCAGGCCACCCTGTTCTTGTGATCTGTTTGGCTAAAATAGGAAACACCTGTGGCGAATATTTGGCAGCAACCTAAGCATATGTGTTTCAGCTGGATTCCTCAGTGATGCACTGTTGTAGTTGAGAGGGTCATGGTTGAGATGGAGACAATACAAAACACACTCCATTTTCGGAAGGCTTCAAAACTATTTTTTCTAGCATGCATGCTTTTTATACATTCAAAAAACTACTAAGTTTCCACTTTACTCATTGGTCAGAAGAGACAAATGAAGTGCTTATTGGAATAGAGAGTTGCAGGTTTCTCTTATTTATCCTTCTCTCTTTCTTGGTTTCTATGTCGATGACCTTGGTAGGAAATTGTTTCGGGGTAAACATGGATCTTCTTATCAAACTTCTCTCTAGCTCAGAGAAGGCAGAGTAAAACCTCTTCCACAATGCACAGCTAAACAATATGTTTAAAGATTAACTGAATAATATGTTTAAGGATTAACTGGATTTGTTTTTCACCCTGTCAATGTGTGATTTTTTTTTTTTTGTGTGAAAATTTTAGTTTCTTCACCTAGTGTCATGATTGGACTGCTTAGCCATGTGTGAAGCTGGCTTCCATAAGGCATGCTCTTGAAGTAATATTTGTGGGAGCAGGTACTGCCTTCTTGCTTTTGTCCAGGGGGGGTTTAAGATGGCCAGTGTGTACAACCAAGGCCTCATGACCAGGGGCTATGAAACAGAAAACACACCTTCTCTCTCTCCCTACCCTGTCATTAGTCTTTCCAAAACATCTCAGTTGACAGATGAAACACATGAAGAAGCTGGAGATAATTGCAATGTCTTCAGCAAATATGCAGGGGCTGTTCTTTTGTCACATGATTAAAAAAAAAAAATCAGGAAACTCTCTAGAGGAGTAACCTCATGGAGTTGTCCCTGCCCCAGAGGACGCTCTCACCTCTCTGGCAATCAAGCAGTGCTTTCTGTAGAGAACCAGGACACCAGGCAGCTCCCCTGAGAACTAAAACAAATCAGTAGCTCCAGAAACCAGAGGAAGTCCATTCCAAGCTGGGTCTAAATTTGCGTGATGTTACCGAATTGCCAAACGCAGTCGTTTATGAACACAAGATGCATACCTTGATGCATACCTCTGGCTAGAGCCAGAGCCATTAAAGGAAGGTCTAAAGATTAATGCAGCTTTCTGTGGATCCAAACACCCCTTTTATATATGAGTTGTTCTATCAATTATTCCAAAATTTTTCTGTGCACTCTAACAGATTATTTATTTGTAAGTCATGCTGTGGACGAAAGTAAACTAGAAAAATTTCCCAAATGCCATTAGTTGGGAAACTCAAGTTTGCTTGTTTTTTTTTTTTTTTGTTTGGTTGTTGTTTAATTAGTTTTTTGGGGTTTATTTTGTATTGTTTTGTTTCATTTAGAGACAAGAAATTTTAACAATTCCAAAGTATTCTAGGGGTGCTGGATGTAATTGACCTTACCTAAACATAATGCAGATGTCTACATAGCAGGCAGGCTCCCAGGAATCTCTTCTTTTGTGGAGAGAAATAGACTTTTTAAGACATGCTTCTGCTCATTGTCATGTGTCTGTCTTCAGAAGATGAGTGAGACATGCTCTGAAAGTGCCTGAATCACTGCCCTGGTAATGAAGGAAGGCTTCAAGATGTATGTCATTCATTCAAAAGCTGAGATGGATCCCACTTGGAAGTGTTTATAGATTGTTTGGCCAGATTAAACACTGGCTACAGGTCTGCAGATATTTGTCTACAAGGCAGTATATCCCATATCTTGTTCCCCTCTTTAATTATATTCTCTTAAGCAAATATCAAAATGATGAAACATCTCTGTTTTAATACAAATGGCATTACAATTATGTACATCACTGAGTGCACTTTAGAAAGACAGTGGAAAAAAATAAAAAATCCACAAAAATGTTATGCCTGAGGATTAGCCAAATTAAAAAAGCAAGCAAACACCTATCAAACATGTCAATCAAGGTCCAAAATATCCAAAACAGGTTAATTAGGGTCCCTAAATGTTTATAAACCATTAGAAAAGGGAGAGCAAGGAAAACAATGAAAATTTCACTACCCTTCTTTTGGAGGAAGAGATTTTTAAAAAAGGAGATTATATAACTCCTCATGTAATTAAGTAATAAAATATTAAAATTTCTCTAGAAAATGTTTTATTTGAGATGATAATTTATAGGTATAATCTTACATTTTACTTTATTTAAATATGCTCATCTATGATTAATACAACCATTTAGTTTGGTATTAATTTGCCTTAAATATTTGCTAATAGTGCTGTTTAAGTGAGTATCTGACTTCTGTTCCAGTGCTACACAAACTCTTGGTGTCAGTTTGTCCTCTGAGCTGAGAAACCTTTGTGTGTTTAAAAATCATAAGTCAGATATGCAAAACCCATAAATTCTGAAATTTAAATAAACAGCCTAAAATAAAGAGTGAGGGTTCCTTTTGCAACTCTACCTGAGGATCCATTTGTGCGTATGTGCGACCAAAACTTAAAGGAGAATATTTTTCATGGTCAGTATGAACTTATCAAAGCCCAAGGCTATCTTCAAATACAAAGAAAATAATACATCACTCTTCTGGCCCTTTTTAGGAGCTGTTTTTCCTACTTCAGACAAGATATGCTGAGGGCTGAACTCACTGCTCCTACAGCTACTGAGGAGTGGAAAGGAAGTGTGAGGTGCTGAGCTCTCTCCTTGGTGTCCAGTGATAGGATGTGGAGGAATGTTTTAAAGCTGCACCACAGGAGGTTTGGACTGGACATGAGGAAGAAATTATTTACTGAGATGGTGGCCAAACACTGGAACAGACATTCTTAGAAAGGTGTTAAATGATCCAGGCCTGTCAGCGTTTAAAAGGCATTGACACAATGACCTTAATAATATGCTTTTACTTGGCCAGCCCTAAACTGGTCAGGCAGCTTGACTTGATGATCTTTGTAGGTCCCTTTCAACTGAAATGTTCTATTCTATTCTATTCTATTCTATTCTATTCTATTCTATTCTATTCTATTCTATTCCATTCCATTCCATTCCATTTACACAAAGCCCCTCATGCATCCATCAATGCTCTTCTGCTCCACAACTTTGGCACTGCTGACATCACCCTTGCCTATAGCATTCCTTTCTCCTGCAGTCTGTCACCCATCTCTGCATCCATTAAGAAACTAATAAAGCTGAATTGTTGCAAGATTTCAATTGTTTGTGTTAAATAACGTCTAGCACATACAGAAAATGAGATAAACAGCAACTGGGAATAAATTGGCTGTTATTTAAATGAGGTGAAGTCATATGGGGATAAATCTCTGACTGTGTAACTTGAGATCATTTTAACATTATGGGAGATGAGTGAAAGCTTGTGTTATATACATTTTCCATGACACAAGTTTTCAGTTTAAAGATCTTAATACATTTTTAATGCACAAGGAAGAAAAATGGAGTGTGGACAAAGCAAAGCAATGTTTTTTTTTGCATAATACAGATTATATTTTTGATGAAGAAGAAATACCAAAGGACACTTCAAACAAAGTGTGCCCCACTTGATTTTTTGAACATGTGCACACAGAAATGCAATTATTTAAGTGATATATGTATGAAACAGTGTTTTTCAGACACTGTTTTATTTCTTTATATGGCAAGGTGGTACAGAAAAGGTAAGGAATAAAAGGACCTCTGCAAAAGAAAATGAAGAATATTTAATGCTGCAGACAAATAGGTGCATGTATAAGAATATATCATTAACATAATACTTACAAAATACCAGTTTCATGTCAGGTTAGTTGTAGGCCCTTGAAGCATCTTTAGAAGACAGTGAAAGCAGTGAAAGGGTACACTTTGACCATGCTTTCCTTCACAGTTAGGGGCTGATTGCACAGCTGTAGCTTTCAGCAGAGCTGTGGCACATCAAAAACATTCTAAATTCCAGTGATGACAGAGCATAAGCTGTTGCTCCAGGCTGGCTGCAACCTTGGAGAAGTACGGCACATCTTTATGTGTTTTAGTGCTGCATACTGTACAGCAAGTGATGTAAGTCATAGTTCAATACAGCTAGGAGCAAACACCCATTCCATTTAAGAACCTAAATTGCTTACCCAAAGCATAGCTGGTTGGGCTTGATGATCTAAGAAGTCTTTTCCAACCTTAAGGATTCTACGGACCTTTAATTACAGGATTAAGTACAAGTCATCTCTTGACCTTTGCATGCTTGTATTGGCTTAAATCATGGCTGTTCCTCCATATTGCCAAACATCAGTGTAAGGAAACATAGTCATTATTTTAGTGTTTCTATCTTTTCCATCAGTATATGAAGTTGACATAGTATTATAAGGAAAACTGAGAAGAGTTGCTTGAAAAAACTCTGCTCTTTCTATTTTTTGTCCTGGAAGAAATAGAAGCATTTATGTGAAAATGGCCCAATAATTTTTAGTGAGTAGAGTTTTTTGCTCTCTCAGGATTCTTTAAAGCCAAAGAGCCTTCATATTTCTCTCTTTCTTTTCTCTGGTGGCAATTCTTAGCTTTTCCCCATGTTCCTCTGCTGCAACTGCTGCACTATTTCACACTGACTTGTATTAATTTAGGACTAGAAGTTCTGGCACACATAATGAGTTCTTCATATGTCTTTCTTTTCTCTTTTTTTTTTTATATTAAATTTTCCCATTTTTCACTAAAGTTCTGCACATTCAATCTGGACATATGAGAGCCAAGCCTGAGTTATCTCTCAATCTATGACGTAGTGCTGTTTTTTAAATATATCCTTTTTTTAATTCTTAGAAAAGAACAGATACCTTTGTACCAACAAACACAGCAGTGCTGTGCTCTTCATATGTGAAGTAAGGAATATCTTACTTCTTTCCCCCCAGTTAATTGCTATCATTGAAATTTTATGGGAAAAAGTGTGGTTCAGTTTTTCTGGATAATACCAATATATGTGTTCGTGTCACTATGACATGATAAGATGCTAAAGGACTTTTTATTTTTTTTTTCTGAAGATGCCTGTGTGGGTGCTATGTTTGCATTTGTCTTTGGAGGTATTTGTTTGTGTGTTGTGTTCCTCCTTGCACTAGCTTTTTAGGATTTACTTGCATAGTCAAATCAATCAATTTGCTGCAGTAATTTTATAATTTGATGTTTAAAATATATCATTATATGTCTGACTTTGTATTACAAGGCATATGGTATCCAGTGAAGCTGGGGCAGCCTGGTCCCTGAAAGTGTTCAAGGCCAGGTTGGATGGGGCTTTGAGCAGCCTGGTCTGGTGGAAGGTGTCCCATGGCTGGGGGAACAAGGACTAGATGATTTTTAGGGTCCTTTCCAACCAAGCATTCTATTACTCTGTAATTCTATGACTGAAATTTTTATGATCCATAGAACTGTTTTTTCATAACAATAGAAGTGAAAATGATAACCACTAAAAGTTCATGGCTGAATTAGAGTTTTTGATTTATGTACAAAGGTTAGGCTTAAATGTGAGCATTTAATGCAACTAGTGCAATTTTACTTTTCTTCCTGTCTTTACATGACACAATGTATAGCAAGTGAAGACAAACAACTTTTTTTCAGTGATACTTTGCCTCTAGTCTCATCACATTTTGATGCACTTCCACACCCAGGCAATCCCTCCTCCTGGTTCTCTACAAGCTTTGGTTGTTCCTTGTGTAGCAGCCCCCTAAGCCCATCTGTACGGTGTGTCCAGGTCCAGCCAGCAGCAGTTCTGGGAATGTCCTGGTGGGCACAAAAAGACACACGCACACGTACTCAGACCTTATACAGCCCCAACAGCCCAACTGCACAAGCCAAAATCAGCGCTTCACTGGCACCACATCTGGTCCAGCAGAACAATATATTCATTAGTGGACACACACTAACGGACAGCTCCATTGGATAGCACTGGATAGCTCCAATGGATAGCTGATGGCCGCCAGACCTGCAGAGACCAGCTCTGTGGCAACCAGTTGCAAGGCCACCGGTTGCAAGGTTCACCTGCAGACAAGCAGGTGTACCTGCAGCCATCTTATTCATGTCTGCTTCCTTCATTCTCCCCTTCTCTGTTTTATATCATGCCCAGAATGAGATCTAAAGTGAATACACATTCTGAAAGGACTTCTGAAAGCATGTGTCTTTCAAATATTGGCTCTTTTACCTTTCAAACTCAAGTGTGACTGGTACAATAATCCTATTTAAAATAACTGGATTTGCATAAGATTTTCTCTGGTTTAGAACAAGGCAAATATTTCCATTTTATAGTAGTTCAAACACCCAAGGAGATGTGGAAAATTGTTTGAACTTCTTGCAGAAGTTCTTGCAGATAGAAATCGGAAAAGAAGTAGAATTTAAAAATATATTTTGCCCATTCATTTTCCAAATACCTTTGTAAGGCTGTTGTCCATAATTACACAGAGTGTAGTAAGCATGTTTTTACCAAAGCTGTTTGTTAATTTTGATGTAATTTCTTTTCAAGACCACATAGTAAGTAATTAAGGTATTTTATAGTCTGAAATCATTAGTGTTATGGGGAAAAAACAGATTTTTTTTTCTTATTTTAAAGTAACTAAATCAAGAACATACTTTAACAAAATGATGATCATCTTAACTAGAAAAAGTTTAAATAATACGTCCCATTTATTAAATTTAATACTTAGAGAATTATTTATATTTCTGCCATTAAAAGGCTGTGCAAGACAACACAGAGGTAAAATTAATTCCTTTATGTCCAGTTGCTAAATCTGTGATATACACATCATTAAAATAAAGTATGGGAGGAAATATGTGACTCCATCAAAAACGGAGCTCAATTAGTTACTCATTATGAAAAAGCAGTGAAATTGATTTGTAACTGTATCTCTTCAGGCTGCTGCCATTCTGTAGAGTTAATAATAAAGTCTGAATTCTGACAAGGAGAGTCATTAAAGCACTTCATAGGCAAGAGTTATTCATTACTTTAAAACTTATTATCTTGAATTTATTCCCTTCTGCTAAAAAGATTTGTCATGTCCAAGAGATTAATGATTCTGAATATGAAAGAGATGGCTGACATAAGTTGTAGTTCTCTGTGTTTTCAAGTGATTTACATGCAATCTGGGTGCTTTGTACAGTTTTAAAAAAATTACTGCTCTCAAATTTTACACCTTTATTTATTAATTTCCCTTCAAGAGTGTGGCACCACAGGGCCTGAAAATCTCCTGCTTACATTTAATAAGGATCTTGGAATGTACTTATTTCAATCAGTTTTATTTAATTTGCATTTATATTATAAAATATTCAATTTGTTTAATTTATTATCAACCTAAATATATCAGGAAAACCCTATTTTCATCTCTCTGTCTATGTCTGCCTAGGAAAGCATTCACTAGATAAGACTAGTAAGATTTTAGTGAATTGAATTGTAAAAGTTTTAAGTATGTTGGATGTGTGTTTATGATTCCTCTCTAATCGTCTGTCCAGAATGAAACTTTTAATAAACCAAAAACTAAATTCCTATTTAAGCAGAAATTAGCCAAAACCCTGTAAACTTTGTGAAAAATATGAATAATAAACTTGCATGGAATTAGAAAATTACTGGTCAAAAGTGCACAGAGAATTTCCTGTTTAGCACTACTGCACTGTATAATGCTGCAATGCTTGATTTTTCCTACTAAAATATTATTTCATACTGGAATTTTGGCTTCTCATTTTTATTAGGTGGTTCATCCATATAGGATGTTGACAGCATCTTAATACTCCTAACTAATGAACTGAACTTGTTCAGAAAAGGTGAGTGGCATTAGCACTCACAGTTTGCATTTAATTTCTGGTCTGAACTCAAACAGATTGATTACAATGACACCACACTTCTAGTAAAACTGTGTATGTAATAGAGTAGGGAGATTAAAACAAAAGTTTCCTCCCTTAGAATTCCCCCAGATACACTTTGTGTGCATAATGAGGTTGAGTTCCCCGCAGCACTGCATGGTGCTGGTCTCTGACGGGTGCTTTGGGGTTACACTCAAGAATTGCTTTGCTGTACATATATGAAATGAACCTGAAAAAACATGATCTGCAATTTCCAAACTGCTGTAAGGTTGGGAAGAGAAGGGAGAATCACTGTTTTTCAGATAAAAACATCAGCTGTGTCATCATAGGAAGGACATAGACCTGCTGGAGTGAGGACACAATGAAGATGTTCAGAGGGCTGGAACAATTTTTCCTATCAGGACAGACTGAAAGAACTGGGATTGTTTGACATGGACAAAAGAAGGCTCCAGGGAGACCTCAGAGTGCCTTCCAGTACCTAAAGGGGCTGCAAGAGAACTGGAGAGGGACTTCCAGGAAGGGCATGTAGTTGTAAGGCAAGTAGCAATGGCTTTCAACTGAAAGAGAGGAGGTTTAGATTGGCTATTAGAAAGAATTTCTTTACACTGCGGATGGAAGGCACTGGCTGACATGTCCAAACGTGATGTTTAGAGTCTTTTTTGTGTTTAGAGTCTTTTGTGTGGTCTGCAAAGGATGTGGGCAGATCTCTTTACAGTCCACTACCTAGGGGCCAGGAAATTTTTTATGCTTGACTACTTGCATTAGAGGGCTGTAAATATTACATATCCTTTTGTGAAAGCTGTCACAGAAAATAAACAAGGTTTTGGGAGAAATCGTTCCCTTGTGCTGGATATCCATAATGAATACAGACAAATTATGAAAGCTTGTTCCAGTTTAGAGCTGAATCCTGGTTATAACCCTCTATTCTCTAAGAAGAGTTCTTGGCATCAAGAATCAGCTTTTTTCTCTCTTTTCATGGGTGGTTAGCTCTGTTTGAATAAAAACTTACATTATATGATCTAGAGCACAGTAATGCGATTTTCTTTCGTCTTTCAGAGCATGATGGATTTAGGAAGTGTGTGAGTTTTCTCTTTTGTGAATGTGATTTCTGATTAATTTCTGCATCTTGGTCTTAATGTGAAGCAATCTCTGAGAAAGTATAGTAAATCTGTCCATGTCACACAAGATTGCGGTTCCATTAATCTTCTGCAGCAACTTTTCCTCTTACCCTGATCACCCAAACAAAACAACCCTTCATGACTCTGAAAATGCACTATACAGGGTTATATATATGAGAGGCAAGTAGCATACTTGAATAGCCCACTGGATTTTTAGTTTCAGTAACTGAGAGTAGTTTTTCCGCACTCCTACATGGACAGTCCTAGCATGGAAGATTTTTCAATTTTTCATATCCAGAGTGCCTTTTTTCTTTGAACAAGAAAAACCTTATTCTTAAAATATTAGTCCCTGTACTAGTTTGAGCCTTACTTATTAAAAAATAAGATGATAGTCAAAAGCAGTAGCTTTCCCGTGCCACCAGTAAATCTGTCGGGACCAGATTTCCAAACTCTCAGAACAGCTCGGATACAATGTGAGAAAGAAAGTTAAAGCAGAATAAGAGGAATATATAAAAAGTACTGTCTGTTCCATACAAACAGCTTGTGAGGGTATTGCCACCTGACTCTTAGGAAGACTTTGGGTGAATTTTTTTATAGATATAAATAAACTATTTTAAATTGCATATAGATGCAATAATACAGTAATTTAGTGGTTGCACTGTGAGCATCCCCCACATCCTTTTTTTGTGCAGCCTTACTTCTGTCATTTTCTTGTGCTAATTATTCTAGTGGAAAAGTTACTGTTACATTTGCAATAAACTGAAATTATTGACAAGAACTGGGATAGAAGTCTGCAAACCTTTGCTTGCAGTGATTATCTATGGGAAAAAAATGTGCACAAGAGAAAGAAATTATTTTAAAAAATTATATGAGCTTTATTTACTCAGGGTTTGAAAACAGAACATTTTTGAGATCAGATCTGTGCAGGGAGGGAACAGGAGGCCTGTTCATCCTATATTGACCTGTAACTAATATGTGGATGCATTTAAAGTGAAAAAAAATATCCAACAGAAGCCAATTATTTGCTTCTTGGTTTAATTCTGTCATAAATATGGTGTTTAACATGGAAGTTTCTCTGTTCATTTGTACCATTTTATTAACAGCTATCAAATCTAACTGCTTACCTTCTGGTATTGTTTCAGTTGACTAATTCCCTTTTAATTAGTAGGACTTTTATGATCATCTTCCTTAACATTTTAGTTAATCAGTTTCCAAATGCCTGGGAAAGTAGCAAGAAGGAGAAAGAAAAGTAGAAATGTACCAACACAATTAATTTTGTTTAGCTTCAGTATCCTCTAAAAGTATCAAATGGAGAAAGTGTCCTTCAGTAGCCCATTCACCTTCAGTAAAGCACTATCATATCTATATTCTGATATGGTGCTGATTCTAATCAGTGGATTCTATTATAGGCCTTTAAGCAAAAAAAGAAAGTGCTGATGAAGGCCATAAAAATAAATGAGGCTTATTGCTTCTTGACATCTTTAGCACTTTCTGAGGTTTCCTGAGTGAGCAGGGGTAGCAGACAATAGCTGGAAGATTGTGTGTAAGATAATGAGAAAAATAAATGCATCCTTGGAAGCAGCCAGCAGTAACTATGGCTAACATTCATTACGCAGTGTCTGGGCTGCTCCCAGTGCGATGTTATTAATTTATGGAATGAGCTAAGAGGTGTGAAAGAAAGCTGATGTTTGCTCCTAACCTTCCTGGCCAGCATTTTGAATATTAACAGAGAGGTCAAATGCATCATCTCCTTGAAATTGTCTCTCTCCCTTTTGTTTTCCTTTGGTAAGAAGTGAAGCAAAACATAGCACTTAGAAGAGAGGGATGTGGGAAACAGCTCCTGCCCTCACTTTGGTCAAAGAAAAAAAAATAGGACTGAAGGGAATATAGGTGATGGACATGAGGATGTGTTTTAGAGATCATATGGGGAGAGAATATTCTTCAAATTCAAAAGGCAATCTCAGTTCTCTTTCCAGGACTGTTCTGGGAGTGAGAGTTTAATAGCAGAATATTCTAGAAAGTGAGTATAGTATTTAAATGTTCAGACAGCAAATTCCAATTCTTGTATTCACCAACTCTCAGGAATAATCTGCATCATATCTACTTCAGCCTGTGGGTAGGTCAGTATTTAGTTGTTCTTGGGATGTACATCAGTGGGATTTACAATTTAGTGGGATTTACACTTATACTTTCATATGTGCTGCATGTATCCATGGCAGCTTCTGCCTGCTGTGGAGTTCATGTAGTTTAATTATTTGTATGAGTTAACTAACCAGAAATAGACTCAGACTGTGATTACTGACATAGCAAAAGAGCATAATCTTAATCACAATTTGGAGTATTTTGGAAGAAATCCTGTGATTGGTAACTAAATTTACACTGACTGTGCATGTAGGTCATTTAGTGCAAAAACAGCATGATCAGTGTTGATTTCGTAGGCAATTTAGTGAACAGGAATTCTACACCAAAGGCATTTTAACTCCTTGCTGTACAGATCTCACAGAGATGCACCCACACACTCAGTCTAAAATATACTAAATAACTCTGCTGGCTACACTGGGAATCAGTTTAAAGTTAAGCATACATAATTCCAAACCCAAATATTTTGTTTTAAATATCTTTACATTCTGATCAGAGAAATTTTACAATCAGAATAAAAGGAAAAAATAATTATATGGTTTATTTTCTGTTTCTTACTCACTTTGCTGTACTTGAACATAAGAAACTAAAGCATAGATGTGGCAAAAATGAAGTGCACCCTTTCCTTTTATATTTGTACCTCTTGATCTTGAAGACCCAACAGGGAATGATAACAGTATGTACAATAAACTGGGACAAAATGTTAACATGTCAACCCTACAAAGGAATGGCTGGGAAAGTGTAAGAGAAATACAGTTCCTTTGCTCACTCATCTAACAGTGATTCTGTTCAACTGACATTAATCTATTTTCTGAAGCAGAGAAAGTGCCAAAGGAAGGTATTTTGTCTTTGTTCAAATACTTTGTGACTGTACTTTGGCAGGTTTGTTTCACTGAGCTGTGGAAGAAGTGTGGATATGCTCTGAATCTGGGATACAGAATGATTAGGAAGCAGTTAGTGCTAAGACCAATCAGAATATTTGAGAAAGAAACCCAGGCTTTCCTTGAAGTTTTCTTTCAGTAGTTTTATGTGTTGTTTTTTGTCGTTGTTGTTTTTTGGTTGTTTTTTTGTTGTTGTTGTTTATTTATTTGGGGTCTTTTTTGGTTTTGTTTTTGTTGTTTTTTTGGTTTTTTTTCTTAAAATGTACTCAAGTACCAATTCGTACTAATTTGCAAGTAAAGTTTACAGAAGTCACAAATAGCCTACTTCTCAATGGTTTTGCATAAGAAGCCTTAACTATATCTTTAGAATCTTTCCAAGTTCTTTCTTTACTTTCACACTGTCGCGAGGTTTAGACTGGAAGCCTAAACCAGCAGTTTCTGCTTCTGATATATTGATTATCTACATATTGAGTCCCAACATTTGATGTTTCTATTCTATTGAAGGACTCTTCACCACAAAGATCTCAAAGTATTGAGTTTTTTCTTTAATTGCAGATTTTCCATAGTATAATTATCTGAGATAATACAAAGCCTGTGAGCCACCAATTTAATCATTTTGAAGGAGAAGTGACTGACATTGCATAGAAAAAAAAAGAGATGATGCAATTTGAGTAATTTGGAGAGGTAGATTATATCAGGCTAGATATCACACTAGATGGCTTTTAATGAAAATTAATTAATAAGAAGAATAAATGTGCTGCTAAATACAGAAAATAATTTGGCTTGGAAACATATTTAGGACATTTAAGATCAAGGCAATATTGCTCAGTGGAGAAACTATAAATGTGGGGAGTTGATAGCAAGCTCAACTGAAAAGGAAACATTAGCCTAGGAGGAAGATACTAATGAAATTTCTCAAAAATCAATTTTGGGAACAGTCATGTTTAATAGTTTTATTTATGATCTTGGCATAGCGGCAAAATTGGGAAGCATCATTTGGAGGACAGAAGAGTATTGCCTCATCATAGTGAAGGAACTAAATGACCTTGACATCAGAGTTAATAGGAACGGGATGAAATTCATAAAGTGCAAGGGGATAGTATAAAATAAACTTGGAAGACTAGTTTCAAACCTGTCCACTATCATCCAGGAATACATTAGTTAGAAAAGGCTGGAAGAGAAAGGCCTTGGTAGCAGGAGCTCATCAATGAAAGACTATTAATTTTCACTGTTCCAGCTGTGAAAAAGTCAAACATCTTCTTAAGATGTACAAGTAATTTTTAACACATATTTCACAAGATTCATTGTGCATAAATCCAAGGAATTTTCATCTCAAGAAGGGAGTAAAATTCTGATGATATGTATTCAAGAAAGATGCATTAAACTATACAAAGATTTCTTTTTCATTATTACAGTGTTCAAATATTTGAACAGTGTCTGTGAAAGCCAGCAGAATCTTAATCCTTGGGATATTCAAAGCCTGACTAGACTGAGTTATAAACAACCTTATCTCATTGACCTTGACCAGGATTTAGGTTGACATTTGGATTTTCTGTTATTTTTTTATTCTAACTATGGTTTTGTAAATAAACATACTTATAAAAAAATATTTTTATAACCTAGTGCACTAAGTGTCACAAGACCCAGCACCCTTGCAGATAAAGTCTGATGAGTTTATGAAAGGTATTGTATGATTTCTGGCTCTATAAGCTGGGACTTGCTTTCTGGCTCTATGGGGACTTGCTTGGGTGTATTTCCATCAGGTCCTGCTTTAAAATTTCCCTAATGGGTGAGGAATTTATAATGTCAAAGATACAAACAGCTCCTACCAAGAAACCTTCTCTGTAACAAAAATATTTAGTGTTTTGGACATTTTTTGATAGGATTTGATAGGATCCTTCCTGATCCCAGATGATGCTGTTATTCTGACCCAAAGCATTTATACTAGATGTACTCATCAGTGAAAAAACTCACTGTTGTGGGGTTTTTGTTTTGTTTTGTTTTCATTAAAATAAACAGAAATAATCAAACCCTAATTCCATTCCATCCTCAACAATCAATACTGGATGCTTCTATTCCTCTCAACCTCTGTTTAACACAAAGTCTTAAAAGTGTAAAATAAATATTTTTGGGGCTGGAACTAGATGATTTTTCAGGTCCCTTTCAACCCAGACCATTCTGTGGTTTATGAAATCTAACCAACTGCAGTGTGATCTGGTGGAGTCTGAACTTTGTCTGTATCACTGGGAGATGACACTATCAAGAGAATTTGTATTTTCATAAAGGCAGTGTGAGAAGGAAGAGGTGAGAATGGGTAGTTGCCATTTTTACAAAACCATATAGAATTTCACAGATTTTTGAAAGAATTGCCATGAAGAAGCCAAGTTACAGCATGTGTTGCCAAAGATAGATTCTTTCAATATAAGTTTGCTGATTGGAAATAAGATCAGTATCTATCCAAAGTAAATATTTTCCCATGTTGATAAGAAATTATGCTAAATTGCAAAAGTTAAGATTTTTAACTTTAACGTCCTACCACTGTGCACTGCATGTTTTACATAGTGCCTCTATAAATATATTTATTCTCAAACTCCACCATTTTTTCACTAGTTCCTATTTGTTTATGTAAATTAAGCTAAGGCTTCTGATCTTGGAGTATATTAAACTCTAGAACAGTCATCTGCACTTCTTTCAGGTGTTTTACAGAGATTTAAAACTCCTGCATATGTCATCCTGTTGATGGGCTGTTGACACAAAATGTTCCATGTTGGATTAAATCCCAGCTATTTAGAAGATCTTCTAAAATTGTCATAGTACATCTTTAAGAAAATCTATTCTATCAAAGTTACACTTGGCAACTGGAAGTGAGAATTATTACAAAGTTTGAATACACAGTGTGATCTATTTTGTGGTAATTTCCTAAAACATACTAGAGTTTGGGTTCTTTTAAAATTTTTAAATTTAGATGTCATATGATATTAATTGAAAGCTGCAGAGAAACTGAGGTAAAGAATAACAAAATAACTTCCAGCTATCTAACAGATTGTTGCAACAAAACCTTTCCTGCATGAGAGATGCTTTTCATAAAGATCACAAGAATTAAGGTTTTTTTAAATCTTTAGTTCTTTATTGGTAAAATAATGAATAAAGTATGACTTTATTCACTGTATTTATACAAGGTAAGTAAAATTGTATCTCCATGATTTATGTCTCTTCAGACAAACTAATTATACTGATTATTATCAATTCCTAGAGGTATTTTCAGTTTACTTGTTTGCCAATTCACTGTTACCAATATACCATTACAAAATAAGAACTTAGTTTCAGAAATCTCCTTTAACCAGTTCTCTTGGGACTCATGCTTGTAAGTCAGCTGACTGTGTTGAAAATCTTCATGCACTTTTCTCAGAATTGAGAAACTTTCCTTTTTATCCTTTAAATAGAGAACTCTTTTTTCCTATTTTGTTACAGATAATAAGCAAAAATATTTGTAGAACATGTCTGTCTTCTGTATTGCTCGTGGCAGATTTTTCAACAGCATCTTCTCTTCTACCACATCTTCCTTTAAGATAAAGGTGCTGTCTTTTGACACACACCAGTAGAAAGAAGAATACATTAATTAAAAAAAAAAAAAAACCTTAGGAAAGAATAAATGCAAATAAGACAGGATGAAAAAGATGATAACAATAAGCTCTTTTTCTTTGAAGTACCTAAAATCTGTGGTCATCAAAGACCTGGAAGTGTGTTCAGTGTTATGAGAAGAAAGTGATACATTAAAATGATTTTAGTAACTTTGTACAGTCTGTGTATTAAATTTTCCATTTATATTTTCATATTATTACAGTCCAGAAAGAGCCATTAGATTATCTTGCTTCTTTTGATGTTGTAAAGTATACATTTCACTGAGTACTATTTTTACTGATGGTCCTTTTTTTTTCAATCTAAATAAGAAAGCAGTTTCTGTGCATAAATTTACTGTGCTAAGTAAAGAGTAAAAATTATAGCTCAGACTAATCTTCCCTAGTACCCATTATTAGTGCTCTCTGGCATAGAAATGCCTACCAGCCAGTCCAAGACAATGCCAAGACATTATTCATGGGTACAGCAGCAATGATATCCAAAAGTAAGCTGGAAAAAAAAACCCAAAACCCACAAAAACCCCCACTTTCTCTAAATTTGTTTTCATTCATCCTCCAATGTCCTCCTTTGTGCTTTTAAACATCCCAAGGTCATTCTGGCATATCTCATAGCATCGTGAGATCCTATGACAATTCAGATTGGAATTCTCTTTGGGTCTTCTAATTCAACCTCTTCAGAACACAAAATGCATTGCCACAGATGCATATTACAGAAATCTCAGCTATATCGGCTCCAGAGTAACCCTAAGATTATTTCAAACAGTCTCTACAATCCTACAAAAAGAGCTCAGAGGACATCCAGACCAAATGTCATGTGCTATGGATGAGGCTAGTCTATGAAGCAGTTCTTATGGCTAAAAGGGTCCCTGCCCTAAATAGTTTAACATTATAAAAATATCCTATACTTTTATATATATGAATTGACAGGATAAGGTAGCTCTCTTGAGATTTTTTGTCACTGATTTTGAGAAAAAAATATTACATTTCTAAATCAGAAGCCCAAACTTCCATATTAGCATTTTATAACTTTTAGATGCAGCTTTTCTTTTCACACTTGTAAGTGTTTCCTCCTCCATCATTATCAGATTTCCTGTCTCTTCCTAGATATAATGTACCTCTCACTTGCAATATCTATCTTGGCATTTTGGACACATAGTGCAAATTGATCCAGGAGAAATACCCAGAGAGACCATGCAAATATATAGGCAGGTCAGATAGGAGCTAACTGTATATCGTTTTTCTAAAATACAACTGTAATTTATTTTGAAAGCCAATTCTTTCATAGAAATTTCTCACTGGCTGAAAAATTCAGCTAGGTCTTAATCCTGTCCTCAGAGAACAATCTGAGCAGCCAACCTGTGAGATGGAGAACACTTCATAAAATCATACCCAGGGGCTGTAGATGGAAAACAAATATGGCTCTGTCCGTAACTTCAGTCTCATGAGGGAATAGGGAATGGATCAAATAGACGTGGATGCAGAAAATCTCCACATGCACAGCTGACACTTCTCACCACCTACAATGGTTTGATCTGTAGGAAACTCTCTGCACCCACTTCCATGTGCAGGCTGTAACACAAATCACTATTTATGTATCTGCATGTTCTCAATAAGATTCTTTTTCTGCTTTAAATATGTAAGTCAGTAAATGTATATGTATGGGATATAATAGGCAGTCCCACCTAAAATGATATAAAGTGTCATATATTTGAAACCAGTAAATTTCTAGATTGACTGAATATTCTTTGGGACTTTCTTTAGCAAAATCTCCCTAACTACATAATAAAAATGCAATAAAATTCTAAAAAAAGAATATATGTCTGTATACTGCCTATTCATATTATATTTATACATAATATTGTGTTTCTGCCTATATTAGTGAATGCACATAGCAAATGTTCTGAAGGGGGTTTTTTTCCAGATAGTTGGAATTCAAAGGAAATAGAGCATTGGTGGCATAATAATGATGCCTATTTTCCCAGAGGTAATTTATATTATGCTTTTTTATAGTGTAGGTTAAGCATATATCTAGACATCATATTGAAGCCCACAGCTCTGAACTCTGAATGGATTGCTTTAGCAGGGAGCAGCCCAAAGCCATAAAAAATACCACGAGCTAGCCCTAAGGAGCAAACAACGAGCAGCCACCCCAGTGTGGTGTGTATGTGCCATGGACTCTGGCCTTTGCATCATATTTAATACCCAAGACTTAGCATCGCACTGGTATAGCTGTGCTGACACTGGTTCTGACGCTGGGCTACTCTTTGCAACATGTTCTTTGAAACTCCTAAATCACAAACACTTGGGGAGGACTACTTTATGCCTTGAGTAACAGTCTAGAGAAGAGAGTGAGGTCTTGTGGTTTTATCCCAGGGGTAACATCAAATGATACTGCAACTCAAAGGTAGATATCATCTTGACATCAGCATTCTGTTGTCAGCAATTGGAGAAGAATTATTGCATGGAACTGCAACCCCCCCTTCCATGCAACCATCCATATTAGGCAGCCCAGGGGAGATGGAGACATGGACTATTTTTTGCCCGTTGCCATGAAAAAATGAGGGTTCAAAGGTTTGCCTTTTGCTGCAGTTGGAGCCATAATCAAAGAACCACTACCATGCAAAAGAGTTGAGGAAATGGTCATTAAGCCAGCATGACTGGCACGCTTTTTATTTCTGACATGCATGAAATGAAAGTTATTTTGTGTGATTTTCTTCCAAGAGACCAGGAAAGCAGTATTATTTTTCAGGGAGCTGGTGTTCTGCGTATGAGAAAGCAGCAAGGTTGTACCTGTTTTCAGAAGTTCTAATTAGTTCCAATATAACCTCATTTTTGGTAGTTATGGAAAAAAAATAATTCCTTGTCCCTTATCTAATTGTCCCTTTGTATGCCTCTGCATTGATTTTGCCCAGTCATAATCACAAGAGGGTGTGTTCCAAGACATTTTCTAAATGTGTCTTTTGTTCATTGAATTCATTGCCTGGCTCTTATCAACATCAGATAGAAGGCTGAAAAAAAAATTAAAAAAAGCCACTCTTTTCCCTTGTTAATTATTTATGGCATTTATGGCATTTAATTTGAATACCTTCCGTGAATAATATCCTGTAGATGCCTGTTGTGTTTATTAGTGATGTACATTTCCCTTACAGGAAAACTTTGATGTATTTTATATGATTCTATAAAACACACTATGCTGGCAAGTAAATAGACTCCCCAGACAAAGATTTGTTAATAAGCCTCAATTAGCTAAAAATTGGAAAAACCCAACAAATAATATTGAACATGGAAAAATGAAATGGATCAATCTTGCATGGATTAGAGGTTCTTATTCACTGTAGATCTTGCATATGGCCACTTATGCTTTGCAATACTTTTATTAAGTCTGCACTTTGGAGTAATTATGAATGTAATAAAATTTCTGTAAAACTCATTAAAATGTTGCTCATGAACCAAATGACTAAGAAAATTGGTTAATGCAGAATACGACAGATTCATATTAAAGTAAACAATTCAGTTAAATATAAAATTAACCAAAAGAAATTTATAAAAATAAAGCTCCAATTTTTTTTCTGATGTTTCAAAAAAGACCATCTTTTCATTCAGTTTTAATCTACTATGAACTGTCCTCTTAATCAATTCAGTCATGGGTTACAGAAGTAATAGTAGTTACCCACTATTCTACTCTTTTGCAAGTCTGGAGGCTTGTTAATGTCATCTGAAAAGGTGAAATCTGAAAAAGTCATCAGTGACTAAAGAATGAAAATACCCCATGTATTTGAAAACAGAGAGAATGAAAGTCAACCACAAGCTCTTCTGTGACTCTGCTTTTGATTTCACAGCAAGGCTGGCTGAGAGAAATTGTTGCACTTCACCTCAGCTTTTTTATGAATTTCTGTAAAAGAAACACTATCAAGCAAGCAAAATATAAATGCCTACAAGACTTAAAACAGATTGATGCCTCTGTACATGAAGCATATTGAAGACACGGACATGTGACTTTAGGTGCTCATGGAGAGAAAGTTGCTAAAAAAATCCCTAATATATTTAGATCTTTGCAAAGGATAACGCCTCTATGAGGAATAAAATCTCTTGATTTGGATGGTCAGCCACTATCTGAGTCATGATCATTCTTTCAATGGTATCTCTAGCAGCATTGACAAGACTCCCCAAAATATTGTTCTGCTGGGTTCCTACATCCAACTGGCCTGAAGTCCTGGGTGTTCATTTCATCACAAACTGCTTCCATTGCTGTGAATTATTTTAAACTATCTGTCATCAGCTCCTAATGATCTTAACTATATCCAAAAGCCTATTCGGCATTATGATTTCTGCATGTTTAGAAGTTCCTATTGAATATTGGCAAGAATCCTACCAATGTACAGGATGGTTATCTCTGGAGTAGGAACACCCTCTGGGATGGCAGTTTCTTCACCTGGTATATTGTCGGAACCCAGGACATCCCTCTGACTGTCCTGGATAGCTCAAATCCCTGGAAGGGAGCTCTGAGACCCTGGCATGAAGCCAGAGGCACCTGTGACTTTGATTTTGACCCATGGAGCAAATTACCAGCTTTGTATGAAGAATTACAAGTCAGGAGAGTTTAAGTAGAATAATAGTTAGCTGTCATAGGGTGAAAAGGTAGAATTTTAAGGGTTTTAGAAGAGAGGTTCGGGGTCCCAAGGAGGAATTTGGGCATGTCCTGTCCTTCTTCTTTCTCCCTCCTAGCCTCCATGTTCTGTGTGATGCTGGCACCTTTGGATTGGTTTAAAGTAGAGACAGACTGTCTAACATAGGTGATAGGTACTGGAAAATAGTTGTAAATAAAGTACACATAATTTTTAGTATAAAATGTTGACACCAGCCCAGGGGTGGGCAGTGTATCTTGGATTGACCTGCTGAACAGACTTCAGCAGGTTAGAGAAAGAATGTAATAGATAACAAAAAATAAACATCCTTGAAAACCACAGCTGAAGAATCCTGACTCCTTCTTCAACTGCCAGGGTGGGAAAAGAGATTTTCTAACACATCTTGGGGTCATCCTGACTGGCAGAGATTCTGAGAGTATATTAGGTAATGAAATGGAGAGAAACTCCGTTGGCACACAGACATGAGCTACCAAGGGGATTTGTTATTACTGCCTGTAGTAACTGAGGGCTCCTGTAACAGTTACTCTGTTCCTTAGTGAAGACAGTGGCTCAAGGTTCAGTCCACCACCCTGTCTCAAGCCAGTCCAGGGTTTAAATTGTGACATCAGTGAGATAATTAACTGTTTTTATGTGCAGGCACAGCCCGCCTAGACAGCTACTTAACAATTATAACTGTAGGACAAACTTGTATCTCATTATTACATTCCATTTATAACGTAGGTTCTACATCTCTTTTATCACCAAGAGAGATGGCCAGGAGTACTTTAAATGAAAAGGTTTCCCTGAAAAATGACAACTTTCCCAAAGTGTTTGCAAACACTAGAAATGTAAGAAATTTTTTCTTCTGCTTTGTTTTTATTGCATTTGTCTTAAATGCTGGTCTGGGACTAGTGAAATTCTGTCGGAAAGAGAGACAGTGGCTTCAGGAGAACCTGGAATGGATCCATAATGAATTATTGTAAGGCCTGTAGTCACACTTTATTTTGGCCAAATAATAAGCAAATTCTGGAACTGATCCAGGCTAAATACACAGTCAGTAATAGGCCATTAAGATTTGGTTTATTTGTGCTTTAGATAAAGGGACAGGACCTTCAAACTTAATCAGAAAGCTTTATCTTCAGGGAAACTCCAGTTATGTGCACATAAGCAGATGCTTAAATATAGAGTCAATATTTAAGGAATTGGCATCTGTTCCTAACTCATTGCACATTTGTTGTTCTACTCACAGGGATATTATCCAGAACTCACTTTTGCACATTTAAAGTAAAGCTGGTTCCATTTCTTTGCTGTCAGCTATACTAGAGGTAAATGCACTGTAAGCTGGCAGGACTTAGAGTCTGCAGGTGCAAATGAACATGCTGAACATTGCACAGAACCTCAGCAGACTCTTCGGCTTCTCAGTGAAGGGGCATTTTGCAGCCAGACCTTTCTGAACACACCAATTTACTAGGCACTTGGCAAAGCCATGTCCATGGATTTTCTATATAAACTAGAAATTTTTGTGACAACATAAAAATTAGAGTCGCAAAATTAGGCTATGACTCAAGCTGCAATGTAGAGCCTTCATTTTTTCTGGTGTCTTCACTGTTTCTACTTTCATTGGGTTATCCACAGAGATTTCTAAAATAGTCCATGTTCTTTAGCTCTATAGAAGAAGAAATAACACATGAAGATTTGAAAAGGTCATTCAAAAAATGGATATTAATCTGTCTTTGGGTAGGTTTTTTGTTTAATTTTATTCTTACATGCATGACCTGAAGACACTTTAGTATCAAAGTAAACTCTGCTACAATAAAAGAGCTTATGTTCAGTATGGGGATTCACTGATTTTGTTTGAATTCTGACGTCCAGATAATTTTCCTATTCTTTTTCTTAATACTTTAGGTCTCTATTTTGAATATGGGGTTTGTGTCATTCACCCTTTAGAATTATTTTCTGCTACATTAAAAACAAAACTGGCTTTCAAGCTTCATTTTTCCAAACAATTGCTCCCACGGGCATTAACTCTGGTAGAACAGTACTAAGGTAGAGAAAATACTCTGGATAATTCATGCATGGACTGAGACAGACCTAGCACATTGTGCTGCATGCACAATCCTCATATTATGAAGCAAAATGAAGGCCTGTGTGAGGCTATTAAACATAGGTTTCTTTCATGGGGCCTTTCATGGAGCCATTATTCTTTGTGTTGCATGATTCAAGTTGAATGAGAAAGGCAGGGTTTATGTAACCTGTTAGTCAATGCAAGTGACATAAGAAGCTTGGATGTGTGGTTCCTCTGGAACATTTAGGCTCTCTGCATGTGCATGGACAAATTGTCCCTTCTCTGAATCCAAGCAAGCCTCTGGCATCCTGGGGACCCTGGAACATGGTACAGTAGTCATCCCTGGAGATCACACCACTCACTCAGACACCCATCTCTCCTGGTTACATGCACAGATAGGTTCTTGCACTCTGAGGAGATCAAAAGTGACTGAATGTGGCAGCTCTGTCTATTCTTTCTACACTGGTAGCTATAACTTCCTCCTTTAGTTGGCAGGGAGAGATTGGCATTTATAGTGTCCAATTCCTTCAAGGCATCTTGGAGGCCAAACACAGAAAACAGCCAGCTATCTTGACCTAGATGACAAGCAGACATAAGACAGCTTCATCTAAGAAGCCTTTAGGTGTTTAAATGAACCTCACATGTTATGAAAGTTGCTCTTGCTTGCAGTGGCTGAAGTCTATGTAAAACTATAACCTATCAAAATAAGATAATAATGTTTACATCATAGAAGCACAAAATTCTGATTTCTACCTAAGCATCAAAGCCAGAGAGGTCCCTCAAAGTTTAAAAAACCCTTAAACTATATTTGCAAGCATTTTTTTTTCACTCTTTTGAAGCGCCTCTGCACATAGTACAAAATGACAGCTCAAGCAGAGGTGCACTATGTTATAAACAGCCCTGCCCTACATACAGCAACTCAGTTCCATTTGGGAAGGAACAAAACTTTATATTCTCTACATTAAAGCCTATGTTGATTTACAGCCCTCTTTGATCAGATGATCAAAACCCACTTTAACACTGCTCACGGAACAACCTCACTCCTCTCACATGTATCATTCATAGCTGGCACAGATACTCATCATCCCAGTGCTTCCTAGACTGTGATGCAACCTTTGGCATCAAGGATCATAGTTAGCTGTCTGAAGAAAATAATAATAATAATAAGGACAAAACAGGTTTTCTTGGGACTAATTGTGACAACTTGGCCTGAGCACAAAAATCATGTTTTTTTCTCATGGTGCCTGAATTAAGGCTTAAGTACAGATTTCAGGTGCTGGTCCCAGGGTAGTATGGACTACTAACTATATAAATTTTTTTATTATATTTCTCTAGTACTGGGAGATAATAATACACATACTAAAGTAAAATTATAAAGAATAATTGTATGGAATTATAATGAGAAAATAAACAGGAATAAAAGGGCATTCAATGAGTATAATGAAACAATAACAAATGTAGTATTTATTGTAAAAGGACTACCAGAGATACTTCAAAATTTTAGATATCTATTTTAAATTGTTGCCTTTTACCTCATCATTCTAGGGTGCTTTATTTAAATGCTGTGTTAAAATCACAAAACATGCTAAAATGTAGGTATTATAAACAATGAAAATTTTTAAAACAAAACAACAGCAAACCAAAACCAACAAACCTCCCCTTACCCCCCAAAAAACCCCAAAACAACTGAACAAACAAACCCTTCCAAAAACAAAACCAATATTTCCACTGAGACTTGGACTCACTGATGAATTGCAACAAATGTACTAAATTGTACAAAATACACTGTGAGTGAATAAATAAGTAAATAAATGGTTATGGGCCTGAAGGTGTGACAAAGGAAGTCCATTCCCATCTGGCCACATTGATTGTTTCATTGAAGTCACCAGCACAGGTGCAGAATGTCAGGGAATGGCTGTAAGGACCTATTTGTACATATTTTCTTTGCTTTGTCACAATCTCTGCTTTTGTGGTGTCACAAAGGATGTTCTCTGTCCCTGATCATATATGTAGGTCATCCCCATGATCATGGCCAAAATTTCTTGAGGTATTTTAGCTGACTTGTCACATAATTGGCCTCGAGGAACACAAATGGCTCCTTGCACCCAGAGTAATGATATCCCCTGCTCCCAGCTGTGACTGTTCTTTGTGTGCCACATCTTGTTACTGAAAAAGTGGATCTTAATGGAAATGTCTGCATTGCAAACTTCCTGCTGGAGTGCACACACACAGGGCAGTCTGGGTAGAAATGGTTTGCAAAGTACAGATGGAAAATAAGCATTTTAATTAATGCTAACTTTTGTGTACTTGGAGGACCCTCATGATGTAGATGTGATTCTATCCCATTTGGTCATGTAGAAGCTAATTCTGATGAATTCAGTAATTTTGCCAACGTGAATTCATAGCTGCCTCTTTTCACCCTGGTACTTTCTTGTAATTACTGTTGTTTGACAGCTGTTGTTCTCATGCAAATTTGACGATGTGGTGCATGTGTCTGTGAGGTGATAATAGCTGTGCAGATCATGCTGAAACAATACAAATAAGAGCAGACAATACCATCATATTTCTGAGCTGCAATGTGATTTAAAGTTTTGCCTACTGAATATTGATTTCTGCATTGTAAACTACTTTCTTACTATAGTATATCACTGCTTCTAAACTATAGGTAGAACACAATAAAGGTTGCTGTTTTTCAAATCAAGTTATTATTTCAAAAGATAATAGAATATTATCACTAGAAATTATTTGCAGTAAATAAGAGCATTAATTTTTCAACAGCTTAGTTCTGTGTTCACCCTGTTTCAATACTTGAAAACTCTTTCTTAATGTACAGTCTAAACCTCCCCTGGTACAACTACAGTCCATTTCTCCTCATTCCCTTGCTTGTTACCTGAAAGAAGTGGCTGACCCTCACCTGGCTACCCTACCTGGCCTCCTTTCATGTAGCTTAGAGAGTGATAAGGTCCTGCTTGAGCCTATTTTTTCTCCAGGCTAAACACCCCCAGCTCCCTCAGCTACTCCTCACATGACTCATGCTCCAGACTGTTCTCCAGTCTGAGCAGGTGTGTCGATGCTCAGACACACACACACACATACACACATACACACACATACACACACAGAGTTTGCTTTCTTTTGTGTAGCACTTCTATAAAGTATAGACTAGAGAGTGTCTTGGATCTGCACTTCCTAAGCAGCCAGGCACCCCTTTCCCAGTCAGCTGCTGAATAACCTGTCCCTGTTAGCAAAGTCCTGGCTTCCCTTGTCACCCTGTGAGTCTTGCTTCTCTTGCTGAGATGAACTGGTATTTTCAGCTAGGCAAATCAGCCTAGCAGGCACAGAATTAACAATTCTTACTATTTCTGAGTGTTCAACTACACTTTGCGGGGTAATTACTTTTAGAAATGCCAGTTCAGCACAGCCTGCAACAAGCAGAAAAAGAGATGCAGATTTTCCCAGCAGGGACAGCTGGGGCTGCTGATTAAGGATGGATGAATCTGTTTGGGAAAACAAATCTGCCTAAGCCACAATTCTGCAAAACTTCTGTATTAATTCCTGTGTTTGTCAAAATGTTTGTCTCCCTTCCAGGCAGAGGCCTGGGATTTTTTTTTTGCTTGTTTGTTTTGTATTGTTCCTCTGTTTTTGCCACCATACAGTTTTCTTCCAAGAACTATAGTCTGTTGACTGAAAAATGTTAAATTAGTTGTCTGGTCACATTCATGCAGATTCTCTAATAGTGCTGTTCTCTGATAGCATCTTTGGCAACCCCATACAACATCTCTCATGAGCAGCAGTAAATGTCATGGAACAGAGAATAATGGTATGCAGTGAACCAGCAGGGAGATTTAGAAACTGCCAACAGCCTACATTGTTTTCTGTTGCATATCTTTATCAAGGATCCCATTAGTGTCTTTTATCTTAGGAAAAATACAGTTGTGTATTAGGATTCTGAAAACAGAAGACTGCCCAGATGACTGAGGATTCCTTTCCTTTCCCAGATTCCTTTCCCAGAGGAAAAAAAAAAGCCACAACTAACCAGCCCCCCAAATGCAGTAGGTGTTAGTGAAAACTATCTTGGTACAGCTCATAGAGGTAGTTTCTTCTTGGGTCACACAAAAAGATCCAGTGTCTATTCCTGAAAATCTGGGGATACCATGCTCACCATCATGTTCAATATTTGGAGATTGATGATGCCATCCATCATGCAGAATCCTCACTAGTGTGGGGCAGATATGCTAATGTATGTATTGATTTCTGGTAATAGTCCCCACCAGCCTCACAAGTTATGAAGCACTTTTGTATCACAGTAGATCTAAAAGGTGATTACAGAACAGAAGGAAAACAGTGAGTCCAAGCCAAGCAAGACAAAAATACTATTTCATTACCTGAATGGAACAGTTTGGAAGAAATATCACATATTGCTACATTTGTAGTGTTAACATTAAACAAGGACAGCAAAATGTTTCTAATAATATTGCCTCTTATTTAAGGGTGCTTCATAACCAGTTATCATGATAAAATATTTTTAGGCAACAAGATTCTCTGTCATCTGGGTTTTCCCATCAGCTTTGGCATATAAGGATTGCTCAGAGTCCATATAACCTTTTCTGGGAGGGTGGGTCTTGTGTTTTTTTTTTGTTTCTTTTTGAGGAATAATAGACAGATTGCATGCACTAATGAAAGGGATTCTAGAGGTCTCACTGGAAGCTAGTGCCTTCAGAAATTATATTTAGCATATGCAAAGAAATGAAACCTCCTTAATGTGCAGGATAATGCTGAATCAGAGCCCTGAGTGAAGGAAGCACTTGAAATGTTCACCTTAATGTAAAGTCAGAATTCTTTGTGTGGGAAGAATGGTGACCAGCTCCTGACACAGCATTTCCCACAAACACAGGAGATGTCTCTGCTTGTTTTATAACCATCTGTTAAATGGAAGTTAAAAGGAAAGGACCTGGATTAACTCAGTCAAAACCAGAGTCAGAGCCTAGCCCATCACACTAAGTTTGTCAGGATGTACAAGTGACACTCTCCTCTGTGCCTCCAGGTTATCAGTGGCTCACATTAGCACTTTTCTTCCCAACCATTTTTATGCCTCACATTTCCCAATGAATTTCCTATGAGGCAAATATCATTGCCCATCTGCCTCCATGCTGATAGAGGTAAAGCCACTTCTGATTTCTGTAATAACTGAACCCTGTGGCAGAACTCCTGCCTGTATGAATTCATATATATAGTTGTGGTTGAGAGCAGCACGAAACTTGGGCTCTTCTTGCAGACTGGAGGAACCTGACTCAACTAGATATCACAAAGAGACAGAATTAGTAAAATTTTAATTCCAGTACACACAAAAAAAAAAGAAAAAAAGGGCATGTTCTAAATCCAAAGCAAACCAAAACAAAACGTGAACAAAAAACTGAAAATACTGCAGAAAATTAAGTCAGGCCTGCAGGACCTAGATGGAGAGAAGAATGAGAAGAACATGTCACCAGGTGGCAAAGTGGTATCAGATAAGAGGATGGATGTTTCCCTGGGAGACAGTGAAATATGGAGACAAGAACATGCTACCATAGGAAGAGAGACTTAAAAATAACAAGGCAGCCTGGTGAAGCACAGCAGAATGACAAATTGAGTTTTACTGTCCTTAGTCATCAAATTGACCTTCTGAGTGATCTAAAAAAGGGAGTGGAGTTGAAGAGGAGCATGTAGCTGCTCTGACTTGATAAGCAATGCCAACTATAAAAGTCAGACCCAAGCTTTTCCTGAATGAAGGAGATGTGATTGAACCACATCCATAATAAAGGTGCAGAAGGGATGGGGGGATGGGAGGGAAATAAATATAGTATACTGGCTGTCTGGGTTTCAAACAAACCTCTGGAATTGTTGTACCTATAGCTTAAATCAAAAATGCTTCCAGTGTCTCACAAAGCAACTCTGAAAGCTCTCAGTCCATAAATTTTTACTTGATTCAAATCTCTGTCTCTCAAATACACATTGAAAAGTTACCCCTTAAATCACTGTCTGCCTAAGAGTGACAAAAGAAGGGGAGAAAGTTCATTTCTCTAACTTCTAATATAAGTTTGGTTAATTGAAGCCAATATTAAACTTCTGAATTGGTGAAATAAGACTGCTTTAAAACATTAATAAATAAGCTTTTCTTTTTGAACCCCATATTTAACCAGATTTGACTAGAGAATGAAGATAGGTAGAGAGGATGAAAGATGAATCTGGGATGACAGCTGAGGGTTAGGTTTTAAACAGCTTTTAAAAGCTTCCATACAGAGACTGTTATTTTTAATCCATCCAGAATGTGAACACATTGGCCTAAGCTGCTTAGTACACACAGATGGATTCTTGGCCCTACAGCAAAATAACCAAAATGACCTGGTGTCCCCACACAGAGCAGATTGGCTGGATCTACAGCACAGAGAATCTTTCTTGTCTAGTGCCCAGGGAACCTTAAGACAAAAAATAGTTAATTGGTGCCTGAAGTTGTTTATGAAACACTGTGAGGATTATGTTGCAGCCTGCCAGAAGTTGCTGTTGCGCATTTGCATGGTGCAGTTGTGTCCATCCATGTGTCCATGTGCTGTGGATGTAAAGAGCAGTTCCATTTTGCCCTCTCTTCTCCCAGACCCCCTCCAGTCCTGCTCCCAGCTGCACCACATAGAAACTTGCCTCTGGGGCTCATCTCAGAGCTTTCACTGAGCTGATTTAATTTTCTGGGTTTGCAGAATACACATACTTATTTTGGAGTGTAAATTTTCAGTTCAGTGAAAAAAATCCTCACAATGGGGGACTAGCTGGGCACTAGCTCTGGCATAAGCAAACTAGCATAATCTGATAGAAGCAGGATAAATCATTCTCTGACATGGGGAGACATAGCACAGTCTCATATGTATCTGAGCACTGACTTGTGCTTTAATTCTACTTTTTTTATTAATAAATTATCAATGTGTAATCTACGTGCACTGAGACGATCTCAACAATCAGACCTGTCCAGCCATGAAAGCTAATTACAGGTTTTGATTTCAGAATTTGAAAAAAATCTGTCAATATTTTTGGGGTATTCCTACTCTCTTCTCATCCCAAGTAATAATCTTTAAAAGTTGAAGTCCGGGTAAAGAAAATCTGCAGCAAAGATCCCGGAGAGCATTTTAAGCTTCTTCTTTCCCAGTGAAAGTTATGGATTTAGACAGATGTGCATACTAAAGCTAAATGCAAAATAGTTGAACACTGTTGGAAATAGCATCTAAAACAAGAATGAGACGTTCTGTAATAAAATCAATAATTGGGTCTGAATTGAATAACTAATTGCCATTTCTGAAATTAACTTTATTCTCTTGTTTACTACACTGTAAACCAAGAATAATCCCACTGTATTTTACTGCGCTAGTCATACAACTGAAACAGAATTTGAGCTTCTGTTTTATTGCTGGATATGAAGAGCAATGAGTTGAAACAGCAGTGTGAATCCTTATGAATGAACAGAATTGTTTCATTTGGGAGGCCATTCTGAAACCAATAAAATTGTAGTTGGAACTAATTTTGTCCGTATGCTACATGGGACAAAATTGCTCTTACTGGTGTGGATGTATTTACAGCCTTTGGCACAATGGATTAAAATGTTATCTGGGATTGAGGTCATGTTCATTTCCTAATCTAAATGGAATCCATCAGAGAATCATAGAATGCCAGGTTGGAAGGGGACATGAAGGATTATCTGGTCCAACCTTCCTTGACAAAAGCAAAACCACAAGTCTAGACAAGATGGTCCAGCAGTCTGTTCAACTAAATCTTCAAAGTGTCCAACATTCAGGAATACACCTCTCACCTAGGCAGATTATTCCAGTGGCTGATTTTTCTTGCTGTGAAAAATGTTTCTCTAGTGTAAGCCAGAATCTCCCCAGGAGTAAGTTGTACCCCTCATCTTTTTGATGGCACTCCTTGTAAAAGGAAGTCTTTGTAGCCAGCCTTTAAATACTGGATCATGGTGACAAGGCCTCCCTTAAGTCTTGTTTTCTCAAGGCTGAACAAAGCAGTTCTCTCAGACTTTCCTCACATGGCAAACTTTTCAGTCCTTGGATAATAATTTTGGCTCTTCTCTGGACCATCTCCAGCCTGTTCACACTTTTTTTTTTTTTTTTTTTTTTTTAATCAAGGGGACAAAAATAAATTTCCAGGTGTTGTGTGGAAAGCACTGAGCAGAGTGGTGCAGTGATTTCTTTATCTCTGCTGCTGAAGCACTCTTTGATGCAGGGTCCTGTTGACTTTCTTTGCTGTAGCAGCACCCTATTCACTTATATGGAGCTCGTGTTCATCAGAAGCTCCTGGTCCCTTTCCACTGAGCTTTGCCCCAGCTACGTATATATCCCAGCCTTGCTGCATTCCTGGATTATGTTTTGTCAGGTGCAAGACTTCATACTTGTTGGACTTCATAAGCCTCTCATTAGTCCACTCTTCTAGCCTATCTTGCAGGGTCACTATCCCTTCAGAAGTTCTCCCTTCCTCACAGATATAATTATATCTGTAATTAGAGATGTGGCACTGGGGCTGTATTTTTTTACTGGACATAACTGAAACCATGATTTATCATAATTTGAAAACTGTTAAAAGGTATCATGAGTCAGAATAAGACAGTAGCATTATTTCAGTCACATTGTTTGGGATGAAAGTTCTGCCTTTGTAATTACCTCTCCTTGATAGCCAGCAGAGAGCTGAGGGAAGGTTGCACAAACTGGGCAAATATAAATTCTACTTGCTCCTATTACTCTCTGAGACATTAAACTTTTACAGGAATTATGTGAACCAGAAATGGTTTTTATGTATTTAAGTAACACCCAATTGATTTCATTCCTGTGTGCTAGTCTGTTCATCCTTTGAATCCATGCAGACTTTTCTTGCAGATATATCTTATGACAAGGAATTCCACATCTTCCCTCTGTGTTATGTAAAAAACCACCTTATTTTGTTTGCTTTTAACTTCTCTTTCATCTGATGTCACCTATTTCATGTACTGGAAGAGAAAATAAATCATCAATCCTATTGATCTTCTTAATATAAGAGTTTTTTATGCACCTACTAATTATAACCTCCACAACTGTCTATTCCCCCTTGCTGAAGAGTTTAGTTAGTACTTCACTTTATGGAAGCATGACTGTAACTGTCCCAGGAAAAGTCCGTATGCAGATATTAATTACTGACTAGATAAATTGATCTTAAGTTTTTTGCATTTTAACCTAAAACATAGGGGAAAATGCACAAGATTTTTGAGATTTTGAATATATTCCAAGTCAGTCTTAGGAAGAGACCATCATTTGTCTCCATCTTTCTCACCTGGGAAGAGTGTCATTTTTTGTTCTTTGAATAGAGTAAGCAGAGGTGTCATTGTGCTGAGCACTTTCTCAAGGGTTTGTCAGCTCTCTAATTCATGCATCATTCACTCCTAACTCTAGTAATCACACAAAGTAACATTTCATGACAAAATGTGAAATTAGAAAATTGATAGGACACTGAGAAATAATATCTGGACACATTTGTGTTCGGTTTCATTGTACTGTGCTACCCCAAGCAAATGCTCCCAGCAATGTGGTATCTGCTTACTGCAAAATAAGTGACTGAACTGGACTTTATTTTTTTTTTATTTTCTTTATGTTTGGAAATCCAAACTAAAGATCTGAGGGAACCCAGCCTCAGCATTGTACAAAGACTGTAACTGAGATGGTGTGCATTAAAAAAAATATTATCAGGATGCA
This sequence comes from Molothrus aeneus, assembly GCF_037042795.1. NCBI lineage: Eukaryota > Metazoa > Chordata > Aves > Passeriformes > Icteridae > Molothrus > Molothrus aeneus. The sequence goes on along the minus strand of NC_089647.1, from coordinate 32,341,371 downwards.
CACTTTTTCTTTCTTCATACTGCTTATGAAGAGGAACTCTGATGTGAATTTTTCCAAACAGATAACATTCTCGGCTGGATTCAGTGTTAGTAAGCCACAAAAATCAGGATTAAGTTAAATTTGCATCACAGGTGGTGCAGAGTATTGGAAAAGGGATTTGAATTGCAGTTGGCTGTCAAAATGGCACATTGGCTATACAAACATAAGTGAACCCAGGATCAGTCAGTGTGGGGCTGTTTGCCAATGGTACTGAAGTGGTGATGGCCTTCAAAAAGTCTTATGCTCTTAGTACTTACACATACTAAAAGGCACATTTACATTAAAGTTATAGCTTTGGCAAAAGTAAGCACTTAAAATTTTAATGAAAAATTATTTATTTGCAGTTGTCTATGCAGCATCCTGATGTTAAATGCTTTAATGATATCATCACATAACATTTTTCACTGAGTGCTTCTATTTGATAGATTCATTGCGACAGGAAGCATAGATTTATATTTTTTCAATTTCAATTATAATTTACAAAGACTACAACTGCATTCCTAAAACAATGTCAAAGACCATTTCTTTTAAGTGTAAAATGATATATGAAGCAGTTTATATGAAACTAATTTACCTGAACGTTAAAAAGTATTGTCATGAGGCAGGCTTTTTTAAATTTTAGAAAGGGATTTATTTCATCAATGTGTCGAATTCACTTTTTTTTTCAGTCCACCACTGCACTGTAAGAAGACTAAAGTAATTTTTAGCATTTTATATTTAATTTCTTTTAAATTATGTTATTTTTATCACTTCCTAGTGCTTTTTTCATTATTCAAGAATAAATAGATAGTGAAGAAAGCCAGCTGAAGTGGTAGTGGAAATGAAAAGATGGATTCTCTTTCATGTGCTTTATCTACACAAACTGTGATTCAGTAAAGTAACCTAACTCGTAACAAAACTCCACTATGAGGATTTTACTTATCTTTAGGTGCTGGCAGTTTATAAGCAATCTTAAGACAAGGTGTATGCTACAAAGACTGTAATGAATAGAGATATCTTTTAAGAATGCTATTTCCAAACTGGGGTCACAAAATGGACAACTGCTGGTGACGGCAGGGTTTCTGAAATGAAACACAAGATACAGGAACTTGGCTCAAAAAATATGCTCCAATAAACAAGTCTGTAACCTGTGTAAGAAATGTGTATTTACTCTTTGGATGAAGCTAAGCACAAATTTTAAGTGCTGAGTCTAATGCAAGGATCACTGCGTGAAATTTCACTGTAGTCTCTGACAACTTTGTGAACAGGAAAATCCAGTGGTGTGGAAAGGCATGCACTAACCATAAAATGTACTGGATATGGAAAATAAGAGGCCTTTACTTGCAGTTATGGTTTGGGAAAAGAGAAACCAGAAGCAGCTGTTTAACCTTTCAAAGGACATATGAAAAACAATTCCTATTTCAACAACAAGAGTTGTTTAAGCTAAAGAGATAAAACTTCCCTTGAGGAGGGGAAAGAAGAAAGGAAAATTTCCTGAATCCATAGAGAAGCTGGACCAGTTGAGAATACTGTCAAACAGAAACTCACTAATTGTTCAATAATTTTTCAACTTTTAGTGTGCAGTTTTAACATTTTCATTAATAGGGTAAACCAAATTCACAGTCTTTCTTTAATCTTGTTTGATTTGTAGAGAAATCCAGCTCAGTAAAGCACACCATTCCTTTGGACATATTGACTCCCTTAATATTAGCAAGAAACAACATGATCAGAGGAGGTCTACAAACCTTTCACACTTTGTCTGGTATAAACCATAAACTCATCTTTACAAATACCGTCTTGAATTAATGAACATTTATATTAATCTCCTTTTGACCGTGTCAAGGAGCAACTGATAACCCTCACTAGACTGTACCTATTGCCTGCTCCTTGCTTTTGGGGTGTGTGTTCATTCTTACCTCTCTAAAATTAAAGTTGCATCTTCCTTTTCATGTGTTTTATATGATTTTATCTTCTTGACCCCTTGCATGAATTTCAGAGGATTCTTTCCATTACTTGAGCCTGTTGGGGTTTCCATTTTGACAGTCATTTCTAAAAGAAACAATAAATAATTTTGTGGTATTGAAATTAACAGTACATTATCTCCAGTACAATAATGACAGCAGCATGACAACTTGCAAATTAATGGTAAAATAGATTATCACCCTTTCACACTCATTTTTGAGATATTTTGCAACATTACTTCTTTGTACAATATAAAGTCTGGGATGTGTTAAACAGCAGCATAATTTATTGCTGTTTTCACAGACAGGATATTATATTGAGGCTTACAAGCCTTCTATACCTTGTCAAACATGTGAAGAACACTTGATAAACCATTTTAAAAAGTGTTGAAGATGCAATCAGCCATTTTAGTAGAACCAAAAATGCTGATTCTGGCCATGTTTGTTAAACACAAATGTTAATGGCTCACCTATAGAATTTTTGCAAGTTTTCTCTTGTAGGCTAGTTTGTGCATCTTTTACAAGACATATTCTCCCATGTTTTGTTTTATTCAATTATTTTAGTGGAAGAATCTTAATAGTAGTTGTACTTCACTGTCTTGTGCTGGTGTTCAGAGGTTTCCATCAGAGATGGACTTTACGATACAATAAAGGCTGTGTGCAATTTACGACAGGTTGTAAAAAGCTTATTTGCTAAGGAGCTCATGATGTAGAGATGAACAAATGTCATGAGGCTCTTGTAGCCTCTTACACCACCAGAATTTAATTAACTATGGTTGTCTGGAAAGCAGTGTCCTTCCTCCAACACAAAATAAACAATAACAAATTATTCTCATGCCCTTGTCTCTTTTCATCAGGAAATGGAATTTTTATGATCAATGTAATGTTCATTCTTGGTTTCTTGAATTGTTTAGTGAATCTTGTAATTCAGTTTTTGTAGAATTACACACTAGTCATCAGCAAATGGTCAACACTTGCTGAATGAAGTCATAATATCATTAGGATCTACGTAAAAATTTGAAATTCTTTGATTTTTCTCTCTGGATATAATCTCAAAATGAAATTCCAGGATTACATCTGGGTATTCTTTTGCCTTTAGATAGGAGACAGAAGGAAGACTATAGGATCCCATCATTGAGTTATCATGGAATTATAGAATTATTTGCATTGAGAGAGACTTTAAAGACAACCTAGTTCCAACCCCCACTTCCATGGGCAGGGACATTTTCCAGCAGATCAGGTTGATGAAAGCTCTATCCAGCCTGACAATGAGTAGTGGCAACAAATTTAAGAGACCAAAAATCCAGTTGTATTGGACATGTTGTAATTTCTTCTATCCTCAAAGAAGCCATAGAAAATTACTTTTCACTAAAAATTGTGAAGCTGTGACCATAGTTGGATGATTCATTAGCAACATTTCCAAGGCATGCATTTTTCTGAACAATATCAGAAATAAATTTCAGTATTGTATTCACACAATTCTTGCTCACAGTAAAATACCAAAATATTTACCAGATACCACTAACTGGTGCATTGTGGATCTTGTATGAGCTGAACAGGCTCACAAGATTTGAGCTTCACAAGATTTGAAAACTGCTTGTTCTGCTGCAAAAATTTCTCTACTATTTCAACAATTAAAACCCTTATATGGATTGTGTGAAGCATATTTATTACTGTTGTTAATTGAAATGCATGAATCAAAGGAGGAAAGGTGCTATCTGAGATCTGAACCTGACTTCTCTGGGTCTTTGTTCTCATAAAGTGAGATTTATGTTTCAAGGGAAATTGTTGTATAAATTCAGACACTTTTCTCTAGCATTTATAATTTGCTCATGCTAACATTGTACTGTGATTATTTTCAAGAAATTATGGTCTGCTTTACTTTGTGACTCAATTGCTTTTACTAATTCACTCAAGTGCCCTCTCAGAGGATAAGTTCAAGGAAGTCTGATATATTTTAGGATCCCTTGTGTCTCCTCTGCCAGATAAATCTGGCCTGACCATGATGATTAACTCTGTGGCCCAAAAGGAGGTCTGCTAATGAGCATAAATGTGGCAACCCTATCTGTGAGGTCAGGAAAGATCAGGAAGGGGAATGAACACTTTCAAGGATCTGCATACCAGGGAATGAGAAGATGATCATTTCCAATCTGGACCAGCGTCATGTGTGGTCAAGCAGTGACACACACAAACTTGTATTTTGGTGCCTGCCTGTGTGTGTCACCAGCATCCATGAGTGAACTCATACTCTGGAGAACACTTGGAGATCATTGCAGTTTATTGTGGAGCTCCTGAGTTACTGAGGCACAAAGCAAGACAAAATTTAGAAGCCATTCCTGAGAGCAGAGCACATTAGACTGAGGTCCCTGACCGAGCACTGAGGAACAGGCTTTTTCCTTTACCTGAGTTGAGGATTAAATACCACTGGGGTGCACAGGTTGAGTGGCAGCTACTTTCTGAAGGAGCTGGTGGGAGTTCACCATGGTGGAATGTTCATTTGTAGGAATGTTACTTTGTTCTCAGTAAATTGTTCCCACTTTGGGCCTCATATACAGGAAAATCAAATAAGCGGGTAAAGCTCAGATATGGTTGTCTTTCAAATTTTAGTTTTTGATACAAAGATAGAACAGAATTTTGTAACTGTTGGAACCTCTGGGAATTTGCTTCAGTCATGCACTTTTCTAGAATGTATTTTCTGGTTTAGGTTCTCCCACTTCATAATTCCAGTGCTGTTTTTTCATAAGTACGTAAAAATAAAGTGTTACTTTCATGTTCCCTTGAGTAACTTAAAAACTACATTTTTGAAGTAACTGACTAGTATAGTTATGTAACGCACATTCTGTATACAGGAAGCTGTAGGCATGTAGCTTTGAAATACACAGTAGTCATTGAGTTAGGCTTTGTGATCCTTAGTAAGTTGTGTCTGCTCCACTCTTGAATATTTCTGGTAAAGAATGTTAAAAAAAGTAAACATAAGAATGTTTTTTAGTTTAAATTAGTTTGTTTGTTTGTTTGTTTTATTCTTTGAGGCTTTTTAAATCTGAAACTTATACACAATGTCTTGTAATCATGTCTCAATTATTTTTTTACAATCTGCAGTGTTGTGATGACAAAAGTATGCTCATTTTTTAGAGAAAAAAGCTCCTAGTTTTTGAGATTACAAGGACCTAAAATGAAATCTAAGTGTAATGAAACTTTGATTGACAATAACAAAAACTATCAAGATTTTAAATCTAGCTTTTAATTTTAATAAGTTAATGAATAACTATTAACTTATTGTCTTAGGAATTCAACAAAAACTTGAACCATGAAAGTATTAATAGGAAGTAAATCCAATTGACAATTCTTACCATGTCCAGATTAGAAGCTCAGTCTATCTTTTACTTTGAAAGATTTTACTCTGTTGAGAAATGGACTCCAGAAATAATCAACTTTCCCACAAAATCAGTAAATATTTTACTGCCAAATAAACTTTCAGAATTTTTCCAGAGGCGTAAAGATGTCAGCTGCTTCTCACCCTGTTGTCACACTCATCATTGTACTTAATAGTTCTCTATTTCAAGAAATAAAATATCAACAATATAAATTTTCCAGTATTGTATTCATAACTTGGATTGATGAGTCTGGAATTGAGAAGATGAGGACACATTGTTCTCTAAACCAGACATATTTGTTTATAAATAAGGACCAATGCAGGATGCAGATCGGTGAGGCCCAGCACTGTTCTGGACTGTGCTCATTACAGCATCAGACAAAGATATGGATGAAGATGGGTGACACATTTTCAGTCTATAAAGCAGAACAGGTCTAAATTCAGTATCAAACTGTGGCATGCTGGTGAGATAGAAGCTGAGACAGTGAAACAGCTGCAGAGAGTTGGATTTTTAACAGAGTTCTGCTAGGTGGACTGCTCTACTTGACTAACCTGTCCTCGGCACATCGGCTACTGTCACCTTTTGATCCCATATATGTGACTACATATAAGAAGTGGGCAGCTAAATGCAGCAATAATCCTTGGATGAAGACAGCCTTGTTGTCTGGAGTGCTCCTCTAGAATAGGGTTGGAGGCTGTATAATTTTCTCCTTGTTGAAGTGGTTGCAACTAATTGGCATAGTTATAATTTATAACCCTTCACTGCAGCCTGAAAGATACTTGTAACAATGTAAGACATCTTTGCTGCGATGTACTGGTGCCTCTGTTGGGTTTCATGCTGCAACCCCCTCCACACAGTCAGGTACTGCTGTAACCAGAGAGCCACTGAGCTTTCTGTCACTCTAGACAAGAATATAAACAATTGGACACAAGATGGCTTGCTTAATGCAGCTGGCTATCTCACACCCCTAAGGAAAAGCATAGGCAAATCTTATGTATGTAAAGGTTTAGAGTTAATTATGAAATCTTTCTCATTTGCACATTCAGGAAGAACATCGATAATTTCTCACTATCATTTCCAGATCCACTATCATTTCCAGATGTAATTTTGTTCCTAGATATAAGGTGAGCTGTCAGGAGCTGGGACTAGCCAGATACTATCAGAACTGCTCAACTTCCTGCACAGCTACACAGGCTAATCAGGCAGAAGTGATCAAAGCAGCAAGATGTTGCCACCACTTCTTATTGTTTCAATAAGCATTGTAGCTGTTGAAGTTGTTGTTGGATTTATTGGAAATGGATTTATTACAACTGTTAATACAATTAATTGGATCAAAAGCAAAAAAACATCTTCTGCTGATATGATCCTGATATTTCTGAGCACATCAAGATTTATCTTGCAGGTGACAGTCCTGATGCACATCCACAGTCTCTACTTTGCTGATGTGTTTAAGTTGGCTTCAGTGTACAAGGACTTTGGTGCTGTGTGGATGTTTGTAAACCATAGCAGCTTGTGGTTCAGTACCTGGCTCTATGTACTGTACTGTGTAAAAATAATCAATACCACTCACTGGCTGCTGCTGCAAATCAAGTGCAGAATAGCTGGGATGGTCCCATGGCTTCTTTTTGGATCGCTGGTGATCTCCTCTATGACTTCTCTTCCTTTACTATGGATTACACCCAGCACTTACCTATGCAGCTCAACAGGGAACTGCAGAGAAAACAGCACAGCTCATGTCATGGACTGGGATAGTTCATCTCTCTACTTGCTGGTTCTTTACTTTGTAGGTTGCTTTTTCCCTCTAGTACTCTCCGTGGTGACCTCAGCTCTGTTAATTACTTCTCTGTGGAAACACAGAAAGACAATGCAATGTTATGCAGATACTTTCACGGATACTATGATAGACGTTCACCTAAATGCTATTAAATCCATTATTTCTTTCTTAATCCTGTATCTTTCCAGTTTTGTAGCTCAAATTCTGTTGATACTCTCGACATCTCAAAGTAAAGATGTGGTGAAAGTTGCAGTATCCTTAGTTGTAGCTGGGGCATATCCTTCCATGCACTCAATTATCCTGATCATAGTCAATTCAAAACTGAAATTGGCGTTTAGGAACCTTTGCCTGCATTTTAAGTGTCATTTGGAAGATAAGCCTCCAAGCCCCAGGCTTGAGAGAAACACTCTCCAGTAAGATATATGAAATCAATTATTTTACTGTCTAAAACAATATGATTTATCAATCATATTGTTTTACTGTCTTTTTTCTTAAATGGTAACTTTCATCCTCCAGAGATTTCTGTGACTAGTCCTCCTTAACATTTCAGTGCATCTGAAATAAAGGGAATTTTTGCCTTACTTGTGCACCAATCCAGATTCTTCCTTTCTGCTCAATATAGAGTGAGAATAAAAATGTACTGAATGGAAACAATGTACTTAAGTAAGAAATCAGTTTTAGGTTGCTTTGTGATTTCAGATTAAACTTTCAGTCTTAAACTTTCAGTCATAAACTTTCAGTTTAAGACTGAAAGTTTTATGACCTGTTTGAGTTGAAGAAAATGGGGACTAAGACAAGAATGTACAGAGCTCACAAGTATCAGCTCTCAGGTAAAGGATTTTTTTTACCTGAGAAGGTTGAAATTTGACTAAAAACATGTTGTACAAGTTGGTGGTGCTACATGGAAAAAGATCGTGCTTTTAGACTGGAAAAGCTGGAAAAGCTAACTGGATTATAACCTGAGGGAAAATTAAGATTTGGAAGGACACAGCCATTTAATATAATCAAATTGCATTCTGAATGAGGTTTATTTGTGTTAGGATTCCAGTATGCCTGTAACAATGTTAAATACCTATTTATAAATTGATACTTTTGTTTGAAATATATGTTATGTTTATTTGTTTGGTTTTCTTGAAAGTGGATTACCAAGATAATGATTACAATGTAAGGTGATGTAGGTACATAGAGCTACCTGTAGAAAATCTTGCTCTTGTTGACTTGACCATTCTGATCATAGATTTGCCTTTATTGTCATGGTTTGCTATTGCTTTGAGCAATATTGCTATGAGTTGTTTCTAAGGCTGTTTTCTTTTAAAATTTTATGTTACTATGAAGTTTCACATGAAGTTGGTGAAATATATTTAGCAAGTCCGCTCGTGTTTTATCAAATAATGTGTTTGATAAATCTGTTCTAAAGTTCTCAGCTTATAAATTACTGTGGTGAGAGTTTCAATCCCACCTATAAAATTAATGAGCAGAATGACACACTTATTCTTGGAGCGTTCTCAGTTTTTGAAACATCAGAGCAATAAGTTTATAAAATTCTTTGAAAAAAAAATTACTGTTTAACATTATTAGATAAAGAGTGAATATAATGGTTTTAATTGGTACCTTAAAAATTTTTGAAAATTATCTATGTGTTAATAGGATACATAGGAGGATGTCTGTGTCATATGAAACAATATGATTATTAGCATGTGTAAACCACAGGTTCAGACTGCAGAGCATAAGGGAGAGTCATTAATCTCACAAACACAGCATTTGGAGGCACAGTACGTTGTACTGTAAAACTAAAGCTTCTTTAATGTCCACTGTGGTGGACTGCTGTAGTGCTGAATCAAGAGAGACACAGAAGTCCCTCGGGGGAAGCAGGTAGGAACCATAATGCTCATGTCAGAGCAGCACTCTGCTCTGCTCTGCTCTACAGCTGCAAGCCCTGCCAACATGCACCAAGGTTAGAGCAGCTACACAGCGACAGCTCTTCCAGCTGGCAACACTGTGGAAAGAAAGTGTTCTGTAAGAAATGAGTTTGTCTGAGACTGTTTTATTGCGGGGTGATTGGTAGGGGTATTTGGCTTTCTGAAGCTGATAATTTCCCCAGTGAGCTCATTTCTCTTCAGGTATTTCCAATCCCGTTTCTAAAGACAGTCTGAAGTAAAGGGATCAGAGCCAAAGATGATAATAACAGCCCTTGCTCAGCTTCTTCACCTTCAAGAGAGGGAGATCTGAGGCAGGCACAATCATTAATAATATCCTCCAGTGCTTCCAGGGGAAGAGGAGGACAAAGCTCAAGGACTTGACGTCTTTATGTTGTATTGATGAAAGTTTTGTTACACACAGCATAGAGTGAGATAGATGGGTACATAAATTAGAATTTTAAATGACTGGATTGGTAAATAAATTATTAGTTTTGTCCTTTTCCATTCCATTCTTCCCTCAAGCTTCAATTTATTTTCATGACTTCTTCCACAGTATATACGGATTTTCCATTTGTTTTTTGATCTTACCCTGCTCTTTGGATTTCATCTTACCCCATCCTAAAATAATCTTCTGTATTCTCTTCGGATCTAGCCTGCTCTTTCAGGTACATTTTTAAAAAGCTTACTCATTATTATGTTACAAAAAAAAATCATTCACAAAATTACAGTAGACTTGTTTCTATATGTAGTTTATTTCAGAATGCAGATCAATAAACCCAATTAATACTTTGTCAATTATTATTTGTGCCCCCAAAACTCATAAGAAGAGCGTCATTGAGATTTCATTGTCTAAGAAGTGTTTATATGATGATTGAAAATAAGACTGAGCTCACCAGTCTTATTTTCTCCTTCCATTTCTCCTGGAACTTTTCAAGTTACATGAAGTAGGAATAACATGAATAGGAGAATACTGTCTGCAGTTTCTATAAGGCCAGAAATTGTGGCAGCTCCAAGATCATTGTGAGTATGAAGAAAATTAGTGATTAGTGCAGTTTTTCATACCCACTGCATGAAAAACCAAACCTTGTCTTCATTGTCTTCTCCAATTTTTTTTTTTTTTAGTGCCACTGTTCTTTCTTTTTCTGGGTCAGAATTCATCACAATTTTGTGTCCAGAAAAGCCAGTATTTGGCTGGGCAGAAATTGATTGCAATCTTAGTAGCATGTTCATGAAGCTGGTAAGTTTCTCACTATCAGTCTCAGTATGAGAATCAGAAAGATTCTCATGAATCCACAGACATTCTGAGTTTCAATTGATGAAACTTGCTTTGTCATGTCTTTCCTTTTGCCTGCATTATTCAGAGGCTCTACCTGACCAAATCAGTAGCGGGGTGCTGGATATGAACTCTGCTATCCCTAACATACTGCCTCTCCTCTGCTAGCCATGCACTCATCCTTTCCTCTCTGCTAGGTACACAAGCCAGCACTGCCAGCTCCATGGATCCCAGAACAGATGTTCTTATAAATGCCACTAAAACTCCAATCTTCACTTTTGCTGGTTTTCTAGCGGTAATCAGGAAGCTTTTCACCTTCTTTGCATCTGACAGCACAATGGTGCTAATTTATTCTGAATAATTTTGGGTAATATGAAAAGTAAAATAAGTGTCAATGGAAATGCCACACTGTACCTATCTTTTCTTGAAATATGAGTTCCCACCTTTAGGCAAGGTCTGGAGAAAAGTTTTCCTTCCTGTAAGAGTTATAATAGGATTATAACCTGGGATTATTTTTATCCCTATTTATTTATTGTCTTCCCTATCATAATACTCAGCCTTCATTTCATTAATATCACAAGGACAGTTTCTCTAATGTTACAAAACACTTCTGAAGGCTAATCCCCCTTCCCCTCAATATTTCTTATCCTGTTTGTTCCTCATTTGAGGACATCTGGGTGGGAGGTCATTGAAGCTTAGTTAGATGTATAAAAAATGTTTTATATAAATCTTCATAGAGACATGGGTTTTAAGGCTTATTTTAAAAAAATCTTTATAAATTAATGTGAAAATGGCTTTAAATACTTATGTTAAATATATGAATTAGGCTCATGTTACTATCACTTCTAAGATTTATTAATTTCAAATTACCATTTCTCTCTCCTAATATCTAGGTTTTTGCAAGGAACCAAACTTTACATTGGCCAAAGTAGTCATAAAAGATATCAATTGCATCAGAGAAGAGCATAGGCCCTCTTGGAACCAGAGTTTCTGATGCTCATAAGCTTTTCAGTGGTCAGAGGGTTTTTCATTCCTAAGCTTTTCTTGTCTCTGCATTGAGATATATCCTTCTTGAGTATTCAGCCTCTCTGTGTATGAAAGGACAGGGATATTTTATCATCAGAAATCAGAGTAGTAGTATGGGTGGTGGCTATAGTGGGATTTAACTGGGCTTTTGAGAGGAGAGGAAAGCGAGGAGAAGTCTCACAGATCCATGAGATTTACTTTGGCTGGTCTCTTTTCCCAGTACAGGTAAACAAACTGGTGAACAAACTGGGGCAGCTATGCAGCCTTCAGAAGCTGCTATTGCTGAACTGGGATCCACGCACTGAATGCTCCACTACAAAACAGTTCTTTTCCTGCCACAGGAAAAGCAGAGGCAAAGTGCTAAACAGGAATAATGACTTGACGTCATCATCTCTTTATTGCTTCTTGGGGGAAAGGGGTGAAATTAAACCCTCTCTGGCCTTTAGGCACTCAAATGTGATATTGTGATGAGATTAAGATGTATGATATAATTCCTAAATTTTAAAAATGATTGGTACATAATTATATTCTATTTTTAATCTTTTTCCACCCCCTTCCCCAGTGTAATATTTGAATTTCATTTTTTCTCATTTTGTATCTTTTCTTTTTCCCCTCTCCTTTGAATACTTCTTTTTCTTTTCGTTTTTAGGAAAAAATTAATTATACATTTATCACTCATATGTCTTGACACTTCCCCTAAAAATCTCCACTATTTTTGCTGCTATTGCTGCTGTTATTGAAAATATATACCAATGAAATCAAGATGGGTTCATTTACATATTTACTTTATTATAATAAACACACATTTCAATGCACATTATTGGTTTTGGCAGACTTATACTTCTTCTTTTGTGATAACATTGCAAATAAAATCTCTCCCTTTCCTTGTGAAGGCATTTAAAAAACATAAAAAAAACCCCAACAAACAAAACCAAAACTGCTGAGACCCTGAGATATGTGAACCTTCCCTTTCAAATACCACTTTAGTCAGTTCTGCTTTGTTGTCCTTTCTCTGCCATTTGCTTTCTCTCACTCCAGTGTGGATCCCTTTTTCTTTTACAGACTGTTATTTTCATTCTCATTTTTCCCTGTGTCCTTTAAGGTCATTCTTAAAGTCTTTACTTTTCTCTTCCTCTGTTTAGTTTTAATCGCCACCCTTCAATTCCTCAAACACTTGTTCCTTTCTATGTTTACACTGTTTGTTTCCCTTCCAGAGTAGAGATGACCATCCAAATATTTTCATTGCCTAGGACTGAGATAAGAAGGAAAAAGAAATAGAATGTAGCTGCACGTATGCAAACAGCAAAGTGGAAAACACGGAGTTCAAATACTGCATGTGTAAATTCTACGTTCACAACTAAACTTATTTTAAATGCATCCTGAGAAACTTGCTCACTCTCTTAAAGAAGAAAACAGAAGTCTGCCTGTTGGAATTAATTCTCACCAACAGAACAGAAGATAATCAGCTTTTTTTTCCAGAGGAACTTCTCAATCTCCTCCAATAAAGACTTATTACAGGAACTATGAATAGGTATTCGTTGAGCTCATTTGATAAATCATAGGAAACACAGCATGAGCTTTATACAGGTGTTCAACCAACCGAGGTTCAGACCCTTAACATAGCATGTGGGTATAATTTGAGTTTCAATGGTCACAGATATAATGTTTCTCTTGCTTGAGGTACCCATAGCTTTCTTTAGGAATCTGAAGCAGAGTTATTGCACATGTAGAGAAATATATCTGCCCCTGTTGAATAAGTATCTATCTCTCAGCTAAATTCAGCACAAAAGGGGAAAAGACATAATATAAAAACTTTGTCATTCTTAAGTCATGTTTAGACTACAGCAGCAGCCAGTTTCCTTTTTCATTGCTTTTTTACAACTGGGTGAACTTGTGCATTTTTTCATGCCATGGCTCTACTCAGGCAGGAAAAGGGAGAAAATTTCTCAGAAATATCCCCTGGAAAAGGTTATTCTGAGATATAAAATCTCTTGCCTTCAATTCCCTGATGCTGTGAAAAGCTAAAATCTTAGGTCCCCTGTCTTTTGGCTCTTACAAAGCCAGTCTGCTATTATTTCAAAAGTCAGCTCCAAAGCACATTCTGTCAAAAGAGGGTTTGGCTTTTGGAAAGTGAATGACAACTCAAATTTTGTATTAAGTTTGAAACTGGCTGAACACATATATAAAAGCTCTTGATATATGCAGGCATTGGACCAAGGGACTGGGAAGAAGGACAAGGTTCATTAACTATCTGTGATGAATCAACCCAAACTTCTCCTTCCCAGCCCCTTGGCCTGCTGCATCTCATCAACATGGACATGACTTGATTTGCCTTACCTAACCTAACCTGGGAAAGGTTAAAATCTCAGGCTGGCCTTGTGGAAGCTTTCAGAAATCCCTTGCTTTTCTTGCTGACTGTAGAAACAACCTGTATACATTACCAAGTTAAGGAATGAGATGCTTAACAGTCTTTGAGTAACATTCTCTTTGAACCTCTTCACCTATATGAATATCTCAAGTTCCAAACTGCTGTTTTGACCAAAACTGGGAACTTTTGGATGATTCTCAGATCACCCTTCAGAGCACTGGTGGTCTCTTATGTTATCTCTTCTCACTATACTTTGGCTTATTTTAGATTTTCCTTTCGTACTTCACTAATGAATCCTCTGACAGACATCAGGGCGATAGATGCTGAGGCTGTTTCGGGTCTCCGTATCATTCCACTGGACACCATTGGGATATACTTACTTGTCATCATTCCATTTGAATGTAATCAGTTAATTATCTCTGTCCTCAAACTTATCAGAAGGAGGAGATAGAAATCTCACAACTCTGGCAGCTCCAGGACACCTAGGCATGTAAATATTATCCAGTTTCTGTCTTTCTCCCTTTTCCTTCTATGTTTCTAATGTTTTTTATTTGTTATTCAACTGGTGCAGCTAAATCACCAAGACTTCCTGCACTGTCTTTGGGGATAACTGCTTCTTCTACTCAGTTTATAACACATTTAAAACAAAACATTGATTCGATGTTGCATATCCTCCTCTAAATCATTATAACACATAAAATTCCTTCCTTATTTTAAGGGGCAAGTTCTAAAAAAACTTGATACAAAGTAATGCAAACAAAAAAGTAGGAAAATCCCTGGAACTGATCAAGTTCTTATATACCCATATTTTGAGGAGAAGGGCAGTGACGCAAAGTACAAAAAATTTAAAATTTGTGAATATACAGTATATTTTCCTCATTTATTTCAGAAGCAGAGATAAATACAATTATATATTTTAGTTTCATGGTGAGCTCCTTTGTATCCTTTCATCTTTCAGTTGAGTAGGCTGTTGAGTTTTCATGAGTCAAATTGTTAAATCTCATATTGAAATACTAAGAATCAAACATTTCACTCAAGACACTTTTTCCTATAGGAGCTTTGTGTAGGGTTTTTTTTGTATTATAGCCTATTATTTAAAAGTTGGCCGCAAAAGCAGTACAGTTATCTATAAGCCAGCTGTCATGATTTCTTCAGAAAATCACTTTTTGCATTGAACTGATGTTGTGATCATATACTTTGCTGTCATGTGGCTTGATAAGTGATTGCTTGCTGTGAAGAGCCCACAAACTTCTAGTACTTGAGCTTCTTACCATATATATTTACATGAGGTTGCAAGCATTGTACTTTCATAGCACTGATTGAACAATCTTCAAACAAATACATTATTCAACAAACATTTCTATGGAATAACTTCTTTCTAGACTGAATTTAAAAGAAATTAATCTGGCTCTGATCTTTACAAAGTTTAGTAGGTTCTATGAAAAAGCACTGTAAGGAGGGCAAGAGGGACTCATATCTAAGGTGCATCTCAGTTTAGTTCTATTATCTATGTGGCTTTCAATGATACATAAATCATCTCTATGCTTCATTGCCCTGCAGGAAGAAAAAGGTTTTTATTTGCCACTCTAAATTTGTTTGAAATAATACATAGGATTTGCTGTAAACATGCAGAATATTTTATTTCCTATTTTTATTTTGTTTGCCTATATTTCATACAACCTGATTTATTCCAGGCTGTGTGCTTCAGCCCATGCCTGAAGTGATGTTGCTATATAAACAATTGATTTTCTTGCCTTTCAACAGAGTCCCCAAAGAGCCTTCAGTGAGAATCTTATTTTGAGTATTTTCTACATAAATCAAACAGCTTAAAAAAAAAACCTGAATAAACCTTACATTATCTATATAAACCCTATACTGTATAGCAGCTATATATCTCAGGCTCAATGTGCTGTATATTTTCATTTGTCAAATTTTTGATAGAAACTTACACAAGAAAATTGAAATTTTAAAACAAATATGTGAAAAGCCTGTGATGTCTCCCTTCTATCCTGCCTTTTCCATATGAGAAATTTTGGATGTCCTAAGACAGGACAACTGAGAAAAGAAAGTAGTAAACAGGTGGAATGATGGTACCTAAGACTTGTAGTGGTACTTTCCTGCTCCCCATTGTTCTCTGATTACTTCTGTTGGGCTCTGACGATGTCCAGCTTTTTGTGGAATTATACTTGGGTGAAAGCACCAGGGAGAGGAAAGGTTAAAAAATGCAGTTGACTGTCTAAACTTCAGGAAAATTTCACTAGAATATTTCTGTAGGAGACTGATAGAGTGAAGTAACTCAGGCTAAGAATGTTATCAAAAAGAAAGTCAATAAGTCCCGCACAGGGAAAAGTTCTCTGGTATGAGAAGGCTCTTTAAATTGAGCTTATTGAGAAGCTCAATAAGGTGCAGTGCCTGAGAGGTGAAGAAAAACAAAATTAGACTAGGAACAAGGTCCTCCATACCCCCTGGAGCAAAGTGCAATAAATTGTGATAGATTAACTACTATCAGAGCTCTTTTAAGCTAAGGTATAGTCCAACATGAGGTTTTACTTTTGATAAAAATTGTTCTTTAGTGAAATTCTGCTCCAAGTGATGTGCAGAGGAACAGAGTAATTTGTCTTTATAGCCTCGTGCACTGATGGAAACTCCACTCACCATTCCAGCTCCTAGTCTCTGAGAAACAAGTTCTTGTTCTCCAGGGTGAAGATAACATACAGAGTCACAAGACTAGTTAGCAATGCACACAAGAAATTTCTTTCCTGGTGAGAAACATCCATTCCTTTTATACTCTGGTATAACTTTTTGTTGTTTTTCAGTCAGCAGAGGTATGGGCAGTTTTGCCCTAATGGGGTTTCACTGGGTAAGAAAATGACTGTGATGTCAATAGATTTGTGGAGATTAAAGTACACAACAAACTTATTTCTTTCCATCTGAATTCCTTTTTTACTTTTTGGGGTCCAAATTCTCTAGTAATTCTGGAACAAATCCAGCAAGATTATATCAGTTACTGCTCAAAAATTGTTATTACTGAAAGAGAAGTTGAGACTTTCCTCAAGATAGAGACTTTTTGCCAGCAAACAGAGGGTAAAATTTTTGTGAGCTAGCAAAAAAAATGTTGGTATTTAGCAGAGTCCAGAAGAGAAGCACTGTACTAGGGATACATAATATCTGATGAGGCTTATTCCTGTAAGGTAAATGAGAATCCTCCATATTGTTAATATTGTGGAATTACTCATAATTAAAACTTATGAAGTCATCTGCAAGCAAAGTCTGTTAACAAACTTAAGTGTGAATACAAAAAGCAAGACAGAATTTTGGAGAACAAAAGGTTCATGAAAACATGAGCAGCCTAAAGCCACAGTGGAAAAATAGGGATACTAATTCAAAGATACTGTTGAGAAAAAAACAAAATCAAATTAAATAAACCAGACAGAAAGGTACTTGAGCTCCCCATGGAACTCCTGAACTCCTCTTGTCTATCAAGTTAAAAAAAAAAAGATAAAACTCCCAAGAATCTTTCAAACAAAAAATCTAATCTCTATAATCTCTACAAGAAATTTAGTGGTTTGGTTTTGGTTTTTTCCCCCTCATTAAATTCAATTATCATACATTCAAATACAGGAGGAAAAAGAAAGATATGATATGAAAAATCTCTGACCAAGCCCAGCTTTATTAATAATTTAGATTTCCTATTTCCTACACCTGTTTTGATTTTAGATAACAGCTTTGTTTTCCTTGTTGCACAGATAAGCCAGGTCACTGAGGTTCAGAGTCTTTAGCCACCACCAAAAACTCACGTTATTGTCAAGGGGCTGATTCACTTAACAGACTAGAACTTGTAACCTCTTAAACTCAAATTTAATCCAGTAAATTATGGCTGCTCTTCCTGTACATCAGATTCACTAGGCAAAACTACTGCTTATCTTCAGAAACTACTTGAATCAGTGTACTATGTCCTAATACTATTTTCCAGGTCCTCCAAGGACAAAAACCAAAGAAGTATCTCTGTCATTTAGGGTTTATTATAAAAACCTATTCCTGATCTGTATTTTTCCTGCTTTCAGTTCAGTGTAAATGGAGCAAGACACATATATAACAGACAGGTTATGTCTACAAAAATTCAGAGTCTCTCAGCAGCATCATGAGCAAACTGTCATAGTTCATTTTGAGATCCTGGGATCAAGGCATCACATGTATTTGTGTATTATCCGCCAAGTTAATTCCTTCATTCCCAAACATTGAGAGACAAATTTAAATAATACCTGTGTAGAGAAACCCTGCCCTCCAAGGTTTAAACATGTGCTTTTAGTATCATTCACATGATTTAAGGTTTGCAGCTCTGCCCTCAATGGAGATTGGTGCCAGGGGTTTAGTGGTTGTGCCTATCATTTGAAAAGGTGGCAAATAATTCTCCAAGAAGAACAATGAGTCAGGATAGAATCTTGGTGTGCCTTTGTCACAGACTTCTCATGTTTCCATGGGCTGTGTACAATTCTCTTTGATGGTTACCTCTATTTTTTTCTGGTAACCTCTGGCTACTGGATGGTAAATTACAGTCCAGTTCTATACTGGCAGGAGAAAAACTTAAAAATCTTTCTCCTAGTTTATTTTTCTGTCTGTAAAAAAGGGAATCATAGTATTACTATAATTTGAACGGAGTCCTCAGTATAGAGCCAGATTCTGCCAAGATAGAAAACATCTACTCTCAGATTAATATTTTCTAGATATGCTCAGGCCTATCAAACCCATGCAGTGTTGCTGCTCCTGCTTGATTTGTTTGGAAAATGAAGCTGAAGCACATTGTGCTGGGATTACGCCATCTGCACCCACAGCTGTACAGCAGCACTGGGCTATTAAAGGTGAAGGAACAGAAAAGCAGGAAGTGGTGGGTAAAGTACAGAAATATACAGTTCTCTATAAAACAAAAAACACTTACAAAAGTATCAGATTCTTTATTTTTCATGGTGCATACCTGATAGCTTTTTAAATATTATTATTATTTTATTGCTGTATTTGTTATGTGGCTTTCACCTAGATTTGACCATTACTGTTCCTTTTCCATTTTTTGTACAATGCGAAAAAACTCCATAATAGAGGTATTTATTACCTGTCATATTCAACACAGGAAAACAATTTGACACAAGTCCTGACATTGGGAAAATGTTATTTTTGCCATGAACTTTAGAGATTAAGATGTTCCTCTTCATTGTATGACTGTTACCAACAGAGCCATAGTTTCATTTTTAAAACCATTATTTTTTCACTTGGGAGCATATCATACATGTTCAGTTTGTATCACTAATATTCTTTGCAAACAGCTCTATGCAAACTGCTGAGGCTGTGACAAATCACAGCAGCCAACAGTCTATCAACAACCTTTAGCCAAACTCTATGCCATAATGGCTGATAGCACTCTGAATCAGAAATTAAACATAAAGACAAATCCTTGAAGGATGACTAGTGATAGAATTATTCAGTAAATACTGTAATAGATTTATATTTTGGTAACTAATTAATAAAACAAGCAATGAAGTAATATTGTCAGCACCTAAAGAGCTGTACCTCCATGAGAACATTTCTCATATGTAAGTGAAAAACTTTCATAACTGCAAAGAGTTTCGTTCAGAGTTATGGAGGATGAAGAAATATGCTGGTATAGTTATGAGTTACTAATTAAATAAATAAAATAGCATAGCATCTGTAAAATAAAAGTGTATCTACTCAGAGGCAAGTAAGAAAGCTGAATGCATTTTTGAGGTTGCTTGTGCATCATGCAAATGAAGGAGATTTTACTGTTCCCAGAATGGGTAAATTTTCAAGTCAGCTCTATCTCTAGGATTCACTACTTTCATGTTCAGAGTACACTGGATTTTGTTTCTCTGGACAAGGAGGAAGATACTTGGGGTACCTGAGTACCATGGTCAATTATTTTCCTGTCCTTGTCATAGATTTTTGTCAGCTCATACAGAAAATAGGAACACAAAAATATATTTTCCTATGTAATTTCTTACCGCTACCTTCTTTCTTTGGCTTTCAAGTCAGAAAAGCATGTTCTGCTGAATAACATTTAATAGGTGGGGTTATCTATTTTTAACTGTAGAGCAGAGCTTTTCATACTGACTGCACTGAAAAAGGAAGAGAAAGGTCACAGATGTCATTTTGTGGTGAAAAGATGCAGAAGCTTATTGTAAGAGATGTCTAGCATGCATTACTTTTCTTATCCTGTTTTATTTTTCTAATTCAATATGAAAGCTACTTACATGATAATTCTCTGAAATTGCGTTATTCAACTGAGCCACTATCATGGCAATAATAACAAAATAGAAAAGACTTTGAAGTCTATTATAAGTCTGCCTTGACCCAATTAAAAGCCATGCAGCTCAGTCCTGAGGATAGTCCAAAAAATCACACACCTCATTGTTCATCATAGGTCATGTCAAGGTCTTGAACTAATATTTTGCTGCAGAGCATTATGAGACAACAATGAAAAAATTGCTTTGGAGGTTCAGTACCTAATGCTGTAATTAAAAATTATATTTCTTTTTTTCACCCACTCTATGGGTCAAAAGAAGCACTCTACTCTTTTTTACTCCTTAGGAAACAACATCAACTAAAAGCCTTTCAGTAACGTTATCTATTCACCTGATCTATAAAACATTATTAGATGTAATTTCTATTTTCTGTTTGTTTTAAAAGTGACATATTTCACACTTATACATGTTAGATATAATCACCATGTTTTAAACTCTAAAAGCATGTGATCTATTGAATGAATTGATTAAATCCAATGTGATCATAACAAGGCAAACCTTTAAACTCCGAGAGTAACCAAATTCCACTGGCTGCAATTTCCTTCTTGCTAATTGTTGTAGCTGTTGGGGCGGGGGGGGGGGTGCTTTTAGTTTACTTGTTTTTTATAGAGAGTAAAAGTTACTGTGCCTCATTTGTCCAGGAGCAGCAATTCCACC
Source organism: Molothrus aeneus (assembly GCF_037042795.1). Lineage (NCBI taxonomy): Eukaryota > Metazoa > Chordata > Aves > Passeriformes > Icteridae > Molothrus > Molothrus aeneus. Next base: position 32,320,690 of record NC_089647.1, on the reverse strand, counting down.
TGTCAGTGAAGAGTCAGGATGTTTCATAGCCATGTGTTGTAGCCACAATCTTTTTAATCTCATCATTATGACCAAAGAGAAAGCTTATCTCAAAGCAACTGATAACAGCCTTTCCTAGTTATTTGCATATATCCTTCAGAACAAGATATTCACAATAACAGCCAAGCCCTGCTGAAGTGTGGCATAACCAGGAAAGGAATTGAGACAAAGCAAAAGGAAGTTATTGACATAGTTTTAAATCTAATAGTAGAAAATTTAGCAATCTTAGAGGACCTGTATGTGGAGATTCCACATAGTCTGTCCTACAGTAGAGGAGCACTGCAGATTTACAGCCTTCACGCTGTTGCTAAGTATGTCTAATGTTACAACATGTAACATCCTCTTATCCTCTTATCTTGTTCCCCTTCCTCCTTCCTACTCCTCTCCTTCCTCAGAGTATGAAAAAAATATAGAGAAATTAAAATATCTTTATAACTTCACCAAAATTTGGTAGTTTGTGCTTTAATCCTGTTGGCTCTCTTATAAATGGAAAAGAAATTGACTTCAGAGCACAGAAATTGGTGTAGCCATCATTTTGGGATCTCTCAGGAGACACTCACAGGCAGTCTTTTTTCCTCTCAATGTGTCGGAGACATCTACAATTTATTCACAGGATGGACAGGGAGGAAGTGCTTCCCTCTACCCTTTTAGTTTTAAGAGGTTATAATTTAGAAAAAGAGGTCTGATGAGAAATTAATTAGTCAGGGTCTTATTCCTCACCAGTTCAGTCTTGGACAATGCACCATATAAGCTAAATGAGTTCCATTTTATACTTGCTAGATTTATTTTTACTTCTAATACTGTGATTGGAAGTCTGATCTAAAATCACAGTTTTCCAATGTTTACACTATCTGATTTTCAACCTATACTTTTTTATATTTGTTCTTACATCAGTTTCTAATCTCACATAACTCATCTAACTCTCTGTCGTTTATCCCATTGGTATAACTACAAAGAAGAAATATAGCTCCATTTTGCCTCTTCTTTGCCAAACAAAAGCAATCTCTTCTAGCAATATTCCAGAGGCTTCCCAATCCTGGCCTAACCTATTTCTCTCTTTTTAGACTTTTCAGTGAAAAGTATTTTTGGATAAATAAAATACTAATAGAACAAATTGCAAGTTTGGAGTCTGCTTAAATCCATAAAAGAAGACAATGAAAAATTTCCATTGTTGTCCATGGCCTTGGGGTTAGCCCTTTGTTTTCTATGTGGTAGTCACAGGCTTTCAGTTCAAAGTGAGAGAATGGCAATCTCCAACTGCTCTCCTAATGCCTCCTCCCTGACCATCAGTACATCCCATATACATATATCCATGTCTATACTTATCTATGCTTGCTTGGGTTGGGTGGCAGATCTCATCTAAACCCAGAGCCTAGCTAGACTGGGTTATTCAGTAGACTCCACCAGAAGGCTCAGATACAATAATTCTTCATTTTGATGCATGGGTTTGTGGTGAATTCTCAGAGCAGTTGTGATGACATCTATTCCTTTTGAGATGAACTAATTCCTTATAAAGCTGTCTGTAAATGCTCTTTCTGTGTTTGAAGTGCAAACCTGACAGGTTCTGACAGCCTGTCAGCCTCTTGTGTACAACTCCACTGGAGCCTGCTTTACTTCCGTATATTGTCACCAGTTCATTCATTATTTCTGAAATGTTAACATTGACTTCTAGCTGACTGACTTGAGGAGGCAATAATCAAGCTAAGCAAACTGAGGGTGACGACATAGCCCACCTGTTACTATACAACATTTATATAACAAAGTTTGAAAGTTTTTTTGTGTAGTTTTTCTGTTAGATCATCCAGACTGTCACAAGTATCTCAGTATATCAGTAGTACAAAATATTAAATATTGGTGTTAGACAATAATACCAGCACAAATGAGATAATTTACATGGAGGTTTTAACACATTGTCATTATGTTATTCACCATAACATAACAGTGAGACCTGTTTTACTTTTAAATTCTTTGAACAAAATAAAAATACTGTTATTCTAGATGAATAAAGAGTCATAACTATAATATCTCAAAAAAACCCCAAACAAACCAAAGTAACAAAACCAAACCCAAGAAAACAAACCTTCCAGTTTTAGCTATGTACACTTTTATGCCTCTCTGACTTTGATAATACAATGTTTTGCAATGCCTCCTTTTTTTCTTAAAAATGTAATCCATCACATTTTTTATAATCAATTACAAAACTTATGCAAAAGGGGTGTCAGATTAAGCCTGGTAAAAATAATGGTGTTTTTCATATATTGAAAAACCAGGTGATTATGGATCTGTGAAACATTGAGGTCTCTGGGGTTGGACAAAACCTGTTCAAAGGGCTTGGGATTGTAGATTTAAACATAAGTGGATACAACCCACTGGAGTTCCAAACATGCCTAAGACTGTTCTTGTGTCTGCAGTTGTGGACTGATCTGTGAAGATCTTCAGTAGGACTGCTTACTTGCTACAACCAACTTCCAGAAATTGCTTAAAATATGACTCAAGAAAGGCTAAAGTGTGGAATTCCTTCATACAATGTTGTAAAGCTGTAACAATACAGAATACAGGTATTAAGTCATGTTCACTTATTCCTGTTGAGAGATAATTAGGTCTTGTGTACTCTTTTACTTGTGTACAAACACATTTTATCTTTCCCTCTTGTCCTCTGTCATTTGCTGCACTGATTTAGCAATGCAAAAGTGATTCAAAGCACCTGGGCATTTATTAATGCTGGGTAAATAAAAATTTAAGCCCTTTTTTAAATGTGCTTTTCAACCTTGTTCACTGTCATTATGCTTGTTTTCAGATGAAAATGTTTTTATTGGCAAGAAGATCTGCAGAAAACTCAAGCTCAGTAAATAACAATGGGAACAAGTCTTCCCAAGAGAATTAACTCTGCGAGTTCTGCCCCGACCGTACTAGAAATTTAATGTACATATCTACATAATACATTTTGCTGAGGGACTGTGAACTTTTTTTTCAAGAGGAACATGAGGTTGTGACAGTCACAGTTCTCTGAGGAATGCTTTGAGTGTCCAAGTTCTGGTGTGTCTCTTCCATATGCATCTATTATCCTGCTGAAAGGTATTACCTCTCACTGCAAACCTCACCCGGCAGGCATAATGTGGTTTGAGTTCTGACCTTGAGAAAGACTTGCTGCTTCTCTGTTGCCACAGGAGTAGTTATCAAAATACATAGTAAGAATAACAATAGTGGCCATCAGATACTATGGTAATGTTGAAGTATTCGCATTCATACAGAAGAATAAATTGTAAAAACAAGAAAGTCTGAAGAAGTCCTAAGAGACAATATATAAACTAACAAACAAATAATTGAGTGCATTGACCATCTGCAAAAGTTTAGAAGGATTTCGTCTCTATGACATGGGCAGCATGACATAATTCTACCTTGAACAGAAAGCCCAAGAGTTTACCAAAGACTAGGCCATAAAAATGCCTGAATTACCCACAGACTTATAAAAATTAGTTGCCAGAAGTAATGTAGGATTGTCAAAATTCCTTTCATGTGATTGATGGTATCCGTTATGTCAAATACAATAAACCAGCTTCATATTAAACTGCTATGGTTTAAACTAACGGAACCTTGTTATTCTCATACTTCAGCACCTCTGAATATTACCAGCACTAGGTCACTGAAGAGCAGTTTGGTAAGAAAAGGTGACCTGAAGATATTTCCCAGGAAAATTTACCCTGTAAAAAAATCTATATAAATTAGAGTCAGTATAAATTATCATAGCCAGTTATTAATATATATTGAAAAACAACTTAGGAGGTGAAATTTATCTGGCATCATTATCTTATCCATTGAATTATATCTAGTAGAGAAGAAAGAACATAAACTGAAACCATTTGAGTGAAGCATTTACAGATACTTAATGTAATTGAGCACAATTCTGAATTCTTCTGAACAGTTAACTATTATTTGAAGTGTTGGAAGAGAATGACATGGCAAGGAAGTTGAGTCAAATCACCTAAAAGATATATTTATGTTTTAGTAAAGTGGACAAAAGGCAGTGTTTTCAGGGTATAATTCAACTTTCACTCTATCCAATTAAGTGATATTTAAAATATCTCTGCATCTATAAGAGTAGAGGAAATTAATCTTGCAACAATTCTAAATATCTTCCTTCCCTTGCCCATGAATTCTGCCAAGTTACCTGAGTTAAAGGTCAGATCAGATGTGGAAAATCTTGCTGACAAGCACAAGTCTAAGTGATACAATGCTCTGCAAGGTCCCAAACACATAAAATCCTCAGGATTTGAGGCTGGCTTTGGTTTACTTTTTTAATAAAGATGAAGTTAATTTTGAAGATAAAGAGGGGTAGCATGATATATAATCTATCATTTATTTTAAGATTTTATATAAACTCTCTGTAAGAGATTTACTTTCTTTCCCCTCTTCTTTTTTCTTCCTTCTGTAAATTCTGCAGACCAGTAGGAGAATTTTGTTTTGACAGCTTATCTAGTCTCAGCAAATGCAGTTTAATTTACTAATTCATTTGCATAGTTTCACCTTCGCCTATCAAATTTAAAGCCTGTAAATTTATCGGTGAAAACAACTGAGAGAAAAGAAAAAAAAAAAATTCAGAGGAAAAAAGGAAGAAGTTGATGCAATAAAATTTGGAGGCTGGTCTAAACTTTAACAAATCTGTAGATTACTGAAAATTATGAGGAATTTAAGATATGATTTTGATTTCAGTTTCCTATTTTCCAAGGGAATATATTTTTTAACATGCAATAATAAAAATGTCAGCTATCAGAAAAAAATGTGCAGAAAAGAAAATCTCAGATAGCTAGATCCACAGTGAGTCGGAGTTAACCTTTTAGGAAAGCATATCATTAACTTCTTTGGTCAAAGACTATTAATCATGCTGAGTTATTTTTGGAAAAGCCTGTTGTCTGCATACATGTAATCCTCAAGCTGGTCTTTAAGAATAGTAATTTATTCAAGAGGCAACCCAACATAATGTAAATATTTGGCTTCCATGTTGTCTTTGCATTCAATATTATTATTAAATACAAAAGTAATTGCTATCCTTTGAGAGGATATTCTAACAATATTGTTACTCCTTTCTCACAAAGCAGCTATTTTCCTACTTATATAATTTACTAAGGAAATAATATAGAAGTCATACTATATATTTGTATAGAAATAATAATATTAATCTATTAGATTTTCAGAACAGTAATTATTTTTAATCTGGTAACATTCATTAATGCTGCATTTTTAGGTTCTTAAGAGCCAATGGTTCTCATTCAAGACAATGGAAACCACTGTGCCTGTTTTGTGTAATTAGACACCTACCCAACAGGACTGGCTATTCCAAGAGTTCCATAATTTGGGGTTTTGTAACAATATTATTGCTCAAGCAACTGTGCCGTTAGAATTTCATTTAAAATACCACCACAGACCTAAGTTTTCATATGAAAAATGCAGGAGGATATAAAGAGTTGGTTATCTTTTAGATAACTAAATCCTTACTTGAAATTTCAACACTGAGGATTAATCTTGAGAATTTAGAAAAGCAAGGAAATGTTGTTGCACGTGCCCAAGAATGTTTTGTTTTCTATCCAAAATTTCAGGAGAACATTCATGAATATTTGCTTTACTTCTATTATGTCTTTGTGTGTATTTTTCAGATGTATTTAGCACTTCCTTTAATGGGAAGAAACAAGACCAAGAAAGGTTGCTTACCTCCTGTACTCTCAATGCTCTTTTGTCCAGTATTAATGCCCAAACCAAAAATTACGAATTTGATCATAGATTTTTTTTTTCCTTCAGTAGTGTTATGATGCATAAAGTTCTAAGGATTATCAATCCTTTGGAATAGCACTGGGACTAGGAATAGTCAGGACTAAGAATACCATCTTCAGAATTTGCATCACCACAATGCTTACGAACACAAAATGTTAACTTGCAATCCCTACATGTCTCTGCTTGCAAATGTTGTACTTAGGATATGTGTTCAAACAAGAAGGGAAGAATGTATGGTGTAATGATTTTTTTTCCTATTAGACAAATTTTAGGTTTGTTTTGTGTTTAGGTTTGTTTAAGATTTTTAACATTTATCAGAAGACTAAAGAAGTAGCTTTGGCTTTTTCAAGTTCTGAAGGAAACCTTTAATGTAAAATCTCTCTACATACAAATAATTTAGGGGGTTTTAACCCTTCAGGCGTGGTATCAGATATCATTATATCTACATAGTACTACAAACAGTTATATAGGTCTGGTTTTTAAGAGTTAGCAAAATGTGACAAAGTCAGTTTTCCATGTCATGCTTCTCAGTTAATTAATACTGCACTGCTCAATTGTCTTCTGAGCACTTGGGTTTATAATGATGCTGAATCAGATTTCTCCTTTGTTATGAGTTCCCTAACATGCTTTCCAGTGACAACTCAAACTAGAGATCTAAAGGGAAAAAGAGAGGGTCACTGAGTCCTCCACAGTCTCAGAGAGATCCCCTATGTGCCAAGAGCTTAGTGTTGAAGTAGGAGGCTCTGTGAAGGCCCATCTTTGTCACCTCTGAGGAATTAGGTTTTCAAATACTTATCTATGTTCACTGATAGCTAGCAGGAGATAATAAATCTGCTGAATTCTCTGCACATAGGTCATTAAATAGTGGGTGAAGATGAACAATTTTACCTATGAATCCTACTATTCATGAGCAGAGCTGGGGTTGTCAGGCCCAGCCTTCAAGCTTTTAATGCGTGCCCAAGAAAGGCATTGCTTTTCCATTATCAGGTCCCCTCAGCAACTGATGTTTAGTGAATACTTTGATGGATTCCCTGAAAGGAGTTATTACAATCCATAGTACAGAAGGATAAATGCCTTGACACGTCTCTATTTCTATAAGATTTTTAGACTCGGGTCCCCAGTGAAGCAAAGGGAACATGTTCTCCTTTCTAACATTGCCAACCTTCACTATCACAAGCACCCAAAATTAATAATTGTTTAGCTACTGAACAATTATGACAGATGATTAATTGATCACAAGGAGCTAGTTCTCATGGCGCTATTAATCAGTATGTCATCAAGCAGAAAGGGAAGGTAAGCAATCTGTATGTTACAAATCATGTAAGGGACACATTATTCAGTCAGCATGAAAAGGTCATTGTGGAGCAGAAAGCAGGATGAGGAGACTTAGCCAGATTGATGAGGCAGTGCTATTTTGTGTATTTATTATCAAGAAAAAAACCCAAAACAACTGATCTGTCTATACAAACACGGTAAATAACTGGTTTACTGAAACAAAATGCTAAGACAAGGGCAGGTTGCTGAGCTGCCAACAAGGCTTTAGTCTTCTTTTGCTCAAAGATTACCAAATGTGGGGTAAGGAAAGAGACATTTCCCTCCCACATCTCTGTGTGCACTTGATAGAATAATGTTTTGGAGCTGTGGCCTCAGGACATGACCAGTCTCTCTCACCTCCTCTCCTGATGATTACCACACAACTCATTGGACACCACTCGTTACCATCTGCTGCAGGGAGAAGTCTGTTTGGTAAAGGAGCACAGGATGAAGACTAGGCTGAGAAAGAAAGAGTAAAAGGGGATTTATAAATAAAGAGTGACTTTTTTTCAAAGGCAAATAGTGGAAAGTAAAGGGGAATGTTTTGAACTGAAAGAGGGTAGTTTAGATTGCCTGTTAGAAAGAAATTCTTCATTGTAAGGGTGGTGGGGCTCTGGAACAGGTTGCCCACAGAAGCTGTGGATGCCCTATCTCTGGAAGTGTTCAAGAACAGGTTGGATGGAGTTGATAAGCAACCTGATCTACTGGATGACATCCCTGCCCATGGCAGGAGGGTTGGAATGAGATTATCTTTAATGTCTCTTCCCAGCCAAAGCGCTCCAGGATTCAATACTTTTTGGAAAGCAGTTACATGTCTTCCATGACGTGCTGGAGTTGCATGCCAATGGGAGAAAACATGAATGCTGTTGACTGTAGGACAGCTTCCTTTCCTCCCAGGTATGACTGTGCACAGCAGCTTCAGGCAGATGTGATCTTTTTCTGCCACCATTTCAAGCTAACCAGAAGATACTGTGCTAATTGCATGGCAATTAACAATAACCCTGAACCAGGAGGTGATAAAGAATCTTTAAGAATCATTAGAGCAGGGGTGAAGAATGCTTTGTAAATCTGCCAGGCATTTAACAGCTGTGATATTTTGCACCTGGTGTGGTCTCCAAGTACAAGCAGAGCATATATCATGCTCTGGTGTGTGTTTCTTACAGTGTTCTGGATAGCCTGCCTTGGTGGTGGGGGTGGGCACAGTTGATGTTTGTGCTGGATGGAAATAACCATCAGAAAGGTTCTCCCAGGGGTCTACATAAAAAAATTTGGGTGGGCATAAATACCATTGTCTCCATGGCAAAATTTATTTGTTTTCAGGCTTCTCCCATCAGGAATTAGTGGTTTAAGGCAGAGGAATACATACTTAGTTTAACCAATACTTACCCAATAGCCAGTTTCCCCCTGCAGATAAATTCAGTTCAGCCACAAAAATACAGTATAGATATCTTATTTGAAAACTGTGTTTGGACTAATTTATTTTGCAAACCAAATTAATTCGCTTGTGCATCATGCTGTTGCAGGCATTGTTTCTAGATGTGGCTGCCACCCAGCTGACTTGGGACAGCAGCAGAAAGAGTCTGTCCTTGATGGATTTGCAAAGCTCCCTTAACTATCCCATAAACTATTTTCTACTTTATTTTATGCTTCAAAGTGACAGTTTAAGAAAGTATGGGCAATACATGGTAGTTATAGATGTAGAAAAACCTGGGTAAAAGATTGCAGGTGTGATGTTCTCCACAGGTTACAAGGCTTTTTTCTGGATTTCTGGAGCTGGTATGAAAGAGGACAAAGAAGCACGAAAGTACAGAACTTGTTGTGCCTTCTTCAGACAGTTAAGCCAAGCAAATCATTCAAAGATATGAGACATTTTTCCCTCTCCACTCTTCACCTATTTTAAACACTAGAAAAAATATTATCTTTACTAATTACCTCATCTTGAGTTTCAGATCAGTAGACCATGCTTCTGTTAATTATCTACTTAGTCCATTTATTTACCTATTCAAATATTAAAAATATTTCAATGTCTTAATAAACAGAACTTTAGATTTTTTTTCTGGTTGAAAATGCCAATTTTACAGGCCTTTTTTTATATGGAAAATCATTGGTGTATAGAAATTGCATTTTTCATTGATGTAAAATTTCCAAGCAACTCAGTTATTTGCTTATTCATTTCTATCAGACAATTTGTTTACTGAGCATTTTACAAATATTTAGATAGACATCTATAAAAACGATTCTATAACAATTTTAATGATGCTTTCACTATGAAAAGATTTTACTTATCTGCCACTCTCCAGTCAAATAACCTCACATAAAGAGTTCTACTCTTGTTCTTAGACATCATTGTTTATCTTGACCTTCTCTAATCCTTCTAGTCACAGAGGTGTCATAGTGTTTGAAGAAATTTGAGGTGAAGGAAATGCAGCCACTTGCCTCATGGATTTCATACATCTTCCTCCAGGCAGGAATATTCAGAAAGTAAATTAGAAAGACCTTGGAATAAAAATACTAATGAGAATTGTGAAAATATAAAAATATGATCAAATTTGAAAAACATGGATAGGAGAAAAAAGCCTTGAATTCTAAGGACAATCCAGTGATTAAAATTGTAAAGTCAGGAGATGAAGCTTGTAAGCTTTGGGCACAGTGATGGAATGATAGGAGATACATTGAAATCCAAAGGACAAAAAAGCAGCAAGAACAAAGGAGGGATGGGGGGCACTGAGGAGATGACCTGAGATTTGACAAGCAGGAATTCTACAGTTTCTGCACTACAAGTTTAGGTATGATTCCTGTCAAAGCTGGAGGAGAATTCATTTGCACATATGGACAAATATGAAGGGGCAGATGAATTTGCACATAAAAAAAAGTCCAACATTGAGCTGACCTGAAAGCTGAGTAAATTATTCCAGTTGGAACATGTTTTCATGCTGTGTCCTAACCTAAAGCAGCACAGCATCACCTGAAAGTAAGATGATATAAACCACAGTAAGCAATGATGGCAGATTTTATTTTTTATTTCTCAAATATCAGTTGTCTATAGTTATTACTGATGGGAATAAATATGGTACTGCTTTCTCCAGTTAGGCATTTTTAAATTACTTGAATGTGTAATTTCTTTCTTATCAGAAACCCATACATACACGGCATCTGCTTTATGTTTCTGTAATGAAATGAACACAACCTAATTCACCACTTGGCTACTCCAATCTAATGTCACTGTAATTCCTCTGATATCTCTATAATGAAATCAGAAGAGCAGAGGATAACAGACTTGTTGGATTTGCTTAGGAAGAAAAAAATTGTGTATTTTTGAGCTCTTTTACTCTAGCTTTTGTTGATATTCCAATCCTTTATATTTCATAGACACAACCTTTCCAGGTAAATAAAATAGATCCATAATGAAACATGATAACCACTTATTTAATTGTTCATAATAAATATAAAATGCTTTAAAGGTTCTTCATTAATAAATAAGACCGTGTTATGAGCAGGTAAAGTAACTGAGATCTGCTAAGTAGGCTGGTAGGATTTGGCTGCTAAGCTCTCTTCCAAGTCCATATGCTTTTCAGAAATAGGTGTAGAGAAAGCCCTGCAGATGACATAAAATTTGTATGTTACTCAATGATAGGCATTTTTTAATGCTACTGCAGTTCGAAGTTTGGAATAAAATGTTAATGTCTACAGGAAAAAAAAAAAAAAAACCACAAAATCTGACTTTGATTCTTTTCAAAACAAATCCTTAACAGGAAAAAACCTGATAGCTATGTAAATGTTTGGAAAACAGGATCCTATTTGCTGCTCATTTTCTAAAGGGCAAAAGGACCTATGTCCTTCCTTTCTTGCTAGGGGCAAACTCATATGAAAGCAGAAAAATTGCAATTTATAATCCATCCAATATCATAATCTTTTAAAACATCACCAGCTGAGGCGTCAGAAACCCAGGCTGATGTGGCTTTAGGTAAGGTACTAACAGCAGGGGCAAATGAACTTATAAAAAGCCAAGATGCTGTTTTCCTACAGCTTAATTTGCTTCTTTCTAATCCAGAGCATTACTTTTCCAAAATTGTGATGTTTTTCCCTTTTTTTAAATTTTTTTTTTTTTCCTAAGCACCTGAGGGAGGCATTTAAATTTAATCACATTAAGGTTCAGCACTCATCATGGTGATTGTAAAACAGGTGTGGACGAGGAGGAAGGCAGGATTTGCTGATTTGTGAGATCCTATCACTCAGCATCTGCTAGCCAAATTGCCAGCTAATTCACCTGTGGAAAAAAAAAGTCTTGTTTTGACAAGGAGAGCATTTCATCACCTGTGGAAATTGCCTTTTCAAGTCCATAGCCTGGAGCCCTCAAGGCACTGAAAAGAGAAATCCTCATTTGTATTTCTAGGCTCTTCTGATCAGAATTCAGATGATCAAGAGGATTCCCTAGCTGAAAAATTCCCTGTATTTTATTAGTTAGCCTTGCTTTCTGCCCTGAGGGTGCCATTTCTCAGCACACATGAAAGAAAGTATCTGCTCCGTAGGGGAAAGTAAAAGAACTTTACCTGTTGTTTTGGACAAATTGAGGCACTTTGCTTGTCCATCATCCAGCCTGGCCAGGCACAAGGCCATTCTGGTCCAGCAGCCAGGCAGTAGCAATGCTAATGAGCCCTGCTGAGACAGCAAGGTCATTATGCATGTTTGAAAGGTCTCAGGCTTGGATCTGGTTCATACATCTCTGGCAAGGCGAGTAGATGGACTTGGGAAGCAGCTGCCTGTACCCAGCTATAGGAAAATGTCCAGAGACCTGCAGAGTTTAACAGGTCACTTAAAGATTTGGACAATTTTTTATTGTAAAGTGAAACAGGAGCTTTAAACCAAGGAAAATGACAAGAACAACAAAGCCACAAAGTTGTCTGAAACATAACACAGGCACTTCCTAATGGGAAAACTTTAGTAATTTCCACTCTGGCATCTTCCCCTAAAACATCTGTTATTAGCCACTACACAAAAGAAAACTCTTCACTAGGTGGTGTAGATATTACTGTGTCCCCTTCTCTCTTGGTTTTAAACCCTTTCATCTTCACAGGTACTAGTGTGTGTGAAGAGCAAGATAAATAAGACAGGGAAATTCACATTTTATTAGGAGAGAGCAATAGCAAGTCCTCCCTCATTAGTTTGCTGTGCTGTGTACTTTTCTCCCCTCCTGCATCTGTGTGGGCTCTGAGGAAGTGGTCCAGGTCACTGGCAGCTCTAGCGCTTACACTGAATGACATGTACAAGAAACCTGGCAGATCCTCAGAACCACAAAGAAGAACATGAGCAGATTCAAGAGAGTTGCTGCGATGAAGTGCACCAGCTTTGCACTTCAGGCAAGTAAAAGACTGAAACCACAAAATACAGGGAGAAGGAACTATCTCTGGAAGGGGTTCTTCCCCCAGAGTTGGGTATATAGCAGCCAAACTGCCTATGTGAATTAGGACAATATGTTAAATTCCTTAGCTAGTCTTCCACAAGCCAGCTGCTCCAGCCCCAGCTTGGCAGATTAGTACAGAGATCAGCTCAGTATAAACATATTCTTTCTGAAAATAGGTATTTCTTTCAAGAATTAAGAGTCTGGCAAGGTGGCATTGCAGACTTTGAGGAATCAATAAAATCTTGTCTATTGTTGAAAAAACGAATAGTACAACCAGATAAAAGAAGACCTTGCTCAAAATGACAGCTCTGTGCAGCTTCCAGAGAATGATTTCCAACATTCACATGGATCACTGTGTGGGCCTCTTCACTGCCCAGCTCAATAGGTTACTCAGCAGAAACAAACTTCTCTTATATCTTACACCTCCAACCCCTACCTAAAATGGGTAGGTCTGTAGAAAACAGTTGTGTGGAATATGCACATTCATGAATCTCCAGACAATCTGTTGTTACTCCAAACAGTGGCAGGTAGGAATCACATATGGAGAAGATCTCTGCTCAGAGCAAGTCACTTGAGCTGCTTTTCAGTGCTGTACACCCTAGATGAGCTTTTGAAGATTTGCTCAGTTATTCAAGATGCTCTCAAAATAAGCCAAGTTTGCTTAAATACAATTTTTTCATGTTCCTGTTTATCTGTTTATGACAAAAGACATTTGAAAATACTAAAGAAAGAAAATGTGCCTAATGCATTAATATAAAGGAGTTTTGCAGTTGAAGGTGATGTAAGTAATGAGACTGATCTAATTTATTGGCCATGACCAGCAGATTGCTATGTGTTTAGCAAAGAATTTTTCTGACAAACATGAATGCAGTGTATGTAAATAAATCTTTTTTGATTGTTTCAAATATTTCTACTTTCAGGTTAATTATTTAATTTACATTGTAAGCAGTCTTCATGAAAGCCTGTAATGTGAAAAAATTAAACTCATTTACTTCCTTAGGAAAATTTCAACAAGAAAAGGATAACAATGAAAAGACAATGTTATCTGTAATTAATCTCAGTTTCTTTACAAACTCATTCTCCACTTCTCTCTTAAATAAATACGGAATTATAAAAGGTGAGATTTTTTGTTATATTTTTTATCTGTGGTTATTTTTTACTTTAATACATATTTAGTACTCATAAAATTATCATAAATTTGTTACTATATATTTCAGATGACTAGAGTGGTGCAGCATGCAATTCATTTAATTCCTGAATTTCCAATTTACTCAGTTGTAAATTTTTATTTAACATGGTTCATGGTTAACCTGAAGGATTTTGTGCCAGAGGAAGCTGTGTTTCAGCAGTGGGCAAATTCTGTAAAGGGCACAGTATCCTGTGGCTAACATACTCATCTGTGACTCACGAAATCTCTTGATTGATCATAGTCCTTCTATTTCTCTATCTCAAATATCTCATTTTTAGTGTAAAAATAAAAATGTTTTCCACACTCACAAGGAACTTTTTCAGGAAGTTGCTGGAGGAAGGTGTACATAAATATTGTAGCTATAGGCAATCACAGAGATAAAACGTTGTATTTCAAAACATGTAACCTGCAGTAAAACTGTATCGCAACAAGTATGTTTTAGCACCATCTAGCTATCTTGTCAGGTAAAATCATAGCTGTAAAACACTTGTGAAATCCAATCTAGTCCTATCAATAAAACCCACCATGGAATTCTTTTATTTTTTAATATTTAATACTTTTTCCCCAAATTAGTGCAGAGTCGAGACTGAAATACCTGTAAATATTCCTGCACTTACAAATGACCAATGTTAAACTGTGTTAGTCCTCAAATTGATGTCTGTGTCTTGGCTTAAGATGAAGGATGCTGGAGTGTTAACAGCTTGCCTCACAGCTGTGAGGATTTAGCAGATATGAGTGAAATACAATAGTTTTTGTCATAAAGCACTGCTGCAGCTCAAGCCATGACATTGTTTCAGCAAGCAAAATCAGTGTATGCTCTTTGAATTTGTTTACTGCTCCCCTTTGGTATGACTTTACTCTGATCAAGCTCCCCTGAGAGGTGGGGTGGGGAGGAATAGGATAAGTGGGGACTGGTATTCCTACTAAGTTTAACTCTGTAAACTATGAATAAAATTTAAATAAAATTGTTAATAAGCCAGTGCAGCATCTAAGATCAGTGCTTGTGAGCTTTGCCTCTCTGTTAAGATCAAAGAGTACTCTTACAGAAATCACCAGATGAACAGCAACTGTCTACACTGAAAACCATGGTGATAGGCAACTGGATAAGAGATGTGCCCTGGTCTGGAGCATAAAAGTATCCAGGTCTCCTTACTGCTGCCAGTGAGGAGATGACTAGTAAGTCACATGTGATGGTCTTTGTGTGCAGTGTAGGGGTTGTGAACAAAAAGGGAATTTAAGGCGAAAATATATCTGGTTGACTGGTTTGCTATTATGTGACTTAATGAAAATTATATACAAAAATAGTAAAGCTAAGAAGAGTCAGCAGGTGCAAAAAGATGCTGGCACAAATATTGCCAGCTGTATATTTCCTTCTGAGAAGTTTCTGTGTTGATTTGGGAGTTGAGATGTTAATTGTTCTGGGGCCCGATCAAATATTCACTATGTGCATCAGGAATTTCCAGAGACTCAAGTGGTCTGGGTTATTTTTCTGCGATTTATTCATTTGTATCCTAAGTATTTATTTTAATCTAATAATTGAAATTTCATGGTTAGTTTTGGGACCTGGCTACAAAGTAGCTTGGTGGAATCTCTTCAGGCGCTGGAAATATAATTGATTTTGTGAACAGTTGAAAAATAAGTGACTCAGTTCAAATACATGCCATTCAAAATTTTTAACACTGGTTAAATGTCCAATATATTTTAGAATTGCATTTTTTCCAAATAATTCTTCCTAGAAATATAGAATGGTTTGGATTAGAAGATTATTTCATTTCAAGCCCCTTGCCATGGGCAGGGACACGTTCAAATAGACCAGGCTTCTCAGAGCTCCATCCAACCTGGCCTTGAACATTTCCAGGGGTGGGGCAGAAACAGCTTCCTTGGGCTACCTGTGCCAGTGCCTCATCACCTTCACAGCAAAGAATTTCTACTTTGTATTTAGTCTAAACCTATTCTCTAAGTTTACAGCCATTCTCACTTTTCCTGTCACTATACATCCTTGTAAAAGTCCCTCTCCAGCCCTATTTTAATCCCCTTAGGTACTGGAAGGTACTTTGAGGTCTCCCTGGAGACTTCTCCAGGCTAAACAACCCCAACTCTCTCAATTTGTCTCCACTGCAGAGGTGTCCCAGCCCTCTGAGCACCTTCATGCCCTGCTCTGAACTTGTTCCAACAGATCCGTGTCCTTCTTGTCTTGGGACCCCATCACTGGATGCAGCAGTTCCTGGTGAGGTGTCACAAGAGCAGGGTAGAAGAGGAGAATCACCTCCACTGATTTGATTCATAATGGTTCTATGAAATAGCAGTTATGAACCAGTCCTTATTTATTACACTGTTAGCAGTATGTGGGGCAAAGCAGCTGCTGATGAGATACAATTGAGACTTCACTATTCAATGAGGACTTTAGACAAAATATGAAGGCTCTGAGGCTTCCTGGTGTACTGCTCAGCACAGAAGCAGTTTATACACTTCTGAGGTCCATCTGTGCAGGTAAATCACCAGGCAAATCCCATCAAGAATATATAAATGAAAGAGTAGCCATCACTTTTCTTCATGAATAAAAACAGGAGGCTCAGCTATAACAATAAAATTGTTTTGGATCAAAGCCCAGTGCTCTTTCTTTCTACTGGCATTTCTCTATGTATGTACATTCAAGGGAAATATTTCTGTTGCCATGTCTTTGATAGTATTCTTTTATTTATTTGTTTATCTGGATGTTATTTTAGTAGCCTTTTCTTCTCATTCCTCATGTAATCCATCCAATATCAGCCACATGCAAAGTTTCCATTCTCAGAGCAGGTGAGCAGGGACAATTCCTATTATATCACTGTTGCTTTCTGCCTGGAGTTGGTAGATATTTTATTATTATTATTATTATTATTATTATTATTATTATTATTATTATTATTATTATTATTATTATTATTATTATTATTATTATTATTCTGGTATTTTATCCTGTGTGGAAATAATGCTGGAATTTTTGTGTTGTGCATTAATTACACTGTATCTGATATTTTCACAATTTTTTACATATGTGATGATGAATGATGAAGCACAATGAAATAGGAAGTAAATCCCCATTACACCATTGGAGATGTTCCACAGTGTAGAGTGACCTCATTTTTAGTCTTGGTATAGTGCACTCAGAAAAGCTTTGTTTAGGAAAAAGCAGAAACAAAATACAGAGGACTAATTTTATTTGGGGAAATAAATAATTATATTTAGGTCTCCCTATTAACATACTGTTAGACAAAATAGGAGTGGTTTTAGCATGCTGGAGAGAGCTAAAATAAATGTAAATAGATTTATGCTTGCCACATGCTTTGCTTTAGGTCTTTCAAAGCCATGTGATAAAGAATATTTTTAATTAAGAATGAGAAAGAGACAGATTATGCAACTTGAAGGGAGTTGCTCTTTCTTCCCCTTTACCTATCCACCTAAATGTAACCTAAGGGAACCTTCTCACCAGTTCTTGATCTTACCATTGTTAGACAATCTCAGCTTTGGACCTTTGATGTTCATATCTGCACAATTTCAATACCAAGAGCTTTTTCTGAAGATGAAAACAGCGGTAGCTGCAAAAACTGAGATATCTCCTATTGGCATGCAGTTCCTCTAGATTCCCTCTGAAATCACCAGAAAGAATAGATGGGCTGAATCCTCCTTTGAATGTGGATGATCTTCTACTCTGACTGTAGCTTGGTACAGCTATAGCGTTGCCTTAGGTCCTTCAGACACTTCCTTGACTTTAGCTGGGATTTGGGTATCATACTCCAAATCCAAACACCACCTATGGGTATAAAAGTGTTTCTGTTACTCTGCACTTGTTCTGAAGACAAAAATGTTAATAATTTTAACTGTGCTTTGGGCATCTTTTAAGGTGGTACAATTCTGTTTTGTCCTTAAAAATAAATTTAACATCAATTGAATGGTATTGCCTAGAGAAACTGTGGGCTAAATTAATTTCATGGGGGAACAGAAAAGAGCTGAGCTTTGTGTAGGTTTCAGAACTGACAGAAACAACACAGTTGTTCTTTAGACAAAATAATTTCTGTTCTTTGTGGAATTTATTTGCCTTATGGGGCTTTCATTTATGCCAGCTCCAACACCAATGTATACCTGTTCCTCTCGGGAATTAGTGTGTCTGAAAGAAAACTCAATCTTATCCTTCTCTTTTCTCAGTGGACTGAGATATTTAAACATGAAAGCTGTTGAGGATCTTAGTGGGAAAATATAGAATAATTGGGTCACCTAAAAGCTGATTACATGTTACAAATATGTAATACAAAGCTCCAGTTGTGAAGCTGAATTTCTTTCCTGTGTATGTGCAGTGTATTTTAATAATTTCCTTGGTGCAGTAACTGTTATTGAGCAGAGATTTCGCTGCTGTCAGGATAACTACAGGATTATAGAAACTCAAAATGCATGTAGTGTCAAATACTTCAGCCACTAAAATGTTATGCCTGAAGCATTACAAGGCTCATTCATTTCAAATTTGGCGATTCACATTGTTGCAATGCAGTTAACAGAATTTTGCCCCATCACGTTGAAACTTTCTGTTACAGCAGCAGATTTCTGAGAGCAGAACTTGCATTCTAAATTATTTTGATTTATTGAAGGTTAGTGAATGATGAAAGAAGGAGGTGTGCTTAAAGAAGCACCTGTTAAGCATATCAGGGAGCTACAGGAGTTATCTTCTTTGGGAAATGAACCAAAGAATGACCACTATTTGTACAGAAAATGCTATTTATATATCGGAACTATTCTCTTGACACTTCAGGAAAGCCAGATAAATCCCGTATCTTAATATGAGACAGTGGTCTTCTTCTGCAAATGGGGAAAAGTGCAAGCCTGTATTTGACAGATTAACAAGCTTGTATTAACTTTGAAGTTCATGGCTCTCATATGGGGAAGAGATAAATGTTTTAAGATAAGATTTGTATTTATCATTCTCTTGTCATTAATCTGGTGCACACAAAAGCACTAAAGTAAATACTGGTTAACAGCAGGGAAAATAATATTTCATACGAGAGATCTCAAATGACCCAAACAGCACTATTTGAGCTTGTGTGTCTGACTGAGTTAATTCATGTGGCAGCAATATTTTATTTCAGTATTACATACTTTATTAGATTTCATTTGTTCTGCATTCTGATAGTGTATAGAGGCCGAGGCTGTGTATGTGGAACTGTGGGACTTTTACATTGCTCAGAAATACTGTTTGACAAGACTGCACAGTAGCAAAATTGGTGCTTTGCAGGTCAATGCATTCACCTCTAATTTTGGGGTGAATTCTCCCACTTAATGACTACAAACAAGTCCCTACATACCCAGTCAGGCACTGTCTCCTGTGGGAGAGATCCTATGTTAGAGCAGGGGAGGGATTTCTCTCTCTGACCAAAGGGAGAAATAACATGATGAACTCACCATAACCCCCATGACAGATCTACCTGCTGCTTCAGGAGGCTGAGATGTAAATAAGTGAGGGGTGAGGGGAAATTGGTTTTAAGATTTCCCATCATCCTCATCTGATTTTGTTAGTAATAAATTCAATAAATATCTCTAATTCTTCTAATTCTAGCCTGTTTTTCCCATGTTGATGTTTATGAGTGATCTCTCCTGGTCCTTATCTCAACCCATGAACCTCTCAGTATATTTTCTCTCCCCTATCGAGCTGCAGAGTGATAGATAGGCTTTGGTGTGTGCCTGGCATTCAGCTGGGGTGAAGCCACTACAGATGAGAGTCTAATTAGTGCAAATAATGTGTCAAGGGAGAGCTGTTGCACTCGTGTGTGGCAAAGAAAGCTTTAACAAAGTGCTGTCCTCGCTTAAATAAGTGTTTCTTCTCTCATGCTCACCTATACCTCTTTAACAACATTACATTGCAAGAACACAGAAGAGAGGGAAAGGTTATTGTACTGAGCTATAACTAGCTGTAATAAGGTATATGTTTAGTAAATATTTATATTACAAAATTTAATGTATTTGTATATCTAGTAAATAGATACAGGTTTAATTTTGATGGGATAATCTTGCTCAAAAAAGGGCCTCCCAACCAAGACAGAGGATAGAAAAGATGCAACAGTCTGCAAAAGATATTAAGAAAAACGTCCCATAAGAATATTAAGTAATTGATTCATTTTGGGAGTTAGTTTTACTAATTTTGTCTGCATCAAACACTGTTTCTGTGATGTGACAGGAAAACTCTAAGGGATGTTACGGACTGACCAAGTCCTGAGCCTAGCAGGTGAGTTGTCCAAACCAGAAAATTAATCAACTCCTCAGACTAGAATCTTCTTAAAAATCTTCATGCCATGAACAGAAATGGAAGACTTCGTTAGTGTCAAGATGGTTTTTAAATATCTGAAAAGAGCTTAAATTGGGATCAAGGAGGGTATAAATACATTATTATGTATAATTTTACTTTTCATTGTAAACTCTTTCCCAAGAAAAACAGCCCTCCAAGCAACATTTCCAAACTATGTGTGTCTCCTACATAAAATTACTTTCAGTGCAAAGTGTACTTTATGCAAATAGCATTTCAACCACTTGTGGCCATTAATCAAATTGAGCTGTCCATATAAAGGAGTTGCATGCCAAGTAAATACAGGACTGCTACCCCAGCAGTTGCCAGTTGCTGATGTCTGCTGATGCACAGCACAAACTGTGCTGGCTTACAGCTATCCAGGCTTTCATGGCTTTTCACAGTGACCCCGTGCTCAGATGTCCCTGGCTGCCCGCTTCCTTTCAGGGTTGTAAAGTCAGATTCACCTCCAAGCTGCTCCATGGGTAGGAGATGTCCCGAGTCTTTCAGGAAAAGAGCAGGCATCATCATAACAGCATTAAAGGAAACAAAAATTGCTTCCTTTGAGCAACAAATTATACCAGCATTAAGCAACATTTACTGCGATGAAAATTATTGAAGCAGCAAGGTATCAGACAAGCTGTGTACATCTGGTGTGTTCATCTGCTTCTTTGGAGAGCGCTTCATCGACAGAGCACAGTGGTTTTTGTCCTGTTTTGCTAGAAGGAAAGGAGAGGATGCTGTTTTCTCTCATTATGATCAATTTTAGCCTCTTGAAGGAAAAAACTCATGAAGTGTAAACACATCCTTGTTTTTCTGTAAGCACAGGCTAAGCATCTTCATGTTGTAATTGCAGCAGATGTAAGTAAGGTTAGATTGAGAAAATCTAGGTACTGCAAGAATAAATCTTTAATCATTTAATAGTTGAGAGCATGTTGGGAGGCTTCATGCTGCTAAAAGATGCCATCTTGTAAATGAGATGTAAATTGGAGGTCCTGACTGTTTGTGATCATTAAAGATTGTATGAAGAATAGTGGTGATTAACTCTAATGTCCTGCCAAATTCTGGTGTGAATCTTTTTTTTCCAAGTGGAGAAATTCCCCTTAGAACTGCAGTGAGACTATTCATCACCCCTGTGCTAATATTTAGCAGTGTTAATTGCTCGCTTTCACTCCTTAGATCAATGCAAGCTATTTTCTGTCAAGTCGCACAAAGCTTTCTTTCTACATTCAACTGGTTAAACAGGCAGCTTGATGATTCTTTGGCTGAAGTTGCTTAGTATCTTACAGTTTTCCCAGCTAAGCTGCAGTGCTGGAGAACACAAATACTCCATCGTTTCTACCACTGTTGAAGGTAGTTGGCAAGATCTGGATTTGGACCAGGGCAGATGGAGTAGTACCCGAATGAACCCATGCTTGCAGTCTTGCTGCAGAAGCAGGAATCCACGTCTGACCTGCTGATGAAGCATGTCACCAAGCACTGAGGTTTGGTGACATCCAGTGTGATGTGCAAAATGACTATGTGGTTATGCCTTAGGGAAACCTTCAGGGATAATAATTGACTGAAAAACACAAGAGGGAGAAATAAAATAAAAAAACCCATCCTCAACATCTTCTAGTATATTTCACAGAATCATAGAATCGTTAAGATTGGAAATGACCTTTAACATCATCAAGTCCAAATGTCAACATAAAACCACCACTTTTGGTTGATTAAGTATCAGATTACAGAAAGCTTTTTTTGTTTCACATCTTAGATTAGGGAAAAAAAGAATTACAAGTGTAGCAATACATGACTGGCCTTTTTTTTTTTCCTTTTTTTGAAAATATTTCTGAATGAAATGAAAGAGTTCTATGTATTTCCCATTGAGGTTTCTTTTGCTTTTCATGTCTTAATAATTTTCTTTTGTCCAAGACTGGTTAATGGCTCAAACTGAAATGTCATCCTGTCACTGCCAATTTCACTTTTTCAGACAAGAGCTTGACTGTCTCTGAATATCTCTGAATTTTCTGTTACGTCCAGACTAATTCCAGACCCTTACATGGGGCTGAAGATAGTCCCTTGCTTAAATACTTACATAAAGATCTGATATTTTTGAGTTTTAAGGTTCAGATGTAATCCACATTCAACTTAATCTAATTAAACCACACAGAGTGAAATAACTAGGGGTAGACAAAACCACAAATGTCCACCATGGGCTGAGGTTTCACTGACATCCTGTACAAAATTGAAAAAAAAAGAGATGATGTGCAACAATTGCACAAGACTCTAAAGATTTGTATATTCAAGATCAGGTATGATCTTCGGCCAAGATATCATCCAGCTTTCATTTACATAGGCTGTTTATTTCAATCCACTTTCTACAATTTCTATATTCTTTTTTAAAAACATAATTTACCTGACTTTAATAATTCCAGGGAAAACCAATACCAACTTTTTCCTTATAACCTAATATTTTTGCTGCTAGAAAAGTTACATCTCTTAGCTATTGAGACTTTTCAGAGTTTTGTCAGCAAGACTGAAATACTTGCTTCCACTGTCAGAGATATTTACACCAACACTATGAAATTCCTGATTCACTTCCTACCTTAATAAGAGAAACAAATGCCTGATTCACTTCCTACCTTAATAAGACAAACTCCTGAAATTTCACTCTTGGAGTGTCTGTTTTCCAATCCCCAAGCCACTTTTTGTGGATCTCGTTTGACTTCTTCATAACACTGATGTATTCACGATGTTGGTCCTCAATTCAGTGTTCTTGTAATGGTACTAAAATAGCTTTATAGTAGCAAAATTTAAGTTCCTAAATTTTCCATGATGATCTTCTTTTCATACATCTAAGTACCAAACTTCTTCCACTCTTCAGTTTTTTACTGAAGTTTAGTTATTGAAGAGATAAGTGGTGAGCTCTACTGCTCATAACAGGCTTTCAAACTGAAGTATCCTGCTTCTTCATCTTGTTCAGTGAAATGTATGGAGACTTTCTCCTCCAACTTCCCTAGAACCATGTTTGTTTTCTTCACTGTGCAACCCAGGAGTGCAGAGAAAAGTATTACAAACACTACTGAACAACTCCTGAACAGCTACTTCAGTCTCAGCTTTGTAGGAGGTGGCATTTGAAGAAGTGCAGACTTAACTAGAGAAGAGAAACCTTGCAGACCTAACTAGAGAAGAGTCCAATATTAACCAATCAGATCAAGGGGGGAACAGTTAGAAGGCAGCCACAGGTGCACTCACAGCACTGACTTTGCTGTTGGGTCATTTATTGAACAAACATAAATTTGTAGAAAAGTTATTGCTGTCTATTGAAAAATAAGAACTCAGATCAGAAGTGTGTTGTCAAGGACCGACTAAGATTGTCTGACATGATCAGCTCACAAAATACTGTTCTCCTTTAGCATCATGTAGTGTATCTCCATTCCATACAGCATTCAGTAGTTCATTGTTCTGCTTCTGTCAAGTGTTTGTGAGCTGGAACTTGGGCAATCAACAAGTACTGGAGGTTTCTGTTTGGCATTTTGTTTTGTTTTGGTTTGTTTTCTCTGAGCAAAATATTACCATTTTTACTTTTGTCATGTTATCTTAGGATGCTATGCAAAGGTGGAAAGGAATTGTTTATTAAAATAACAATTTATTAATGAGTGGATATGGTTCCTCCCTTGTGTGAGGGAGAGCTGTCTTTAACTTGGAAATATGTTGTTGAATACAAGGGTTTTGTCACTAACTGCAGTGAAAACTGTGATTTAACAGCCCCGTTTTAGGTTGAAAATACTCTCTTTTGATTTAATGTGTAAATCAGGCTTTCCATCTGCTGATTTACATATATGGAGTACTGACCAGGGTGGGTTGTTGTAGCTGATATTTATAGAGAAAAGGTGGGGGAGTGCAAATAAGATGCAGACCACAAAAAGCAGCCTTTCTCAGGTTTTATTTTCTGTGGTTTGTTTTCAGTCAGCAGCTTTACAAATCCCTTTGCGGACACTGTGGTTTTGCACGGGCATCTATGAGAGCATTCAAAGAAATTTCTTACCTCATGTAATATCCATTCCTGCAAAATGAAGCTTTCAGTGTATGGGCTGTTAGCTTTGACTGATAATTTAATGTCCTTCACGCTACAATTCAATAAATGGACCTTGAATATCTTTGGATGAAGGACAAAAGGAAAAAGAAAGACCTTTGTCTTTTTGGAGAAGTTATTTCTGTAATGCAGCACCTTTTGAATTACATTTTTAATATCTAGCTGTTTGTGTAAAGCTTTCTGAAAATATTTGATGTTTAGCATGACCTTGTTTATTGAGTCTCATCTTTTTTGTTTGAGCATTTACACCATTCCTCCCTCTGTGTCAGACCTGCCTTTCCCTTGCCTTTGGGGTCAGATGTGCTGCAATGAAACATTGCTACACCAGGTACTCAATTGAAGGGTTGATTGTTACAAGACTGGATCAACTAAAATGTGTATTGTACTACAGTTGTCTTCAGCTAAAAGCAAGCAGTGTGTGCTCTCTTCTAGATAAGACAACCTGATAAAAAAAAGTCAGCAGGTAATCATAATGAAACAGGTAAACAAGGCATTGCTGGAGCTGCCAGGAAAATAGTGGAAATTCTTAGGGAATTGGCAGTAGGAAGTGGAAAAGAGGAAATACAAAGTAATATTTCTTTACTAGTTTATCTTCAGGAGCCAATTTGCTAAATGGAACTGAGAGGGACCAATCTGATTTTTATTTACTCCTCAATATGTGTAATAGATGTGTTGAAAAATGACTCTAGGGCCGGTGCAAATGCTGGGAGCTCTGTTCCCGGAGAGGCTTTGCCTGGCAACTGATCATCGGTGGAGCAGATCCCTGGATGCTCGGGAATAAAAAGCCCGTAAAACTGGGCCATGGGAAGAGCCTCAGCATCTAAAAGCAGTGAACTGCACCACAACGGGAGTAATTATTCTTTGGTTTTCTTGGAGCGAGCGGGGCTCGCCGGGAGGGTAAGCTTGGCTGCCCTCGCCTTTTTCTCCCTGCAGTCCTGGTTCTTCCCCGGCCGCCTTTCCTGGCCGTAGCTGTCCTGCCGTGCTTTGCCACCTCCCCGAGGCACCCCGACCCCACGGCGCTCCCCTCACGGAACAGCCGCCTCCCCCCTGCCTGCCCCGACACCGAGAGCCGCAGCTGCCCGGGAGCAGCCTGTTCTTCAGGACCGCAGCCTGTTCTTCAGGACCGCAGCCTGTTTTTCGGGCTCGCAGCCACGGCAGCCTGTTCTTCGCCCATGGAAGGGACGCGCCGCCGGCTGCTGTTCGGAAATCGCGCCCGGCCCGCCCCAGAGCCGCGCAGTCGTACCGCGGCTTCCAGAGCTCCGGCTGCCGAGCTGAGGCCGACATGGCGCCCGGGGTACTGTGGTGACGCTGTTGTGGTGCTCGGGTTCTCTCTCGGTCTCTCTTTTTCCCTCTCTGCTCCCTCTTCTATTCCCCTTCACTAGGAACTCTTATCTTTATCAACAAACACTTCTCCGACTTAATATTGCCTCGTTTGCCTTTTATGCATGTCTGAGAAATCTATCAAAAAGAATCCTCCCCGACTCCCCCTTTGCATTGTGATGGGACAGGAACTTTATAATTTTTCTTCTACCTTTCATATAGACACAAATGTTTAAATTTTTTGTCAGGAATTTAAAACTCAAGTTAAAGGCAGGAATTATGACCTAGGTAAATAGCAAATCAGATATAGAGCAGGGAAGATCAACATATTGGCAAGCAAAAAAGCAATTGTAGCAATCCAGAGCCTTTCCCTGATGAGCCAATGATAAACAGGTTGGGTAGAGTGTAGCAATTAGGGATTCAAAGCCTCACTGTTTGCCATCACGAGAGACAGTCCTCAGGGGTTTTTCACTGACCATTTGTGACCATGAGAGAGAAACCAGGCTCAGAGAACTCATGGATAACATCAGATTGGGGCCATAATTGATTGATAACGTGGGAGAGCATGGTAAATCTTCAGAGGGATCTTGGCAAGTTTCGGGAATAGACTGACAGAAACTTTGTGAAGTTCAGCACAAGTGGATGTGAAGTTCTGAAACTGGGACGAAGTTAACCCAATACAACAGTACAAACTGGGGAACAACTTGAAAAAAAAAGCAGGTCCATTAAAATTTCCTGGGAATTCTGGTGGGCAATAAATTGAATACAAATTACGTTGGTCCCTTGCTGTTGAAAGATAACTCCATACAAAAGTATAGCTGCCTGGTGGCAGGAAATTCTCTTTTTTTACTGTGTTTGATACTTGTGAGGCTGCATCTGGAGTGCTGTCCTTGCGCCTGGGGGAATCAGCTTTGTTCAGTCTGAAAAACAAATAGTAAAGGAAGAGTTTTATCCCTGTCTTCAAATACCTAGTGAAAGGTCAGAGAGAAAACAGGCTGAGTGAGACACGGTGAAAGGATAAGAAACAATGCACACAAATCATAGCGAGGGGAAAAGGAAGGAAGGATTGCCCACAGAGGTTGTTCATGTCCAGCTGAGGAAATAATGAAATAATTCAGTAGTAAGGCAGAAAAGGCCAGGAGCAACTCCATCTAAAGTTGAAATTAGCTCAACTTGGAGCCAAAGTTGGAATAATTGGCATCACAGTCTCCTGCAAGTCTAAGTGAATCTCTTATTCTACCAAATTGAGATACTTTGTTCATGGAACATTCTTAAAGTCATAAATTAAAGGCTTCGTGGTTGCTTTTGCAACCAGTATTAAACTCATGTGTAGAAATACTGCTATAAGCTAAAAAATATGTGTTATCAGTAATAAAAAAGCCAGTCCTGTCCTGACATATTAGAAACTTTGGAATTTGTATTTGAGCAAGTGAATATGAGAAGAGATAATTCTCTAATAGGGATAACTGAAAGAGAAAAGCTATGAAATATGATTTGAGTGAGAAAAGTATTCTCTAAATGTCTTGTCTCTGATATTTCTTGTATAATTCTGTTTTCTGAAAACCTTAAAAGGAGATAGAGCCGGTTTAAATCAGCAGTCTCTGGACATATAAATCTACTAAGATGTAAGGACAGGGATCTTAGACCAATAAATAGAATCATAGAATGGTTTGGGTTGGAAAGGACCTTAAAGATCATCTGGTTCCTATCTTCCTGCAATGGGAAAGGACACTTTCCACTAGGCCAGGTTGTTCAAAATCCCATCCAGCCCAGCCTCCAAAGATGTGGCTGCCACAAGTTCACAATATCTCTGGACAAAAAGTAGTTCTCAATGGTTATTGTTTTAGAATAGTCCAAAAGGTGAACAGAATCACAGGAATTATCATAACCAAATAATGTATGGGCAGCAAAGTATGGGAGAGGAAGGTAAAGAGCAACACTTAGAGAGAAAGATAGAAGGGAAGCAAGAAGGAAGAACACAATAGTTATGTTTTCATTGCTGCATGCTACAGCATTTATTGAGATTTTAGCTGGGAAAAAATTGTAGGAGCTGCACTTTTGATGTGGGTGGTATAACCTTATTCTGAGGGCCTGGAATGGAGGTCACAGAAGTAAAGTTGCTGCTTTCCTGTTGTGTTTTTTTTTTTTGTTTGCTTGTTTGTTTTAAAAAAGAAACAACTGACCTGACAACAAAACACCCAAAAATCCAAACCCACAAAGCCCCGCAACTACCATTTTTCCCCCAGGAATTCAGATGTGCAATTGGTCTCAGTGCATGAAACCTGTCTGCATTTGTCTTTATTATGACTGTGTAATGAAGCACAGATGGCTCAAAACATTTGGGGTCTGGACTTGCCTGCAGTTATCTTTGGCGGTTATCTTCTCACGAATTTGTTAAGATCGCCTTTTTTTTCTTTTTTTTTTTTTAAAGTAACCCCCATGCTGATAGACAGAGAAGTACTGTCCTTTGATACTGACTTGATGCTGACCAGCTCAGTCAAATGACTACCACCATACTGTGGGGCCTCCTGTTTCTTCCATGTGCTTGTCCCTAAATTCAAAATTGATATATTTAGCAAATATGAATTAAAATATAAATTGAAATTTGGCAAATCTCAGCCCCCCCTTGGTTGTCTTCAAAGTTGTAAATTATATGTATTCTCCCTACATATCCATCACAACCATCTCTTCATGCTTCTTTTTTTTTTTTTCTTTGCCAGTTATACCAAGCTTTCCTCTTTCTATGATGTCCTTCTAAGAGGATGTCCTCAGCTCCTCTAAAGCCTATTCTCTTATTAAGATGGACTTCATAAATTCATTTACATCAGCCTCTATGGATAATTAGTCGCCATGGCATCTGTTAAAACTCCTAATCTTTCCTCATTCCAGTTAAAAGACCAGGCCATGCCACACTAAGATTTTTCCTGAAGAATTTATTTCATATAGTTACATGAGAGATCTTTGAAAAGTGTCACTGACTTTGTTTCTCTTCATGCCCATTAGTGGCTCAGCAGCATGACAGTAGGTTTTCTCCACACCAGCTGTTTAGGGACTTACAGAAGTGGGTAAGCCAGACTGCTCACATATGTTTTGCAGTTGATTCTTTCCTATTTAACCTCCCAGCTAGAAAATTAGTAAACACAGCTTCATCCTTTAAGTTGCCAAGCACTTTTTCATTTTGGATCAACAGTTGCAGTCTTTCAGGATTGTTGCATAGCTTTTTCCTTGGTATCTCTTTATGTATGTGCAACTATTTGTAGCACTTAAATTATCAATATATTCTCAAAGATAGCTGTGTCTGATTTTTTCCAATGACAAAAATAAGGTCTGAGGAAAAGTATTTTAGAAATTTTTAGCAGGTTCTGTTCATACTGGTGAGTTTGATTACAGTTGAAAGAAAATACATGGATTTTTCTTTCAAGGATATTTTTAAAAGATGAAGCTTTTAAAATTGGTTCCTAAATTGATAATTGTTATTGATGATTCACACAGTATTAATACTGTATTATTTCAGTCAAGCTACAGTGTTATGACAATTGAACTATAAGTGGATATGATTTTATTACCTCGTTTATGAATTTTTGGGGTTTTTTTCTGATTTTCCAGAGTGAAATTTTTAAGACCTACTTGATTACTAGAGAGAATAAATAGAGTTAAAGAGAATAAATATAGTTAAAATTAAGAAATTTAAATTATTGTTTCCTGCACAAATTAATAATCTCAAAGAATTTATCTGGTGGGGAATAAATAGTTTACTTAGAAATAGTTAAAGGAGATCACTATTTTTTTAATTGAAACTGGTTATTATTAGCAACAGGGAAGAAAAAGCAAAAACCCGTTATTTTGACCATGATATATGAATTCTGTAATGAGCTAAAGGGGTAGATATGAAATTATATTAATATTTTAGACATTAATGAAAAGCAGACATAGCTTAGAGAACATGGCATTGCAAATTCATCTTGGGCTGAGCTGTCTGTAATCTGGGAAAAACACGCAAAGCATATGATAAAGTGAACGGTTTTTTGGTTATGTTTGTGGATTGGTGATCCTTCACTGAAGAAAAATAAACATAGATCTCTATCAACATGCAGCATAGCATATTTTAAGCAGTTCTTAAGCAATCAACTTTTTAAATCTCTTAAATTTCACAGAACAGCAAGGGAAAGCTAACAGACCATTTAACATATCTCAGTAATTTACATGAGAATAATAAATAAACCTACAAGAAAATAGGTTATATCTATAAGGAAAAAAAAATTATATGAGAGGGCATGGTGGAAGCCATACATCAAAGTGTGCTTAGTGTGATAAAGGATTATGAACTAAATCTCTAACTGAAAATTGAATATTCCTTATACCTTTTTAAAAGTTTCATTTTAATTAATATCTACTGACTACTGTAAGAGAGAAAATAATTAGCTAGGAGATTTTTTGAATTTGCTTATCTAGCCCAAGCATAAGAACTCAGATTCTTCTCATTCTTTGGATTTCAGATAAATATGTTACACAAAAATTTAGCAGAGTAGTGCTGTGAAATTTTTGATAGGGTAATCAAAGAGATTGCTGTCTAAATGCACTGTTTGCTAATATGAAAGTGGCCAGTGGGAGATGACAGATTATGCAATTGGCTTCATCACAGAAACAAAAAAAAAATGTATCTGTTGTTGAAAGCATTATGACCTCATGGTATTCCTAAATTTATTATATGATTTAATAAATCTACTAATTAAAGGTGCAACTTGACAAATAATACAAACATTTAGTTGTCATATTTGAACTGTTTCTTTACATTTCATCTATCTATTAATTAACTGTAAAATTGCAATTTAAAACTGGTTTTTATTTCATAGAATAAGAATTCTAGAATGGTTTGAGTTGGAATGAACATTAAAGATCATTTGGTTCCAAACCCCCAGCCATGGACAGGAACAACTTCCACTAGTCTGGGTTGCTCAAAGCACCATCCAACCTGGTTTTGAATGCTTCCAGGGATGGAACATCCAATCTGTAAATTGTAAAACAATTCTCTGTCATATCCTATAATTTTGTTGATATTTTCAGTGCCTCTATCTCAAATCAGTAGTAGAGGTTCCGACTGGGAAAAGGAAATAATTACTACATTTTTTTTCCTGTGGATGAGCAATTAGGAGAAGATCCTGAAAAGTTTGTAGGTGTCCAGATGGTTCACAGGGCCACAGACACACAAGTATTTGGAAAAATATAGAGCTAAATAAAATGCCCACAAACTGGATGAATGCAAGACTGCTCAATAAACACTAGTAGCAAGAGGAACTTATTTAGTTCAATATTTTGATGCGTCCTGACCTTTACCTTGGCTTATGTTCCTGTGATGCATACATCTGCAGGAGAAATGACTGATTGCTGAGGGTGAACTGGTGGAAATTTATTATTGCTTTTCTTTCTGCATACAGACCTCCCTAGACTGATTAGAAATTAAAGTTAAACTAGTTTTCTTCTTGACAGCAATCTGGCAGCACAAGATGTAGAGAATTTCAGCTGAGTTTTTAAAGTGTTTATTCCTGTTTTATTTGCAAAGAGAATCAGATTAATGCCTTATATTCTTAATGGAAATCATGGATTTGAGTGATAATGTGCAATCTTCCCTGATAAAAATTTCTGCTTGATTGCTGGAGCTGTGTTTTATTTATTGTTTATCTGGCTGGCCTCGAGGAATCTGGTGAAGAAAACCAGCATCCATCAAACATCTAAGACAGTTTATTAAATTTACAGTCTTGACCTACTACGACTTTGGAAAATTAAGCAGTATCTTAGTGGAACCGCTACTAACTAGTAATCAGAGACCCCTTTTTAATTAGCTGTGAAAGTATGCCTTTTCATAGCATATTAATCTTGAAACCAAGGTCATTTAAACTGTAATTTCTTGAACAGTATAAATCAGGAGCACACATTTTAAAAGGAAAAACAAACTAAATATATAATCAAAAGTAACATCCAGTAGTTACTGTTGGTTTCTTATCCATTAATTAAGAGAGGGTTTCCATCAAATTATAACATGAATCAGTTTTTCTAGATGGCTCATTAAAGGCTGGATTTTATTACATATTACATGCTTTATGCTTTTCACACAAACTTATTATATTGCTCAGAGAAGGTGATCTTTTAAAGCACATTAGACTAATGTTCCTGAAACTCCATCTAATGTAAGTTTTATTGAATTGCTGTAACTAAAAAGGTCACCTAATAATTTGTTCAGATAATGGATTTAGTGAAAGGAAAACAAAATGAATGGGTTACTGTAGTAACTCTGACCTTGAGATACATTTATAGTTACTGAGATTTATGAATTTAGCTACAAATGAAGAAACTAAAGAGCATTTGTTATAGTAGTACCATTTTTTAACAGTGGGTGTAATGCAAAGCAAATTAAACTTGTATTTGTTCCACTCTTGTGAGGTCTATTATATACAGTAATAGCTAATACCCTGGAGCAGCTCAGCAACATGGTTTTCTTAAGGTCACTATAGAAACATGCCAAAATTCACATCTTATAAAGTAGCTTCTTGTTCAAACAACTGGTCCTGACTTCCCCTCACTTGCATTTCCTCTCTCCCTCTTTCTTTCTCTGTGAAAAGGAGGGGGCAATAGTAGATCTTCACCAAGCAATAGTACATCTTCAACAATCATAGCTAAAATTGTAGTATACTCAGAATGCTACAGCAATGACACAGGAGAATACTAAAACAAACAAACAAAAAAAGTGATTTGCTCTGCTTCAGTGGGAAGTGGACAAGTTGCTTAATTCTCTCATTGTCCATCCTTCCCAATATAAATACCATAAATCAGTGTTGTCTTGTGTATCTGGATAATAGCTCTCTAGCAAGTACCACCTGTGGCAGAAAATGAAACAGGGCATGGCTGTTCTCAAAAGTATCCATTGGGCTCTATTCATGAATACTGTGAATAATCAATCAATCAATTATTAAAATATAGGCTTCCTGTTTCACATAAGTCAATGGCCTTATTTTAAAAAGATCTTTTTTTTTTTTTCCTAAACCTGAATGGCATGATAGAGAGTACAGAGGAATAAGAGAGATGTCCCACTGGTTCTGTAGTAATGCTTCAGGAATCCCACAAGAATTTTCCTCTCTGTGGCTTTTCTATACGATCTTCTAATATCATCAGCTTCTGTTTCCCCAAGAATGCAATTATAAAGGGATACTTTTCAACAACCCTGCATAAAAAATAATTTCCAAAAACTAGTCATAACTTTCACTCTTAAAAAGGAAAATATCATCATTTCCAAAGTACCTTAGTAACCAAGAGTTACAGTTTTCACACTAAAGTTTTGTTTGATTGGTAATGCAATGTACTCAAGAGGTGTGAAAGGAAACAACAGATAGAAGAAAATTGAAGGTAGAATTGAAATTTAGTTATAAATATTTACAAGTGACTGCCATAGGGTTCTTAAAAATACCATTGAAATAATTACTTAATTCTCTGTGTTTGAGTTTGAGTCAAAAATAGGTGCCCTCCTGGTAGAATTATTTAATTCAATACAATTAATGGGTCTACTGTACGCTTACTGGGTGAAATTGTGACATTTAGATGTCATGGTTTAATGATCTCTTTCCATCTTAAATTTTATGAATCCTTTAGAACAGTCATTTATTGTTTGAATATTGAAAAACAAAATATGAAAGAGGTACATTAAGCTTGTGTAAGGTAGGGGTTGTTTTCTGGGAGAGAACAGCTAATCAGAGATGTTGAATGTATTTTACAGCTTACTTTTTAAATACACAAAACTGGATTTAATCCTTAAATAGGAAATGTTTCTTTTTTTCTCTTTTTTTTTCCCATAAGAGTTAATCGCTAGAGATCTAGAGGTAATGGGAAAGCTTATCAATTACAGCAGCTATAAAGACATGAACAGTTGAGTGTAGTTATGGAGTTACCAAAAGACTCTTTTAGCTAATTTTTCAAAATGCAACACTAAAGATTGACAAAAGCTGCCTGGCTTTCCTCCTGGGTTTTATGACTTTGAACAGCTGTTTGGCAGATGGGTACTTGTAGTATAAATTCATGATACACCTGTGCTTTTCCTGATGAAAGCACTTGCTGTCTTGGCTTCTTGGATCTTGTAAAGTGGGAACCACAGCATGAACCTCACTGCAGGGTCGGGCTTGAGAGAATCTTAAGGGTAAGGCAATCCTTTAGCACATTAATTTTGTTTCTACTTCAGACCTGTGCAGCCTTATGGTTCTTTTTGAACATCCACACTAGGAAATGGAATGGAGAACAAGGTTTTCTCCTATCTGTGCTGGGACAAATGTGATTTTCTTTTGGCAGTAAGCTTGGTCAGTGTTGCGATGTTGCACATCAATGCCTGTCCCCAGCTCACGTCCTGGAAACAGCTGAGCCAAGGAAGCAGAGAGAAACACATGGGCTAATTTAAGAAAAATTAGCCCATGGTCATTTCTGGGTGCCTGTGGTATCTGAGACAGCTTTGAAAGCAAACTCATGTCTTACTATGCTTTACTGGATCTGCAGTCCAAATGTGCCTCAGGTCTCTAGTTGCTCTCCTGCTCTTAGAAAAATGCCAAGTATTCAAGGTGAGATTTTTTCTCTTATCTTCTGTCTTTAAACTGACAGACAGACTTGCACAGACATTTCAGCAAAAGCCCCCAGTTACCATAATGACAATGAAGAGGAGGATTATTAGATCATCAACAATAAAAAAAATACCTTCTTACGGACAGGAAAGGATGGGTATATGTATTGGATGGTCAGGGGAAAATATCAAAAGGGACCAATTATTTTCTTTTTCTTACATAAAATAAGCAGGCTCCAAGATACATAAGTCATAAGATACAAGGTCAGGCAAACTTGGGATCTTCAAGGTTGTGAAGTGAGTTACCCTCTCCTGGAAACAAGGGCATTGTACACGCAGCACTGACAAGCTTGTGTGAAGAGCATAACATGTCAATTAGACATGTATCCCAAAGCATCAGGAAAAAAAAAAAAAGGCAAAAAACCAAAAAACGCTGAAGTCATCAAGCACCAAATACATCTGCTAAAGTTTTATACTGCCATAAGAAGCAAGCTCTGGAAATAGCTAGGTTGGAGAATTAATCAGAAAAATACCTCACTACATGCACCAGGCCTTACTGCTGAGCAAACATTTTCATTTTTAGCTATTTGTATCTTTTACTTGCATGCTTGCAAAAGAGGGAGGAAAGAGGTGTAAAAAACATTTCCATTAGCAAGCTAACATCTGCTTCAAGGCACAAAACCGGAATTAGTGCATGAAAGAACTAAAATTCTAATGAAACAACTAGTAAAAGGATAAAAAAATCTATGTCAAGCTGTATTTTAAGTATTTTTAAATGTTTTTGATAATGACAGATAACTTTTGCTGAAGAGGTTATCACAAAAACTGTTAAAGTGTCTTATGTGGGATAATAGTTGGTTACTGTATTAAGGGCTTCAAAATAACCAACAGTGTTTCTGAGGAAAACAAAACCAGCACTTTTCTTTTTTCCCCTTTATTTCTTTTTCTTTTCTTTTCTTTCCTTTTTTTTTTTCTTTCCAGATAAAAAATAAGTAAATGTAAGACATTAGAAAGCTTTCAGCAGTCCACATGTATTTGCATCTGCTGCCTTGCACGAGGTGCAGCTGCTTTTCCAGGTTGGGAAATGTGGTAGAGAGATTCCAAATAAAAGTGGGAACAGATTTGTGTAAGCACAAGGTGAGAACAATCTAAATAAGGATTAGGTAGGTAAGCTCTGAAAGTGCCTGTTTCTTGCCAGTGCCAGTGATGGAGGCTCAAGTGATTATCCCAAATGCAGGTGTCTTCTCTAAGGGCATCAAAAGCAAAGTGAGATAAACCCCACTGTATGCATCATAGCACAGGGTGTAAGTGGCTTTAACAATCTGTTCCATGTCAGCTGGGGGCTGCTGCCACTGCCTTAATCAGCTGCCCTGGTTAAGGGGACAATGTCACCCCAACCCCCAATTCAATGGAGAAGGGGAAGGGAATGTCTGCTTGGAGATCCATGTCTACAAATATTTGCATGTCAACACACAAGCAAATCTAAGGGAGATTTGGCCAGATATGATGTCATGATTTAAGATGATCTGAATTTCTGTGTTTTCAGACACTTTTGTGCCTTGATGAGGTGCTGTTCCTTAAGCAGGTCTCATCACGTTACTTTGCCTTTTTCTTCCACTCTCATAAGCTATTCCTTATGAGCTCATAGGAGCTAAACAGAAATAATTTCTGCATCAAATCAGATATTTTATCATACATCTTGTGGACAGCTGATTCTCATTTTGTATTTCCTCGTTCTTGCTGTAGTCCTAAAAAATCCTAAGTTTAAAATATTTTATTCTTGTGTTAGTAAATGCAAATAATATATTTTATGTGATTTCGTCTTACTAAACATTTCTGTCTAAGAAATTTCTTAGCTGATGTTTTGATTTGAAAAACATGGCAAGCTGTTGACTGAAGGAATCACAGCAAAACTTGCAATATGCTGCTAAAGACTGAAAAAAACCACTGTCTATACCAGCATAATATCTCGATTTGGTCAGATGCATCCTCACCCTAAATAACTTTTACTTATAAATGGAGATTTAATGGAAACATTCAAAGCCAGGCTGGATGGGTCTTTGAGCAAGGTGTCCCTGCCCATGGCAGGGGGATTAGAATTAGATGATCTTTAAGGTCCCTTCCAACCCAAAACCATTTCATGATTGCATCAATCTGTGAATGCCAAAGTTCCTCAAATGCCACTTTGGTTATTGCCAGCATATGGATTGCAGGCACCTAAAAACTTGGGTTTTTTAATATTCAGGTGTAGTTTTGGCAAAACAAGTATATCTTACCTGTGACAGAATATTGGAAGCTTGTTCCTATAGTTATACTGGCCTCTCCTGAGGGCTGCTGGGTGGTGGCTGCCAATGCCAGTGCCCTGTGAAGCAGCTTGGTGTCATGGGACTGAGGTCATACATGAGAAGTCTGATTTAATCTGTAGGGTTTTTTTCTGTATTTTTGCACAGCAATTAAAATTTCAGCAAAATTCAGGGCTAGACACCATTTCCCCCCTCTGAAATTAGAGGTTTTTGTTAAAAAAATTTATCATTATTCCAAATTATCTAGTAATGGGCTGACAATTATGTGTGTTCAAAGTAATATGTAGAAATCCTCCTTTTACTCATTATGTGTGGCTACTTTTGCATTTTAGTTTTACATATATGTGCTTCTATAGCATTGAAAGCCTACCATAGGCTTACATCAGAATCATTAATTGTCTGATTAGTACTAATTAGTTATTCTGTTCAGCAGAGATGGTTATTCAGTCTTAATCCAAATAACTATTGTAGTGGAATATCCATGTCCCTTTGCTGACAAATGGACCAAGGCTTCCTCACTTTTCCTACATGGTTTTATGACCACATCTATTGCACTATCCTTATGAAAATGCCTACAATTTATTTTCATCTAGACACTTAATGCTCCCTTGCAAACACATGGTAGAACATGGAAGAAAAGTGAGATCTGTGTATTTTGAGGTAGAATCAATCATGTCGTATTAACCATATAAATGTTAGGGGTCTTGTCTAAGCCAGTCATGAGGCCAGCTAAGTGAGACACGATTGCTCAGACAGTCCTTCATTTATCTTAATTGTCTATTTTAGGATTGAATGAATCTGGAATTGATTGTCTCTCTCCATCACTCATAGAAAGAAATTAGAAGCCTAATTTAGACTAAGAGCCTAAGTTTTCTGTGACTAAATGTAGATAAAATGAATCCCAGCCCTGTGGTCCCATATTGCAAATGGATACTCTCTAGATTACGTAGTTCGAAAAGTGAATGATTACTCAAAATTACTTAGAATTTCAGAATAATCAAATGAACAGATCTTTTATTCTTACACCCACATAAAAGACTGGAGGAGTGATGTGAGACCATCAATAATTGGTTTATGCAGGAAAAAAAAAAAGCATGTGCAAAAATAACTGCAATTCTTTACCCTTGTTTGTCTGTGAACTGGCTGAGGCTCAGGGAGCATAATTCAGGATTTTCATGGTATTTATGCACAAGGAAAATGATCCAAGGTTGTATCAGCAAACTGAAATTCAGTATATCCTAAATGTTACCCCCCTGATTTCTTAATAAAAATGTTTCTTATGTATGGGTAATTAAGTTATGTATGGGTAATTAAGTAAAGCATGGGTAATTAACCTATGCTGTGGTGCTGGTGTTACAACAATACATTTTTTGAAGTGCATTTTTGTGGTGTTACAACAATACATTTTTTAGTACCAGGGCATGACTGACACATCATTTGAAGTTGCTGTATTTCCACCTTTTCAACAGACCCTTGCATGTGGATGCCTCTAAAATATCCTTTGTAATTTGTTATACTAAGTGTGGTCACTCCTGCCAGCTGGCTTTTTCCTCATCATTGCAATGATTGAAGTGCAACTTTCTCTATTTTCACCTTCTTCATAACACATTTTTAATGTGGCTACTGTTTTATTTAAGCAATTTGTGTGTCATCATTATGTAAATTAAATCTTCTTTAGCTTTAACATAGACTGTTTCAGTAATTGTTAATTTAAGGGGAGAACATGTTTTCCATCATTCCTGGTGAAACATCAGTATTTATTCCTGCAGAAGGGCATAAAGGAGATTGCATTTTTTTTTTTTTGGATATCTCAATAAAGCTTTTATCTATGAAAAGACAGGATGCAAATCACAACTATCATTATATGTGAGAATAAAGAATGCAATACAGAAGTGAAAGAAAAGGTGAGGTGAAGATTCACATCTTCTTTTCTCCGAGTTACATTTAATTATAAAAAACAATCCAGAGGTACTTCAGAAAACATTCTTTCCATGGGCTTGCTGTACACTCACCTAAATAGGTTCGTTACAATCTGACAGTGGAAGCTAATTTGCCACTCAAAAGAATTTCTACTTTTTTTTTTGGCCTCAATCATGCTTATAAGAGTTCAAAAGAGTCAGAGAGAGAAAACACTGGACATTTAACCACTTCTTGGGTAACAGCACTATTCCATTAAACCTTATATGTTTGGGGTTTTTTTGCCTTACTTTTGAATACTCCATGCTTTTTGGGAAATATTTCACAACATAAACCAGCTGGCATGGAATCATTAGGATTCAATAAGACCTCCAAGATCCAGTGCAACCTTCAGCTGAATACCACCATGTTCTCTAAAACATATCACAAAGTACCACATCCACTCCTTTTTTGAACACTTACAGGGATGGTGACTCCACCACTTCCTTGAGCAGCCTATTCCAAAACTTTTCTTTTGGAATAGGCTCTTTTCAGTGAAGAAATTTTCCCTTATTTCCAGCCTGAACCTATCCTAGTGCAACTTGGGACCATTTCCCCTTGTCCTAGTTGCTTGGGAGAAGAGGCTGACCCCCATCTTGACACAAACATCTGTCAGGAAGTTGCAGAGGCAATAAATTCATCAAAACCATTTATTTTTCTGAATTTCTGTGTAGACTGGATCTTTTCTGCCTTTCATGTCTCCATTCACACCTGTTCTGTTGTGTTTGATAGTTCTTCCCTCTGATAGATGCTATTCCTATCCCATTATTTTCAATGTGTGGTTAGCCATGCTGAAGTAAGTAGCAGTTTTCATTGTAAATAGCTGTGTAGTGAAGGTATATTTAGACAATTGCTTGGTGTGAGTTGCAGAAAAAAACAGACTAATAATGACACACATCCATAACCATCTCTTGAGCAGATGTATCTTCAGAGTAGGTTTTGAAATCAAAACATAATGGATAGCAGGAATAAACAAAACAGAAACATATCAAACTCCTCAGACTGATGTCCTTAAATTTGTTGTCTCTGATCCTGAAAAGAATAAGCCATCACTAGTAATAATTAAATAAAATTTAGCTCTAGCATTGATACAGAGGTGAGAAAACCCCAAATTATTTACATGGATTTATTTTGTTTATTTGGCTGTTTTTATGATGTAATCGGCTTGTTTGAAGCAAAGGATCTGTAAAAAGATTGAAAACAGACAGTTTAAGTAGCTTTATTTGACATTCTTATCCCACAGAGCCTCTTACTAGAAGTGCAATCTAATTCATTAAAGTTCTGAACCACACAAGCATAAAATGATGTTGGAATAAAATCCCATAATACTTACTAGTGTTTGTAAATGAGTAATGCTGTTAGGAATGCTTCCTGTCATTATCTGCTTGTGAAGGAGGCTGAGTGGGATTTCTTCAGATAAAGTATTAAGCCTCTCCACACAGACTACAG
Source organism: Molothrus aeneus (assembly GCF_037042795.1). Classification (NCBI taxonomy): domain Eukaryota; kingdom Metazoa; phylum Chordata; class Aves; order Passeriformes; family Icteridae; genus Molothrus; species Molothrus aeneus. The sequence goes on along the minus strand of NC_089647.1, from coordinate 32,280,975 downwards.
GTCTGATGTAGTGAGTGGTATTAAAGGAAAACAGAGCTGAGATTACTTTCTGTGGAGTGCCATTTTTTACTGTTGTCTCTATTTAAAGTATCATAATGGCTTTAGTGACCGTTTCTTAAACCCCTGTATGCAGAACATTTCATCTTCTTGTATAAAAGCCTTTATACTCTAAAATAATGGGTTTGAAGAATCTTATTTGTCCATTGTGTTTACAAGTAATTGGCATTTTAGTCCGATAACTTTAGCATTTTCACTGCTCTCATTAAATTTGTTTCAGTTAATTTAAATATTTCAGTGCAGCTTAAAGCCATGTTGAATTTAGCTTTAATTTCTCATGTGACACATCAAATTTGGTGTTGATCAGTTTTTTGAAAGACCAACTGAAAAAACAGGGAAATAGCTCAATTCTATCTTCAATTTGAGCACTACTAATGCACTAATGCCCACCAAATTAATGATATCTTATTTTAATAATTAGGTGAAAAGAGAATACATTTTAATAATTACATAAAAAGAGACCCAGTACCTTCACATATACCATATAGGCTAGGAATATCATACTTGGTTAGTATAAATATTTATTTTATTGGTCAGAATTGAATTGTAACCAAATATGCCATATTTCAGAAAATAGGTAAACATCTTGATTTCATGTTTTCTTATCACTGAATATATTATAATATTTTTAGTGTATCATGGTTCCTCATTTATGGCAAAATTCTATCTACAATAAAATATTTCTTTTCTAAAGAACCTACAGTTTAGGTATTGTTTATTGTTCTCAAAACCAGGACTTGTCCCTTCAACTGTTACAGCCACTCTTTTATAAACTTTTGTATCAGTTCACTGGCTTTCATTTCACAAGAACAAGACCAAAAAAGTTTTAACCATATTTAATATCTTCTTGTTCAATTTGCCTGATAAATAAAAGCTAAAGAGTAGAAATTTCTTCAAAATATCTGACTTGCTCTGTTGTGTTATTTAAGGAAATTTGCCAATTATCATGAAAATACCTTATAGTAATATAAAAAAAAATTAATTGTGTAGTTTTCCAATAGTTTAAAAAAATCCAGCCTGTATATCATAAAGGCATCTACAGAAAATGTAAGAATACAAAACCATGAATTTATGCACTCATACTTGCTCTGAGATGCTCTTCTGGTGTAAATCTCTGCCATCACAGAGAACTTGAGAAACTGCACTGATCTGCTGGAGGTGACTCCAGTGACCTGAGGCATCTGATTCACTGATACCCTCATCTGACTCCTACATTGCTGTATAAAGCAACTGAGACAAATCTTTCTGCTTTCTCTTTTCGCCAGGCCCCAGCTGCTGTTAAGACTGGCAAGAAAATATTACTGACAGATTGGTAAGTCCTTTTTTTAAGTTATGATAGTTTATATTTTCAATTTGTTTTGTTTTAATGCTTTTCTTGGATTGTTAAGACCATCATAACACACAGTTTAATTCAAACTAATTATTTGATTCATTGTAATTCTGGCAGAACTTTCAATTAGGGTTTCAAAAACAAATCTTGCAAATTTGTAAGATTGTATAGGGTTTCAATAGGGTTTCAAAAACAAAAATTGCAAATGGGTGTTCATATTGAAGGAAAGTGATTTAGCTTTTACCATTTTCTTTTACAACATAACTTGGTTTTAAGTCAACTGAAAAAGTCTCTGAACACGTTGGAGATTAGGCAACAACTTTTCTCAGTGGTGTGGTTCATCTGTCATTCCTAAAACTCCTACTCTCTGGTGGCAGAAGGATATGTGATTTCAAAGGTACAGTACATACACAGAATATCAAATCTGATGTGTTTGAGAGAAGTTGTCAGGGTATCAGGGTGTTTTTCAGGAGCAGGTTCTCTTCCATCCCAGTCGAAGGAATGCTTCTATCAACTTCTGTGGTGGCTGGGTCCTTCTGCTTTGAAGTTGACACAAAAAAGTTCCTGAGTTAATGTAGTTATTTGTTATATTCAAACTATTCATATTATCTCCACTAAACATTTTTCAAGTGGAGTTAGCCCTGAAGGATTTAGCCATTTATCTCCATACAGTTTTACTCTTACATTGTATGTTGATGTAATGAAAAATAGACCATCAAATTGATATTTTATTATATGATAGAAGCAATCTTTAAAACACTTAGCTAATAACATATCTAATAAATGAGTGTCCACAAATATATGAACCCAATTATTTCTGCAGGTCAATATAAAATACAGTATGTTACCATTCCCTAGTACAAAACTAGTTATATTAAGCTGCTCTTGTACTTATAACTCGAGGTATCCATCATTTCAAGACATTAATTAAAAAAAAAAAAAAAAAACAAAAAACATGCTTTGTAAGGAGAATCCACCAAATCAGTTGCCTATGAGTTCTTGATAAAATATTTGCATTAAAAAGCATTATGTGATTTTACTGTGAAAAATTTATTCTCTAGTAAATAGATTTTATAGAAGCAAAACAGATGCAACATGTTTTACAAAAAACTTGGATCTAGTTCTATGAAATTCCCACCACTGAGGAGTATTTTTATTTGAAATTTTATTGTTTTATTGACCATTTTAGAGCTCTTTTAGTAGTGAAATGATAGGTGAAGCAAGTCAACCAAATCAATGGAATAAAATTATATACATGTTAAAAAATACACTAAGGTGAAAAGGAAAGTAAAATAGATGTCTCTATTAATGCACACAGAAATGCCATCAGGAAGATGCTCATTTTGTAATTTTTTCCCTTAAGTTTTGCATCTCTACAGAGGAAGATTGCAATCTTAAACTCATCTTGAGGAAAGATTATGTTTATTTGAAAATATTAAATGTTAACAAGAATGAGTCCTCCCCATGTACTTTTATGTGTTGTTGTTCTGGTTTTCTGAAGCAATCATTATGATTGAGCTGTACCATAGAGTTGAATAGAAGAATTTTTTGTCTTACACTGTGTACAGACCTAGAGCTGGCAAGCATTTTCCCTTGTGGCAGTCCCAGGTGAGCAGAATCCTATTTTCTATGCTGAGGTGGCAGCTGTAGGAAATGTCACAGTTCATTTTGGGAAAATCACACCACTGACCAGAAATCAAATCAAGCAGCGAATAAATATAGTGTTATTGGCTTGTTCTCTGCCTCTGCAGACTACACTGTATTCACCTTCACTTTATAGGCAGGTACTGGGTCCCAGTGCAGCTGTGGTACCTATGCATGAGGAAGCTGGAAAACAATTTTTGAAAGACTTTAGGAAGGAACAGAAAATATGGCCAGAGTAAGAAGGTTCCTTTGAAAAAAGTGATGTTTATGTAGGAACATTACTCCTTACTCTTGTTGAACAACTTTTAGGACCTGGTTTAGAAGGTGTCGAAACTAGATGCCACAGATCATCTCCCCTAACACTGTTTTCATCCAGAATAATTTAGAGAAATCTGTGGCAGAGCATTATCCTGGTTCTACAACCTCTTCTTGCCAAATTAGATTTTATGATCCATCTGTGTAACTAAACTAGAAAGGACCTAGATTGTGTCATATGCTTTGTCTTGCATTTTGTGCTTCCAACAAACATCCACCATGGTCTGAAGAACATTATAAACCACAGGTTACTCTAACCTGGAAGCATGATTGAAATTATTCTGTTTTACCACAGAAAATAATTCAGCTGCATGGAGAAACGTGCTGTGCAGTCTGGCCTCAGTAGTTACAAGCAGCCATTGATCATTGTTTAAGTGATGGAGATGTACCCATAGGTATGGATTTAGAGAAAGGTTCAGAGCCTGATTCTAGCCCTTGCTGTTTCAAACATTTCTATTATAGCTCTGCTCAAATAGTTTTAATGGTAGCATTTGGATAAAAATTATTGTAGAGCTCTGCAATAATTTTGGCGTAACTAGGTAACCATTTCAGATTTTATCTCATTAATTTTTGTAGAGTTGCTGTATGCTACTGCTCATGTCAGTTCTTGAAGCAGAAAAAGGCTATTTCATATGATAAGTTAAGCCTGAATTCATTTTAACTAACATAGAAATCCTAAGTGAAGAGTAAGCTCTTTTCTTAGCTAGTTTTACCTACTTAGCCTTGCAAAAAAACATCTCCAGAGGACAATTCATTCTACCTCTGACATGAATGACACTGGAATTGTCTCTCACTCCTCACTGGCATTCAGATAAATAGAATGATTCTGAATACTTCAACTAGAACTGCTCCAAAACCTGACATGGTGATTTGCTGTATTTAAGCACATCAGTATATTCATAAATACTTTCTGTTTCTCATTTTCTATTTGACCATTATTAGCTTTGTTCACTTTTTTAAGGCATTTGAAAGTTCAGGTTGGAACAGAAACTTGTGTATTGTCTCAAATTGGATTGATTTTCAAGAATTATATTTATTTCCTCATTTTGTGTAAAGGGTCAGTGTCTGTGTTTTCTTCAGATGACTTAACAACTGCTAAGCACTTTTTGATATCATACTGTAGTAATTCACCATATGCAATGTGAAAAAAGAAAAATAAGTTTTTGAAACACCACTGATAGAATTTCAACATACAGTATTAGAAAATATTTGCACATCAAGAAAACACTAAAATTTGCAACTGTTTCTACTGGGAGGCTTAGAATTTTATAGTCTTCTGTGATATTTTTCAGAAACAGAGGGAACTACTGTTGTGATCATGATGAGTCCTAATTTTCCTATATTAACCTTGGACCATCCAGGTCCAGTGTTCTGTCTGTTTTTAAATTATTTTGTCCACTAAAGTATATTCTACATCTCTATCTCTCATTAACATTTGCCAATCTTTTGTTCAGTTTTTGTCCCTTCGGTGAAAGCCTTGAGCAGTTTCATTGCTAACAATTCAAAATAATAACATTTTAGTGTAGATAATTCCCAAATGAGTAAACAGAAACTCAGGCACCCAATTAAAGAAATTCAGATGGGCAGAAACTTCTGGAGATAATCTGTCCCAAACCTGTACTTAGCTCAGACTATCTTCAAGGACAAGTTTGATTTCTCAGTATTTTGTTTAGGTGAGTTTTGCTTATCTTCAGGGATGGAGATAAGGCAACCTGGGCAAACTTTTCCAGTATTTCATCACTCTAATTATACACTGTTTTTTCCTCATAGTTAATTGAAATTTCTGTGCTTCACCTTGTTGATATTGCCTATTCCTCTTCCACTGTATATCTTTAGGCAGAATCTGATTCCACTTTCTTCATAAACACAGTGAATACCACTCCCATTCTCTATAACCTAGATATCAAAATAGTTACCACAAGCAGCTTTGAAATGCTTTTTCCAGGAAAAGTGCTATCTCTAAAATAAGATATACATGCAGAGATTTTATTTATAAGTGGAATGAGGTGATTTTCTGATACATCTGCAAGAACCATTGAACAGGAGTTATGGGTGATGAAACTGATGAGGGATGATAGTCATACCTTATTTTAACCTGCTAAAAAAAGCAACATTGAAAAATTATCAAGTCAATATTACAACATACAACTTTCTGATTCTCAAGAGGACTTTATAAAGTTGTCAGCCCTACAGAGTGCATTCAGGAAGAAAAATATAATAATCAGTAAGCAACTCAGAAGAGACAGGTTCAGTGCCGTGTGTGCATTTGTAAATCTATGTTAGTGGCGGAAATAGATTTTATATCCTGCTGCTTCTTTGTTACATCTACAAACACTAGTGGAAAAAGAGTAGTTGTTAGGAGTGTCTGACCTAAAAAGTGCGGCTGATGAATGCTGAGTCTTGTCCATGAAAAGCAGCAGCAAGCAAGTCTATTGATCAATATACATGAAATATTGTTTACAGTGCAAAGCGGAATAATATATTTTGTAAAAGAGAAAATACCAGCTTTATCTGGTGCACTTATTGCACTAATTTCAAAGAAGCAAGGATAATTCATGTGCAGATGCAAGCTGCATTTGGATAATATGATGATCTACTAAAACTTCATTTTTGGGGCAGAGCTCTTTGAGGTAGTGTCTCTGTCCCAGCTTTCTAGGGCTGAAGTCATCATAAGGCCCCAAGATAGGTCCTTTGCACCTTATTTTGATAAGGTAGCTGAGTATGATATTTGAGATAAATACTCCTCAAATCGAAATCATTATTTCCCTGCTTCTCTCTAGATAACTTGAAAGATCAGGGATTTTGAAAGACAGCTCTGGTCTTTCTAAATATTGTGACATCAGAAAAGTTCTCTGGGTGAATGTCGGTCTGGGTGATTGATATTTGTCCAGAATCCATTGTCATTTAAAAAACAGTGAAGTTCACAGCGTGTTCTAAAAATGCCTTCCTTTTCTGTAAAAACCCTAAAATGTAAATATAAATAATATTTATGAATTTAGGATCTAGTCCAGAGACATTCTATGAAACAGCTAAGTAAACTCTCCTGTTTGCTATATACATATTTAATTTGAAATGGGAATTTAGCATGCTGAGAATACAATTCAGAGAACATTAAAATTCAAGCTGCTGTTCTGTATTCAATACTCTACATGCACACTGAGGTCCAGAAAAACTACACAGTATTTGTGTAATCTCTTCTGAAGTTGATCAATTTATGCAAATTGCCAAGATAAGACAACCTGTTGTGAGAAAGTGCAAAATGATTTCCCTCGTGCTTGGTAACTGTGGTTGGCCCTTGGGATGTTTTTTTGTGGTGAGTTGTTTTTGTATGGAAATTTATCTTTTTCTTTCCCCCCCCCTCTCAGCAGATTCCTTAGGAAACCTAAATTAGGAGTAGAGAATATTGTATTACAGAAATCCTATTTGAATGTAGGGTCTTAGTATCTCATTAAGTAATAAGTTCTCAAGAGGAGACAACCAGTGGGAACTCAAAGACAAAATTACTTGCCTGAGATTAATAGGATAGAGACCAGAGGATGCTCAAAACTCCTGAGTCCTAGTCCCAGCTGCTGCTGCCTTTCATGCTGTTTCACTTTCAGTTGCACAACCAGGAATCTTCATGACTTATGCCTCTAATACATTGGGGAAAGTTTTGTAAAACGGGAAAGAGAATTAGGAACAACCACAAACTGAAAAGGAAACAATTTTATTATGGATGGCTTTTGGATATCCAGCAGGAGGTAGGCTTCCACACAATAAGGTTTTGAATAAAATTTGAAATCATCTGTAAGTCACCATTATTCATACACTCTTAATGAGTATAATTTATGATAAGGCACAATGACACAGCACGAGGGATGTTGCCTAAGGCAGCAACAAGCCTTGAGATGCTCAAGTAACAAGGTAATTGTGGTGCAGCTCATACAGTGTTTGTGATGACAAATCCTAATCTGCTTTGATTGTCCTGTGCTATGAAAGAACAAAGCTACATTGAAATGATAGACCCACAAGCCATTTTGATTATAAGTCTTGTGTGTTTTTTCACATTTTGTCCATAACTTCTTTTATGTCTGTTTGAAAGAGCCACAAGAACATATTTCCAGTAATAGTTATATTTTATCTGTGTTTAAAGTTGTTTGGTGCCTAGTATTATACCTCTAATATGGAAATAAATTGAGGAAAGAGTTTTTTTTCCTGGTGGCTTATTTTTAATTCTTCCCCTGTGGTCTTTCTCCACCCTGTGATTTTTGATTTAGAACAGATCTCTGAATAATGTCCATGCTATAAAAGTAACCCAGAAATCCTGGTCCATTGGTTACCCTGCACAAGAGGAGCTATAATTACAAAGTCCAGGATGAGCACTGCTCACTATCTAGAGACATAAAATCCCTCTTAAACTATAGAAAATATATTAGTACCTGAAGGAAAACATACCATACTCTAATCCATTTTTATGAGCTCCAGATAGAGGTAACCACACTACTTCATGGTCAAACCTGAATTCAAAAAAAGTTGCTTAGAAAGTCCCTGAAGTGGGAGATGGGTCCAAAAACCTTGCTGAAGACAAAGTAGATGACAGCCAGTGCTCTCTCCTTAGCCAGAGATCCTGACATTTTTCATAGAAGGCAATTGTTGGATCAGCTCTGAGTTATCTTTCACAAATCTATGCTGGCTGCTCCTGATCACTTCCTCCTTTATGTACACTGAAATGTGTTCCATGACTGACCTTCGTGGCTTTTCCAAGGACTGGGGTAAGGCTGACCAGTTAGTGGTTCCTTCCACTGTCTTTTCAACCTCTCTTGAGGCTGGGTGCAGCTTTTGCCTTTGACTATTTTTTTAAAGGTAGAATCGTAGAATCATTAAGGTTGGAAAAGACCTTTAAGATCATCAAGTCCAACCATCAAACTAGTACCACCAAGATGTTCACCATTAAACCATGTCCTCCATATCAACACTTTTTTTGAATAATTCCAGGAATGGAATTGCTACCACTTCACATGGCAATCTTTTCCAATGCTTTACAACCCTACCTCTGATCTCTTTAGTGAGTTGAATAAGGTACTAAACTTGAAAGAAAAGACAAGAAATTGATTTTTAAATGGCTGTTTTGATATTTTTTAGCTTATTTCCAAAAACTTTCAATATGTATAATTTGTACAATTATTTAAATTGATTCTTTAGTTATGATGACTTAGCTAGGATGGTATGAAAAGCATCCAAGATTACAATTTGTATTTATTGGTTTTAATCAAGAATTTGTACAGACACCAGACAGGTAAGAATAAAACTATATCAATTTCACTCTCACATGCTGCATTTGAAGTGGTGAAGCATTCTGTCTATGATTTTGTATTCTTAATACCATATATTTATATCTAGACAATCGGTAAGGGTCGCAGTAGAGATAAGAGGCCTAAAATACCTAAATGTAATAATGACCTCTTCATGACAAAGAACTTTTTCTAAATAGGAAAATCAGAAAAAATTTGGGAAGGAGGGGTGGAATGCTGTCCTCATTTCCAGCTGAGGACAAAAAAACCCCACCACTTCCTAGAGTGATTTGACTAAGATCATGGATGTAGTATCTCAATGTCCCCTTGCTAATGTCTTTGTGCAAAACCAATCTGTCTCATTCACTGAAATAATTAAGTTAAAAATTACAAAAATTTCATCTTTGTGCATTCAGAGGTACTTTAATGCAGAAGGAAAAAACCTCCAACTTAGTCAGTTCTCATCCTGTGTATTTGTAATGCTTTAAATAGACCCATATTGAAAATAGAAAAGCTGCCTACTTACAGATAAAGGATTTATTACTGGGATTAAAACAGAAAAATCTCTTCATTGGTCATTTGCATCACTCCTCAGCCAAATTAATGATTTAAAGGATCTTACTGAAAGAAAATTTATTGCAAGATTTTTATCAGAGGTAAAAGGCAGCACTTAAGCACTTTGTTAGCAAGTAACAATTCCAGACTGGTAACAGAGGGCTGATTTACCTCATCTTATTGTTACATGATGAAGAGATTAATAATCACAGTAGTGCTATAATGCAACAAGACAAGTATAAACTATGAATAAAAAACATATTGCATTCCAATGAGTTGGGAATGTAGAAGGAGTTATTCAATAGACAATAGTGAAATACTGTATCACAGTATAGAAGATTTGAGGGCAGAGCCTCGCAGACAGAAATGATTGATTGTTACGAAACAAAGGCCAGGAGGATCATGATACTTTCTTTTTGATAAAACAGTATAAACTGTTCATTTTTTAAAGAAACTGGAAGAACAATTTTACATTGCTAAGAGATGTTAGTGGGAAAATTTTAAAAATCTCTATGATAACTGGCTCTGATAATTGAGTATATGTTATCTATTTCAGTCAAGCATCTTTAATACTATTCTATACCCCTTGCAAGAGGAAATCAGCATGTGATTTCTCTTAGAAGCTCATGGAAACTTTTTAAGGGACTCCTCTCAACAGAAGATTAAACCCATTTGCTATAAAACTTAAATTATCATGGAGTATTAATTCCTATAAGTATTACTTAGTTCATTGTGCTCACGCTAGATTAGAAACAAAATCAATACCCTTTCTTCTTAACCACTTCCTCTCTATAAAAAAACAAGTTATAAAATATTCCCAGAAATAGGAGGTGGAAATCCAGCGTCCAGTGAAGCTGATAGAACATGTTGACTGCCACAGTGCTCAGATCTCATTCTGAATAGTTCCAGTGGCTACATGTAATACAGGGCCTGGTTGCAGATAGATATTACATGTCTCACTAGGTATTTAAAATGAAATACACCAGTAGATTTGTGCTTCATGTCGTGCTTCCATTGCACAATATGAGTGGTGATGGACCAATGCAAAAGGCTACTGGGAAAGACTAATGCTCTTTGCAGCATCTGCTGAAATTGGAGTTGACTTTGATCACTACATTTCTGTAAGAAGACAGAAACAAAGAGAAACCTAAGAAACTTTGGTGGAGAGATCTTTGAGACCAAGACTGTGTTAGAGCATCCCATTTCAAGAAAACAGTAGTGTGTACTATTTCACCTAAATGCAAAGCAGGCTGTGACAATATGTCATAGCATATCTTGTGTGTCAATGTTTTTCTCCTTTGGCAATTAGAGTGAAAAAGGAAGTGTTTTGTGTGCCATCTGTTTAACATGATCCTATGATTGTTCACATATCAACCATATGACCAGTCTATGTGTGTCTCAGAAGAGATCATTCTTTTCCAATGCTTGTTTGACTGTGGTTTAAAAAGAAGTCTCCCCACCCTTCCTTTAGCAAAGAAGTTTCTTGAAGTAAATGGCATACCTCTAGATTTTATGCCCATTTATTGGGCCCCTGAATTTTTGCCTCTAAGGACGTATCAGTAAGGCAATCTTCTTCCACTGGAATGTGTTTCACCTCGCTAAACTAACAACTGAAATATGATTAATCACTTTTCCCTTGAGGTCATTTATTATGAAAGGTTCATGTAGTTACTACATAGAGCATCTTTCTAGGGTGGTGTGATAAAGTGAATGCTTTTACAAATTGGATTCTTGCTTGGCTGGTGCCTATTCCTATTACCTGTGTGAAACTGCATGGCTGACTCTTGCAAACTAATATTTTGAGAAACTCTTCTAATATCTCAAAAAAACTTCTACCAATAACCAAAACCCCACCAAAAAACCAAACCAAACCAAACAAAAAAAACCAAACCCCAAAACAAAACACAAAAAACCCCCACAAAAACCTCCAAAACAAAAACAAACAAAAAAGCCACTCCAAAATGCTCTGCAGCCAAAAGTTTCTGCACTATCTGCCAGCATCAAAACAACCTCCCTATCTACTGCAGTTTATATTTGCAAAATATAAGATGTTATAAACAAAAATTTGATGCAATGTAGTCTCTGTAAAATTTTTTGGTTTTTTGGAGTGCTGCGTAAAAACATTTTCTAATGTAGAACAATTTAACATGAAGCATGACTGTCAAAGGAAAATATTTTCTTTTATGGGCAAACAAGAAGATGAAATTACACTACTAAGAGATCACGATAGACAAGAAACATGCATGCTTGCAAAACCAGTCTATTTAAACCAAATTTCATCCAACTTCTAAGAAGTTGTCTTTGCATTTGATGGATGTGATGTGTTCATTATGATAAGACAAATCTTGAGAATCACTACCTTAAACATCTATATCTTTTTTATATTTTTTTCTTGCAGCCCCTTTTTACTTTTGAATTGCTATCTTGTCAACTTTTATTTTTGTTGTTGGAATGAATTGTCTCAGTCATAAAATCCCTGAAAGTTTTATCCAAATGTGCTGAAGGATACTTCCGTAGAACCAACTGGGAATAGTGCACCAAGCTGGATGTTAGCAAAGTGGTAAAATGAAAAATTTTGGGAAAGTTTTTTTCTAAATAGTCTCTCCATGGTCACATTGCTGTAACTGTTTAAAATGTTTCCTCAGAATATCACAATCTTTGTTTTTGAGGCAGTCATTAAAAACAAATTCCAGTGCCTGTCGCCTTCATTCTGAAGTAATCCAGGTTTTGACTGAGGGGAATGAATATAGAATCAATGCTGGGGGGAAAAGTGTAGAAAATATTAAAACTATGCCTCTAAAAACTACTTATATTTGTACTCCCCCCAAAAAAGTTTTCATATAAACAAATTAATTTCTTCTCCTATTTTAACTGTAAGCCTGAAGTTTTGTATTGTATTAACTGGAGTAAATTTAGAACATAATATACATCCTTTTAGCTTGTACCTTCTACCTTGCATAGATTTTATTTACATTTCTTAAAAATCATCCTTAAAACAGCACTTAAAGCTCTTTGGTAACAGCAAACAGAAACATTCATGTCCCTAATATTGTTAAAATAGAGCAAAGCTGCATGTCAAATATCGCATCTCATCATATTTTGTATTTAAAAACCTGATTTCATCTCTTCCTTTGAAATGGAGCATCCTGTTACAGTGAATTCTCAGGCATGCTGAACTGAAGGCACCTTAAGTTGCTCTGAGGAGCTGACTTGATGTGAGTGGCAGTGGTGCAAATACGGATTTATGTTGAATTAGCACAAAAGCTAAATCAGTCTTTGCAGAGAAGTTGTACCTCTAATAATTACCTGATGTGATGGGAAATAAGTACGCTCAAAAAGTATTTGTAGTGAAACTCAGAAATATGTTAAAAGTTTACTCAGCATGACAAAAAGAAGGATTAAAAAATATCCCACTGATTTCAGATCCCAGTAGAAGTCTAAAATAGATGAGGCTTCCCCTCAACACAGATTTTAATTTTTTCCCAAGATCCCACATCAAACACATTGAAGAATGCAGGCTTCCAAGACCCAATATGAACTTAAGTAACTTGGTTAGGGCCGCTTTGCAATGCAAAATCAAGCTTCCTCCTGGGTATTGGCATGTTTTCTTGCAAAAAAGTACCTTTTCAGTTAGAAATCTCTAAATAAATCACTGTCCCTTGAAAATTCTTCTGCATCTATATCTGTGTAGTTAGTTTACCACCCCTGCTTTTGTAGCCTGGTTATATCAGTATTTCTGCAAAAAAGTGATAGTCCAAAATTAATGAATTTTCTCTGATTTTTATAGTTCCTTGGGTTAGATATTGGAATATGTCATATATGAAAATATATCATTAGTGAAAAAATGAACCTGTGCCAAAAAGTGGATGCAACATCACAAGGATGAATTATAGAGGAATAATTCCTTCCCTGGATCTTCTGAATCTATTGCTTTTGAAACCCAGGATGCTGCTGCTCTTCTTTGCTGGCTCCTGCCCCAATACTTTTCTGTAGAATTGTTACAGTCAATCCTCAAATGCTAATATTTGGGAATGAGGGGTTTTCAACTCTCCCACAGGCGGGACTTTGCGTTTGTCAAGGTCATATAGGAGTGGTCAAAGCTCTTCTGTATGTAGTAAAGGCTTTTCTTTATTAACTTAAATTTGAATTTTTCTGTAGTTTAATCTGTTAAAGCAGAATTCAGCCTTATCTCTTTGTTCCTAATGATTAGGTTTTTAAGTAGACATGAGAAGCAAGAATACGTAGAGCAAAATAGACAATATCTAGTAGCAAAAAGGAATGAAAATATTAGAAGAGAAATAAAAAATTAATATAATAAACATTTGTGAGAAGATTCTTGTAATGTCAGATTACTGGAAATCAACACACAAATATATGAAGATTATTCATTGGTTATTTAACTGCTGCAATATTGGCCAGGATCTTATTATGCTTATTTAGGTCTTGGGAAAGGAAACCTCAATAGCCCAGAGGATTTTTATTTAAAATGAGGTCTTATTTTATAAGACATATTCCAATTATGCCATATTCTATGCAATAATAGATACATTTTATCGGCTGCTTGGGTGAGCTGTATTTTACTAATCCTGCATGTAGTACTACAGGTTCCGTCAAGGTGTCCCTCAGGCATGTCTTTTACTGCCAGCTCTTCCTGCAGTATGGAAGCAAAAACAACAATTAAACTTAAAAACTGAGCATAAGAAAATCAAGAAACTTACTGGACTACTCTAGACTTACTTTCAATGGCATTATAGGTATATTTTACATTAAGAGTAGGAAAAGATCCCATGCACAAATAATCAATATTTGACTCCATGGATATGACTGGGAAAATTTCAGTGGTCTGTTTGGATAAAATCCCTTAGTCATTTTTATTGCCTTTCTGCAAGCACACATGGAAGTAAAGGAGGTTTTCTGAAACACATATAGAAACCTCACACAAAAGTTCAAGTAGAGTTGATGCAAGCAGAACTGTAAGTAAAAGTCAGAAAGTGTGTTTAGGAAAATATCTTTTCCCAAAGCCAAATGCTTTCAGAAATTAGAATATTTTGTTTTACTTTGATCTGTCTGTACTCCTTTTTTTTTTCCTCCTTTGTCTTCCAGCAGGAATTCCTTTGGATTCCATTTTTCAGCATCCATGCAAACACCACAGAATATGGTGCTCGAACACTTCCTCATTCCTGGAAGAGCTTAAGGCCAGGTTGGACAGGTCTTTGAGCAATCCAGACTAGTGGAAGGAATCCTTGCCCATGTCAGGGGTTTAAGATTCCATCCAACCAAAACCTTTTTGTGGTTCTGTGATTCTCTGATCACAGATATTAGACACTTCACATGAAGAAACAGTGAGACGAAACAAATGAACTGGACAACAATGTGCCAACTAATTCAGACACTGGCCGCTTCACTTCCATTTGATGCTTTCACATAAATTCCTCTCCAGTTGGACAACCAACTTCATCTCCCTCTGATTCAATTTTCCATTTGTAAAAGGAGTATAATAATAGTTCTCTATCTCTACAGGGTCTTGTGCACCTAATGCAATATTACAAGGCATTTTCAGATACTGCAGCAGCAATGAATAAAACAAACAGGAGTGTGATGGAGACTGCTTCATCTTAAGGGTTTAAGTTTGTACCTATTTTCTTGTGTTTTCCTAGGGACATGTCATTTCCTTTGATATGATCATAAAATCACAGATAATACTCACGGGACTTAGAAGCATTCAGTGGGGGAATTATACGAAGACAGACAAAAAAGGGCTGTGGCTACCTCCCCATGAAACCTTCTTTATACACAGCAGTAGCTTGCTTTTTACTTTGTCTCCAATGGAGCATCACAAATTATTTCCTCACCTTCTGATAAGATGGAAAAACTATTCCTTTGGAATTAACTGGAGCTTAATTCGCTTCTGAATTCTCTGTCTGTCCATGGACTTCCACTAGGAGATTTTTATTTAGCTGATGATTGCCTGTATCTTGTCTTCATTCTCAGGGATAAAAAGATCTGAAATTTTTCTGAACACTTTGCTGTTGCCAAGGTGATAAAACACCAGAGATTAATGGTTTGTCTCTTGCTGCATGTGTCTGAGAAAGGGTCTGAGTGTATATGCTCACAGACATGGGATTTTTAGTCAACAAACTTCAAACACATTCAGTTTTAAAGGAAAAGATGTTATTTTAGATGGTCTTTAAGGCCACTTCCAAACAAAAACATTCTATAATTCTATCATGACATCTCAAAATTTTAGGTTGATTGTGGCAGATTGACCCCAATTCTAATTGCAAGCGAGTAAACGCTAACCAACTTAGGAGTTCAATACAGCAGAACTTGAAGGTAAACACTTTAATTCATATTTTATAAAGATTTAAAATTTAATTTTTAGGATTCTTCTATTTCAGTGCCACAAGATGTCAGTGCAGTTTAAGCAACAGCAGAGCACTTTTAGAATGTAAGCTGCAGTGAAAATGGGCAACAGAAAAGAAAGAGAATATCTGCAGTTAATTATAAGGTCTGTTCTCAGAAAAGTACATCTACAGTGTCTTCATGGCTTTTTTTTTCCCACTTATTTCTGAAGCATGCTCTGCTTAATTACAATTAGAATGAACATAAATATATAAATTCCAAATAGGAGCTACTTTATATCCCTGTCTGCATTTTACTTTTCTTTTAATTCAACAGTTAATGAAAAAGCTGCACCTAAATACATTTTACTGCTCAATAGAGGAGCATTTTTTTTCTCAGCATGTTGAATTTTGATGATACTTCTCCAAGTTTTGCTCAGACTTTGTGAAAGGAAAAGGAGGACGAGGAAGAGGAATAAAATCAAGCCCTGCTCTCTTATAGTAATGACACATCCACCTCACTTGTAACAGGAGCTAATATATTTCTATTACAATGATCCCATAGAATGAGTAGTTAATCATCAAGAAAATTCATTAGCTGAATGTCACCAGGAACCTGTGTACTGTGGCAAAGGAACAATGGGCAACTATTTGAGGTTTCATTCAGCAGTGAGTTCCCCTCAAAAGGCTGCTTTGCTCTTTGTGAAATTGGGTACAAAGTTAATGGCATGATAAATGGGTGTTTGAAGTTAGTAAGCTTCTTTGACTACAAGGACAGAGTTCTTCCTGCCTACATGCCAGCTAATATTTCATACTGGGTGTTGTTTCATAATGTTTTTGAATTTTCACAAAAGTGGAGCCATCACATGCAAGGCCAAGGCAGGAGGAATCTCCCATCCAAAAGTCAATGTTTGCATGATTTTATCTTTTGAGATATACATTTTATTGATGTAAAAGGGTCCTTTTGCACAATGCACAAAGCAATGAATTTGTTGATATGTCTTGGCCCATGTCCATGTGAGCATGAGTAGTGCTTAAAATGTTTGTACTGCTCTTGTAGACAGTTTGGGAACTTGGTAAAGAATCTTTTTCTTTTTTTGGAGATTAGGTGCACACATATATCTTTCAAAGCCACCTTATGGACAGCACACAAGGGCTGATACAGCTCTGAAATAAGAGTATAAATCTCAGCCTGAAAAAATCAACAATTTAAGAGCAGAGGTGTGTGAAAGAGCAGCATTTGGATGTGCATGTTGGAAACTAATAGGCCCCTGAACAAAAAGGGTTGATTGAAGGTGCTTCTGCCTACCCATGGCCTGATTCTGTACAGACAATCTAGTCAGGATTGTGGGGCGTATTTTTGCGTGTTAAGGCTGATGTAGTGCTAACCCTCCGCTTGTGCTCAGTTTGATGAATTTTAAATGCCCTCAACTAACCTCTGATCTACTGCTGACATCCTTGGCAAGGAGACCACCATGAAACACCTTCCAACCAGAGCACTGAGCAACAGTCATTATGTCTCATCATTCCCTTAATTGGGACCATTCCCAAGGAAAAGATATCACTAACCTCTTGGCAAGTCAGGATTCATTGAATAAAATACAGGGTATTGTATTCAATACCTGTTCCCCTCCTGCCTCAGTATGGTATTTATAGAAAAGTAAAAACAGCAGGGGGGAAGTAACTGTAGGGGAAATGATCTCTTGCTCCATGTCTCATTCAGCATAAGCCAAGCCTTGCATGAGAGTCATAGGCAGCCCCAGAACACTACCCAATATTTCTCTCGCTCATCCATTACCTCTTCTTTTTCTTCAAATAATAAGGGAAGAAGTAATTTGTTTACAAGCCACATTCTCTTTTTCTCTGCTGGGTGCTTCAGATGTCAGCATGATAGAAGAACAGGGGGATTTGTACACTGGCCAAGGATCTGCTGCACAGCCCATTATGGCTGGGGATATTTACATGAAAACAGGGCATCCAGCAGCTGCTTTCATAGTTGATATCTGTCCATGCAGAGAAATAGCCACAGTACCAGCAGCAATTACCTCTTGTGCTGTAACCTGTACCTTTCTCCATCTTCAAACTAGATGGGTGTTTTTTGGGGGAAAGTTGGTTTTGGCTTGAAACACACATCACGCTGCAGAATGTTTTTGGATACAGAGGCAATTTTTGGCTCACTAAAATAAAGTCTACATGGAAAATAAAAAACTGACCTGGACTAGAAACATCAAAGCAGAGACTGCCTTGTCTTTGTATCTAATCAAATTTTAAGGTGAGATAGCAAAAGGCAGCTACTCAACTAATTTGATGCAAACAAAAAGAATCGCACTGTGTTATGTTGAACTTCTCTGTTTTATGAGCTCCCAACCCTGATGGCACTTGTTATTTATTCTATAAATAAGATTGAATTCTTGTCTCTGATTTGGGATTATTATTTTTCTATGCCTGGAGCAGTAATTATGCAGATGCACAGGAATGGACCTTCTTTTAAAGGTCTTTGATATATTTACAATCCTAATATAAAATCAGCCTCTTCCTAGTAGAGAAACCAAGAACAAAAAAAAGGCATTTGTAAAATAATTATTTTTCCCTCCACACTCATCAAAATAATAGCTTGAGTAGGATATGGCTTAGGTATTTTTGGGTATGGCTCTCAAATTTGCTTGATTTCAGCAGTCAGTAATAAATATCTGGTTTTTTGAATTCCATTCCTGCAATCTAGAATTCTGAAGCCCTTCCTTTGTGTTCAATTCTGCTGTCAAGATTTTTACTTCTGAAAATTTATCAGGAAAATGCAATGAAAGCCAGACAAATTAGTATAGTAGTGAATAACTTGGAAAACACTCCTACTCCAACATTATATAAATATGTGTTAAATTATGGCAGTTATGGGAATAAGCTTCTGTGGATAGCCTCAAAAGGAATAAAACAGACTATTTACTTTAAAACCCAGGAGAACCTTCTGAGTTTTCTGACTTTGTCGTATTGCTTAAATGCAGGTGAATGAACACTGTTCATTTCCAAATGAAAATCAATTTCTTATTTTAAAATGTAGAGTTTGACAGAGGTCATAGTCTGCAAACTGTGACTAAGAGTGTAAGTCTTTATTTGTCTTCATAATGCAAACTTTCTATGTTATTTGTAAGAAAACATGCAGGAGACATTTTTCAAAATGACTTTCTTTATAAATATTTTTTCTAGTTGCAATATATCACACCATTCCTCTTTATATCCAAGTGATTTCTTCTTGTTGCATGGAACATTACTGTAGAAGGTCACTCAAGAAATTTAACTTCAAGGTACCCTTCTTTGGAAATGTCTTGGACAGTTCACAATATATTATTGGCTTACTGGTTTATTTTCTTTACATCAAGTGCAATTGCCATTTATCTGTTTCAAATTATAATTTATCTGTTTCAATTATTTGCTTCACTCCCAAAATGAGAAATGACAACTTTTTGCCATTATCTGGGAGATTGAGACAAATCCTGTCTTTACTGTACTGATTCTCATAAAAATGTAGGAATAATTAGTTCCTATTTCTGTGCTACAGTACAAGCTAGAATTGGTCCCAGGTTAAATCAGGTCTTGTAATAACACCAGGTTAAATTGTATCACACTGCAGAGGACTTGAAACTGCTCAAAGAAGTCCATTGAGTATTTTCCCATACTATCCCCACCATCTCTATCTGTATATATAGATTCTTATTGGAAAGTAGAACAGCTACTGATTGTAAGAAAGGGACTTAAACTTCAGAATGAATTATGAAGTGCTCAGGCAGCCCTGAGGAACAGGAAAGAAGAGATATTATACAGACGTCTGTTTGGTCTTGAAGCAATGTATGACACACAGTTTAGTCAAACCCCCTGTGTGTGTTTGTGCATGAACTTACATGAGTGAAGTATTTTACAGAGATTTATGTTACATTAGTCAGCTTTTCTGTCTTACACTTTTTTGAGATGAGGGATGCTTTTTCTGACACTATGGATAATAGATCCGAGAGGAAAATCTACAGCTGGAGGAGTAACCAGGATTTTAGGCTTGTGCCTAACAACACAGCATATACAGAAGATGAGCTTTGGGATGATAATGGGTTCTGCTATTTGTAAAGGAGTATTTTATCTGCATGCTTTGTCTGCCTCCCCCAGTGACTAGAGCAACAGTGTATAGTTTAGTGCTGGAGACACAGTAAACTTCTTGAATTCACAGAGGCTAGGAGGGCTAAATTTTTTTTTCTGTAAGACATTTTTGTCTTTGGAAATATATTCCAGTCCATTTCTCATCAGGTAGACCAAAAAGTTGAAAATTGTCATACAAGTTTGATGTTTCACTTTATTTTGGTATTAGCCACAAGAAACTGTGGCTTTTCTGAAAGGGCAGAAAATCCCCATAATCTTTGCTCATACTCTAATACACTGTGTCATTACTGTGGACCTCAAAAGCCCAGCAACTTCTGACCAAATTGTCCGGAATCTCACCCATTTCACTT
This sequence comes from Molothrus aeneus, assembly GCF_037042795.1. Lineage (NCBI taxonomy): Eukaryota > Metazoa > Chordata > Aves > Passeriformes > Icteridae > Molothrus > Molothrus aeneus. The sequence goes on along the minus strand of NC_089647.1, from coordinate 32,260,973 downwards.
CAAACCCACCAGAGAATATGAGAAATAAAACTGATCAGGCTCTTGTGGAGGGGCCAAAAGGCCCCTCACACAGATACACTACTGCTATCCAAATTAGAATGCAGAATATTGATTCTCCTAGTGTGTTAACATATTGAAGAAGCATAACATCAGGTATATAAATCAATAAAAGTTTTCAAAAACAGGTAAATATATTAAGTAAGCTATACACATATATATGTATCTATGCATGTGTATGCAAAACTGTATAGAGATTTGCAGAGCTATGAAAGCACATTCTTCAGAAACATCTTCGGAGCTGTATATTAATTGGAATGCTTTGGTGTCTACAAGTTATTTGCACCGTATTTATAGTGAGATCAAATTTATTATTCTTCACTGACTCCAGAGTCATCTTGTTAATTTATTAATCAAAAAGCAGCTTTTTAACACCAGAATGTTACAAGGTTTGGTTTTTTTCCTTAGGGAATGGTTGATTTTCTTTTGTTTTTCCCAAATGGCAACCCTGCAAACTTGGATCGGGATCTGATGATGAGATGTTAATGAAGCAGTTATTTTGATTCTGTTTTGTTTATATGCCAATAAAATTAAACAAAATTTAGTTTCTTGGTAGCCTAGCAAAACAAAACACAGCAAAAAAGAGGTACCTTTCTTATTCATTTTAGTATATTTTACACTAAAGGAACATAATCATCAAGGTTAGTATTATGTTCATCTCACTAATCTTATTACTCTTGTAGTCAAAACCAAAACTAATTATTTTTCTTTAGATAGATTATCAAAAATCCATTTTTCTAAAGATGGATGGTCTAATGAACCCTCCTGTGTGATGTAACTTGGTAAAACTAATGTTGAATAACTTTTAGGTTTAACCTTCTGCATGGTAAAATTATTTTAACAAAAGATTAATAGATTGATAAAAAGTTTGAATGTATAGTTTCATCTACCGTACTGTTAATACATCAGTAGGGTGTATAAACTTTTAAGTGTAGATGCTAGGAATGGGTTATTAAAGATACTCTGTGTGGGTCAATAGTCCATCAATAATTCAAGATATAATTTAGAAGTATGATTATATTCAGTACATTACTAGTTTGCCGCTTTGTTTCAATATCTTAAGAGTCACAGAAAGATAATTTAATTTATTTATTTATTTGGGCAATCATAAACCTATCCTGTGGAATTTCTCTGAACATGAAATTTTGTAATCTTCAGTGCAAAAATTTGGTAGAATCAGTGAAGCACAGAACATTACTTATATTTGAAGAATAGGAAAGAAAAAATGCATGCTTGTCTGAGATATTTTTTTTCCTGACTATGAATTATGGTGTTCAGATAACCTTAGTTCCTTTAAGATCTCCTTCATTACCACCTAACTAAACCACCAAAACAAAATGAGGAACTGCACAGACTCTGCCAGAAAGGAACCATGTTGTGCTTTTATTCAGTTCAGCCATTCTTTCCAGTTGCTTTTCCTCTCACTCTCCATTATATCCCTTCCCTTGTCACGCAGCTAGTCTTCATTATTGTGGCATAATTTGTTTGAGTGGAGGAGGAGGAGGAGTGTTCTGCTCCAAAGATTGCCAGGCTGAGGCTGACTCTGTTTTGCTGAGATAAGGAGTTGCACACTCTGAATTCCACCACTAAGCCATTTCTGATTCAGAGTTGTGCCCTGTCTTCCATCTGTCTAGATGGCTCACAATAGGGGGAGTGAATTCTTGGTACCTCAGCCTTGGAGATTAAAACAGCCACACTGAATTGGGTTTGAATCTTTTTAATTGAGAGCCAGTGGAGCATGTGTGAGATATTCCATGCTTTGCTTCTGTGTGATGTGCTGCACACTCTGCAGTTTGTGTGCTATATTCAAAGTCAATACCCAGTCATACCAAAGCTCATTTTTGCAAGTGTAATTACAAACGTAGTTGCAAAATGACAGGGACAACTGTACTTTCAGCCATTTTGGGACACAGTTTCCTGGGAAACCACAAGCCAGAGATGATATCACTCTTCATGTTTGTTTACAGCAGGATTAAATCCAGTGATTATGGCTGAGAGATTTTAAGAAAACTGAGAGTTCCACTCACTGTTTCTAAATGCTACATTTCTTTGGCTGAACAATTAAATTCTGCATCTTCTTTTCCCCTCTTCGTCTGTTCAAAACATCTGTCAGCATTAAGAATCGACAAAACCAAAACTGTCTTCCAATTTAACCTCTCTGCTCAACTCCAGCAGCTCTAAAAGGTATGATGTTTCTGAGTTCAGAAGTATTTTTTTCCCCATAATGTTAAATTTTGAAAGATTTTTTTTGGGTTCTTTTATCTCCTTAGGCCAAACATCCTTAAAATGATTTTAACATTCTTCAAAATGCAAAAAAATTCCTTATAAATTTCTTCAGAACTGTAAATCAAACTGTATGAAGAAAAGAAAGAAAGAAAGAAGGAAAGAAAGAAAGAAAGAAAGAAAGAAAGAAAGAAAGAAAGAAAGAAAGAAAGAAAGAAAGAAAGAAAGAAAGAAAGAAAGAAAGAAAGAAAGAAAGAAAGAAAGAAAGAAAGAAAGAAAGAAAGAAAGAAAGAAAGAAAGAAAGAAAGAAAGAAAGAAAAAGACCTTCAAAACTCAGAGATTTCTTTTTTTCTCTGGTCCTTTATGACAGTGACTTTCACAGATGAAAAAGATTATGTGAATGATATGAAAAGTTTCTGCACAAAGGGAATGTACAGATAATATGAAAGGGATTTGTCCCTCTAGGAAATTAACTCCTATCCTGAAATAACGTTGATTAAATACTTTGCTTCCTTTCATCTAGTCTTGCTTTCTTTGTACCAATTCTCAAGAGAATGAACATCTATTCTGCTGAGGTGTTTAATGAACCTCAAAAGCAATTTTTTTGCTCTGTGTATTTTTAATGCTATAAACTCAATCCTTTAAATAATAATACGCCAGTAACACAGTCACTAGATACTGTGTATCTTGAAATTTTTATGGCTGATAGTGGTAACTGTAGGAAATCCAGTATTTCCTGCTTCATGAAAAGATCTTTCTGAGCTTCAATTCCAAGTATAGTAACAAGCTGGTCAGGAATTATGGCTGAAGTAACAGAGCATGATGTGGTCTCCATCTATATTGCCACCTTGCCTGAAACTAGACAGTTCCTCATGGTAGATTCCAGTCCTGAGAAAGATGTGTGGAGTTTCTTACATTTGTACAAGTTCTCCACTCTCAGGTGGAGAACTTGGCATTCTCTAGAAGCTAAATCTGCTGAAAAGAGTAATTCAAATCTCTACTGAATGTGCATGTGATCCTTCACCTAGTTGTCTTTGACAACCAATTTCTCCAAGACTGACAAGCTGGCTTGATTTCTAAAGGCTGACCAACAAAGATCTGAACTTATCAAGAGAGTCTTTATTCTTTTCTCTTTCTCAGGACATTTGTGATCTCAGACTCCATGTTTGGTTTTTAAAAGTAATAAAATAATTCCAGTCATTTCAGGATTAAAAAAAAGAAAAAAAGAAAAAAACCCTCAAAAACCCAGTCTAAAAAATTTGGAAATATTTGGAAAGCCCAAATTTCAAAAAAATTTTGGAAATCCCTTGGAGAAACATGTGTTTTTCTTTTTCTTTCAGCATGGTGTAAATGAACTGTGTATCATGATATTATATACAGTTCATATACATATAAGATATATGAACTGTATATATGTATATGTACATATATAAAATATATATAAATATATAAATATGTATATATATAAATATATATATTAAATAGTTCATGCTGGGAGAGCTCTGTGTTTGTTAGTCGATTTATTCCATATTACAGTAAATAACTTGACTCTGAAGACCTTGATTTTAAGTTATATAAAAACAGGGTTTTTAACATTATAACATTATTATTAACATTATTTTAATGTTAAAAACCAGTTTAAATAACCTTGTTTCTCTTTGTTTGTCTGTGCAATGTAAGATCTTCTCTTAATGTTTCACATATTGAGACGTAGAATCTAGATCTTGATCTAGAGATCAAGGATGCTAATTAAAAACTGTTAGCCAGATGCCTGAACTGTGAATTCTCATGTGAAATAATTCCGAGAAATATTTCTTAAGTTTTTACAAAGCTGTGTGGTGGGAATAGACCACAAGAAACTTTTCTGAGAAAGAGATTACATTCATATAGTGCTGTAGATCTATTGTGTATTGAAGAAAAAGGTGTGATATATTTCTTAGAACCACATGTGATGTGAACTACATGAACTGTAGTTCATTGCTTTGACTACTTGTAGTTTTATTGCATTATTATTGTCTGGCCTTCAAAATATTGTTCATATTCAAATAATTTTATTACAGAGAAGTGTCGTGTTATCGATTCTCTCGGCTTTTCAAAAAGTTTGTGCATCATTATTTTCTTGTTCTTTCCATCACTAACTAGTAAGCCGTTTTCAGATGTTTCAGATAGTGTCAACAGAGCAAAATCACAGTTTGAAACAGTACATGTGACTGATATAGAGATTGCTTGTTAAGAAAATCCTAATACACATTACAAGATAACTTTTCTAGACTTCCCAATTGTTCCACCATTATTCAAGTAACCAAGTAATTTAAATAAAAACCTTTTATTTGGAATAGAACAGTTTACAGGCAATTTCATTTTGAATAAGAAAATGTGTCTGTGCAGTTATGAATCCTATTAGAAGGGCCTACATTGAGTTTTAGAAACCATATCACAGTAATCCCACTTAAATTGACAATTAAAGTGTGTTTTGCTTATGGCTGGCTTCAGACACCCTGTGCAATTTACTAAGTAATAGGAAAAATGTCATTTGCTATATGCAAACTTCTATTAGTAGTCTTTGCCAATTTAAGTTTACATCTATAAGAAAGACCATTAACGAGATTTTCTTAGTGCACTACAACCTTACACTTTATTTCCGAAACTATTCTGTAGAGTGTCAGAATTACACCACAAATACCTTTGCACAGTTTTCCAATGTGCTATAAAAATAAACATGGGTTGATTTGATGTAGCATTGAGTAGATTAGGGAAGCTTTGAGAGTAACAGTCACATCAGTTTATAAGTTTACAGAAACAATGAGACTCATGCCTTTGCAGTATAGACAATCATAGATGAGAACAAAGTATATTTCCTCTCTTAAAAACATTTCCACTGTGAGAGGCTAGTTCTTTGTGAAAGCAGTCTTATTCACCTGAAAGTCATATAATAATTTCTTTTTAATTTCAACATTTATGGATTCCGATGTTTTAGATCAGCCATTTATATGTTGCTTGGTGTGAGCCCAGAGATCTCACATCCCATATTAACTAGGACAGCAGTATATAAGCAAACTACTTACACCTCCTAGGCTAATTCTGTTTTCCAGAGTAACATGAAGAACAATTCTCTCTGAATGTAAGGAAAATTAGTTACCTATTTCAGAAATTAGTAAAATAGCAATGTTAAAATTACCACAAAAGAAATTAAAAAATTGTCATTGTTAGGAAATTGGAACTAAGAAAACACAAATAAAAACAAAAAACTCACAAACAAATAAATAAACAAACAAAACCCCCAAAATTTGTCTTGCTTTTTTTTCCATGAAACAAACAAAACTTGAATTCTCCCAGAAGACTTTTTTCGGTGGATTATTTGGTCCTTTACCAATATTTTGTAAAGATTAAAATTCCTTTAACATATTCTGTAAATTCTTTTATCAATGTGTCAATAAATCATTTTCATGAGTTTGAAAGAAATATGTGGACTGTTTTATTAAGAAAAATGTCAAACCAGTCAATACAGCAGAACTGCTATAGTATAGGTTATTGTGATAGTTATGCACAGTGGCATAATTTATTTGAACTATATTAAAATCTATGCCAAGATTTCAATATTTTTCTGAAGCAGCTAATTTAGGATGATAAATTGAATTCTATCTCCAGCCAGTGAAAAAATATGAGCACTACCCAAAAAAAGATGCCACAATGACATTCTCCAGTGGGGTTTCTTATTTTCAGTGTAGCTGTAACCATGAAACTCCTTAACTTCTTACAAATATGTTTTGCTGTTAGAAATTTGGTTCCTATGTCTACAGAGTTTGTATTACCATGAACAGACATTAAATTGTTTTTCAGAAAGTATATGCCACATCATCCTTGCATGGCATGTGTTAATTAGTCTTGCCTTCTTTAACCTGATATGGTTCATAAGTCAGGTACACATCACACGACTCCATTTCAAACCCATTCAGAACTAGGTGAAGAACTTGTCCTATGTCACTGAATCCTGTGGGGAAGAAGCACTTTAGAAATTCTTGTAGACACCAGAAAGTCACTGCCAGAGACAGGAGCATTAAGTTCATTAGATTTGTGCTGTGCTGAGTGCTGCTCTCTAAAATAGCAGGATGCTGAGATACACCACAGGGTCTACTGTCACCTATGCAGCTGTTGAACAGGTTTGTTACTTCCTTGCAGATAGAAGAGTGACAGTGCAGATGCTAATCAGGCCTGTGGGGCTGAGCAGGATAATGGTTGGCTCATCTGCTGCAATCTGACAACTGAAATTGCTCAAAGAGTTTCGGGCCCTAACAGAGACACAGATTGCCAAGAGAGTGCTCTGGTGCCATTTGTCTGCCAATCTGCTTGGGGACCAGGTAGTTGTTTTCCAGACTGCATAGAGAGCATGGAAAATACCATATTTGTATTCTAGTCAGGTTCTGCTCATTATAAAACAGCACAGAGGGTACTTGGCACTGCAGAAGAGGTGATCCAAAGCAGCTTACCTGTAACACATTCTATGCTCCTGGTGGATGAGAAAAATAGCAGGCTCCTAAACACCATGAGAGGGTGAACTCTTGCAAATAAGACAAATTGATTTTGTACTGGAGCATTACTACTGGGAGGTACTGTCTCTGACTTCTCCATGATTTGCTGTGAAGTTTTCATTGTTCAGATATCACAGGTTCTCCATTTTGAGGTTTCTGCTTTAAATATAAAAAAATATAAATTCTGATTTTCTGTTCTGCTGCTTAGCTCTGTATTGCTTCATAAGTATGTCTGCTGACTTCTTTGACTCTTGGAATAATGACACATTTCCCATGATGATTGAGAGCACCAGGATCTAGGTTTTCTGTCTTTGCAAAGAGCAGGATATATTTAATTCATTCTTTTAGTTTGGAAATTTTCTGATGTCTCAGATAATAACAATAAGAATAATTCAGAGATGTTTACTATTTAGGAAACAGGACTATATTCAGAAAAAATCAATGTTTGCTACGATAATTCTGAAAGATTTTCAGATATTTTGACAAAGGAAGCTGGGTTAAATTCAGAAGTGCCGTGTCAGAATAACTCACATCTAAGAATTTGTCTTAGTGGAGATAAGTGTTTTGAATAAGATTTATCTCAGTCACCTTTCACCATCCAAAAATTGGATGTCAAATCTAAGGGATTAGGATATTCATAGAGAAATTAGTATCTGCTTTCTTAGAAATCCATCCTGTGGGCCATAATTTACACTGGCCAGGCTAGTTTTGTTTTTGATTTATGTACTGAGAATCTTCCTAATGCAGATGATGATCCTGTAGCTTCAGAAACCAGAACTGCATAAAGCCAGCTTCCTCCTCCTCCAGCCTCTAAAAATATGTCAGTGTAACCTAACTTCAAGAAACAAAATAATAGCATCAGTCCCAGATGGAAAGTTGGCTGCAAAAACAACAGGTGCAATAACAAATCTAAAATTCCTGGCTTCTTCATGCTTTTCTCTACATGATTTAGGTGATCAACACATTTGCCAGCAATATGTCTTAGTAGAATGTATATCTTTCCAGATTAAAAAAAAAAAAAAAGAGGGAAGATAAAGAAGAAAATAAAACAGGTGAAAAATAAGAGATGGAACTTTATCAGGATCATGGCATTAAAGGGCCTTTTAATTTTAACTTGGTTGTTTTTTTGTACCATGAAAAAAAATGAAGGTTCCCTGTGTCAATTATTTGATTGTGGAATATTATAATTTGCACTCAGCCTTTTGCTCTACAATGCGTTGTATAACTTGATATCTGTAATGCTATTTTATTCTAAATTCAGCCTAAAATCAAATTGTTAAACTTTAGCACAAAAAATTGGTGTGAGACCTCACACCAATTTTGGAAATATTAAGTAGGAAACTAAAACTTTCTATAGAGCTAGAAAGCTGGGGAAACATGAAGCATTAGCACTTCCTCTACTAGGTCTTTGGATTTTTTTAGGATAGCATAATCTGTTTTGATATTTGAAATCTGTATTTCAGTCATTTTCTGTGGGACACAAATAAAGGCAGTCTCCTTTCTGTTCCTTTCCTCCCTTCTTCTCTTTTACTCTCTCTTTCCTCCATCTGCCTCTCTCTTCCTCCCTGTTTCTCTCTCTGTGCTTCTCACAGTTGGTTCTATGTTGGAATACCTTCTCTGTGGCGTGGAATATGTAGCCCAAGAGCCCAGGAAACTGATGGAATCACTATCCCTGAAAATATTCAAAAGGCATGTGGATGTGACACTTGAGGATGTGTTCTAGTGGTGAATATCACGATGCTGGGTTAATGGTTGGACTGAGCCTAAGAGCTTTTTTCAAGTTTGCACAATTCTGTGGTGAGATGACCATAACACCTGACTCTCAAATATGACTTCAGGGAAGACAAATTCTTAGGGTGGTGTAAATTATCATGGCTGTTTTATTCAGTTGATAAAAAGCATTTGGAAATCTAAACACATAGTTTTACAGAAATTTATTTTTTTCTCTTTTTGAGTAGCCAAAGGATTAATAATAATGAGTTATATTGAAATAAAAAGTTGAAAGATGCTTTCAGGACTGGTCAAAGTATGAAAGAAGGCTCATGACGCTATCATATATTAATTTTTCATATATAAGGAATACTAATATTTGGTTTGCAGTTTTTTACTAAGATATGTTTCTATGATGTATTCCATGTACTAAGGGTGGGACGATAGAACTTGAGGGGAGGTTCCACAAATTTCTTCTACTTGCAGTTAGACTGGACTGCACCCATTGCCTAAAGATTTTTAGTCAGTGACATATGACCTTTTCTCCGAGGCAACTTGTAAGAGGAAAGGGGAATGGCCTGAAGTTGCACCAGGGGAGGTTCATGCTGGATATTAGGAAAAACATCTTCACTGAAATGGTATTCAAGCATTCAAACAGGCTACCCACAGAAGAGATGGAATCACCATCCCTGGAAGTGCTCAAAAAAAGGAGCGGACATGGAACTTTGCACTGTGGTTTAGTAGTCAACGTGGTATTCAGCTGAAGGTCAGACTTGATGATTTTGGAAGTGTTTTCCAACCTTAATATTTCTATGATTCTGTATTTCCTGATAACAAAAAGATGGATTTAATCAGATTGCTCATCAAACCAAAAGATAAAAAGCAGCTGTGTAGCTGTGCACAATACTCTTTACTCATTTTGCTGAGTTATAGGGTAGAAGGCTTCCTTCTCAGATGTTTATTCTGCCAATGTCATCAAAATACATCTTCACCAAAACGTCATCAAAATAAAACACAGCAAGCAAGAGCTTTAATTTAGACTTAATAACTTGAGTCATTAGAGCAAAAGATATGAATGTTGCAGACAGGATTTGAGTGAGCCTTAAATGCTACGCTACCTGAAATTTTTGGAACAGATGTCATATGTCAGGTATGGTCTGTGCAGAGCAGTTGGTATCTTCTCCAGGTAGCAAGGAAAGCAACCCCCTTTCCACTTTTTGCCAACAAACTTCCCCAGAGTTGAGAGTAGACATTTTCTGGATTTCGTAAGTCAGCTTACTAAAGTTCAGATAGAAGGACAGAATGAAAGTAGCTAAACACTGGTAAAAGTCAGTTTTAAGTGCCACAAAAGAGAGTGTGTGAATGTGCTGCCTCTAGCACAAGCCAATTTCCAAAGCTGTCAGAGAGATCACCCTCTATGTATGCATATATTAAATATTTAAGGGAAAAAAAAAGAAAAAAGAAAAGAAAGAAAAGGAAAAAAAAGAAAAGGAAAGAAAAGGAAAGAAAAGAAAAGAAAAGAAAAGAAAAGAAAAGAAAAGAAAAGAAAAGAAAAGAAAAGAAAAGAAAAGAAAAGAAAAGAAAAGAAAAGTTAAGAAAAGTTAAGTTCCAGGTTGATAAAGGCAGTATAGAGGATTCTAGAAAGCAGAAGGTAACAGGAAAATTGATAGATTTAAAAATTTCTTAGCCAAAATGATTATGAAATACATCTGTTTAGTCTTTTTTTTCTCCATGCATACAGACACTATGTTAAAGGAATTTTTAAGTATAATTTCATTTATAAAATACTAAATGGTGGGAGATGAGTGCATCCACCACTTTTATATTAAGCTGCCACAGTACTTTTTTATAACTACTCCTTAATATGGAGTCCTTTTTTCAAATCCATTTTGTCACACTTAGAAAGAGAAAAATGATCCCAAAACCACTGCAACATCTTATGTACGATCAGCAGAGGTGAAAAATCTAATAGTCCAAATCCTGGCTAAATGGACAAATTTAGAAAAGAAATTTTTTTTTGGAACTAACAAAGGATTATATTTTGCTACTTTTATATATTCAAACATCACACTATTTCTTGAGTGTTTCTGCTGAAGTACAATGATCCAAAATGCATCAGAGTCACTTTTTTTGAAAACAGTGTTCTATAATGTAGACAATTCCTTCACTATTCCCGTATATATTTTCTTGATTTATAAAATATTTTGTTGGACCACAAGTGACACTAAGACAGTAGCTTCTCTATTATTTTTCTATCCCAACCATATCAAAAAACTCCTCCATAAAGACAGAATTTTTTCATAGCTGCTGGTAAATAAATGATAGGATTTTCTATTAGTCATCAGAAAGGGAATCCCATTAGGAAAAAAAGAAGCCCAAACCAAAACATCTAGGGGGAAAAAGAAGAAGAATAGAAAAAAAGAAGAAAGTAACAAGAAACAAAAAGAGGACAAACAATCAGTATGGAATTGTCAAGAGGAAATACTCTAAAAACTGTCTGATCCCTTTCTGAATAGAGCAACAGGTCTAATATATAGAACTGGAACAGTAGATGTATTTCTTGATTATAAGGAGCCATTTGGCACATATTCCCATTGTGTTCTGATGTGAAAAATTAACAGTTAGACCTGTGATTCTACAAGAATATTAGGTGAAAATCATTCGGTAAAGAAAAAAAAAACAGCTCACAGGTCTGAAAAGTTATATTTCTGCAGAAAAAAGAATCAATTCCAGTGTGGGAATGACTGCTGTTTATAGAAGAGACTTTCATACAAATCCATTAAAATAAGAGAGTTTTAAAGAAGAAAGGATTTGTGCATAACATCTCTGAAGTGTGGTCCCTTCCATTTCATCTTTTATACCCAGTATATGGTTATAAACTGCAAGGAAGCCTCAGGAAAATCTAATCTCTATAATGGTCCCTCATAATAATAAAAACATTTAGTGAGTCTAAGATTCCTCTTATTTACCCATAACTATCTAACAGTGAGTTATGACTTGATAGTTTCCCTGACTTCACCTAGCATCGTATTTGTGAACTGAACATGACCCTTGAGCTTAGACCAGGCCACCTTTCCTGTTTCTGGAGATGGACACATTGTTCATTATTACTTTGAACTTGGAAACCACAGCAATTCTGACGCCTAAACTGGCTAGTGTAATAGGTAATCTGAAGGCAGGCTGGAAACCCAAGCTTTGGTGTAAGGAAATCTGACAAAGATGTTCTGGGCCTTTTGAAAGTCAGTCACGAAAGACTTCAGTACTCAAAGTATTGCCATTGGTGATTCTCAGAAAGGAAATAATTTCTGAAGACATATATGATAAAAGTTCCCAGTTTCCTAGGAATGCCAAAGGACTTTAGACATAGGAAATACCATAGAATGAAGATCAAAAAATGAGTCAGATAATATTTCAAGAGAGTACTAGAGTAATAAAAGGCTGATAAAAAATATAAATACAGTAAAACAACAGAGACAAAAGTATTTAATATCTGATTGAAATTTGAATGGGCTGGGAAGGTTAATGCCTTTGCTTTTTTGGAAGTGACATGATTTTCTTAACATCCTCAAGTAGTCAGGGCTGCAATTTTATAACTGTTCAGAAAGCAGAACTTCTAGGACTAGAATGACCTCTGTGACCATGCCCGCAGGAGTGATTAAATGCTCAAGACAGAAGAAAAGTTCTTGCTACTGAATTTGTGACCCCATGAGTTGCAGAACCCAGATTTACTTTGTAGGTATCCTGTTTGTGTATTGACCAAGCCTGACCTTGCTTGTCCTAGGAGACTGTAAGATCATAACTCAAAGTAGTACAGCCACAGGACATCAGTATCAACACCCAGAGGATTTGACTGCCTTTCCGGTTTTTGCTTGGATGTGTTTTCTTTTAAAACCTGTTTTATTTACCAAGATACATTATTTCAACTGTTCTTTAGAAAGACCAACTAAAGACAAATTAAGTAACCTTCCTGTGAAACTTTCTACTGTAGAAGAGCTTTTACAATAAAAAGAAACATGATTTCTTAAGTAATAGGGAATGAAACTGAGATCAGAAAATATTTAACCTCATAGCAATCTTCAGCTTTTCCGTAAATTCAGATCTGCTCTGCATTTAGTAAACTCAAGGACTCAAGCTCATAACTTCATCCAAGCTGTGAGCTGTTCTGTTTTCCTTAGTTTATTTTGGTGTTTTTAGTTCTGTTATTCACAGTTGCACTCTAAAGAAACTAACATAGGATGCATTGCTAAAAATTCTTGGTGGAAAGAAAATAAGATATTATTAAAAAAACAATCAAAGAGGTAGTTTTAATTCTTTCTTCTTTCTAATTAACCTCTGACGGCTCTGTGCACGCACACACACACACACACACACACACACACACACACACACACACACACAAAAGTTGATTCCCCCTTTTAATAGGCTAAGCATTATTTTTATTCTTATTGACTTGCAAACTTAATAAATGAACCAGAAAAACTTAGTAGATTATAGAGATCATTTTCATACCTATTAAGTGTCATTCTGTTGCACAAAAATTGACTTTCCTAGATATTATTTGACAATCCTTTATGTTTACATTTACAGAAAGACCAGGTTAAATTATGTATTTTACTGTTTTCCTCAAATGCCAAAACAAGACAGACCTCTCCTAGAAGCAGATGCATAATAAAAATACGCAATATCAATGTGTTATCTTTCTTGGAATATTTCCTTAGAACCACTTCTCATGGATCCTGCAAAATTTTGGGCATTAATGGACTCTGACCACCAGTTAATCATAACTCAAAATTACTTTGTGTACCTGTCTTGTGTTTGAAATAGTAATCTTGTTCCAGCTGTTCACATGTTTAGGCTGATTCAAGCTAGGATTTTTTTGCATGTGTAGGATTCAGCTGCATAACAGGCAGTTTATTAGCAAAGGGCATAGAACCACAGAACTGGAGGAGACCAACTCCTGGACAATATTATCCATTGCCTACTAAGGCAGGTATCAAGGTATACAAGCACCACCAAAAGCAAATGGATGTGGTCTCCTCCAGGTTTGGTGGCGGTTTTGCCTAATGGGAAGGGACAATAGGAATTACTGTTTGTGCTCAAATACTAGGAGGCCTAGATTATCTTTCTATCAGGGGTCTCTGTTAAATGTTAGGAACAGGAAACTTTTCCTCTCCCTGGATTCTTAGGCATAGTGTCTTTTTTTTTAATTATTTGATTTTTCTAGAATATTAATCAAATTATTGTTCCATTTTCCCCTTCAACCATTCTTTATATTTTTCTCAGTCTCCTTTTCCTCTACCTATCCTTCAATAAAATGCATGTAAGGATTTTCCTGACTAGACCAAGGAATTAAATTGCTGTGCAAATCGCTGAAGCATCACACAAAGAGCTACAGTTACGAGCTTCCTCTGGGGAGTGGGAGAGGAGGAGGCAGAAAGGCTTTGTGTATTTTATAAAAAAGCGTATTTCTGAAATCATAACAAATTCACTTTGTTACGAGGCCAACAGGTCTAAGGATAGTCTTTCCACTTAGAGTCTTGGAAATACAGAATTCAATAGCTAGGTTTTTTTTCAATGTTATGCCTTTTTGCTTTTTTCCCTTTTTCTTTTTTTTTTTTTTCCCTCACAATTCATTCTGTTTTTATTTCTGGAGGAAGGTTGAGCATAAATAAATCAGCTTTTCAACTTAGACCTTTATAAAATTGACATGTATCTCTCTCTCTCTGACATATTCTCGGAGGTACTTGAAACTCATGCTAAATTTCTTCTAAAAACAGTAGAGATTTTTGTCAGTTGGTTTTTGGTTTGCTTTAGTTTGGTTTTTTTGGGGGGTCAGGTTAGGGAAGGCTGGTTTTAGTTTTTCTAGAAGTACTTTAATTTTTTTATTAGTAATAATTAAAAAGTAAAAGTATAAAGATCCCTTTGGATGTTGGTTAGAAATAGAGGGGAAAGGGAGGGGAAGCAGGTAATGAAGAAAATGAAGTTATTCAGTCTTAAAATGCCCTGGAAATTTTCTGAAAATAGGAAAAGATCTGGAAAGAGGATAGTATCCAATAGACTTTATAGATAGGTAGCTCTCTTTCTGTGTTCCTGTAGGAGACAGGACTTTATTGTTTCTAGATTCCCTGAGGGGAATTAGAGCCAGATGACTGCTCATTTGCTGATAACTGGCATCTTGTTTAGCAAAATTGAAGTAAAAATTGAAGAGTTTTGAAAATTAATTAATGGCAAATATTTATGAAACTTTATTGACTACTCTTGGTGCTTATTTTACTTTGCTAATTGTGGATGGAAGGACTAATTCCTTTTGACTCATTACTGGTGTCAATTAAGAACAACTGTTGCATCAGCAGATTAAACATGGCATAAAAGTGAAATGAGTGAAAAATCTGGGCAGCATGAAGCTGGACAAAAACCAGGAGCATAGGACTGCTCATGAATTTCCATCTGAAACCCACAGGTTGATTGTTCTGTAAAATTTAAATTTCATTTAGTTCTGTGATTTACTTGCATGCAATTGTTTATATTTGCCAGTCATAGATAATACATAGCTGATAGCTCATCTTAATATATTAACCAGAATAATTATCATCAGCTATTTATAGCTGAATCATGGATAGTATCACTGATCAGATTTAGTTTAGGTTTTTACTGTTACATTCAAATAGTAATTAATGGTAGTTGCTACCATAATGCGCTTGTCTTCCTTTGGAAATCTGCATCCCTTCATGTCTTTTCATACATGGCTGCTACTGGAAAATTTCATTACTGACAGTTTGGATGCTTGTTTCATTACAGGGGTGCCTATATAAATTGTCCTCTGCTGGCATGTAAAAGTGATTTCTGAAATCCCTTCTGACCTTAAATACTGTACATCTAGTGAGTAATCTGAGATTATACTGTGTGTTGTCTTCATCTAGTCTAATCTAGTCAAGCCTAGACTATACCAGATGTCTTTCAAAACAGGACCAGTCAATTTCACTTGAAAGTTGCACCTGATTTCAAAAAACAAAGATTAAACTAATTCTGGCAGTGGAAATGTATACTACTGATCCACCTCCTCTTTTTCTACCTGTGTGTAGTCAGAAACTTTTTTAAAGACAATCCTATAGTATTCCTTATGTGTTCCTTGAGTATTCCCTGAGTAATCAACAAAACTTTATTAGTTTACATATTTAGATAGAATTATAATTTGTGTTTCTAATTATGTAATTATTTTAAAACTCTTTGATGTGTGTAATTAGCACAGTGTATATCATAGAATCATAGATCATCAATACTAATGATATCAATCATTGAACAAAATAAAGGCCCACAATCTTCATGTAAATAGGGCTCTAAGGCTTTTGTATTTGACCTCTTCTAGTATCACCTGTTCCCTAAAGTTTCTACCAACCTTTTGAACACTGACCTCTTTGTTCATTTGCAAGCTGCCAAGTTTATTCCTATATTATTAATCCCATGCTGAAGTGTCTTGGATACAAATATGTAACTAATGGCAGTAATAGTACAAGGTGCAGAATTAACATCTGTTGATTCTTTGGGTTAATGGTGAAGAACATTAGGCAGATTTTGAGGGAATTAGAAACTTTCAGAGTGGAAGGTATGTTTGTTTGCACTGATGGAGGATCCTCCATGTATAGGGAACCCTCCAAGCCAAAAATAGTTAAAGCTTTTCTTGTGAAGTCAGGGTGAGTATACAGGTAAATTCTTGATAAAAATGTAGCTAAATAGGTAAAGTAACAAGTCAAAGGGTAAATTAGCAAGTAAATTTCATCTGGTTACTAGACTAACAAACTGTCAGGTTTGTGCAAATGAGAGAATAGATTTGGATGCCATGATGAAAGATTATTATGAATTAAGAGCAGGCTTTTAAGTCACACATGGAGCTATTTCAAATATCAATATAATTAATATTATTAATTTCTCTATTGCTATTTTTAGCATGGTATCAGTATTTCTCATATTGCCCAAATGAAAAAAGAATTAGAGAAACATTTGTGTCTCTCTTATAAAACATTTATCAACATTTCTGTGGGGAAGTAATATTTTACTTTGGATTAATTGTTTTACAAAACAATATTCTGCATGTACTTGTATACTCTGGTGAATCTTATTTACTGACTAAATAAATTATGTGATGGTAAAATTAGGCTTTTAGTGCACAGTTAGACCTGACCTATACCTTGCTAAATCAGTGGAAAACTCTAAAATACTTTCTTGTTACTTGGTTTAAATTCTTCTGTAATTAGTAAAGCTCAGGATCAAATTTATTCAACTGCTGGATCTTAATGGACAAGTGGCTGCTTTTGTTTGGAGCCTTGTTGCAGATCCCTTGTCCTGTGATTATCCTGCGTCTGTTTGGCTGCCAGGCTTGCCTCTGGAGTAAACCAGCATGTTCATTCCACAAAGACAGACAGACATTTGTCCAAAGAACCTCCCCAGTTTAAGAGTCTGCCTGAGGAGTGCACTGTGTTTGGCTCCCTTCACACAGGAGTACTCCAGCTCTATCCCAGAACGATACTGAAATATTCAGTATGCTTTCCTAGCATGAGAAGGTAATGAACCACACCTTCAACACCATGCTACAAAATGTCCATGAAGCCAATGCAAGAGTGCCATCTCATTGCTCTGAGGACTTTGAACAGAATGATATATTATATCAAAATTCAATCATTTCACTTAAGCTACTAATCTTTAGTATGAAGTCAAAAACTCAGATCCAAGTGTTAAAGTACATGGGGTAACTTTTCTCCATGGAAACCTGATTTTGGCATTCATGCAGCACTTTTCAACAGGACAGTGCTTTCCCATTGGTGGAGCTCATGAGACAATAAAGATTATCCTGCCTGCCATTATATGCCTTCATAGAGCCTTGAAAAATGAAATTCCAGTGGTAGCTGACTTTTCAAAATAGGGGTCTGGTAATAATTAGAAGGAAGATTTTTCTGAAAAACAATAACAAGAAGACCCCCCCCACACACCTCATGATATAAATGTAGATAACACTGTCATACAAATACATGAAGATGTTAATTCTGAGCTTGTTTTTCAAGTTTTTATAAAAAGAACTAATAAAAAAGATGCAAAGAATTCTTTCAGGAGGGTGATGGAAACAGACTTGGAAGCTGAATTTCTTGGCATGTTCTCTCACTTAACACTTTTCAATGTTTGTCACTTGACTCCTATCAATATAAATCTGATTACTCACTGTAATGATTATTTTATCTAGCTGAAATGTATCTTAAATCAGAGTTTAAGGTTTGCTTTGGCTGGGCTTGGGGAATATAGTGATTTAGGGTTGCAGCTGCCAGAAAATAAGTGAAAGGAGGAAAATGGAACTTCCTGGCATACTGAATTGGAAGCTCTGACCGCTGCTTAAGATCTCTAAAGGTACGCTGTTATCTTCCAAAAGGAGAATCCTGAGTCTATTCAGCTGTTTCAGCTTTTAAAACCAGAAATGGTTATATAGCAATTTTAAAAAGTGTACTGAAGTCAGCATGGTTGAAATGGTAGATACAATACTACACTGAGACTTGAATCAATTTCCTTCATTCTCCTTCACATTTCCTGTTTCATCTTGGAGATATTTCTGTTTTTATTCTTCCATTTCATAAAATGGAGTAAGGGTGGTGTTATCATAGAAAGTTTATTTATTCTACATGGAGTTTTTTATTATTTTATAATAAAATACAGGTTTATATAATTTGCAATATGAATGGAGAAAAATGACTTCAAAAAATGATGGAAAAATATAAATTGGAAGGAATCTTATGGTATCATGTAGTCTAATTCCCTGCTGAAAGCAAGGCCAGTTTGAAAGTTATCTTTTGTTACTTAGGTCCTTGTGTTAGCTAAGCACTGTCTAATCCGCACATGAATAAAGGCAGGACTTCTGGGGAACTGGAGTTGAAGTTACATAAACTAAGCCTATTGTCACACATGTAAAGAGATGAAATTTATAGCAGTGCAACAAATATTTGATGGATGCAATAGTATTCTTTCAATATACTTTTAGCAGAATTACAATTGTTCTTCAGTTATGTTTCCACAGATGTATTGTAACAGTGGAGTGATGCTGTATGAAAAATAAATATAATTAACAAGTAACAAATAACATAATAAACAAATTCTCATAATCAGGAGGATTGAGTTTACATCCCTCAATATACGATGTGTTTTTCCCAAACTAATTTTTCTGTCTTCACAATCTGAATCTGTGAGACATTATCATAAAGTTATAATGGTATATGTCTTGCACTTTCCAATCTTGTAGTTACAGGTGGCTGCCTGTGTTGCAAAGAAGGGGATCTGCTGGGAATCTGATGAGATTCGTACACCTTTAAAGCTTACTGCATACCAAACACCTCCTGGGTACAGTAGTTCATACCAATACCCTTTTCCTTTGCTGACTTATTCATCACCAGCTCCTAAACTTCTGTGAAGACTTAATGAGCACTCCTGACCTTTTATTGCCTCAGAGTGTTATACTGAGTGCTACACAGTGTGATATTAATTCAGCATGATTGTTGCAAAATAATAAAATAAGCTCTTGCTTGCCCATTGTTCTGAAATATGCACAAATAGGGGCAAGTAAGAGGTTTATTATGTTATTTTCAGCCTGACTACCTGGAAAATTACAATGACAAAGCAACTAGAGGTACATGCAGAATATACCTTTGACCTCATTAATCTGAAAAACAGATGAATATTTTTGAATACAGAAACCTTCATTGTCATATATGGACATAGCCAGTTAATCTGTAATTGAATATAGCATGTAATGTTCTCACTAAGAATTATGCTTTCAAATTTTTAGGGCTATTCTTAAAATTATATCTTTTAAGGGTCTTTTTTTTTTTTTTGCTCCTCCTGAGAAATTCTACTCCAAATTTTTCCACTAAAATGACAGAAAGAACCAAAAACATAATGCCATCTACTTACCAAGCACAAGGCTTGCCCTCTAAAAATAGTAAAGCTACTGAAAATATAACAATTTAGGAGCCAAAGGTAATCTTTTGTTCTTACAACTTGTGGCCATATGTGAATTAGAAGGGCTTAAAACCTGATGATAGATCAGGCTATCCTAGTGAAGCAAGTAAACAAAACAAAACAGAAAACCACAAGAAAAGCAAACAAGAACTTTGAGTTACTGGCATCTTCCCCTCGGCATGAGCTAATCTGGGTTGCAAAGAGGTTGCTGTAATTCATAGTTTTAACAATGTTAACTGTGCTGTAGGATTTGGGTGTCTGAGAACATATGTGCACTTAACAGCTAAATTTCAGTGACATCTGTGGAATGAATACACTTCAGTCAAAGAGGAGAGGTTCAGCTTTGTCCAAAGGGAACAGACCAGTTTTGTAGGCAAATGCATTCCTCATTGTGCATAGCAAAAATGGAGTTTACTAAAGTGAACTGTGACAACATTATATAAAGACCTTTTTTGCTGTTTTGCTCTAGAAAATGGCTTAATAAATAAAAGTTTTTGAAAAAAATCAAACAATAAACCAATTATAGATGAACAAGAAATACTTTCCAAAAGACTTATGTGTCTAGTAGCCAAAGATTGTGCACTACATTCCCAGAAAAAAACAAACCAAAACAAAATATTATAAGAATTTCCAGAATGAAGACAGTGTCTTTTATATATAAAATTATATTCTTGATTTTAAAAAAACTCAACAATTCTTGTTAAGTATCTTTTTCATTGTTCTCTACAGTAAGTATAACAATGTTCTTACAGGTTCTGGGAAAACAGACACTACTTAAACTTTAATTTTCTTATTGTGGTTTTAGTCAATATTACAGCTTAAATATATATCCTCTATATTTTTCCTCAGTAGATTTTATTTTATTCTGTATCTCTCATGTTAAAGAATAATTTTTTTTTTAAAGATGGTTTCATAACTTGCTTTTCAAATATATGCATTTTTTCTGTTGCATATCTGCAAATTCTCATCTTGGTCCACCAGTAGAATGACTTAGAAATTATAAGGCATGTCTGTCAGGAGTTCTGCCTCTTTTTATTCTAGTCTCGGCGTCATGTCTTCTGAGTGATTCTTGTGGGACCTGGGTTTCCACAGGTCATTTTTAGGCTCAGAGATACTTTTTCTTTCAAATGTAAAGGGAAGAACTGTGGAATTAATGTAGCTGTGAAGATATGCCCACTCCAGTATAAAGTCTTTGAAGCCATAGATGAGAAATCTTCTGTAGAAAAGAGAAGAAAAGATTTTTTTCTGAAATGTGCTTCAAGAAACACAGAGTCTTTGGATAACTCTGCCTTCTCTTCTTGCAGACCAATTAACTCTGAGATGTAGAAAGAAACTGTGTTCAATCTTCCTTCAGGTGTGTTACATTTGTTTTCCTAAAGTATGTCCTAAATCTTTGCCTCTATGATGCATCTGTGGGCTCCTTCAGAAACAAGTGATTCCTTTGCAAATCTTGGAATGATACTGTAGACTAAAAGACAGAAATATTAATTTCAAGGGGCAGAAGGTGAGGGATGAGCATAAAAAATTTAATTTCAGAAATCTCAAAAGTCTGCTTTGTATAAACTCATTTAATTTTTCCTTTTTTCCCCCCATTCTTATTTGCAGATGGCTCCACTTCCAAATTTCCTTTATTAAGTTTAGAAGATGAACAAACTGAAGAGAAACATAATTGAAAATGTTATACTTCCTCTAGTTTCATGCACCAGTCTTTGAGCCTGTAGCAAAATCCTGCATCATGAATCTTCCCTGTGGTTCATGGAAACATTTTTAGAACCATAAAGCAAAACCCTTCAAAGTTAGTGGTCATCTGTCACTTTATTTCCATGCACCATTAATCATTGCCTTGGGGAGGCCCTACCAGCCTGACTGATGTTCGACGGCCTTGGCTTTGATTTTGTGTAGTTCATTGTTCCTTCTTAAAAGTGCATAGGAGATTCATGGTATAAAAAACTCCAATCTCACTGCTTTGAGCTAGAACAATGTTTCAGTTACTTTATAAAATAAATACCAATTGATAAAAGCAATAAATAAACTGGACATTATTGTTATATGTTTCTATCTTATTTGAACCATAAAATCCAATTTACCATTTATGTTTTCAAATTAAACTTAGGAAGTGAGAGCATCTTCAATCACAACTGCTCATGTTCTGTGGCCAGCATGAAGCCTGAAACTCTATTTTCTTATCTAAAATATGACTGGTGTCTAAGAAAGACCCTTTGACAGCTGTCAGTGAAAATTAAAAGTCCTTGACAACCATGCCCTTGTTTATTTCAGCAGTAGTGACATGGTTCAAAGAAGATTAGGTCCAGTAAATATGGCTTGAAAATATGACAACTTTGTTAGGATTGCTTCACATGTCCTAACGGAGGCAAACCTGTGACCTTTAGACATGAAGACACAATATATTGCTTTCTGTATACTTGATATGGCTTTTTTTAAGTTTGAATGAGTAAAAAATAAATCTGCCTGAACACCTTTATGTGAAACTCCTCTGTGAACTGTAATGAATGTTGTTCACTGTCATAATCTAGGCGAATGGGCTTGAAAACCATGAGATAATTCATGTTTAGTGACTGCATGAAGTTTTACACTCTGAATAAAAAATTATAAAAGGATCTTGCCATAAAAATCAAGGGCCTCTGTATGAACCATGGCCTTTATACACCTCCTCCCCAGGAACACAGAAAACAGGATTCTATTAAGTACTGCAAAATCTATGAATTAGTTATTTTGAGCACCAGGTTGTAGTTCTGGCTTTGCAGACTCCCCTAAGCAGAAATAAAACACAGTGTTCTATTACTCAGAATGAATGCATAATTTACAGTCTTGCATTGACTTCACACCTCTTGGTTCTTTCAGTCAAAAGCATGAACCAGTCTGAGCCTTCTCACAAAACTTAATGCAGACATATCCACGGAGAGGTGGCCAGAGGTAGAAACAAGTCATGACAAAGCAGGGCAAGATCCTGTAGCTCAGTGAACAGTGAGAGGAAGTGAGCATTGATGGTTCTATTCTAGCAACATAAAAGAACCTGCATTAATTAAATATTTACTTTGATATCTTTTTTTCTCCATTTTATTATAGTGACATCAAAACTAGCATATTAGATGAATCCTTTAATTTCAAAAATCTGCTTTATCCAGAAAGGAATTTTTTTAACCTCGTCTCACCCTCTTCTTTATGGCCTTTCCAGCTCTCCACTGTTAGGAAGTGTTTCTAGTGTTTCTAGTATTTCATTGGTCAGAGTCATCCAAAATACAATTAGAATATCCAGTGGTTTTAAAAGTAATGATGTCTTTCTGAAAATCTCCAAATACAGAATGTCTCAGAATCTCAATAAATCAAGGTAAATCAGAAAAAAATACTCCTGTCTTTGCTATTGTATATATTTTTGTTTTAGCTATATGTTTTCAGCCAGTATCTCTAAATATTGTAAAACTAAGCACATGTAAAAATATCCAAACCATTTTCCTAAATTCACAATAGTAAGTAAAGTCACTTTTTAAGGCAAGCCATATTGTTATCTCTACTTTTAACGTCATAAAGAGTGGGGTTATATTTTGGAGACATTGCATTGAAAGCCTTCTTTAGTCTTTCTCCACGTATTTCAGAAAAAGCAGTTTAACAAATGCCTCTAACTTTCTCATACTGAGGCTTTAAGAAAGTGAGAGGTTATTTGAAATACAGAAAGGACAGGAGTGATTACAGCTATTACATTTGAGCTCACATTAAAAAAATACATTGTTCAAGTATAGTGGTGAATCAGCTGAAAACAAGGTTTCTGCTTAGAGGTATTCATCACATGCTTAGGGATCCTTATAAGCAAAATGATGAAGAAAATAGGTTCTCAATAAAATGTATGGATGCATTATCCCCAAAATACTGAATTGTTTTTCCAACACTCTATTTTCCTATAACATCTTCAGCACGTACATTGACTGGAGGTAATAATTTATCATTGACTCGAGATTTATTGTAAGAATATGTGATTTTGCCAAATTAGGGTGCTTATGACCTTAACATGTATGGCTAATAGAACAGTTTGTCTTTAGAAGTTTAGTTAACTTCATGAGTGTTCACAGACTGAAAAGAATCCCTCAGATTTTTCTCTCTTCCTCACAGGCACCTTCCTTAGATGCTCACTCGTTCATTGTTTCAATAAAGTCTCATCTTCATTTTAAGCCTTCATACAAAAATAATTTTAAGCATTTCTTTACTGATGTCACTGTCTTTGATTTTTGGCTTTTAATCTGCTTCTGCACTGCAAAGCAGATAGTACAATTGTTTCAACACAATAACTGACATCTCTTT
This sequence comes from Molothrus aeneus, assembly GCF_037042795.1. NCBI lineage: Eukaryota > Metazoa > Chordata > Aves > Passeriformes > Icteridae > Molothrus > Molothrus aeneus. The sequence goes on along the minus strand of NC_089647.1, from coordinate 32,237,148 downwards.
AAATACTCTATAAACAGTTTGTTCACCTCCCCAGTAGGTGTATCTTTTCTGCAGGATACAGGGTAGCTGCGGTATCACCACTGCTGGACACCTTCAAGACCTGGCTTTTTTGGGAGGCTTGAACAGCTGCCCATTTTATCCAACACTGCAATGGCTGTTGCCTGCCACTGATGGCTAAAGGCATGTTCATCTACCTCTCTGTGACCAAATTAGCCAGGTAATTCAGTTGGTTTGTCTCCCTGAGCTACGTACTACTGGTGAAGAGGGGTGGGATTTACCTGAGCAATTCACTGAGTTAAATTTTGGAGGCTAATCTGGAAGACTCTGAATCCTCTTTTGACCGTAAATTGTAGGAATATCAGGCAGGCAAAATATCCAACTTTGACCCTTGAAACTTCGGTGTTGTGGATATTTCCTATATCTTCAGCTACATCTATGTAACTATTCAACATCCCTTGCCTTTGGATTCCTGTATTCCTGTATTCCTAGGACAAGGAAACAGCCCCAGGCTACAGGGCTTCATGGAAAGTGTTATAAAGCACTGGAACAGGCTGCCCAGGGAACTGATGAACTTATCATCCCTGGAAGTGTTTAAAAGACATGAGATGTGGCACTTGGTGACATGGTTTAGAGGAGGTATTGGTAGTGTTGGATTAGCAGCTGGACTTGATGATCTTAGAAGTCTTTCCCAACATAAACAATCCTATTATTCTATCATTGTGTATAATAACAGCCAGAAATTTACTGCAGAAGTGCCAAGGTTGTCACACCATAAGACTGTCACAGAGCTAACAATCAGTAGCAGAAGGAGAATGATTCTCAACATTTGGAAGGAGCAATACTTTCTCTTGCTTGTCTCTCCTTTGGTCAGGTCTCAGAAAATAAACTTTTGCATATTTTTAAATTTATTTTTTTTAAAAATCAGAAATTCCTACAGCATCTTGTAAACATACCCAAAAAATTTAGGTTTTGTGGTAGAGTCCTACTGGTCAGATGGTTAAAGAGTTTATAGATAATGGCTTTTCTGACCATTTTTTTTTTCCCAGTAGGCACAGTGATCAGTTATGAGACCTTAATCTTTCTGGCAATCAGAGTCACAACACATGGCATAAAATTTCAGTGATATCAAGTGGGTTGAGAGAAAAGCAGACTGGAAGTTATCTGGAACAGCTACAAGAACTTAACACCTCAGGGAAAGTCATGAAAATTATAAAAACTGGTGCCACTTGCAAATACATTTACCAGGGATTTGCTACCATGTCAGTGTCTGGGGACAAACTGAGAAGCTTCCCAGTTTTAAAGCTTTGTGTGTTCCTGGCTGCTTGGCATGCTGACTGTGGCATAAAACCTATCTGTAGATCTTTCTGCCCAAGTTCTCATAAACCCTGAAGACAGCACTTTTCCAGATGATGGTGCTTATGCCCCACAGATGGCATCCATTATACCATAATAATTCTTGTCTGATTTATTTCTTATTCATCTGGCAATTCATTCAATGTAAACTTCAGAATTTTGGTAAACAAGTTATTATCTTTTAGTCTGTCATGGAAAATTTGTTTCAGTTCCCTGGACAATCCATTAATTTGGACAGTATTCATGCTCGTAACATTAAACATTCAAGATAATATGATTCCCCATGAGCTACCTCAGAAGCCTCAGAAGCCTATGAGGATTAGCATTTTTTAGCAGCTTTCTCCACATAGACTAACAATTTCTCTCATATATTTCCTAAATTTCATATACAAATCATTAGGACAGCAACATTGTTTTGAAGCTTAAATGTGTCTGGGCTGCAGCAAATACTGTAGGTCCCCTCCCATCCCTGTGTGCATCCAGCAGAGCAGAATTCATGCAGCCACAGGAATAATCATGTTTCCTGCAGAGCAGTCTCCACAACACAAAACTTCTTTAAAAATATCAACAGATGAATAACTTGCAGCTTTGCTGTGAAAAAGCCCTCAGTAAATGTCACAACATGCAACTGGTGCTTCAAAAATGAAATATAACAGCATTTGCCTGTGTTCTCAGCAATTTCCTAAATAACCCAGTGGAAAATGATGTGGGATACTAATATAGTGGTGTTTCCTTATCAAAGTTGTTCTGTGTCTTCAAAAGATGCTACATAATTTCCCCAAAGCAGACAGAAATAGAATCTAAATAAGATTTCGATTTCCTTGATTTCCCCTCTTTCGTCCTAATTACAGGGTTTTGTTTCTTTGTTTCTTTGGATTTTTCCTAAATTTTTTTTATGTAAGGATTGATGTGAAAAGCTCATGCCAACACTAGTGAGAATTTCAAAAAGTACACAAGTAGCAGAACTAACAAAAGATGATTTCAGGTAGATTATGCCACAGCTTAGTTGATTTTCCTATCATGACTACAGTATCTCCAGCAATTCCAGTACCTTTTTTCTCTTTTCTGTTAGCACTCACTGAAAACCTCTGATCCTCAACAATGTCCCTCGTGCAGTGACACAGCAAATGTTACAAAAGGCTGTGAGAAATGAATATGTTGATAGGTCAGCTTATATAACCGGTTTAATAGGAGAGAAAAAGAATCTAAGCATTTAGCTCCTTTTTCAACTTTTTCCTCATTGCGGGCATTTGGGGAGGAATAAAAATAGAGATAGATGATCTTGTATCTTTCTTCTCAGCTGCACTTTCCCCCCAGACTAAAAATGTATTAACTCTGCACTTTCAGAGATTCATTGAATGGTTTGGGTTGGAAGGAACTTTAAAGATCATCTAGTTCCAAACCCCTGCCCTGGGCAGGGACACCTCACCCCAGATGAGTTTGTTCAAACTGAGCACACTGTGTGATCCTAGAGAGGAGACAGACCCTGAACAGACAGTGCAATTGCACAGGTCACAGGCACACAGTTTGTGGTAATTGGGAGTGGGGCTGCAGCCAAGCCTCATCCGCATGGGCTACAGCTGTGAAAAGCAGGAGAACAGCATTGGAGGTAATGAGACCTGGAATGCCCAGGGCACTGAGCCTCATCCACAATGGGTGCAGCTGTGCAGGGCAGGTGAGCAGCATTGAAGGTAATGAGACAGGGAGTGCCCAGGTGCACTGACCAATCTCAAAGGGAACAGAGGGCACACAGGTGCAATGCATGAACAATCAGGGTTATAAAAGGTTGGGCTAAAGAATAAGAAGGGCAGATGCTTGAAAACCTTTGATATGATGTTACTCTGTATGGGCTGATGCTTTCTGAAACTGTATAGTGATACTCTGTGTGTCATGGCTGTCTTGTCAGTGACATAAGCTGTGGCAACAAGTCACATTTCCCATTGCCCAGTAGCAAATACTTGATTCATTTGTCCATCTCCTGTAGCTATTCTTATAATTTTTTTTCATGCTGAAATCAGAGAGTTGAACATTATGAGCTATGCTGCGCTAAAAGGTAGACAAGGATTGATGGAGAAAAGCCAATTGTATGTGATTCAACAAGGTGAAGTCCCAGGTCCTGCTGTTGGGTCAAAACTACCCCAGGCAGTGCTAAAGGTTGGGGACAGAGTGGCTGGAAAGCTGTCTAGCAGAAAAGGACCTGGGGATGCTGGTCAACAGTAGAAGAACTTAAGCCAGCATGTGCCCAGGTATCCAAAAAGGCCAATGGCATTCTGGCCTGTATCAGCAATACTATGGCCAGTAGGACCAGGGCAATGATCACCTGCATGTCATTGGCACCTTGAGTTCTATGTTTATTTCTGGGCCACTCCCCACAACAAAGTCACTGAGATGCTGGAGTGTGTGCAGAGAAGGGCAAAATAGCTGGGGAAGGGTCTGGAGCACAAGTCTGATGAGGAGTGGCTGAGTGAGCTGGGGGTGCTTAGCCTGAAGAAATGGATGCTCGGGGGACAGCTTACACTCTACAGCTGCCTGAAAGGAGGTTGTAGCCAGGTGGGGTTGGTCTGTTCTCCCAGGTAACAAGTGATAGGACAACAAAAAATGGCCTCAAACTGTGCCAGGGGAGGTTGAGATTGGATATGATTAGGAAAAGCTTTTTGTTATGAAGCATTAGAACAGACTGTCCAGGGCAGTGATGGAGTCATCATCCCCTGAAATGGAAAAAAAAAAAGTGCAGATATGGCACCCAGGGACACTGAGCGTGGTGGTAGTTACATGTTGGTGATTGGAATAGTGATCCTAAATGTCTTTTTCAACCTTAGCAATTCTATGATTGCATGATTCTATGAGGAACACATTTTTTCACCACTCATTTCCAAGACATTTGCCTTACTGAGTTTTAGAAGAACTTCCAGATAATATCCTAAGAGGGAAGGAGAAAATCTGAAGTAGTGTAGTTGTTTCCATTTCTGCTCTTTAAGAATATGCCTTAGTTTAGGATGGCTTGGGGTTTTATTTTCTTTCAGTTTTGCGTTCTTTTTTTGGCAAATATCTGGGAACTTCACAGCTCAGTGCTGATCCTGAAATAGTTCAAACCCACTGTTTTACATGAATCCCAGTTCCTAATACAGACTCTGTCACTTCTCCCTGAAGTTCTCATTTATTACATCAGTTTGGTGTTTGGCGGGTTTTAGTCAAAGAATCACTGGGAGCTACTCTCAAGTGTGGAGCTGATGTCTAATTGAGAGTGTTCAGGAAAGCAGTCAGTGCAGAGTGTTGTATTTTTGTTATGACAGTGTTTATTTTACATTGAAAGACTGTAACTAAAAGAAAATAAAAATGGCAAAAAGTCAGACAATCTGAGGTTCTTGCCTGCAAACAGCTATGTGTGTGAGGAGATAGAAGTACAATATTAGGTTAGGTGCTTGCCTATTAGTACAAAGCAAAAAGACCTGGACTTCAAAGAGAAATCCAACCAGGATACTTGACGTCAGCACTAGCTCTATTACTGGAATATATACTAAAAATACTAAATAATAATACAAATTAAAAGGGGGGGGGGGGAAAGAATTAATCTTGGATCTGTCATTTAGTGTACGAACTTCTTAGTTAAAGAAACAATTAGTGTGTTCAATAAGTTTAACAGGGAGTGTTAGGAACTTTCAAAGGAGATAAAGGTAAGTTGGAAAGCGCATGCAGTTACCAGATGCAGAAGCTATCTAAAGCCAACACATATAATTTCCTTTTTATGAGATCTTATCTGTTTTGCAAATAGATGTCCTGAAGGCATGGTGCAGACAATGATCTATAAATGATATTTAATTATTGCTAAGATCATTTACGGAAACACACATGTCCTAAGGGAATTTCATCCTTTGTGCCAAAAGGGAGAAGCCTTTATGCAGGAGAAGGACCAGTTTCATGTCCATGTTCCCTTCTAAGGAAGAATATCTTGCATCATCATACTGCAGTACCCAGAAGAAGCAGCATTATTGTACATGGGACAGCAGCAGAATCCCCAAACCCCAGGTCTATATTAGCCATGGTGCAGCAGGGCAGCTCTTCTCTATATCAGGATGGCCTGTCCTCAGAGGTGTGTCTTGGGCATATTGAGCCATGGCTGTTCAAGCCTTTTCTGGGCAAATACGGGCTGTCCCAAAATCGAGCAGGTGTATTATGGTGATGGAGAAAAAAGCAAATTCATCCTCTTTCATCGAGTTTATTATTTCAGACTTAAAGCTAACATGAATTCCACTTGACAGCAAATGACAGTGGTCCTAGTTTTTCTGAGTATTGGTGAGATTTGGACATTGTTCCTCATAGCATCCTCTGGACAAGTTGTCCAGCTGCAGGGTGAGGGAGCTCACTGTGTGCTGCATGAAGAATTGGCTCAAAGGCACAGTTCACGGGGTTGTACTCAATGGGGAAAATATTGATGAGCTTGATGAATAATCAGAACAAAACTGAAAAAGTGAAAATTTATTTTACTCTTCTTGAACCTGTATTGCAGTAGGTAGAGCTTTTCAATCTACTGGTCATGTGGCTTCTGAAGTAATATTCCTTTTGTCTACACAAGTTGCTACTAATCTTCTGCATTTTGTTCCAAATATCTTCCTGTATTTTCTATGATACATTCTTTCAATATGTTTTTCACTTCCAAAGCACTGAAGTTCTCAGAAACCTGCATGGTGTAGTTTATTTCTCAGGGCTTCAAGAGATATTGAGAGAAATATCTCTAAATAATAATACAATCACTGTTCATCAGGTTATTGGCTCAGACATAAACACAGATGAAAACAAATCTTTGGTGAGCTTTGTTACTGAAGTCCACTGCATTTCATGTTCCCTTGATTGGTAGTAATCACATGCAGTGTCAGTTTCTGAATCTTTTGTTTGAACAGTGCTCACACCTAGAGGAAGAAACATATCTAAAAGAGAAATTAATGAAAATATATCCCTTCTTGGGTGTGGTATAGGCCCTTTAAATTTTATTATAAAGCTATTGTCTTCTGATTTTATGCTTAGTGTTATGTCCTCAGCAAAAACATCTTTTCCATATCATCTGCAGTTCTGATTATAAGCATGATGAAGTAGCAGTGAAAAGCGTGTGTCGTGCACTTCCTTGAACAAAGATTCCTGCAGTCATACCCTGTCATCTTGCGCTGTGGATGTTGCTTTTATCCCTCTCTTACAAAGGGCATATGCTCCCTCTGTGTATTATGGATATAATCTAAAGCCCACTAAAATGGAAAAACTCTCACTTGGCTTCATAGACATCCTATATCTATAAAGAGAAAACTAACTACAAAGGAAAATGGCTTTATGTGTTCATTTTTGTGCAGATATAAAATGTCCACAATTCCAGATTGTATCTTCATTTTCATTTCTTCATTGAAAGGTGTGGGTTTCAAACTAAAATGATATATGCTGCCCTTTTTTATTTGCATGGTGAACCTATTTGCTATTTCTGGTCTAAGCTAAGAGACAGAATGGAAAAGACAGAAAAAAAGCTGTTTACAGAAGCTGCTCCTTTGCTAGTACAGCCTGGAAACCTTTGCCCATCAGTACATGTTTATTGGTAGAAACTGCTTGGCTGTGTGTTGCTGGGAGTTAGCATCCCTGGCAGAAATGAGAGGCCTGGCTCTCATTCAAGACGTACAACAACAGAAGTCAGTCTCCTCTGCACGTTTTGGTCAATAGGGTAGAAAATGCACTAAATTATGAAGAATTTTGCCCTAGAAGGTCTGCCATAGACTAGACTCTCCTGGACAGAGGCTGACCAAACTGCTGTGTTTGGACTTCAGTCCACTGTGTAGCTTTCATGTTCTCCAGATCTCAGCAGGCTCCAGGAACCATCTCTAGCTGACCTGCAGCCTGTTTTGGGTAGGCACTTGGGATGCTATCTCTGGATGAACTGGGATGCTGTGCCCCAGCCCACAAATTTCTCATGTCTGGAAATGACCACAGAGTCTACACAGTTTTATTGAATCTCCAACTCTCTAGAAGCTTTGGTTTTACACTTCAGCTCTGAATGACTGAAATGGAAAGGACAAAAAGATTTTGCAAAATCTTCTGAAAAAAACCCTTCCTTCCTTCAAAGCTATCAGAAAATATGTACACATCTGGGGAACAATAATCAATAATAAACTCCTTGCCTGCAGTTCCTTGCCTTAATTTCCTTACTGCTGTGATGTGTTCAGCAGCTGTGACTACAATCCAACAAGCAATCTCTAATATTGCCTTATGCAAGGGTCTATTTCTCTAAATCATGGATACTATCTGCTTTTCATAGAGCTCAGTTTTTCTCAGCTAATCGAATAATGAAATAAAAGCCTAATCTGTAAAATCATCCTTATATCACTCTGTATTAAATATTTTTTTCATTGGTTCCTGAGAAGTTCTGAGCTTTCTTTTCACTCAGAATTTTTTAAGCTCTAATACAAATATAAAATATGTACTTTATTGGGAGGATTTTTTCAGCCCTTCTAGATGTATTGAGCTTTCATATTTTTACATGGAATTCACCCAATTTGCCATCTCAGTATTTCTAAGGAGTCACTATGGCTTAACACCCTCACATTACTCTTGGACTGCAGACATCACATAGTCATGATTGAAAACAGTGGGTTGCTGCAAGGCTTGTTCAGGCATTTAAATCATGAACTTCCCCAAAATATTGGAATCAGAAATAAATTTTATAAAGCTTGCCACAGGTATGAAAACCTAGAGTAATACTTTTAGAATATTTTTGGTTAAAGTCAGTCTTTAGATGTAGGCAAAAGAAGTTGAATGATTTACAATAGTTTCAGATCTAAGTGACAAACAAAAGGAATGGAAAGAAGATTTTAAGTGCAATGTCCTGCTGATGATTTTCTAGTTCCCAGTCAGGGGTATAGCTGATGCTTTGTTTTGACCTCAGTGTAGCATTTAGAGCAGGTAAAAAATAAACACATAGTTTATTGAAAGCAAAATTTCATCATGACAATATAGTATAATTACCTTTCTTCTATGAAGTTTATCTCCTCAGATGCTGGCAAATGCTTTCCATACAATGCACCCTAATTTAAAGATTTTTTTATATAAGTAAAGAAGTAGTTTGTGTAAATTAGCTTTAGAGGCTAAAATATAGCATATATTTTTTCCAGAATAGAACTGTATTGACCTTGGATTGGTTTCAGATTGAAAACATTGATGGCACAGTGCTACAGACAATCATCCTTCTCTAAAGCAAGGAAACACTGGGAAACTTAGAAAAATGCCTTCACAGAAGGAATGCATAGACTTGAGTAGTATCTATTGAAGTTTTACCTCTTTTTTACAACTGTTTTTCCAAAAATATGAAAGCTATAAAAAGAAAATGAAACTTACTCTTTCTCATAAATCTACAAGAGAATTAAAAAAAAACCCCATAAATCACCCCACCAGAAAAACAGCTTAGAGCAAGATGGACTGGCAAATAGGAAAAATGCAAAAGTTTTTTATAAGAATATTGGAAAAACTGAATTTTGATGGGTTCCTGTTAACATTTTTGCTTCCTTATTCTCTTGGCCCACTTCTACAGTATGCTTAATGACTGCACCTGCAGTTTCAGTTACAGCAGAGATCTCTGCTCATGGAGGTACAATCCCATTTTTTGGGGTATTTTTGGGATATTCATGGCTAACAGTGCTGGGACCCCTGTATTGGAGAAACCAATTCACAGTACCAGATGTTTTTGTATATCCCATCGACCACCACTGCAACTGCTTTCAATTCCTAGGTGTGTAGCACAGCTCTCAGTGCATGGGCAAACTTTGAGCCCAGACACATCACCATGCCCTGAAGAATGAGCACCCTAAATAAATAGCTTCTGGTCCCCTACAAAACCTCTGTTATTCAGGTTTTGATGGAGTGATTGTAGGCTACACCTTTAGGACACGAGCTTACTGGTACTTGAATGAAAAAGTACCTCAAACAAATCATAGTCAACAGACTAGCAACAAAAGGTCAGACAAGCTTGCCTTTCATACTAAAGGATAACAACTATCCTCCTGGGAGCTGATGGCTGTTCAGTTTTTTAGGAACGAGCTGCTTCACCTAAGAAGCCTTCCTTCCTTGTTATATCTTTAACAGAACCTCATCTTAATCTTCCTAGATCTAGCAGTGCATCCTGCCTGTGTCCACACTTTATATCAGGGCAATACCAGATTATCCACCCTTCTCCTTTTCCCCATATCTCAGCTTCCATGCAGAAGAAGCCCAGACTCAAAAGACTTGCAAGAGACTTCAAGCTGGACAGCATAACACTGTCTCTGAGGTGTCCTTGATATAGATCTACTTTCAGGGAACTTTAGGAGAAATGAGATGAAAGGCAATGCTGTGCCTCACCTAACTCTCTGACTCTGAGCTGGGACACAGATAGTTAAATTCCTGTGTTGGTTAACATGCCCTTTGGCCATTTCATTAAAAAGCTAAGCCAGCTGCTTTTCTGCTTAGTCTATATACTATATATAATTTATATACAATTAACTGAATGTGTCCTAACAAGAAGTAATGCATTTGCCATTTGACTGTAAAAGGTCACAGGTCATAAATTTGACTTAAGATAACTAGGCTACTCTATCATTAAATCTCATTGAAGATTGATTTATGTTTAATATAAGGAAGTTGTTAATCAGACTCCTGTGGTTTAGGGGGTTGGGGATTTTTTGCTTGTTTATTTTCTTGTTGTCTTTTTTGTTGGTTGTTTTTGTTGTTGGTTGTTGTTGTTGTGCTGTGGCTTTTATTTCATCAGAGAACCTGCTGCCAAGAATGATTCATTTATCATGAGATCTTTAGAGTGGCAGTGTCTCATTTCTCTTCCTTGCCAATATGCATAAGTCATCTTGCAACTCACTTGGAGCATGAATCAGTGGGCAATAGACACTGTAGTGATGCTGTGTGGAAACGAAAAATGTATTGGGCATGCTCAGTGAATGGTTTTCATGCAACTGTGAGCAGACAAATCAGGCAAGACACTTGATTAAACAGCACAAGTGTGCACTACAAAGCAAATTATGATAAATTGCTAGTATTGATTACTTTTAACCAGACAGATGAGATTGTCTGGTGTTTAAACTTAGGAATGCAGCCAAAAGATACCTTGACCTCACCTCTGCACTGGGAACCAATACAAAGTTAATTGGAGCTGTCGTTCAGGTAGAAGTCACAATTATGTTACATGTTTATTGATTTAATTGATTTATTAATTTAAGAGCCAGCTACAAACTAGATGCATTCTTCACTCATACATGCTTTTTGCTGTTTAGTTTTTAATGCAGAAAAACATCCAGGATGTTGATAGTCTCTTTTTAATGCCTGCAATATAGTACATTTTCATTTGAATTAATGCACTTCTGATCAGCAATAAACTTTTTTAGCTTGGGTTTGTGATCACATTTTCCCTTGTTTTAATTCAGTTTTTATTTTCCTAAGTTGCTTGTGCTGCTGAATTCACAAGTTGAATTCACCTAACCATCTAGGATTTGGAGTCTCTCCATTTTGTGGCATTTGCAACATTCATTGTGAATTTGCAAATACAGTGTTAATATCACAGATAAGTTGCACTCTAAACAAAGCATATACTCCCCTGAATGCTCAGCACTATTGAGCAGCTGTTTCTCTTCTGGTTTTGTCAAAAGAACTGATCACTTGTGACTGATGGCTAGATATCTGGTCAGTGTGGATGCAGAAACTTCAGTGTAGGTGGCAGAGTTTGCTCTTACAAATCTCTTCCATATGCATATATATGCAAATGCACACACCTAATGTTGTGCTAAAAGGATTTTTTTTTTTGTTCCACAGTAATTTCAATCATCAGAATGCAGCAACTCTGCCTCCAGAACAAGAGAATTTCTGGATCTCCACAAACCACATTTTTTCCCCCCATGATCATAGAAAAAGAAACTAAAATCCCAAAAACCGAAACAAATCCAGCATTAAAATAAATGATTGTAGGGGAGATCCTACCCTAAAAGTCAGTTCAATAGAAATCTATAACTAAGATTCTAAAAATTCTAGCTCGAAAAAGAGTGTCAAAAGAGCATTAAAAAATTGTAAATATTTTCCACCTTCTTTTTTTCAGCTCAGTCTTGTACTATAATGTATAAACATTGAATAATAGAATTGTATTGGAAAAGACCTTTTAGATCATCACCAACCCTTAACCCAGCTCTGCCAAGCCCACCACTAAACCATGTGCCACATCAACACCTCTTTAAATACTCCAGGGATGGTGACTTAAGCACTTCCTTGGGCTTCCAGTGTTTGACCCTTTCCATGAAGATGTTTTTCCTGCTATGCACTCTAAACCTCTCCTGGTGCAATTTGAGGCTGTTCCCTCTTGTCATGTCACTTGCTACCTTGGAGAAGAGACCAATCCCTGCCTGGCTACAAACTCCTTTCAGATTGTTATAGAGGGAGATAAGATCTCCCCTCAGCCTCCTTTTCTTCAGGCTAAAGAAACCCAGCTCCCTCAGCTGCTCTTCATAAGACTTGTTCTCTCTCCATAATGTATTGCTTTACATAATTTAATGCTTGAACGACAAAAAAAAACCAACGAAAATAATGCTACTCCTAGAAACCTACACAATTTCTCCCTCTTTTTCTGACTGTGCTTCCCCTATTAAAATACATCACAGCTGTGGGTGTGAAGAAATAATTCAGATTTTCAAAACAAATCTCCTGATTTTTTTAATATGGGGTGGTGTTGGTTGTAGGTTTTTTTCTTAGTCTTTTTTTATCCACTTCTTTTCCCTGCTCCCTTTTTCTCCTCTCACTTGTGGCTCTACTGAAAGTAGAGCTTGGCAATTATATTGCTAAAACTTGTAGTAATGCAGTATTCAGCCCTGGTGTACTGACAATTTTAAGGTTCAATCTCTTGAGAATTGTCAGGGTTAGAAATACACTTTCTGAGCTGGGAATTTCAGCTTTTCAGCCACATCAAGTGCTATGCAGCATTTATGTAGAGACCTGGCAGATGATGAAATATTGAACCTTAAAACAGTAGTGACATTTTGATTTATATTAGAAAGGACTTATCCTTTTCTGTTTCCAATTCCTCACCAGCATCTTTCTGTTGACTTCTGTATTTACATCAGAAAGATAGACTAAAATGTGGTGTAAATAGTTTTAAGTGTTTTCCACAGGATTTAATAAAAAACAAGTCCTTTTTTTTTCTCATGGAGAGTTAAGTTAGATGCAGGATATCAAGGTAGACTGGATTTTATAGGCATAAAACCACAAATTATTTTCCAATACCTTTTTTAAAGACTCAATAAAAATATTATAAACCAGATTTTATATAAAATGTGAAGCTTAAGCAAATTGCAGGATGGCATTATAAAACTTTTTACTGGAAGAATTTTGGTCTGGCCAGCATAATTCACTGGGCCATTTCAAATTTGCTGTAATGAAACTTTTATGTCATCACATAACATTGTCTTCTGTATAAAGAGACAGACCTGTAAAACAGTTTAAGCTATTCTAGCTTACAAGCTACCCTTGTAAAGGATTATAGGCCCTATATATCTGTAGTGAGTGTTATATAATTTTATTATTTTGTATCTAATAATTTTGTGAGGGTTTCAATATTAGATCAAGGCAAAAATCCAGTTTAGAAGATTTTTTCCTGAATTCATATATCCCAAGATACTTTTGAGCTACTTTGAAAACTGAATACACACATCCTCTTATTTCTCTGTTTGCAAGTGGGATGGAAAAAAAAAAATATCTAATCTGGCAACAAAAGGTAGGAAAAAATACTTAAAGACAGGCCTCCAGTTCACTTCTGCATCTTTTGATATGGAGTAATTGTATATTTTCATCTCTTGGACATATGACTTCACCTTCATAGATTGTTTTTCTTCCCATCTTAAGTCTCTTCCATCTGTCCAAGTGTTCATAGGGCTCATTCTCTGTTGGGGTCTTTACCACAAAAATTGGTAAAAAATTATTCCCATTGTCTCTATCAATGTGAAATAATGACCAAGATCGCAGCCTGTCTAGCAAGATAAAATTTAATGTGGTAGGACCAAACTCATTTAGGGTGAATGTCTCATATCTTGGCTTGATTAAATGCTTTTCAAAAAGAACAATGATTTCCTATTGATTCACTGTTTGCAAACATAATTATAGTAGTAAATAGGAAGGATCTGATGCCAAAGAAATTATTCTGATAACTCTGAGGGAATGATATACAAGATGAACTATCTGCATTGTTAAAAGTAGATATGTGTATCAGAGTTCCCATTTCAGTAATGTTAACATTAATAGACTACAGCAAATGCACTCTTATTTGCCCAATGGACAAGTGAATACAAATCTAACCTTTCATACTGAGTTTCAGTCTGTCATAGATATCTTTTATGAATCCAGATCATCTTTGATAGCATCTTATCTGACATCTAAATCTTTGCTGTTGCTGTTATCCTCAAGGCTAAATAATGCCTTCCACCTGCCCTGTCTCTTTTGATACTTGTTCCTCTTCAATTTGGTTTGCTTTTTAAATCTTCTTGTTGTGCAGAAAATTGTGTATCTGATGAGGTCTAGTATGTGTCATCATCTGTGAGCACGTGGCAGAACCAGTCAATGATGGCAGACTCCAGAGCAAGTAGATAATATAGTTTTAGCAGATAACTTTAAATTACTTTTTCAAAAATCTATTTGAGAAAGTCAGCCACAGTATGACTTCCAGAAAGTTTTGAAATATTAAAACATTTTGACACTCTGTTATATAAAGCTACAGACAGGGTGTTCTCTCAGTAGCATTTAACAAACATTAAGAGGCAGTTCATTCTCTGGAATGATGGCAAGGAAGGGTCATTTGGACCAAAATATCAAAACAGGTCTCATTCATTCAGCATTATAATTGCATGCTTCTAGTTCTTTCTTATAATCTCTTGAGCACAGAGGGGTCTCAGAAAAAATAATTGAAATCTGTAGAAGCACAGTACTGAACTGAATAACACTGATATAAAACCATCTAATAAAGGGGAGGGTCAGACCCATTCAAGGAGGCTTTGAACATTTTTAGCAGTGAAAACTCAGTACTCTCTACAGACAGAGATAATCATCAGAAATGGCAGAGGTCTTGAGAAATGTTTACTTGTTGTACACATTTCCTGTGAGTTTGTGCAATTATATGTTATATTCTAAGGCAAGGTCTCTGCCCTGAGGTCTTTGCCATCTGCTTTTCCTGTGTTTGCTCATGGAAACATCTGAACTGTCTCCTCCAGCAGCCAATGCCAGGGAAGAGTGTATATGGGCTGACCTTCAGCTGTGCTCTACTCATTATTTCCTTTCCCATTTTTATCCCTGCCATTTGCTGAAGTACCAGATATCATTTGGATGCTCTAGGCAGATTGCAGCCAAAGAGAGTAGGTGAAAATACTGGCAATATCATTGATCAGAATTGCCATTTTCCATATTTTGGATGACATGCTGAAAGATGAATGACTTTGATTTGAAAATATTCCAGTGTTGTTTACAAAACAGGGTCTCAGTATAGAGTACATGGCAGTAGTACATGGCATCTCTTGTGGGTTTTACAGTACTGGATCCCTTTTTCCTTCTGAGAGCCTAAGAATGGCTGTCTTTAGATAAGTGATGAAATTCAGAGACAATAAGGGTGTGCAGTCACCATATAGTTTTTATTTGATTTGAACTATTTGGATTTATTGCAATACTCCTGCAGTGAAGGGCTGGCACTTCAGATTTGCCAGAGTCCAATAGATTTTGTCCTGGATCTTTTAGAAATTGTACCCATAGGTTGTATAATGTTAAATATCAAATTTATTAATTTAAAGGTAGTTGTTGTTACAACGGATTTCTGATTTAGCAAGAATGATAAATTTTTTTTTTGATAACGTAATGCACAATCCATTAAAATTTCCCACTGGTCACTAAAACTTTGACAGCTTGTACATATAGATTTTTAAAAAGTTTTTATCTTTTTAATGGGAAGTATCATCAAGGTAAAACCTTGATGTATTAATTTTTTAAATTACTTTTTATAAATAAATTTATATTCAGTTGCAACTTCCTGATTTGACCAAACTAAACACTAGAGCCTTCACAATGATTTTGCTGTAGAGTTTTAATAATTGATAAGAATAATTTATGAGCTTGAAATCCATTGTTGCAACTCTTCTAAGTATAAGTAAAATAGAAAATATCTTTAGATATTATCTTTATTTTTCAATTAGTAAAAAGAATAAAAATATTTAAAGATTTGAAGCTTATCTGTTTACTTTCAGAAATGGAGATTGTGTGTAAAATTCCACCATTAACAGCTTGGCCTGTGATCTTATAGTGTCTTTAAATGCAAGATTTCTAATACTGTAGGGAAAAAAGTTTAAAAGAAAACCTCAGTGAAAAGAAATGAAAACCTATGCTGCATGTCTTTATCCTTAATAAATGTACTACTTCAGAGAGTATTTTCTGGGGACCTGCTGACAGTTTTCATGTGAGATAATTACAGATCAGAATGTATTATGCTGTTAACTTCAGCAGAGGGATTTTCTGTTTATTGATGCAGCTGGTAACACAGTCATAATAAAAGGTTATACGAAATATCTCACTTTATATTTTATAGAATCGTAGAATCATAAAAGGATTGTGTTGGAAGCAGCCTTAAAAATCATCTGGTTCCAACCTTCCTGCCAAGGGTGATGATGGCACCCAATATTTCAGTTTTTGGTTTTTTTTTAAATGCTGTTTGCTTGAATTTCAGGTTCATTAAAAATCTAATACAGTTAATGATATATGTGATATATGTCCCAATTATATCTCAATTTGATATGGTCCTTTCCATATGTAGAGAACATGCAAGACATACATGGAGAGAACATTCTAGGGAAGACCTATTTTCAGCTGCAGGATGGGATTAAGCAATCCTTTGTTTATAGCCTGTGTCCTGGCTTTAGTATGGCAATACGGAAAAACAATCAAGTCTGGTATGAGTATAGAATCTAGAATTGCAGCCAAACATGTGTCCCACATGTGTGGCAGGGTTGGGATAGGATGACTGACAGAAAGTTATAATTGCAATTTATGGAAGTAGGGATCATTCACAACTGCTGCTGGAGTTAATGGCATTGCTGCCATGCATGCATAATGCTCTAAACAGAATGGAATATCCTAAACCAAACCAAAATAGAGATAAGGAACATGAATTGCTAAATTGTCCATTTTGATTTTGTGTGTTGTTGTTGTTGTTGTTGTTTGGTTGGCTTTTTTGTTGTTGTTGTTAGGGATTTTTTATATGCCACCACTCAAGATGAGCTGGGAAAATATTTTCATTATGTCTCACATTGCTTTCTGCAGCTGCAGCAATGAACATGGCATGGAAAGAAATTGCTGTCCTCTAAGCCACTTTGAATAATGTGAAATAAACAAGCTGAATGACATTTTGAGCTTTTGCTTTGCTGTTTCTGAAGTACAGCTATTTTTCTGACATGACTGGAATGATTAGGAATGTGGTTGTAAATAAAAAAAAGTAATTCTTTAGTTTCTGAGAAACCAATTTTACTGATTCTTTACATTACACTTTACAACACATTCAGTGGAACTACAGAATGTCAAAGTGACAATCCTAAAACATTATCAAAATTTCTTTGATAAGTCCTTTGTCAGCAAAGTGTTAATGCTACATATGAAATCAAATTCTTCTTAAAATATTACACTCCCAACTGAGATGTTGCATCCAACTGAATACAGTCCAGATACGTGAAGATTTCCAGGAAACCCTAGATAGTATTCACAACCAGATGTTCACCTGGCTTTTCTTTGTTTCTCATTTGCTCCCAGACCATGACCAAAAGTTTGCTGGTGTCAGGAAAATCTTAACCCAGTTATGGTAGAAACATGTGGGAAAATATGCTAAATATTTGCAGTTGTTTGTTCATATTCAGTTATGCATTTGTAACTGCTATGAGAAGGCAACTAAAAATATGCTTGCACTTGTAATCCATGGGCTTCATTCTCTGATTTTACTTTTGAGGCTCAATGGAAGGGAAGGAAGACCACATCCTGCATCTACAAGGTGATCTAATCAATGCTAGTTGAAGGAAACTGTAAATATACAAGATAAAACTGGCCATGCAAGGTTATTTGATGGCCAGTACTTGAAGGAAAGTTCTGTGTGCACTGAGTACTTCCTGTCAGTGTATGCAACGTTTGTTGTCAATGCTGTATCAATGACTCCTGTTGAATCCATCGCATTTCTTTTCTGAATTAGTGTAGGCCCCTGCTATTATTTTGAGATTGTGGTTTCGAAGAACAATGGAGGAGTTTCCCTTTTCCTGAACGTCTAGAGATTTAAGTTCACCAAATGCTAACATCTCCATATGTCTTTTTATCAGTTGAGAAAGACAACGTTCCTGTGATGTCATCCTAGAGTCATTTTATAGTGTGTTCTGAGAAAACTGAAAGAAACTACTTTTCCCTATTGATGATAAAGAGAACACCTGGTCACCCTATTAGGCAGGGGCACATACTTTTCAGATGCCTCTAGTTAAGCAGGATTAATCTCTCCATCAGGGATTCATCCCTGAAAATGTTTAAAAGGTGTGTGGATGTGGCATTTGGGGACATGATTTAGTGATGAACACAGCATTGCTGGGTTAACAGCAGGGCTCAATGATATTAGATGGCTTTTCCATAAATGATTCTATGATATGCATCACACATATCTGATTGCTTAATAACTTTTAAGCAAATTTCATACTAATAGGGTTTTTTTCTGCACAGGAAGTTTTTTTTTAAATTTTTTTTTATTTGGTGCTCTCTGGAAACTGTTGCTTATAATTACTTTTCTGGAATCACAGACCATTGGTCTGTTATTTAAATTTGTACTGTGTTTTGTGGACAAAGCTGAAGTTGCAGCAGCTTTTTTCCCCTCTGTGACTGAAGAAGTTAAATGAGTACTGAGAAAAAGTAGAGGCACTGAAACATTCTATTACCACAAAGCCCATATGCTTGTGGTATAACAAGGAGCTGACCCTGAAAATTTGACACAAGTCTGTTGCAACCACTCTGCCTGATGCCACAGAAAAATAGAGAATTATGTATTTTTTAGAAAATACTATTTCACGGTTATATTGGTTTAAACTAGAGGTGGTAATGAGGATGGGAAATGAGACAAACTAGTGACTCAGCATTTTAAGTCTCAGAATTTTAAATAAAGGTGAGAAAGGGAGGAAGGGTAAAGAATGAAGTTTTGAATTACAAGGAAGAAAAAAATAGACAAGGATTTTCCAAAATCTTACCATTAAGAGTAGATGGGTTTGCTGGAAATCCCATCCAGACCTGTCCATTTATATTTTAACTTGATATAGTCCTTTTTAGAGCATTGCATGAAATTTTGCATTGAGACTTCTCAAGTTAAGTTGATGACTTACAACAGATGACTGCAACAGATTGACTGAGAGTTCTAAAATTTGACTTGGTTAGGGAGAAACTGCTATTATTTATTTGTATAAAACTGTATAACTTGGGGTGAGAGAATTTTTTTTCTCTAATGCTGCTAAAATCATAGAAATAAATTTTAGTCTTACATGATAGTTTCACTGATATTTACAAGAGTCTGACTGAAACCTCCTTGAAAAAGAAAGATTCCTTTTACATTTTTCTGCCATTTTACTACCTAATGTAGATTTTGATGAAAACACAATTATAGTGTAATTATGATTGTTATTTCTTAAATTATCAGTCTTTAGACTGCTGTGAAAAGAAAAACAGGAAAACAAAACCAAAATAGGAAAAGTAATGTGAAAAAAAATTAAGTCTCTCATTGTCTGTGCATCTATTAATTTATCTGAATACTAATAGCAGGATAGCAAGATATGTTCAGCACTTTGTGCATCAAACTGGGAAAAAATTCCTAGATCTAGGGTTTTGGAAGAACTCTGATGTTTGCTCTTTTATATTGTCAGTATATTTGAGGCTACCTGCTAGCCAACAATTTTTGAAGGTTTATGCAAAGAAGAGAAAGATGAGTTAGGTAGGAGGCAGAGTTCTGTAGAGTTCCGTAGAACTGTAGGAACCAAGAGGTGAGTGTTCCCCACAGACCTGATATTCTCAAAGTTCTGGTTTGTACCAGAGATATTTCCTCATGCTGAAGAACTGTTGATACAATATTTTCTGATCCTGCCTTTCTCCTTTTTCCTTAACTGACTTTTCTTAAGGGACATGTCATCTTTGTTCGGGCACATGGACTAAATGTCAAGGCTGGGCTAGCCTTTGCAAAAGTAAATTTCTAGTCAGTGACAGAGAGGAAGGATGTTTATTTGCTTTTACTTCCAATGAAAATTAAGAGTGGAAATAAGAAAAATATAAAGGATATATTTGAAAAGTGAATCTTTCATCCACATGTATATCATAAATAATAGAATCATAGAAAAGTAGGTCAAGTTACTCAAAGCCTTATTCAACCTGGTGTTGAACACTTCCAGGATGTGGCACCCCCAGCTTCTCTGGGTAACCTGGGAACATATAAGGAACTTTTTAGTCTTCTCCCTACTGATCTCATGGCAAGTTTCACTGAGATTTTCTACAAATGCACATAGCCTTTCTCACTTGCTTTCTCCACTTGGGCTTTATCCAGTGTCTCATGAGCAAGTGGCTTATGTTGCTACAATTGAGCTTCCTGGGGGATGGTGGGGGTCAGATGCTAAGAATGGTCTCGATGAGATGGAAATGAGTTTGCACTGAGCCCACTGGGTCAGAATATCCTTTACAACTTCAGCTGAAGACCAGTAATCAGCATAGTTGAATTTAAATTAGCTGTCTTAGGTAAAAGCCAATATCAGAAAAATCTCTTCTTAGTTCACCTCGATAACAAGAGTGTCCAGAAGTGTTTGGTGATCTAACTCTTATTTCATAAGCATTCACATAGGTTTAAAATTCACAAATTTACGAGATAGGTTGTTTTGTACTTGCGCTTGGAACACACCATCTTTTTAGGCTTTAAGGATATCTCAGAGTAGTGAGATATCTTAGATTTCCCTTACTTTATCTTAGCGATCTTAAGATCACTAAGATAAAGTAAGGGAAATGCAAATACCTGAGACCTTCACGTCTGGTTTATACTTCTAAGAAATTTTGACAGTCACTTCACATATTTTATTACATGTCATGTATCAAACAATGGATTTGGAACAATTTCCAAATGCTTCAGAAGTGACACTAGTATGGTATTTTGGGAGAATATAAGTTAGAATATCTCTGCACTGTTAGAGTTCTAAGAATCTGAAATATTAGTTATAAAATATTATATAAGTGATTTTAATGAACAACAGTTTTGAGCAATATTTTAATCGCACAAAAAATTGGCAAAGGCATCATTTAGAGCTAGCTTAGAGCAAGCAGCTCTAAAAGACTTCCTGCTATAGAGCAGTAGAAGGATCCTTACAGCTCCAGTTAAAAAAAGGACTTTACCACAGTTCCTATTATGTCTTTCAATATCTAAGGTGACTTGTAAAGGGTTGGGGAGAGACTTTTTACACAGACTTGTAGGGACAGGACAAAAGGCAGCAGCTTTTAGATGAAGAAAAAGGTAGATATGAGGAAGAAATTATTTTTTATGGTAAGGATGGTGTGACACTGGCACAGGTTGTTCAGACAAGTTGTGGATGCCCCATCCCTGGAGGTGTTCAAGGTAAGGTTGGATGGGGATTTGAACCACCTTGTCTGGTAGAAGGTGTCGTAGACCACATCAGAGGGGTTGAACTAGGTCATCTTTAAGGGTCCTTTGCAGCACAAACCATTCTATGACTCCGTGACTCACTGATTTATCTTTTAAGTCTTTGTGCCTTCAGCCATATGTTGCTACGGTTGGCTGCTTGGACAATAAAGAAGAAAAAAAAAAAAAAAACCTAAAACCCTCAGCAATATTCTTAGATCCATGATCATTATCCCTCTTAGAAAATGCTCACATGTAAAGTATTAGTTACTAAGATCTCGGGAAGCTAATAGAGAGGTTCATCTAAAGAAAATCAGTTAGGTGGGATTAACAGAGATCACTTGACTCCAGTCACTGAAAATATTGACCAGAATCATTATTCAGAGATACATCATAGAAGTCCAGTTATTCTTAGCTGAGGAATACAGCTTTACCAAAGACAGTGCTACTGTATCACTTTATACCCACTGCAGTTTTGACCAGAATAAACATCAAATTTTTTGAAACTCAATGCCATTCTGTCTGGCATTGAACAACCTCTGGTAGTTTTTGGTTAGTTTTTAAAAATGGAATATCTGTGACAAACAGATCTGAAAGCCCAAACAACTGAAGACCTCCAGATGAACTTCAGGGTTTCTTTGTAACACTCTGCATGCAGCACATGAATAAACCAAGGTGACACATTTAGCAACACAAAAGTTTGGAAATCAGCTTCAAGGGAAGGATTTACACATAGTACAGAGTGTTAGTGATTTTCCTCCATTTTGACACAGATATGCATTGAACTAGAACATAGTATTAGTTTTTATTGAATGCGAAAAGTGAGTAACATTTAGCTTCTTTATAGAAGGCGTGAAAAGGTCAGCTGGAAGTTTTATTGATGGTGTTTAAAGGAATAGTTTTCTTGCTGTAAAGCAAAATTAGAACTTATTTGGACGGAGGAAATTGTATTAAAAAAGCAAGTCTTGTTCCATAGGATGGTTGCATTCTAATCCCTCTGAGTAATTATGCTACTGTCCAGTGCTCTATGCTCATGTTTCAGGAGAAAAATCTCTAAGAACACTCCTTAATTTAATACCCAAGCTTCATTAAAGCCCCACATTTAAATGCTTATCAATTATTAGGAACTTATTTTTACTGTCCTAAACTTCTCTTAGAAATACAAATTTTAAGTGTAGCATTTTAAGATTTAGCAATTAAGCATCTTGGGGAACGGCTCTTTATATTCCATTAAAACCTCAGTATAAATGTACATCGTTATGCCCACCTGACAATAAACTTCCAGAAGTTGTTCTCTAAAAGACAGATTCTTTTTAGTGAAAAGAATCATGAACACTACAAATGTCTGGACTAATGGCCATTACTAATTATTATTAATACAGCTAATAATAATAGTCATGTTTGAAGTGATTTTCAATAAAAGTATTTAATGACTTATGAAATGTTTTTCTCTGTCAGCCTTTGTGAGGCAAGTATTTTAAATGATGTATTGTTAAATGATGATACACATAAGTCAAAGAATGGTTATGGTAATAAAGTGTGACATGGAGAAATGGAAATGAGGGAAGAAAAGTGATTAAGGCATTGGTCTTGTCATTAAGAGACAGGCAGTTTGTATATGATTATTGGTGTGACTTTGGGTGCTTAACTTCATTGCTTCTGCTCTCTTGTTGCAAAATGGAAATGATAATTTACTATATTAGTAGTATATTAATATATGGAGCTGTATTGAGGTAAGTAAATATGAATATATTTTACTTCACAATCTGCAGAAACCTGTGTGAGGAACCTGAGCCCCTTTCTTCAGGGCTCCACTGACAACAGCATGAATTATTTTGCTCTGTTACTTGGGATTGCCACTAAATTTTTTTAAACACTCTCTCATTCTGTAACTTCACCCTGCTTCCTTTTCACTGCCTCTTAGTTTCTTACCCAGGCTCAGAAAAGTCTAACTCATAAGCTTGTTAATATGTTCTTCATGAGTGGAGCACCTAGTTTTTGACATTTTGAGATTTGTTACAACTCAGTTTTGGACCAGCTTCAGGGATTGCTGATTTTACTGGCCCCACCAAACACCAAAAATTGTTGTCTATGAGTTTTGTGTTTTCTGGTCCTGCAACACTGTCCTCCGTACTCCTTGGTCCTTGCTGGGTTTGCCAGTTTTGGTTCAGCAGTAGCTTTCCCCAGAGAAACTCCTCAATGGGAGGCTCAGCTCCAGGCTGCTACAGGAAAACAAGAAAACTAAATACTTTAAAATCCCAGATTTCCATTATATATTTTTAAAAGATTTTTACTTATAAAGAGAGTGAAGATTTTTAACAATACTGATTTCTGATCTTTAATAAAAAATTAGAAAATTCATTCTTAATTTTAGAGCATTTTTATTAGCTTCTTATGAACGATGCACATTGATGATAAAAAGTAATACCTTGCTATTAGATTTTACCACTCATATTGTAGAAATGGGCTTTCACATTGCCTTATGTGCCATGTCAGACTAAAAACCACAGACACATCCAAACCTCTTTTTCTACTGAGGCTATGCTGGGAAAGAATACTTGGGTTTTTGAGTATATAAGTTGCTGTTTTTAATGAAATTTTATATTTTTCTTTCTTTTTTTACAAATTTTATTTTATTAGAAAAATACTTGGGGAAAAAAATATAAATTTTCTTTCAATTTGGAGCTGTCTGTACATAATATGCTGAAGGAACTAGACACAGGCAATACACTTGAACCAGAAAAAGGGTTGACACAGCTTAAAGTATTTAATGTACAGTTTGACAGAGAAGTTGCACTTGGCACTCTGAAGACTGAGATAATTGAAGCACTGAAAACTATTGTTAGTCCAAATTTAATTTTTTCCTCTTTTTTCTAGCTGGGATGCCAGAGGCAGTTTAGCTAAGCTAAATGATCCCACATCCCAAAACACTTTTAAAGGCTCTAATTTCACTGGGTAAGGCATCACACATATATCCTATTGCTTCTTCTGGCTGAGCTAGTTCAGAATCCATTCAGGTATCTCTGCCTCGGACTGTGTTGTGACCAGGAGGAGGATGCTGCTTTCCTCCCCCTCTCCTCTATATGCATATACTTCAGAGTTAGTGCTGATTAAAACTACTCAGGATTTCTTCTGAAGCATTCAGAGGCTTTAAAGATCAGGCCAAAATTGCAGTTAATTTTACCATTATGCACAATTTACACTGATACGGTCCTAGCAGGATGAAATTCATGATGAGTCCATATTCCTCTACACAGGTGAGATGCAATTTATGCATTTTCAGTAAATTTTGCACCTTTTCATTATTATTAAATGTGACATTTGAAAAAGCCTGGTGATGCAAGAACTTCCTCTCTCTTCCAAGAAGCTGAGTGGAAGGACATGTTGGCCTGGGTTATTACAGAAGCTTTCAGCATTAATTTTCATCATTTTCAAGTGCTTTTGGGGCACTTTCCTCACCATATAATTCCTGCTTTCCCTACTTGACTCCAGGCTCTCTCCTGGTCATGGTGATTGGTTTGAAACCACTTATCTTGTGCTTGATGCAAGGGACATCATGTACCCAAGCCAGCTTTCCTGCCATTTAAAGCATTTGTCACCCTTTTTCTATCTTTGTTCCTTTCTTTTAAAGATAAGCAATTTCCCCCCCCCACCTTCCAAAGCAAAATTTGCCTAAAAATCAGTCAAACAACCCAAACACTCTGAGCTTTTTGCATAGATTGAAGTAATGAATTTACAAGTCACACAAGATGTTTTCTTGAAATATATTGGGTCACAATGGAGAGCTTTTAAAAACATCTTTCATAAGTTAGACTCATATCCAATACAGACTCACCTACTGCTGGTTAAAGGAGCTGTGTGATGAGGCTAAAATATATTAATTATTTCTTCTAATATGATAGCAAACATATGCTCTCAATATCAAAGAGTTTGTAAGATACATACACTGTCTGCTTCAGCTGATGTTGCTGAAGTTCTGTAGTTCTGTCTGTTCTGTATCTTTTGCAACATACACTGTCTGTTGCTGATGTTGCTGTAGTTCTCAAAACTACACTCTTAGAGGGAGTGATTTTCAAATTCCTAGTTGGCATGTATGAAACCAGGTTCATTGATTTCAGGAAAAATAAGGTTGCTAGTGCCACCTGGGAATCCAGCCCATCCAGATGTGCTATGACATTTAGGAAGAAGCAAATACACTCACTAGGCTCTTTAGGCTGTATTGACAGAGCAATCAAAAGTTTTGCTTTAATTTCTAAGACAGATAATCAAAATAGCAACCATTTTCCTATTTTGGACTAAAATAGAGATTAGGCTAAGATTTCATAAATATTTCCTAAATATATAGAGTCTAGAGGAGGCCATTAAGTTGATCACAGGGACAGAACACCTCTCTTATTAAGACAGGCTGAGACAGTTGTGGTTTAGTCTGGAGAAGGCTCCTGGAAGACCTTAGAGAACCTTCCATTACCTGAACAGGGCTACAAGAGAGCTGGAGAGGGACTGCTGTAGTGATAGGACAAGGGGGAATGGCATTAAACTGAAAGGGGGTATATTTAGATTAGATATTTGGAAGAAATTCTTTGCTGTGAGGGTGGTGAGTCACTGGCATAGGCTGCCCAGAGAAGCTGTGGACTCCTTGTCTCAGGAGGTGTTCAGGACCAGGCTGCATGGTCTTTGGGCAACCTGGTCTAGTGGATGGTTTGTCACCCATGGCAAGAGGAGTTAGAGCTAGATGATCTTTAGGGTCCCTTCCCACCCAAGCCATTCTATGAGTCTAGGAAAATAGAATAAAATCTTTTAGTCTAACAATGCAGTTTTGGCTGATGTAATGGATATGAGGTTTATCTCACCTTTATGCAGGACTGTTAGAACCGTGTTCATTTCCCATCCATGTCACATATATTATTTTACATTTCTTTCACATCCTTAAACTCTGAGATTCTTTGTTGCTGATTGCAATGGCTTGTAAACTTAGGTTTTATTTTGCATAAGTAGATGGGTATAAACCTGATTCTTGATTTGTCCTGGATACTTTGAAGTATTGTTAGAGTAGGTAGGATAGTAACAGCACTACAATAATAATAATAATAATACAAAAAAGGACACAATACTTAATCTCATGTCTGTTTAACCCTTCTCTTACACTACAGCAGGAATAGGAACTCTTTCAGAAATATCAGTGTTACAGCCCATGTCCTGATACAGTCTTTTGTACTTGCAGTATGGGGCTATAAAAAACCAATTTATGTTCACCTGACCATCTGCATACAATCTACAAATTGTTGATACTGACACCACCCAGTACAGTAACAGCTACCTGGTAAAGACCATTCAAAAAGCTCATGGCACACAGATTTTTCCTGCTGGTAGGTGGCCATGCCTGATGTGAGTTTTCTGTCTTGGTTTTGTTGTATAAAATCCTGTGGCAGAAGCCACTTTTTGAACATTGGCAAGTTCAATAGCAAAGTTTTATTAACAGGTCTCTGAAAGCAAAGAGGCAGTTAACAACCTTGGAGAATTTATTTAGATGCACTACTGGAAATAAAGAAAGAAGGGAAAAGAACTGTTGATTGTTTAAAAGATTTGCAAGAAAAAAAGATAGAAAGGAGTTATGAGTCAGGGCAATATACTGACATTCAGAAACAAAAACTGAAGTAGCTCATAAAGGGAAACATCCTGAAAATAGGTTTTTTAGAATTTGAAGGTATGTTCTTGGTATATTGACATAATTTTGGTGGTTTTACTGGTATGTCTTAAAGCACAGTTTTAGCTAAGAACCCAATTAAGATTCAGCTCCCAAAATAATAACTTCCCAAAAGCTTTGCGCAGACAGTATCACTTGTCATTCATTCTCACTTCGACCATGTGGGAATAATTCAGGTGCCTGAGCAAAGGTATGGAATGAAATTTTTAGGTATTCTAAGAGGTATCCCATTGTCTCTGAGGCATTCACATGGGTTGACAGACAAAATGTAGGGTTTGGGGAAGACCTTTTACACATGACTTAAGAGACAGTGGAAGCAGGAGGAAGCAGGAGCATTTTGACTGGCACAAGTGCCTGTGTTTCTACAGACAAATCAGCCAAGTCCCTAAATTGCTTCCTTCTTCAGATCATGTCATCACATGCACATACTTTGTCAGATCTTTGACTGAAACTGGCTAGGTGAGATGTTTTGAGATGAGCAAACCAGTTGCTGCTACTTATGGAGATTTGCTAAGTGGTAAAATTATTAAGGAGATGATCAGATGGTGACAAGCAATTAAGCAGGGACATTCAATGGAGCGAGTTCCTGTTTTCAGAAAACATTACCAACCTTCTTTTGAGCATGAGTAGTTCATTTTGGCATGCCCTTAATGAGCTGAAATGTGAATTGAATATATTAGTCTAAAGAATTATCGTCTTCTTTGTTTCATTTGGACATTTTTACTTTGTGTTACAATAAATGAAGCATGTGTACATAATTAGAACCTACATTTCAAACAAGCAATGGTGACTTAAATCTCCTACTACCAACAGTTATTTTGGGTGGTGTGGCTAAAGCACTTGCCAGAAAACCAAGTCAAAAAAGTCACTGACTACATCAGCCTTCTGCAAATTCCACGTTATCACGGGAGACCTCCTTCTGGGGAGACCCCACATTTTCCCTGGTCTTAGCCTTGCATACATGCACATCTCTAGTTCCTCCTGTTTATTCCCCATTATGCCTGAGTTAACAAAAAGGCATTTAAGCTAGGACACTGATGAAGCCAAGCTACTGGCTGGAGTGGCTGGAATGTCTTTGTGCTGCCCTTCAGGTGCTCTTCTGCTGAACTGTGATCCCTCCCCAGGCTCTGGGCATATATCGTTGACCCTGGCATTAAACTTGCAAGAGTGGGATGGATTCAAGTTCCCCTCCCCCTGCAACTTATTTATTATTTAAATCAGTGATGCTCCATATGAGAATTATTGCTCTTAAAGTGCTTCTATAGTTACTGTTATTTTTCTTGTGGGGTTTTTAAAAGATTATTTTTCTTTTATTCTTTGGTTTGGTTTTTTTGGAAATTATGCATTATTGGTTTGGGCACAATACGGGTTTTATTCCAGCCAATATAATTCAGTAATTTCAAAAAATTTCACATGAAAATGTTCCACTCAAAATCCTGTTTATAGGAAAAGAAAAAGCTCACTCTCTGTATATATATACATACATACATACATACATACATACATATATACAAACCTATGAATTTTTTGCTTGTATAAGTGAAATCCTAACAGTCAAATCCAGGAATTGATAGTTATTGAAATCTAAAAATGTAGAGAAAAAAAAAGGATTATGCAGTTAAAATTGTTATGCATGCATTTCTCTGTCCCTTGTCCTGGTGTTGTGCTCGGTCTTCTCCAGGTCACTTATCACTTATCAGTATCACTTTACTGGTTATTGTTTGGGAAGGTGTTCCAGAAAATTAGCATCTGGAGTCCACCAGTGTTCATGCTGATGGTTTTCCCTTCCCTACCCTAGGAACCATCTGGTGCCCAAGTTCAGGTTTAGCTAATATGCTTTTACTCCTACACCTTCATCTGCAGCTGCACATTACATCCAGATTTTCTGTGTTATGGTACCTGCATCAGATATAACTTCATTGTCTCTGTTACCCCTAAACCCAGTTTGTACAGCTCCAGACCTTTTTTTCTTATACTGTCCATGGGTGAGCTGCCTCCAATGCCAGCCTGTGCCCCACTGGTCATCCCCTGCCTGTGCTCTTCTGTGCTATGTTCTGTTTCTCGCCCTCTCAAGGACTCTGCTGTTCTATCAGGCTTTTATCTATTTACACTACATCGTTGTCTGAAAGCTGTAAGTCAGAATCATAGGACCATAGAATGATTTCAATTGGAAGGGACCTTAAAGATCATCTAGCTGCAATCCCCCAACCATGGGAAGAGAAACCTTTCACTAGACCTGGTTGCTCAAAATTCCATCTAACGTGGTCTTGAAATATTTCATTTTACATGGAATAACAGATCACTATTTCTGTTTATATAACTATGGTCATACCATACAAGGATAAAGAAAAGTGTTAAAAATTGCATATAAACAGACACCTGCTGTGAAATTGAGGTCACAGATAAACCAAGTAGAGAAAACCTCAAGAAGTCTGGCAGAGGTTCAATCTGAAGAACCTAATAAATTCAGTCCTAAGGCTCACAAACTAAGCTCAAATCTTATGGACAATGAAACTTCTGTAATACGGGGCTGTAGGATTCCAAGAACTATCAACATCTGTTTTCTATAATTTAATTTTTATAGGACTATCTCTGCTTCTAATTAACTAAAAATTAACTGAACCACCCAGATCATAAAATTCCATGTTATATGAGGAAGAAGAAAACCTCTAGTGAATAGATAATGGAATACAGTTTTGATATTGTACTATATACTTTTTCTTTAAAGTCTATTTTGTAGCTCTGGATGAGTCAGATTCTTAATTTTACCAGTTATGAAATCTGAAAGTGCAACAGATGTGAGGCAGTGACAACTCCCTGCTCCCAGCTCCAAGAATCAAGCAGAGTGTGCATTCCCTATCGGCACACATGCAAACACATGTATACAATGCACATGTAAATACACATCTGACCGGGCACACAGGCAACTCTCAGCACTCGCATAAACACAAAAAACACCAACAGCCTCATTCTATTCCTTGATGTGTCTAATCAGGGTAAAGGTCTGTTAGAGCGAAACATGTATATATAGATATACATATACAGATATACATATATATACATATATGTGTATATGTGTGTGTGTGTGTGTGTATATGTAAATATATATATATATACACAGAGAGAGAGAGAGAAGTTTACCTGTGAAGTGGTGACACCCAGGAGCGGGGCTCAGACCACCTGTCAGCCCTATAGCTGCCCCTAGGTCCCAGGCTCCCCTTTTCCTGGCACCTAAATGGACAAATATTTGAGTATGTAGCTCCACTCCAGGTGCTGGTAGAGATCCTTCCGGTCACACCCTAAAATTCTTAATGGGAAAAAAATACATTGTTATCACACTTTTTGCTCTCACATAAGGTCCCAATTGTGTCAATAGTTCTATAATTTTATGTAGGAGTAGTTGCCTTCAGATTTATTATTTGTAACTTGTCTTGCAATATAGAAATAGACACATGGGTAAGTCTTTGATCTTGTCATTAGTGTTTCAGTCTCAGACCCCAGCAGAGGTGAATAGAGATGCCAGTTAATAGGATGTAGGTAAGTCAGATGTTGAACAGTGGATCAGATTGGGTTAGGGTGCGTGAATGTCAGGACATGAAGACCTGGATAATAACAAAAATGAGTAAAGAAAATAATTAGCTTTGTTATCAGGTGTAGGTGCTGGTGGATGGCAGCTATTTGGATAAAAGTCATGCTATCCACTATGTCAGCCTGCATCATTCTTTTGAATGATGCAAATCTGCATCCAATAAATAAAATGCTAGAAGGATCCATTTTGTTTAGCATTAAATACATTGTGTTTAAGTCATTAAAGACTGATTACAAGATATAAAACTTCCCTTAAAAGCTTACATTTCTACTATATACTTCCATAAGAAGTGCATACTATAATATCTCTAGAGACTCAGAAGAAAGATAAAAATAGATTATAATTTCTTAATTGGGTTTATTTACAGTTGGTGTATTACATGTGTGTAAGCCCCTGTGTAATAAAGTAGTTGCCTTGTTAATTACTTCTGATTATAAGGTCAAGTATGCATTTTATCAAAATTTATTTCTACCACCTATGGTCTGCAAATTCCTCATATTATAGAATGTTAATTGCAGCAAAAGTGGTTGACCTGAAGCTGAAGATACAGAAAACACACTTGTCAAAGGAATTATCTCACACTGTCCAAACCTTCCTTCCCCCACTATTTTTTGTTGTTGCTCACTTTAGACCTTTGTCACCCACCTACATCCCAGTGTACTACAATGTCTGACCCTTGACCTCCAGGGTCAAAAGTAGCATAAAAAGTTTGACCTATCGAAACCCAATCTTTGTGTTGGGTTTTTTAAATGTTCTTCTTTTGATTGTCCTATTAATCACCTGTCAAAGAGCATTTCTTAGCTTTGAATGGAACCATGTCCATTTTCTTCAGTTCAATAATCTGAAACTGCCAACAGTGAACTGTTCATCTCACTGTGAATAAACTCAATTTTATTTGTATTTTCTGAGCTTGCTGATGGTTTCTCTCCCTAGCAAAGTGCAATCTTTTGTGACAGAGGAAATCTTGTCTATTTAACTGTATACTGGGCTTTGCAGTTTTCTTTTCTGAGTGGCTCGATTATTGATGTACATCTCATGAATGAGGAGGAAAGTCTGCGTTCATTAATGATTCTGGAAAGAAAGAACAATACCTTATGCAACACCTTTCACATGAATGCTGTTTATTAGTTCTGCCAAATCCATTTCTATATCTTTAATTATTGATCAGAACTCTATTTTGCTAGGTGCCTAGAGGTGCAGGGAAAAATGTGCCTTTTCCTAAAGATTTTCAGAAGTTTTTCTTCAGCTTAACTCTTCTCAGCTTCTCCTACAATAAAGTCCAATTAAATAAGATAGCAACCCAGTAGAAGAGTTTTTTTTTTTTTTTAATTTTAAACTTAGAATTTCTAGAAGTTTAAGAAGGATATATGAATTTATCTGTTGGCATACACAATTGTTTTTCCTAGTCAGAGCTGGATGCTTCAACTCCCAACCAATGAAAAATGTCAGATGTCCATCAAGTTTTGAAGGACATGTTCTGATTCTAAAATAGAGGCTTTGCCAAGATTTTGCTGACAAGTGAATGCCTTAAGTTAGTGTCATTGGTTTAACAGTTATTTACCATCTGCTTGGTTCTGAGTGACCAAATAACAACAGCTTCAATCGTGTTTGTCTCAGTCATAGAGCTTGAAATAATAATAATAATAACAATAATAATAATTTATAATAATTTTTAAAATCCCCCAGCAACAGAGAGTTAGAAGAGAGAGAAACGATCACTGGAGGCCTAGCTTGTTTTATTGTGCAAATATGTCTGATGTAGCAGCTAAATGACAAATGTATTTCAGGCTAGATCCTAGATATATTAGAATAATGCTTATTTTTTTATGCCAAACTTACTTCAGAATCATGACATAGATTGAAACATGATGACATACACTATTTTTTTAGGTTCCACTTGCCATCTGTCATGCATATTTTAAAGAAAACAGCCACAGGTAAAACCTTAAAAGATATTAGAAGGACCCTGAAAGAATGATATCACTTAGGTTGAAGACTACATGACAGGTTATGATACAGGTGACAGAAGGGATGCAACATTTCTTATTGCAGCTGGAGAATCCAATCTTTCAGAGAGTCATAAACCTAATGACTTTGTCAGTAGTATATCTTTCATAGTTTCAAGGATATATGTTTTTAGAAATAGAAGTAAATACAGCATTCTCCAAACTCAGAATTTGTAGGCTAGAACTATTGGTACATATGTAATCAAAATGCAAAGATACAAAATACAAAGCCTTAGTGAATTTGGGGTAAAATGTTTCTTGCATATCATTATCTCAGGCAAAAGTGAAGACCTTTGAAAGTCTTATACCATCATAAATTGCCCAGAGAAGCTGTGGCTGCTCCATCCCTACAAGTGTTCAAGGCCAGATTGGACGGGGCTCTGAGCAACCTGGTCTAGTGGAAGGTGTCACTCAGCCATGGCAGGAAGGTTGGAAGCAGATGATCTTTAAGGTCCCCTCCAACTCAAACTCTTCTGTGATCCTATGATCCTTTTCATTTCATGTAAGTATATAAGCTACTATTTCTTAGACTCATTTGTGGTTTGCCCAAAAAAGAATAGCTCTTGGGAAAACAATATTGCTTAAAAATCCCTAAGGTTGTAGTCAGCAGCTGTAAAATATGCACAAGAAGATATATGACTCATGAATCAGGACTAGGAGTAAGAAAGCTGTGTACTATCAGTATTCTCTCCAGCACTCAGACAAAGCAAACAAAGCTAAATAATTCAGTGAACTTTTTTCTTTCACTAGCTACTGTAGTTACATACAGATTGTTATCTCAAAGGGAACAGTACAGGGTGGAGGGAAAGCAGGGTGAAATGTTAAATATATACTTTAGTGTATTGATATGAATAAAAAAAGATGTGAAAGATGTGACAGGCCTGGTATGCAAGGTCAGAATGATGTAAAAAAGAACACCCCCAAGGAGACTGCTGAGCCTGACTCTAGCCAGTCACCTGTTCAGAAATGCTGCTGGGTGTTTTGTTTTTAAAATAGCTGAGATAATAAACAGCATCATGTCCCAAAGATGAACTCTGACACACTGATGCTGAGAACAAAGAGAATTTCAAATTCTGAGGCCACAGTTGCATTTCTGATGAGATTAACAATAGCTAAAAAATGATAATTAAAAAAACCCTAGGAATCTGACTGATAAAAGTTTTGCCTGTTCCCATTATATGTGTAGTTCAGTTAGCACTGCTGGCAATCAGCTCTTTTGACCCTGCTGAGATATTTGCAGGCAGAGCTCAAAAGAAGAAACATCTGCTGATTTGATCAGAGGAGCATATGGTTAGAAAATTAAGATATGAAACTGTAAAGTAGTAATAGGAAAGAAAAAAGATTGTGGTTTTAGTCAGAAATGAAAAGTTTACAAGGTTCTCCAGGAAAAGGCAAAAAAAATACAATCTTTTTTTTTTTTGGCAGAATCACAAAGCAGATTCTCTACTAAAAATGTTTCACATATGTAATAGTTTTAACAATTTTCTCTTCCGTTTCTGCAAACGAAGCTTGTCTTTTATGAAAAACTCCCTCAGTGTTCCTCTTACAAGAAATAGAGTATCTGTAGGATAAAGGCTTCAATGTATGCAATTCTTTACAAAAGGCTATTGAATAACCAGATTATATTGTGGTATTTAAATGAAGGCAAAAATAACGGGACACAGTAAATGGAATTTCAATCTAAAATCAGTCCATCTATTAACTATTTTCAAAAACCATATTTATCTGTTTTCATATTAACACACATAACTATTTTCAGAAAACATATGCCTCTCTCTGTGCTTACACACAGAGGCTTCTGAGATGAGTGAATGATAAAAGACTTACTAAAAGTCTGCTCTTTTAATCTGGGAAAGAAAAAGGCAGTTTTTTAAATAGAAGAGGCTATCATGTAATAAATTCTGTTTCAGAAACTCAGAAAAAATAGTTGCTTCTTTTGTCTATGTATGTTAAGCATATTTCTTTGGATTTTCTCTCGATTCACTTTCATGTAATTTTATTCAGAAGCAGATTCATAGTGCAGCTTTAGTATTGACATTTTTCGATAAAAATCTTGAATTGGTGGTTTGTGAAATTATTTTTTACCCTGCCTATGGCAGATATTTTCTTTGCAATGTCTTTCCCTTCAATATGCCATGATTTAAAATGCTGTTATTCCAAGTTCCTAGAAAATTTTGGAAAACATAAAATAAAAGCGAGCTTATATTAATAAAATATTATTTTCAGTTATTATTTGCAAAGCTTTTAAGTTTCCTATTACTCTGAAAACCGTGAAAACTTTGCAAACAAACTAGTTTTGCCTGTGAAACTGTGTTGTATTTAGAGAGATGAACTAATCAGAGGAAGGGGACAACCAAACTATTCAAGAATATTCTTTCTTTTTGCGATAAGTAATGGTTTTTATCTCTGCTAGCACTGAATTTCCTGGGGAGGAAATTATTTCCAAAATACTTTTCAATTAGGTACATTTATGTCATAAATCTGATGTTTTGAGGAATCTTTAATGTCAACATAATCTCATATTTTTTTGTATGGTATCTTTTCCTCAATGTCTATCAAATTATTCATTTCATTGAGACAGGGTTCCTGCCTGAATATCTGATCTTCCCTAAGCCACTGAACTTTTAATATTGTCTGAAGAAAGGATAAATATGAACCAATAATTATGGTCCTCTTGGTATGTGAACTGAGCCTGACACAGAGCTTGGTGATTTTTTTATTCTTCAAACTATTTCCTAATGAATGAGATGAACCACTGCTTAGGAAGCTGACCAATTTGTTCTGTGCAAGATCCCACCCAGGTTTGTCACATCATGTTAACACAAGAAGTCCAAAGCAAGAGAATTAACCGACGGGAGATTTTGGCCCTTTTACACAAGTTATTGGTTGGTTGGCTATTTTAAGAGCTGTTTATGTCTGAACTGATCATAACAGGACACATTTTAAAAATGTAAAGATATGCTTTCTCACCTGGCTAATGCTAAATATCAGGAGAATGTGAAACTCAAGGCTCATGATCAAACATTGCTTCTGTAAATGAGGAATTTCCACATTAATTTCCCCAGTATATCTTTAGTTTTAATTTTGCCTGTAAAGTTAAAATTTACTTCCACATATAATACATTTTTGATGTAGATTTCACAGGATTATGGCTCTCTTCTTGAGATCATAAAAGCTGGATTATCTTGGCAAAATATACTCTGTGGAAAGTATTAACAAATAATAACAAAAATATTTGTTATTCTCCTCCATTTCACACTAGACTAAATGCCAGTTTTAGATGCCTCTGCCCATTCAGTTGTACCATATGAAACTTTTAAGGAGTAATAAAGCAAAGCAATATGAAGTCAGGTGGTTAATAACATCCTTATCATGCTTGCATGGGTTGGAGTAGGACAAGGTCTATCAAATTGTTTAAATCAAATTGAAAATCTTAATGGGAATGAAATTACAGGTCTGTTATGTTTGCTCCAGATGTCTTGTTTTGAGCCTTTGTATAGTTTATTTAGGGGCATCACACTCGTGTGATATGTCAGTGTGTGTATGCTATCATACACACAGCAGGTGCCTCTACAGAGAAACAGTGCTGACAATTGGGTGTTTTCAGACTGAACAGGTATTCAGTGCTTTGGTTTATTTTTTTTCCCTTTTATTCTTTTTTTTTTTTATTATTATTTTTAAGCTTTTATCCTTACTTGTGTAAAAGATACACAGTCAGTAATACAATTTCAGTAGCAGACATATGGGATTACTCGTCAGCTATTCAGACCTATTTAATGAAAAATACAACTCAGAATTTTTTGTATCATAAAATTGCTGCTGTTTGTTTCTCTTTTGGTAATTTTATGGCTAAAGATGAGTTTTATTGGAAAAAAGAAGGCAAATTAAGTATGACAGGGTTATTTATAGATTGCATTGTCACACACTTTTATCCACTTTTACTGCAGTTGTTTTCTTTGAACAATTTGAGATCAAAAGGGACCAGCCTGTTTATTGAACTTGCTTCCATGACAGGACAGGAACAGATGTTCATCCAATCATTCTTTCAAGCTCACCATTTCACAAAGGGCACTTCCATGTGTTGAAGTAGTTATTCAGTCTTGATCTCAAGTGCTGCAAAATACATGATGTGCTTTCATTAGTAATAAGTTGCAAATTCTTCTCATTATTTCTAGCCTGAAATTAGTGTACATAATTTGAATTTCTAACTTTGAGATCATGTTATGTCTTATATTTCTCAGATTAAAAACCCCTTTTCTATAAAAAGCATTCTTTCCATGTAGACTTTAAAAAGCCACTCAAGCCATCACTTGCTATCAGGTATTTATGTGATACCACATATGTAAAGGAAACTTTGGCATGCTTGTTGAAAAACAATGTCCAAATAAACGACTTATTAAAAGAGCAGAGAGTTCTGCTGTATTATGGTCTACTGGCTGGTCTTCATAAAAGACAACAGAAGTCCTCCAAGAGACTGAAGGATTGCCTGATCCTGTGTTTGGTAGTTGAAAGCTGTATAAAACCAAACTAGAAATAAAATGCAAATTTCTAAAGCTGACAATAAGGAGTCACTTGTAGTGAAAGTCACTCTGAAGTGGCTCTTGAAAGATTTGCACAGAAATTGTGAGATTCTGATGGGACCAGTTCTACTTATAGGTATATGGCAGTATTCTCTTTAATCCCTGTGGTTCAGTAATGAAATGGAATTAGTGAGAAGTAGTTCTGAGTACAGGAAATGGTAAGAGGAAAATAGTGGAGAGATAAACATACTGATGCCACTAGTTTTTGAAAAATCAGAGCCAGCCACTGTAATCAAAACATCTCAAAAGCAATGAGTTTATCAAGACATTAACCATACAGTTAATGTGTGGTTATTTTCGTGTGGGTTTTATTTTGAAGTGGTTTGAACAAAACCCAGAAACAAAATTTCATTGCACTGTAATAAAGCTTTATCAGAAACCATGAGCCTCCCTACCCTTCAACCAGTGAAATCTTCCATACAAGTTCAGAAATGGGACAGAGTAGCTCGACACTTTAATGTTGCTGCATAAAAAAGGAAAAAAAAAAAAACAACCAAAAAACAGAGAGAACATCAGATAAAAATCCTGGCTTGTTTTGAATGTTACTAGGGGATTTTCAGTACCTTTTCATTCCAGAAAACGCAGCATAATGACTTTGTTTTCATTTTATTGTCTAAGGGAACTATTTGCTTTTAAAATACCTGTGGCAAAAACCACAGTTCCCACATGACCCCCAGATCTTTTTCTCTTGATGAGTGTATACAGATGAAAGAGAGTAGGTTAGAAATACAACTGCATACAGAGTTTGAATAATAAAACAAGGAAGTGTGAACATTGCATGTGAGCTAGTGGCATTCTTGTCTTGCATAAGATACAAAGATAAAAATCAGTATGCAAAATTGTGCTTCAGATTCTTCCCATAATGAAAATTTACCTTACTGTTTTTATTAGTGCAAATATTATTTGCAACTATTATACAAAGAGTAAATTTTGACTTCCCTACTCTACAAATACTGAGGTATTGCTGATTTTGAAGAAGTGTAGTGATACATTGCATAAGAGAGATGTGGATCCTAAAGGTCCACTTGGATTTGAGCTGGCAGCTCAGAAAAGCAGCACTGTTTAAGCCAACACTTCAATATGATGTAAACTGAAGTCCCAGGGATGTTAGAGAAAGCTTTCAGTTCTTTAAAGCTTAAATGTTGCTCTGGGTAAAGCCATTAAAACAAGTCATCCAGTGTGGCTTTGCATTTAAAGTTCAGCCAAATAATTTGATTCCCTCAGTAAACAAAATGCAGGTACTCATCAAATGCAGTGTAGCATCTGAAATGCATATATCTACAAACTTTATATAGACTTACTATGGGACTCTTTTAATGGTGATTGCTGATATCATTTATAAATAAATATATACATAGATAGATGCCTTGCAAATGTCACAAAATACAGCCTTCAAATACCTAAGTTGATGTGAGTCTAAAAAATGATATTGTTCTGCCTAAAGTTTAGGAAAAAATTTAGGAATATTTTTTGTCTGGTCTCATTTAAACATCTGATTCAGGCTATGAAAGAGCGCATCATCTTCTGTCTGGATGGGAGACCAAGATTCTTAATTTCATTATAGATGTCTACATACAAGCAAACAGACCCTGCACCTGCAGTCAGCAAGCTCTGAGTGTTTGTGCTTATCCATCTTTCTGTGGGTATCCACTGGTACCTAGGGTAGTGAAATGAGTGATTACAACTAAGTTTAATCTACATAGAAACACCAGCTGATACTTTCTCTTTTACCAAGTGCAGCAGTGAAGTAAAAAGTGAGGAAGCTTGTGGGTTGTAGATATACTTTTAGGATGCAGTTTCACAAGACGCTTACATGGCACACAAAGGCAGCTGAGGTTATTTCTGCAGTCCTGTCTTCCTCCCATGCAGTTTGTCTTGGTCTCTCCTGTGCTAGTACAGCTGTTTGTGGTTTGTGGTTTTCTGCCTCACTGAGATCAGCAAATTAGAGCAGTGAATAGTGAGGGTTGGACTGGGGTTGTGAACTTCCTATGGTAGCTTTGCTGTCAATGCTATCATCATCTAAAACTGCAGACTGTGTCTCTTCACACAGGCTCAATAAAATTGATTGTGAGTTTTGAGTGAGCTGCTATTATTATAATTAGTATTTGAATCTTATTTATATTTATCAATATGGTTTCCTTGTGGTTGATTTTCCCCAAGAATGAAAAATTTAATTAATTTAGATATCCTTTAAGTGATTATCTTTCTTTTTAAAAGCAACAAACATCCACATGTAAGTGTTCTATCCCAAGTTCTTCAAGACCCTGCCACTGTTCTGTTGTCATTTCATGCTCCCTTCTTGACAGCAGATATATGTTCCACAAATGTTAGTTAATAGCAGCTAGAGTATGTGAAAAGTTAGGGTGTTTTATATATGAAAAGAATGTTTCAAGTATTTTTCCCCCAAACACCCTATTAAATTACTGTATTTCTTAGATGGGAACATCTACCCAGAGGATAAGCTCCAGAATAAAACTGAAGTAAAAAGACCCTTCAAAAATCCTCTTATTTTGGATTATCTATAGGAACTGCTGGTAAGGATCAGTAGGAACACACTGTTGGTTAGAATAACTAATTCAAAGTTATTCTAGAAGTGTCAGATGCTGACATCACCAGACAGCAAATTGCTGAACTTGTTGGTATTTGGCTCAAGGTAGAGAAATATAACTAAATTAAAAAAACCCTTCTTATCATTAATTGTTGAATAATGTGACTTTTTTAGGTTATTACTTTTTGTAGTATTTGTTTCTGAAAGGTAATTTGCTCTCAGAAATTAATGTTGCCCCCAGTAATAAGGCTTTCTAATCAAAGATTTGCTCACAAAATCAATTTTATAACCAGAGATCATTCCTGAATCCTTTATAAGTGGTTTAATTCCTATTAAGACAATTCAAAAAAGGCCTTTCTCAAAATCATACTCTTCTGTACACCTCAGAGTGTTTCAGGAGCTTCTAAATGTTTACAGAGGAACAAGTGAAGGTGAGTTCTAGTCTGATGAAAAAGTAGCTGGATGTTCAGCTGATGCAACCTGAGCTCAAGAGGTTCTGTTTGTTGTTGTTGGCCATTTTGAGTATTTTGGTAATTTTTCATTGTTTCTTCCAAAAATACTTGGGTTATTTTAATAATACAATGAGAAGATCAAGAACTCAAGGGGTGTCTGTGGAACTAACATGACTGTGGAACATTCATGCTCACACAGTGAAACATTCTGAGATTGTACCAAGATCAGAATCTGCAGCAGTATCTTGTGTTATTTACAAATAATATCAGTGAGAGGAGTGAGACAAAAGGTATTACAAAAGGTATGAAAAATAGATGAGAAGGAAGAGGAAGAAAGAGAGAGAGAGAGAGAAAGAAAAGAAAGGAAAGGAAGAAAGGAAGGAACCAACCCTCAGGAAGGGGTACCAGCTGAAGCAAAGAGACTTCATCTAGAGAGATCTAGTAAGAGTGACAATTATTGTTAATGAAACTCTTCCAAGGTGCCTCTTGCACTCACAGGCAGACCTATAGAGACAACAACATGATCAGCTTACAGGTTGATTCTTAATTGTAAAATTTTTATTAAAACTACACTTCTTTGAACAAAAACCCTGTTATGTCATGTCTTGTTGAATGGTTTCTGAGAGGTTTTAGATTGAAGATTGCAGCATTTCATGACTTTCCAGAACATGCCTTTGTAACTAGATAATGAACAATTCACACTCTACTTAAGAGAGTTGAAAGTAGAAGCAGCCACCTAAATGCATTAGAAGCAAGATTGTTTTGTAGTCTATGGTTTCTAATATTGCCATAGCTGTGGTTTTATGTTATTAGGTGCTATTATTAAGAAGAAATAATTATTTTGTCTGAAGAACAAGATTGAGAAAAGACATTACTGTTGAACTTGAAGGAAAAAAAAAGCCAATAAATTCCTTCTATCCTTTTGTATGTAGCTGTTGATGTTTTAAGAAATGCAACAGTATACGATTGTGCAGATGAAATTAGAGCTAATTCTGCAACTGGTTTGAAATCATAACCAACATTGTTTTCTACACTGCAAGTTAAATAGAAGCTATATTGAGTATAAAGAAATTTTTTTAAAAATAAAAACCATTATGAGATCATGTGATTTTTTTAGTCTAAGACCAAGTCTTTTTATGGTATTGTCAAATTTTATCCGTATATTTTTAGTGAAAGTTGATCCTAGTATAATACTATATACTGGCCATCATGTCATTGTCTTTCAGACACAATTTCAATTGTAGGTAAAATATAGAGCTCTAGTCAAAGGTGGACACTTTAGACATGTTTTGAATACTTGTTGTGATGTTCTGATTGATACATATCCATTGTTTTAAATCTTATTTATTATTTATTATTTTTAAATCTTATTTATTTAGTGGCTAATTGCAGACAAAGAGGCAGGTGTTCAGGGAGAGTATATATTATTTCTCTCACATTTCAGACTGGATCTCTGTTGAGTTATATAATTTGACTAAACTTACCAATCTGAAAGGAAAGTGGTAATAATAAAACAACTTAATTTGCAGTGCATTTTCACATGTAGAGATGAAAATTGCTCTGTTGGATACAATGTTTGGTACAGTTTATCTCTGCCTGGCTTTTTTTGTTTATCTTCTGGGATATTCATCTCAAGTTTGGTTTTTAAGTTAATTTAGAGCAGATTTCTTTGTCATTTGTAGTTCACATTCAAATCAGGAATCAGTGACATTCTAAAAATATTTGGAAGGTCCTCATTAGATTAATAATGACAATAAGGCACAATATTCTACAACAGTTTCACAATATTTTACAGTGGTTTTCCTTCAGAAGCTCAGAAATAAAAAAGTTCCTTTGTTTCTGTTGATCCAATATGATCCTAAAGTAAAATGGTTCTGAAAATAAAGTTTCTTTAAGGGTAAAAAATTGGAGAAATTTATGGGATAATTATGTCAAGAGTTCAAATCTTGAAGTAGGTGGATGGGAATATAAAAGGGCCAGACTACTGTCCCTGTTGGGACCTTCCTTGACTGCACCTATGTTATATCTGACCTGGCTCAGACTCTGCTTTAGAGTCAGACCTTAAGATATGTTCATATACTATGCCTTTTATATAAATCATATGATTATAGGTATTTTCTGTTTATACACTCTTCTCAACTGCTGGAATGCTACATAACATTAATCTGTCTCTTCTGAGAGTACAGTAGATAGAAATTCTTGAAGGAATTTTTGTTTCCTTTGCACTTAAAAATATATTTAAATCTGTCACTATTGCAAGCACTTTTTTCTTGCTTTGAACAAATTAAAACAAAACACAACTAATCCCTAAATTCCAGAAATTCAGAATCCTCTTTCTGCTTTTATTGAGAAACTTTCTGTGTGTGGCATTTACAGATGCGTAATTTATCTTTGCTCCCAGAACACTGCTTTCATTTTTTGTGTGACTTCCCCTCCTAGACACTGTCATTTTCTTGTGATAGTTAGCAGATTGCCCTTCTCCAGACTGAACAACCCCAGCTCTCTCAGCCTGTTTCCATATCAGAGATCCTCCAGCCTTTAAGCATCTTCATGGGCTCCTCTTGAACTGCTCCAGAGAAATTAACCCAGAACAGAATGCACTAGTTCATGTGGGTATCCCAAGAGTGGAGCAGAAAGACAGAATCCTTTCCCTTGCCCTGCTGGCCATGCTTCTTTGGAGGCAGCCCAGGAAATGGTTGGTTTTCTGGGTTGCAAGTGCACAATATTGGGTCAAGTTGAGCTTCTTGTCCACAAACATCCTCAAGTCCTTCTCCTCAGGGCGACTCTCAGTCCATTTTCCACCCAGCCTGTACTTGTGCCTGACTGGGATTGCTCTGACCCAGGTGCAGGAATTGCACTTGGCGTTTTTGAACTTCAGGTTTCAAAGG
The DNA here is from genome assembly GCF_037042795.1 of Molothrus aeneus. Lineage (NCBI taxonomy): Eukaryota > Metazoa > Chordata > Aves > Passeriformes > Icteridae > Molothrus > Molothrus aeneus. The sequence continues at coordinate 32,194,332 of NC_089647.1, read as the reverse complement.
CCCATTTCTCAACCCACTCAAGGACCCTTTGGGTTCTCATAAGCAATGTATTAGCTATAATTTGCAACATTCTTTCCCTAATACTTTGTAATTTTCTGCTGGGACTTGATTCATTTGATTGAGACATATATGAGCACTGGCATTGTAAAGCCTTCCAGAAACACTTCTCCAGCACTGTTTATAATAAAAGGCATTTCCCCTGAAACATGAAAGGAGAGATTTTGAAGCAATTGGCCTTTTCATATGTTGTGGTACCATGGGCTAGGCAATGCTTGAAGCACAATTTCCATGCAATTTGTTTTTCTTTCTAGCTGCTTCAGAAATGTGCTTTCTTTTTCTGTCATTTTTTTTTCCTAGAAGGTAATTTTAATCTTTGATGTCAAGAAGCCTCAACAGGTTATTGTCTACCCTTTACTTTTTGCCCTATAGCCTGTTGCCTCCTAGATGACTTTAAATATTTCCTTATAACAACTCACTGCTCCTGAATGATAGATATACTTTCAATTGCTGTCCTGGTGCATATGAAAAACTGGTCTTGGCTCTGGTCTGACAAGCTCAGCACCACTTTTTATTTTTTTCATTGAGATATGAATAAAAATTGCTGGTATATATCATAAAATGTATGAGGTGAACCAACTGATAAGATAGGAGTATAGCTTTCATAAATTCCAGTGCTCATCTAGTTGTGTATGGATTTCAGAATTATTTTAAATGTATCAGTCAATGGCCTTGGGGAAAAAAAAAAAGTGAATTTGCCCTGGAAATGTGATCTTTCTTTATTGTCTTAATTATAGTCAATTATCTATTATACACAATGCATGTCAACTTAGGCACACAAGAGCCTGAGTATTAAGAGTCTATTAATTTGATATGACACTGAGACACAATAGTAGCAGCAATTTAGAAGTGAATATTTCTGGGTCTAATTCAATCAAGAAATACATTTCATTTCTGTGATATACAAGAGGAAGCACTTTTTACAGTGTCTGCTATACTGCAACTTCTGGGTGAATCCAGAGATCTCGAGTAAATACATGTGAAGAATCATTTGTACCCTAAGAATCCAACAGTCAGTGAAAGAACTTTAACTGCATATAGAAAAAAAAATGAAGTGACAAATGGGAAATCTCTTCTCCAACTTTCAGGTATCACTGAGATATGGAGGAAACAATACTCACTCAACCCTTTAAAGGACTTTTGCAGCACTGACAAAAGTGCTATCTAGGCAAGCCTGTTTCTAGTGTAATCACTTTGGTTCAGAAGGGTGCCTATCAACCACTGGTCCTGCAAAAAGGTATTGATGACCATCTAGAGGTCTTACACAGAGCTGCTCTGGTTGCTAAAGTGAAACTGTATAGAACTAGATTTGTGCAAGCCATGCAACCATGAGTATAATACATTTCCATCTGCTTCAATGGATTTCTGGATCAGGAACATAAAACAACTGCCAACACAGCTTATTGCTTTGCATTTCAGAGCTATTACTTGTTGACTGGGGTAGCTCAAAGAGTGAAATTGGACTGCATTGTGCACTGCAGTACAAAATTTCTTTTTTTTTTTTTTTTAAGGAAAATGGGTACAGAAAGTGTATCATTAACATCTGAAAGCCAAGCAGTGCACTATAAAAAATGCTTGCAAAGGATGTATTGGCATTTAACCTCCCAGTTTCATCAAGTCTTAACTCTGTACACAGGAAAAGTTAATTACATGGTGCTTTAAGTCTTCATGAAAGGTCAATTTGCTAGTACTATACTGTGTAGCAGCAGAGGTTGGAAACGTAGCATTTTGAATAGGAACATGCTTTTAATAGTTGATTTGGGAAAATCATAAGAGGTTCATAGTGCATGCTTGGTAATGAGATTCAATTATTTCCAATGAGAATTTTAAGCCCTCTTAGAGACATGACTTTTGCTTACTGTAAGCAAAACTAATCTTTGAAAGTAGAAAAATGACACTCACCTTTTTATTGTGTTGATTTAGAAAAAGGTCAGATCTAATAAAGATCGCTCTTCTTGACAAATAATATTTAGTGTTTCTTTACCTTCAGCTTATATTATGTTGTAAAATCAGATTATTGGTATGATAACCTAATGGTACTTGACCAATAACAGATGGGTCCAGTACAACTACAGAATGCATATAGAAGAGTCCTAATTAAAATATTATTTTGAGTAACACTTGTGGATGCTGGATTTTTCTTTCCTGATACACCAAGTCCAGCAAACTTGCTAATACATGAAAAATGGGGCAGGAGGGGGTTCCTCAGGACTGTGATATAATGCAACAAAGTTAACAGGAAAAATGTATTTCCATCAGAGTATATTCCCTGTAATAGTAGACCGCCATAAGAAATATACTTACCTGAATTCAACTCACAGCATTAGAAGAGAAAAAACCCAAGCAAATAAATAGAACAAAAACCACATAAAAATTCCTTTGTTAATTTGAGAGGGGGAAGGATGAATTAGTTTGATTTGGGATACTTGTGTTCAATTCTCCATTCTGCCACCTTCATCTTTTGTAAAGCTAAGTCACTTTCACTTGGATCCCCAGAAGAGCTTCGTAGGCTTAGTTCAGGCTGTAAAGGATGCTGATACAAATGTACATATATGCCCAAAAAAAAGGTGAAAGTCCAAAAATACCCAAGTTTATGTTAGCAACTAGTACACAGAATAAATTATTTTGATTGAGGAAAAAACACTGTGCATGTAAAGTCAACATAAAAGGTGTTTCCAGGAGCGAGTAAATCAAGAATATGGCTATATTGTTTATTTCTGTGATCTTAAAACCAGGTAGTAGCTAAAGTACTTGTGCTCACATGTGCTCCTGGGCAAATCTTCCATGTGGTTTTTTCATCTTAAAAGAATTCAGTCTTTGCTCTCTGGTGATAAAAACAAATAAAAAGCACAGTAAACAGAAATGCCTGAAAATCCACTTCAAAGTTCCTAATCAAAGCTAAAATATTAATATATATTAATCTAATGTCTTATCATTGGAAAATGGTGAATTGTAGTTATGCATCTATAAATAGGAATGTCAGGAATTCAAAGTTAATTATTCTGCATTTATTTAATGGGATATATTTATAAGCAAACAAATATATTTAAGAATAAAATTAAGGACTGTCAAAAAAGTCTAAAATAATTATTCTGCTTAAGTTGATGCTTGGATATCGTGTCAAAGTTTGGAGATACATACCTTATCACACATGTAGATGAGTAATAGAGAATGCAGAGGAAACCACAATGATCAACAAATTAGAAAACATGAGCTAAAGGTAAACACTGGGTGGGAATTTCATTTTTTTTTCCTGGAAATTTGAGTAAGATTTCTGTTATAGAGAGCAATTCATTGTTTCCCATGTTCCAAAAGAAAAAAAGAGGAAAAAAAGCTATTGGCTTTGTTTACAAGAATTTGCATGATGAACATGTTAAACTAGTAAATAGCCAGTACCATAACATTGAGTAACTTTTTTCATTGGAGATTTTTAAGAGTAAGGATGACATAAAATTTTCAAGGAGATTTTTATGCTTGTTCCTTGTCAGGACTGGATTGGCTGTCCTGCAAATTATCTTGTTCTATGATGCTAGGTAACTAAATGCAATTTAGCTGGGAAATAATGGGTCCTTAAGCAATCCTTCAGAAGGTGTAAGAAGTTGTGAGGAATACTGAGATTTGGGTCGATAATACAGCCAACTCATGAAATCAATGGCAACAGCAGAGTCTACAAGCCTGAAAATCAAACTTTACATGTCAAAAGCTTCCAAAGCAGAAGTACTTAGTCAGGAGTAACTGAATTTCCCAAGTAAAAGCACAGAGAAATTTGAGATTGAAAAGAGGAACTGAATCTGCATTTCACTTTCTCTTCTCACCTATAGCTTTGATTTTTCCTTCATTCCTATGACATAGTTGATCCATATCTAAACAATATGCCCAGCAAATTTAAGCACCAGCTCTTTTCAAAATGGCTCTCAACCTCAGAGATGCTGTTTAAGTCACTGCCACTTCCATCCCCAGTCACATATCAGCCATTTTCTGATCCCAAATCTCCCTCTGGATTATATTTGTATCATTATTACTGGTACAATGTATTATTTTTGGTCAAGACCAGCAGTGAAATCTATTTAGATTTTTCCATATGCTTAGAAAGTCTAGTAAAACTCTGTTTTAAGTCAGTGTAGGAGTCTTAGTTCCATCTGATTGTGTTCTGATAGTGCTTTTTTCCCCTCTGTCTTTCACTAAGGTAGTTGCTTCCATAAATGCAGTTTGATTAAAGTGCTTTTAACATATACAGTTCAATTATGAGTTGTCCATACTGTTCCTGTTGACTAACCAGAGACTAAATATTTGATGGTTTTCTAAAATGAGAAAAATTACTTTTCTCAAGGTTTCTTCATTTCAGTTTAAGCCTAAATTTGCTGAAATTACAGGTCAGAATTCCTGCTTCCAGACCACTTAACAGAAGTGTCTTCAAGTGTAAACCAATGTTTTCCAAAGCCTATAGAGAGCAGAAGTGTGAAAAGCTGCTCAGAGTGCTAAGAGATGCATGCCCTGTTGGCACCCTTAAAAATTAGTTAAAAATCATGAAACCCTTAAAAATCATGAAACACCATCTGCATGGGTCATGATCAAACTCAAATGGAAAAATTAAAAGACATTTCCTGTTACTCTGTCCTGTCCTTAGATTTGCTCTCTTCTTCTTCTGCATATTTGTTGAATGTTTTTTGCCTACTGAGATGATAATTCAGCCAGTTGATATTGTTTCCTCCATGGAAAGAGTGTTGTGATGTCTGACTGCTGCCCTAAATGTGAAAAGGGTCAGTTTTAAGTACATATTATGTCTGGGGGCTCCATACAGATTTCTGTGGATAAAACATTCTCTGTGAGCAGGAGACACAGAGATATATCTCCATCCAATCCCCTCTGCCAAGAGAAGAGCAGCAAGTCTAAACACAGTTTAGTATGTGATCCCTTGTCTAGTCAGTAAAGACATGTTTTAGGAAATGGAAAAGTCTGATTGTGGATTTAGTCACTGCTGTAATGTGCAGGATATACACAAACACACTTCCAGCAAGCAATATGATATTTACCAGTGTGAATACATTTCTAGTAAACCTTATGAGATCTGTAGAGTTCATTGAGTGCTCATGTTAGAGCAGAATTCCTTTTCAAATCACTCTCAAATAAATGACAACTCAAGTTTGTGGTAACATCTCTCAGCCTGATCTTTCCAGGTTCCGTGTTCTTTCAGAACCTTTGGATTTCACAAGTAGATGAAGTTTATCTTTTTATGATTTGAGGCTTGCTATTTAACATATATCAGTACTGTGGGCATGTCAAAATATTTCTACAGCAGTTTGAAGAAAAAGTTTGAATCTGGGAATACAGAAAGGACACAGCTTCTTTTTTGTCTGTTAAAACTTATAAATACAACACTTTTATAACAATCATGTTTCTCACCTTTGGTTACATACACCACCTCTGTTATTGACAGAATGAACCTTTCTATTTTAAGAGCATATAATTCCCTTATTGCACATCAGTTTATGAAAAGTAACTATAAAGAGCAAGTATCTGTTCATAGGTTTAAGAGACAGATATCTCTTTTCATGAATATAACAGGAATAGATTAAAATTTTTACATTAGAATGTAGAACAGGTTTACTGCATCAGACCATAGTTCCTTAATTTATAGAGTACTGTCCATAGCAGAGGCCTAAAAGAAGTGACTAAACATAATAATAACAACAGGACAATTCCACAACTATACTTTCTCCACTAAATCCTGCCAGTCACTTAGATTCTGTATCATACAGAATTCTGGAGCAAGAAGAAGAAAGGAATTTTTTGCTTTTCACAGCCCCCATGTCTTTTTTTTTTTCCCACTAATGTTTCAAATTGCTCTTTGAATTGATAGAAATGTTTAAAGTCCGGAATGTTTTTCAGCAACAGACTCCCAACCTTAACTCCAGCTGTGTGGAAAAGCTTTTCAGTATGTTTCTGCTACATTTTCCATTCTAGTAATTTAATTTTATACACTGCATAGGGGTAAAAAAAAAAAAAAAAAAAAGTGAATGGTCACTGCTTTTTTGCTTATTTTTGTGTTACTTTTATTTCATATACTTCTATCACATTTACCTCCACTCTTCCTTTTTTCAGACCAGAGGCTTAATGTAACACACATGTTCATTAATAATAAAATTTTAAATCAGTCCTTTTCTTCTATCCTGGATCAAGTCAAGTGCTGCTTTTTCCCCTTTGTTTTGATTGACTACCTGAAACAAGAGGAATGCACTTTTAATACCCAAGAATCATTGGATCATTTCACCATTAGACTGTGATGTGAGATTTACACAGGTACTGAGGACAATTGAATTCTTATTTTTATTGTTTCCTGTCCCCACCACAAAGGAACCACATAACTCCTGTCCACATTAACATTTCTTAGTCTATTACTATTTTACCAGAACTCTTTTCATCCTATTGATAAAGTAATAGGATAGTTTCCTAGGATTTTGGTCCCTGTATACAGTATCTCGACCTCTTGTATATAGGACTAGAGACCATGAGGGAAAGGAAAAGAAAGAACTGTTTGTATGCTTTATTTCAGGGTGGAAAATATTTTAGAAGTTCAGGCAGTCCTTGCATATTGTGTAGGTGGTTATTCCAAGGTCACCTGATGAAACTCCTCAGAAAACAGGTGGGAAGAATGAACGATGATTGAAAGACGGACCGAGCAGTGTGGTGCTGCCAGGACATTTATTGACAAGAAGCACAGACATTTATACTGTTTTAGCTTCTGCATAACAATTTCCAATTGTTCTGTCTATGTGAGATTTAGTACATAGCAGGCCATAATGTATGCTTTTTCTTTTGTGCAATTACTTATCGCAGCAGGCAGCTTTGTTCTTTGGGAGAGGGACACAGTTTCTGCAGTTCCTTCTTTATGGATCTTTCTCAGTTTCTGCAGTTCTTTCTCACAACTTTTTCTAACAGCTCTTGCTGTACAATCTTCAGCAATTCAAGCATACTGCTCCTGTCGGTTAACTCATTCTGCTCTGCAACAGAGAATGAGCGTGAGGTTTTTTTAAAATTTTATTTGTGTAGTTTAGTTTATTAATTTTAAACCAGCTAATTGTTGCAAATAAAAATGAATGATAAAAATGCACTAGAGATCAATTACCAGATAAAGAGGTGTCTGATGTCCATTTAAGTGACAACTGGTGACTGACTGTGGAAAGTGGCCACAGTAATTTCTTGCACAGGGAGCGCATTAGCCACATACTATGGCACCATGTCTCCAGTGTACTTTTTAAAAAAAGTCTTTTTTCCTTCTTCAATCACAAATTCCTCACCTCTTTTCAACACTAAAAATAGGCAGCTGTGGGAAAATATAATTAATTGTGCTATCACACAGCAGGAGATGTAAATTTTCCTTTAAATTGTAGACAAAACACCAAATATACTATGGCTCTGGGTTACTTACCACTGTTATTTTGGGCAAATCAACAGGGTTCATATTATTATAGAACTGTCAGATACAATCGTCCTACTTCTGCTAATTGTCCCTCTGTGAATTTTCAGCACCTGAGCAGGGTTTTGTCTTAACTACCACATGCTTTAGGAAAATGATGTATTGCAAAAGGCAAAGCATTGTAGCACCTGAATTTGTCATCCAAAGCTGAGCAGACAACAACTTATTTATAATGGCACTCTGTCATCCTTCAAGCCTCAGTGGAACCCTTAGCAAGTGAATAGCTATTTTAGGAGATATGTCTCATGCTTCCATTCTGTGTTAATCTGAATCTTGCTTCTAGCTGCATCCAAAGCATTTTCATAATGCCCTACTCTGATCAAACAAAACCTATGTGTGAGACTAAGCTCTTTACTCTACATTGACATTGAGGGTCAAAGGTGGATGAACAAATCTAGTTCTGGTAATTAAAAAATCATATGTTTCAAAAAAAGACAATTGTTTTTTCAGTTTAGAACAGGTAGGAATGCTTGCCTGCCTACAGCTACTGACTGGACCACACTGGGCACATGCAGTGACTGTCTGGTGTCCTCACACCCTGTACTTTGGCAGATGGACAGCTCTCAGGACGTCCTTTGGCTACTGGCCGGTGAAAAACATTGAAATGGTTTTTTTGTGCTGTTTGTCTATCAGCTGTATTACTTACAGAAGCTGAGATGAATTAATGCAGCATCCCTTCTAAGTGATGGCAGCAAAGCAAAAAATTGCCATCAGCATTATCCTTGTACTTCTCCCTGTGCTGAAATTAGCACTCAGGATTGTTTCTTTGGAGTAGTCCCTTGCTCCTTTCATCAGGGACATAGTATAAATCCTTTAAAATCAATGCATCCTCCATTGACCCCAGGTGCATTTTGGATCAACTCATTGAGTTCAGACTGATTTTCCACTTACCCTCACATTCCAGAAAGGAAACAAAGGTTCCCCTCCATGCTCTCAAAATGATGCCAGGCAAACATCTTTTCTGTTAACTACAATTAACAATCAATTTTTCAGAGTGAACTAAAGACCAAATGTGATAAGGAGGCCTTCCTGGACCACTTTGTAATGCATTCAATTTTTGATGCTTTAAGAACTCAAATACCAAGCATATCTTCATTTTCAGGTGGCGCAGTTGAGTACTTTTTCTCCAAACTCTCTACAAAGTCAGAGAAACTTTAGGAATACACTTTAGATTAAAAGCTTTACCACCCACCTGTCACTCACACAGAATATATAATTTTGACAAATTAAGGGGAAACAGCTAATTACATTGTAATTTGCTAATCCTTGCTTGGTTAAACCTATGAAATATGCAAATTACCTGTTGAGACCTAAATTGCTTCCTTCAAAGGATAAATAAATACCTTTTACTCTTTTCAAATATTATTAAAAGAACATCTTGACTGATGGATAATTTGCCTCTGGTGCAATATCAATTTTATAAAAGTGAATGCATGTGCCTAGACATAAATGTCCAAAGTTTCGCAGAAACTTTAGGAATTTGGATCATTTCCTGAAAAAAAATTGATGCAACTCAAGTTGGGAGTCTTATGGATTGAAAATTTTATGACACCTGACTACCCTATAAGATTTGCTTACATTTTTTTTTGTGTTCCACCAAGCAATGCTATAGAAACATGATTATAAATCTGCACCCAGGCCTGCCCTTTAAAGGAACTGCTCTGAAGTGAATAAGAATCATGGGGATGACCTTTCAAAGATAGAATATGACCAATTAGGGAGAGATTTTCTAATGTTCCTATGAGTAGGAACAACTGTGCAGAGCTAGAGTCTGGAGATGAAAAAATTGTAGCTATAATCTTCCATAGAGCCTGGATGCTGTTAGAAGAATGTCTATAAAGTGAGAGATGTGAGGATTAATTAAATCTAGAGGCAGAGCAGATAAGATTAATTTTCTTTATTGTTTAAAAACCAGTAACATTTAATTTAGAAGATTGAACATACTGAGGCAGGATGCAGTTAGTGTAGCTGGTACTTATGGCATCACGAGCAGGAAAACAGAATAATTTCTGGGGGTTTCTGGTCATAGCAAGCCCTGGCTGGAGTGATTTGGTGTGGATCTTGATTTAGATTTGCAAGTATGATCTGCAAGTTAAGTACAGTGGTATTGGTCCATATAAAAAATAAAATTAAATCAAAATAAACAAAGCAGAACAATACACTATTTAGATCTCATTGAGTGCTATCTAACTCAGTGTGATGTGTCCACTTTAAGTTTATTAGACTGAATTAAAATCATTGCATATTTTATGTTACATATCCTTTTCTTTTCAAAAAAACATTTCCACAAGCCCTAACATATAAAACCAGTATCTAACCATTGGCAAGCTGGTTTTGGCTATTGTATTTAAATAATAAGAGGAAATATAAAACAAAAGGGTAAATTTGTGTTGTTTTGGTTGTATGAAACTCACAATTCAAACAAGGCAAAAGCCAATTAGTGGAATGCTACCCCCAAGAAATATAGAAAAGAAATTTTAAAGTGTCCTATGAACATTGTAACAGTATATAATATTAAAATCCATAAACAAGGCTAATTTAAGATATATCTATAAGTCTCTAAAAGAGACTTATAGATATATAAGTCTATATCTATATATAATCTTTATAGACTTATATTTCTATAAGTCTCTAAAAGATTATCAAGACATATAAATATGTTTTATGAGATGAACAGGTTAAAAATGTTAAATAATGTGATTATTCTGCTTCCAAAATCTATTTCCAAAACTGCTGACTACTGCTTCCTCTGACTTCTGTGGAAGCTCCTGAGTGTTTGGCATTTTATAAAGCACATCACTGTAAAGATTTAAACAGTTAAACCTGTGGGAGTTACATTTTATTGGCAGTGGTGAAAATATGAGCATTTATCGTCTCTAATCATATTATCAGCAGCATGCTTTGCAGTAACAAATGGTTCTGATTGTCTTCTAAGGAGTGCTAGTCACTGTGGCAAGCTGTGCATCAAAATTAGGTGCCCATAATGTAATTTTCTGTTCCCTAAGGAGCTTACAGTAGACCTCATTGCAGGACTCAATCTCAAGCAAAAAGCCAGAAAGTAAGAAAGGAAATGTAATACTTCATAAACCAAATCAAATAGCAATAAACAATTACTACTTAAAAAATTACATCTGATGTGATTTTGTTTTTTCATTCTATTGAGTTTCTGCTGCCATTGACATGTATTCTCAACACCTACAATCAGCAGCTTAGCTGCTGCCACATAGACTAAGCCCATGATCAGCACCACAGTGCAGTGCACCACACTGCACTTTGGCTTTGCCTGGACACAAAATATTCCTCCATACCATTGGATTCATTAAAACTTACTGTTACAAGCAGTTTCAAGGGCATTGCCTTAATTTATACCTGTGATCTCACACTAAAGGTATCAGATTCAAGTCAGTGGTGATGGGATTCTTGTATACAAACAGCTGCTTCAGTGCTTTTGGGGCACAGAGGCAGGCAAAAACTCATTCTGCATTCACTAAGGATCTGACTGAGCCTGAGATATGCTCTGGTGAAGCTTCTAGGTGTTGCAAAGAATCTGGCAGGGCAGTAGGGCAGAAAGGATCTCAAGAGAGAAGGTTGTTTTGTTGGAAGATCACCTCTGGATATAGGCATGGACTTGGGTGCAATGTTAGCAGAATACCATTGAGCTTAATATGGGCAATCCAAAACTAAAGATGTAAATTTGCATGCTGGCTCTGTGGGTAAAAGCTTATAGTATATGGAGATATGCAGTTTTTCAAAAGTTCGCACTTGTTTAACTTTGAAGTAAAATGGTGTTGATTCATCTCACCAATTTATTTGGAAAATGGGATTATTCTCTTCAAGTGAGAGAGAAAGAAAGAGCCAGATGTCTTAAGAGGAAACTCCAGCCCTCTAGGATCCTACCTGGGGCTAGATTTGCTTGTCTTAGCCTTTTGCTGCATTAAAGACAGCACTATTTTTTGTGCCAGCACTTCAAGCCAAATGAGATGAATCTGGGCAAATCTGTTCAAATCCTCTGCTGAGTGAAGGGAAAGGATGCTTCTTCACCAGATCTCTGTAAATAAATAGTAGTGATAAAACCTAAGCTTTTTCCTAGAGATTTCTGAAGATGGTCAGAAAAACATCCTACATGACACTATCACTAAACATTGATTTGCCATTTTTAAATGTCCCTGTTTTGCCACAGATTGCTTACAGGGTTTTTCTTGTAGAATCATGTAGACATTTTAGAAGGAAATTCTATAGTCTCTTACTCCTATATAGACTCAAATGTTTACATGCATATCCCCTTAGTCATACATTAGTCATATTTGTCTACACAGGGTGTTATTTAAAAACAAAATAAAATCATTGATCTACCCATAACATTTTTAATATTAGTATTTTAAAATATGAAAAGGTTGTATCTTCAGTGCTAAGAAGCAAAACATAACTGTTTTGACAACATAGATGACAGATTCTTAGAAGGCATAAAGATTGATATGCCTCTGTAGATCTAGGCTGACTTGCATCAGCTAATGCGTGACCTGGCATTGATGTTTCTTTCAGTCCATTAACCATCTTACTATTTGCATTAGTAACATTGACAGTGGCAAAATTATAAAAAAAAAGCTTTCCTACACCCTAACATGACCTTTCATTTTAATATCAGATGCACTGACCCAGATCCTAAAATGAGACAGTTTTTACTTTTTTTATAATTCATTCTTGAAGTGAACATGGGGTTTGGTGTCTTCATATGCAGTGATAGGACAAAGGGTAGTGGTTTTAAACTGACAAAGGGCCGGTTTAAATTAGATAATAAAGAGCATTTCTCTACGGTGTGGCTTGGGAGGCACTGGAATATGCTGTCCAGAAAAGCTGTGGATGCCCCATTTCTGGAAGTGTTCAAGACCAGACTGGATGGGGCTTTAAACAAACCGGTCTAGTCAAAGATGTCCCTACCTATGGCAGGTGGGTGGAACTGGATGGGCTTTAAGATGATCCCTTCCTACACAAATCATTCTGTGATTCTATGATCTGCAAACTTTCACCAAGTACTACGGCCTGACTGCCCCTGACAGGCTGCAGCTCATTTCCTGATTTCTTTTTCTTGCAAATAATCACTATGGAGCAGGACCATGAAATTTACCTAATATATTTTGCAAAATTAATCAGTGTAGCTCCATTTTTGGCAATGATCATACGTGCAGATCTTCTGAAGAAACATCTTTAACTCTTCATACAGAAGATGCACATTTTCATTGGTTTACAGTGTTTACAACTGCAGTTTCTAACTGACCATCATATTTAACTGTCCAAATAACTTCCCAAATAAACCTTCCAGCTTATTGACATGAATAATGAATGTGCCAGCAGCGTTGATTTTAAAATGCGTGTCAACACTTTAACATCTGAACATCTATGTAAATGCAAGCTTTTAGCAGAATTTGAATTTAACAAATTACAGTTTGTGACTCTAATTTATGAGACCTATGTAAATACCTAAGATTTTTATAGTTGCTCCCGCTTAAATTAATCACAAATGTCTAATTATGCCTTTTTCAGCTGCAGGATATGCAAATTTAGTTGCATAAAGAAAGGAAGCATTCAAGAATAGATTGATTTTACAAACATTGTGCAGTATCATTTTTAAACAGGAGAGTGCAGCCTTTTAACCTGCTACAGACCTAAGTGGTCCACATCCGTTCTGTTTGTATTAAAATACAAAATACAACAGAAAAAAAAGAATTAACTATCTGCTTACTCAGAGAATAATTTGTATCCTCATCACTGGCTGTACACAGTGCACACCTGTACACAACTTTAAAGCAAACACAAGGCAGAAATTTAAAAATATTCTAAACGATGGGCTAGTTTATCATACTGCAGCTCCAACACATCAGGTGAGGAGGGAGTCTGACCTGCACCTTACTCACAACAGAAATATTTGTTACAATGGGGTTTTTGCAGCCAAGTGGACTCTGCCCTGCAGGTAAGCAGATCCAGAAAGATTAGTTTTGACAACAGTAACAGTGGGAGTTAGGAATTGAAACCCTGATGTATTTACAATGGTTCCTCTTGAGTATTCATTCTCTTTTTTCAGATGTGATGACACTGTTGGATTTAATGCCTAATTGTAATTTTTCTTTTAAACTAATCTATCTTGTAATTTAATAATTTTTATTTTTATGTTGTTGGTCAGAAATATACTGTTTTGCATCCTTATGGAAGAAATTTGATCTTTTCTAGAACTGTATAAGACCTAAAACTTCAAGCTTCCTTCTTTTTTGAAGGGCATTTTTTTTGGCTAGTTTTGTGATTCTTCCATGGATATTTATGCTTATGGTTCCTTCCACTCAGCCCTTCTCAGGCTTCATCTCCAGTACTTCCCTTGCTTTTGGGCTCTGTAGATTGAGGTAGACATTAGCACCTTTGCAAAGGCCAGCCAAAGGCCCCCAGGCTGGCTAGAATGCAGGAGGAGAGGCTGAGATCTGGGTTGTTCAGACTGGAGAAGAGAAGGAGAAATGGAACCATCTTGCTGTCTACAGCTTCCTACTGGGAGTATGTGCAGATTAAGAGATAGACTCTTCTCAGAGGTGAACAAGGAAAGAACTGGGGAGAATCTGCATAATTTCATAATTTGCAGTAATAGAGAATCTAATTAGCTATCAGGAAAAAAGTTTCCATTTCAAGGCAACCAAAACCCATGCTCTAACTTCAGTTAAACCCAATAGTTTATTTTTGTGGGGGTTTTTTTTTGTGTTTTTTTTTTTGTTTGTTTGTTTTTTCTTTTTTTTTTTTTTTTTTTTTGTTTTGTTTTGTTTTGTTTTGTTTTTTGGTTTCTTTTTTGTTTTTTTTTTTTATTTTTCAGTTAAGTTCTGCAGACTACATCCACAACATATTGAAAAAAAGTCCTTACCAGACCCAAATTTCAGCAGGTGGTACTGCCTGGAGTCTTTTGGCCTGATCTTGGATAAAAAATTTTGTAGCTAATTGCAACAGAGCTGGTAATTGAGATTCAGATGGATGATGGGTTCCTAATTTGCTACAGAGCTACAGAGATTAGTGAAATATTTGGCTGAAGCACATTAGGAAAAACTGAACTTGGGAATGTATTAACAATGTCAGACACAGAGAGGTTTTATTTATTCATTTACTGAAAAAAAGGACCCATCAGACATATCAGAAGGGAAAATCATATCCAAAATCATGTTTCAGTGTGATTCTTAAGCAGGCTAAGATAAAAAACTCATTTATGAAGTGCAGCTTGACCAAATTTGTTATATTGATCACTGCTTTTAGTCCAGTCTCAGTCACTGTAATGACTGGGTTTAAAGACAGCCACACAAAGCTTTGTGTTTATGGCACAGATTAGTTGTCCAAAGGCCCCTGTTGAGCACATTGCAGCAGTCCATAGCAACCCTGTTATACATCAACCCAGGACCCAGGGGAATTGCAATCAAATAACACAAAAACTGTCCTAAACCAGTAAATTTCTTTTGTTTTGCACTGTTTTTTGATGTGAGATTCTTCTGCCACCTTTCAAGCTCTTAACATCACCCTCCAGGTTTGCTCCTCTATGGACTGACTCAGAATTTGCATTCTTTGCAAAATTAGGTGTCAGATACTGGGGCTTTACTGTAGAAACACTGAGGGTGTTCCCTTTTTCCTCCCTCTCTTTCCCCTTTCAAAGATTTGCTGTGCTTTAGTTTGTAATTGCTGGAACCATAAGCAAGTGTTAAGTGCTGCACAGTTCATTGCTCATTTTATGCTTCATAAAATATTTAGATCCTTCTGATGCCATGTAGCCATGAGTCATCAGGCTGTTACTTTAACACATCTCACCACGTTGAGAGCTTGCATCCTCCAATAGCTTAGTGGCAATGAGGGTTGCTGGAATATATTCCTTAAATGCAGAAGACTTTGAGAAACAAGATTCATTACTGCTCCTGTATATAACTGTTTTCTCCTCTTCAGTCCTCTAACTATACATGCACTATCCTCTGTGGATGGAAATTTCCCAGAGCCACTGAATTAATTTCATTTGGAGTTCCAGCTTGAGAAAACTGGAATTGAAAATGTGGGATTTTGGGTCTGCAGTGAAGTAAAGAGGAAGGTTAGTGCACAGTGCCTCCTAAACTTTCTCCTTCCTTGGGCTACATCACAAGCACATAGATAAACATCACTCTTCTTGGCAAATGTTTTGAGGTGCATATCTTGAAGATGTTGTGGAATACCATGAATATCCACATTCAAATATTGATTTTTGAATTATTAAATGTTTTGAGGTGCATATCTTGAAGATGTTGTGGAATACCATGAATATCCACATTCAAATATTGATTTTTGAATTATTTCTTCTCCACTGAATTTTTCAAAACATCTTAAAAATGCCAAACCTTCTAGGTCATTTGTTGCTATCTTTACAAAAACATTTACATCTATGTTGATATGTGCTTCAGCAGGCAGAAACACTTGAGTATTAAGTGTACTTATATAACCTCTGCTTTGTCTCAGAGATGCTGGGGAAATACTGAAGGGCTACAGGCTTCCAAGAATTCATCTTTTGTAAAGATGTCCTTGATCCTGAAATCAGAAAGGTCTTGAAACATCAAGTAGACATGAACTTGCAGATCTTTTGATCTCTAAATCTAAATTATTTCCTCACAGTCACAATTTTTAACAGAAATCACTGAGCCTGGATTTGTTACTTCATAGTCCAAACACTATAGCAGTTCTTTTTCTCTGAAGAAGAGAAGGGTTTTGTTAGAATTCCTCCTTTCAGGATATTTTGGTTTCTTGGGTTTTGGGGATTTTTGGTTGGGTTTTGTTTGGTTGTTTTTTTTCCATGTGCTAGATTTTAAAAAATATTTTGTTTTACTGTTATAGCTATTTAATTTGATTTTCAGGTTAACAGTCACTCAATATTTCATAAATGCTATCAGTTAGTTAACAAATTCCATCATGCCATAGCAATGAACTGATTTTCTTCTTGATACAGTCTGGTTTGTTCTTCTTTTACTTTAAAAAAAATTCTCAAGGAAACAAAGATCTTATTTATAATTTATTGAAATTGCTATGAGCTTCACTTTCCTCACACAAATAGTGTTATACAAAATATTCTTAATAAACATTGTTTTAAACTATAACTCATAAAGTCAAGTCTATCTCCAAATGTATTTTTCATTTATAGCCTGAAAAAAAGAAAGTGAACTGTAGCTCCAAAGTCACAACATAACTCATTTTCATAGAAATATGACCAGTTTGTTTTGTGTGCCTGGTCTGGAAGTAGGTTATAAATAAAAGCAGATTCCCTAAATATTTACTATTTACTAGGTACCAGTGAGGGTAAAGTTATCTAAATAAATTTAAACAGCAGATAAATAAAAAGAGTAGCAGTTAAAAGAGTAGAGCTGGGAGTAGACCAAATATCCAAGAGTATCCATGAAAGTTGCCGAATGTTGAGATCTCTGGTGGAACTTGACAGACCCTTAAAAAAATACAGCACATCAAAAGAAAAAAGTCCCAAATTTAACACTGTCTCAAAATGTTCCTTCCTAATTTGCTTTTTTAATTGAGAGTGTTAACAACACTGTAGGCAATAACACTGTTCAAAGCCAATCCCTCTACAGATAGATTGAAGGAATAAAGGAATTTCAGGATCTGGACCCTTGCGTATTTTAGGACAAACTGGTGGGGAGAGAAGAGGGATTTGGGAATAATAAGTAGCTTTTGCAGTAAGTATTAGTCTGAAATGAATACTTTTTTTTCTACCCACTGCCATGATGAAATAATCTCTATATGTTATGACAGGTTTAAAAAAAGGGAAAGTATCAGGTTAATCACTTGCAGACAGGTTTTCCCCATGTCCTGAGAGCATTATAGAAAAATACCCAACCGTGTTTGTGGGAATGATGGAGAAGCAGCTGATTAAGGCTGAAACCAACATGTGTAGATTATTCCATACTTGTTGCAATCACGTTCTTATTAATATTAATAGAAAGATGAATTGGGTTTTATAATGCATGTTTAAATAGAAAGTTGGTGACAAGGCTGTACCAGGAAAATCTAGGAACACTAGAAAAGAGCTAAATTAAAGCCTGTGGTTTGCAAGTGATCACATTTTATTCCATGCAAAATGGGAATATTGCCTTGACAGGTGCTGTTAAACTCTGACCAACAAGCCTGTATGGTCAGACCAAGGAGAGCAAGCTCTGCTCACTACACACTGAAGGTCCCCTTTTGGATACGCTGTAGCTCAGCAGTGATTAAAAAACATTTTGCATCCAATGATTTGCAATTCAAGCATCAACGGCCAACAGAAAAATAAGCTATATAAGCTGTTCTTTCTTTCTTTCCCTGAATCCATCAGCAAACTCTATGCAACAAGTTTTTGATAATTATAAATTTTAACGAGCAACTATTTATTTTAGGGTCTTAAGGAAAGCTGATTTGAGTGGGATTTTCTTTTCCCAGTCGTTGGCTTTTGCATATATGATGGAGCTTATCTGGATGTCAAGATGTCTTCATTTTTCTTTGCCCATCTTTTATCTTGCAAGCCTGTCATCAAAAGAAATCAGCTTCACTAAAAACAAGCGCTGTTTGTGATCCTCTGAGTGTTTGCAGTCAGATAGCTGTGTTGCTGACTTGTGAACTTTATTTCTTTTTGCAAAAGGTTGCATTTTTCTCACCTTTTTGTATCATTTAAATTATGAAGAAACATTTTGGTAACTTACAGGCTCCTCTAGGTATTTCTAAGAATTTTTTCAATCTGTTGGTTTTCTCTTTTGAAAGTTTTTTAGGAATCCCTTGCAATATTTACTATTTAGTTTGGGGTTGTTTTTTTTTTTTTTTTTCTTTTCCCTATGGACTTTAGACTTGGAAAATTTAAAATAAAACAAAATAAAAGGGAAAGTTGTAAATATTTATTAATTCAGAGACTGAGAAAATCACTATGAGTACTCTTTTATTACTATTTCATCATCTAAAATATTCATTTAATATGAAACTTATCACAAAGTCCTTTGCAGAATAAAAGCCCAAAACCTGTTTTCTTGTCTATCAACTTAAGTTCAGGCTCCAATAGTAAGAGAGTCTTGTACTCTCTTACTTCATAAAGCTGGTTGCAAATCGATTACCACGAGCAGTTATGCAACATTTCCAGATCTCAAACACAAGATGGCACCATTAGGAATGCTTTTCCCATATTTCTCCCTACTTGATACAGTAAGGGACAACCTTTGTTACTGCAAAACTGCATTAGCAATGTAGCTTCCGAGTGCACATTGCACATATAATTAACGCATAGAAACCTCTTGTATGCCTAAAGGACTCTGTAGTTTCTCGTCATTTTATTAAGGGGATGCAATGTGGTATGTTCAGGGTCATTCACTGCAAGAACAATCCTGCTTTTCCCAGTATTTTTCAGATAGATGTGTACAACCCCGTGCAAAATTTTTTACAGCCTTTCTGCTGATATGCTTACATACATATTGTGCTTAGTCTCCTTTGAGGAAAATACTAGGTTTGTTAGGAATGCATAATGTTGGGCAAATTTAACTAACTTTTTTAAATGTCAAAACACAAATCTCAAACAAAACTCAATTTGCCTTTCTCTAGTGTCTTCCTTATGCCTTGAAGATCTCATATATGTTTTTCCAACACATATTAGAGAAATGTTTGTGTTATTTTTATTGTTTTCCATATTTGTTGGAAGTAAAGCAAATAGCTGTGGACTATGAGTTTCCTAATGCAGGAGCCTGACAGAGGTGAGGCTGCTGTAGCTGTATTCATAGAATATCATGGACAGGCTTCTTTTGGAAAGGATCTTAGAGATCCCCTAGCTTCAACCCCCACTGTGGTCAGGGATGACATCCACTAGATCAGCTTGCTCAGGGCTCCCTTCAAGCTGGCCTTGAACACATCCTGCAGCCAGGACTTCTCTGGGCAACTCATTCCAGTATCTATCTCACTGCTCTCTGAGTAGTGACCAGAGCATGCACTGTTTACAGACTGATGTGTCTCCTTACCACTATTTTCTCACATTATTATCCTTATTATTTTCTCAGGTATTATCCTTACACTTGCCTTGGCTTGCTCTATTAATTCATCTTTAACCACCCACCCCTGAGGACCTTAATAGATCCCTTGGGAGCGATTAGAGTGAAGGACACTGAATACCTCCAGGAATCAGGGAGATTTACATCTGAGTCTTATCCAGAGGGAGGGCATTGTCATGATAAAAAGCATTATTCCACTTTGCAGGATCTGCTTCCTGTCAGCCTTTCCCTTTACCTGGCTCAAACTGCAGCTTTTTGATAAAAAAGGTGGGTTTTTCCTGGTCAATTTCCAATGGTGGGTGCACACCCACTCTGCACCTGGGCTGCTCTTATGCAGTTCAGAAATTCTGCCATCAAACATCCAAAAACTCTCTTCCTGCCCTTCAGTTGGAGACTGCAAACCTGGCCTCAGAGAAACACTTGCTTGTTTTGCAAATGGATTATTTGAGTCATTAACCTTTCACATTTTGCTGTCTCACAACATCCCATTTTACATCCCAGTAAGTCTGGTGCAATCCCAAAGTGTTGTTCCACTTCATCCCACAACCCACACTTATGGCAGTCCATAAGGTGGTTTTCCACTGCCCCGTGGGGGCAGTGTCACTCCCAGCCCATGGGGCTAAGGTTCCCCTCAAGGAGGCACCAGGTCAGGGGCTCCTGTCTCTCTTGGGGTGATTTGGAATAAGCGTGTGCCCATCACCATTCTTCTGCACCCCTTTGTGTTCATGGATAAAATCCTTTAGTCACATAGCCCTGATCAGAAAATTTAGCCCAAATGCATAACATTAGAAAAATATCAAAAAAATAAAATATCACTCTTGCAAATTTTTTCTCCTTGTATCCATGCAGATGTTAACAACAACTTGCATGGTGGATTAAACAAATGTTTGAGAAGGCATGAGTGTCAGATAGATATTTTGCCCTAAAAATCCAGATTGTACTTTATCTATATGAAGCCTTATGTACTTAAAGTCTAACTTAGACAAGTCTTTTACACAGACCTCAAACTTCAATGCAGATTTGAATACTTTGTTGATTTGAAACCTTTGGATTTGAATGTGCTTAGCCCTGCATTGCAGAGGATAAATGCATGAAGTTGAGGACATCAAGAAAGGTGTAGGTTAACCTAAAGGAGAACAACAGGATAAGAACAAATGGATAAAAATGGTCCATGGGAAAAAATGAAAAAAGGAAAGGAAAAAAAAGAAATTGGAAGGTGACTTCATTAGGAGGAGATGAATTCTGGAGCAGGAGTCTGATAGCAATAATTTGGAAAACTAATCTTACAATACTCAGCTTCATCCAAAAAACCAGAGAGATGGGATAGGAACTAATAAAAATTCCATTGGGCCAGGAAAATACTTATCTTTTTCCATCTGTATAGAACAGTCAGATTGTGGAAGGTGGTGTACTAATCATGGTCCTTTTTGTTGCAGAAGATACAAAGCTGGAAACCATAAATTTGAAAGGTATCTCAAACACAAACTTAAATCCTGTGTTTTCTATGAAATATGCCTAGAACTGGAGGCTTGTGGGTTTGTCTTAATGTTATTGGACACTAAACAGTGCCTCCCTTGTGTGGCAAAATTAGAGAGGTAGTGACCAGAGCTAAGCAAATAATGAATATTCCATTCAGTGAATTTTTCTACTACTTGCAGGTTTTCCCAGAGCACATTGCAGTTCCCAGTAAGCTTTATTATTCTGCAAATAACTCCTTTGGAAAAGTCCTGGTCTTTAGATTGCATTTCATTTCCTTGCAAATGCTGGCTGCTTAAAATTCAAACTGTTGTATTTAGGTGCATGGCATGTGAAGTGTTTTTGTTCCTTAGAGAAGCAATGGAAGTCTTAAAAAACCCCACATTTTTAGTGCTGAAAGTCATTATTAATCATATGAAATTTAGTGGTTAAGGTAAAAAAAACTGTACAAAGTGCTAGAACAAGGCCAATTATACTAGCTCTATCACCATAAGTATTCTTCAGAAAACCTTTCACTTCTGTACTAGTAACAATTTATTTTTATGTGCATTGGTACATATCCCTTGAATCATGATAAGGGCAAAGAATACAAGCTAAAATGTTACTAGATTCCATTGTCACACCTGCTATCTACAACTCTTTATTTTTGTCCTGTACAATTTATATACACCAATGTTTATATGACTTTAACAAACAGACACTGTTCTTTTTTTTTCTCTTTTCTCATGCCAAAATGGGAAATTTAGAAGGCCTGTGACTAATTTTCTCTTTTGATTTTTAAAAGATCCATTTGTAAAGTATTAGTTCCACCAAAAAAAACAGCTGACCCAGAACAGAAAGAACTGCTGAAATCATCTGCTGACAGGGCTCAGAAAGGGCGTCCCTTTATATATCCTCTGTCCTCCTCTAAATTCCATAATGATGTCTGTAGGATTCATAAAATATTGGTGTCCAGCTGAATATCTCACTTTATCAAAATATGCCTCCTGAATACAGCTATCTACTTCAGAGAAATGTCTACTGGATGGTTTTGCTACCCAGTAGGTATTTTACAACACAACTGAAAGCATACAGATCTCCTCATTCCAGAATGACAATGACATCTTGCAAAGTTTAACACTTCAACCACCTTGACCACAAAAAGAGTGACCTCTAAAAAACCCAGACAATTGTGCAAAAGCAAAGATTAAGAGAAGAATAACATCAATCAGGTTATTCATCAATCTATGTGACAAGAGTTAAAGTATTTTTAGAAGGGATCTATTATCTCAGCTTGGGAGATCTTTGAACATCTACAGGAGACAGATACAAAACTTTTTATCCAATGGTTACTGATATTAGCCAACTGCCAGAAGTCTCACTATGTAGCAACTACACAAGGATAACTTCTTTGTCTTTTAAAAACCTGATGAGTTTCCATAAAAAGTTCCGGGTTTTACCTGTGTGAGTGAGCCTGCAAAAAATGTTGCATTTTCCTTTTCTTCCATCACCTGTAAGTCATCTTTGACCAGTGTCCCTGATATGCTTATATTTCTCAGCTTCCCTCACATGAGACACCAACGTGAAGGCTGCCAAACAGAAGGTGGTAGGAAGCAAGACCATTTATAGAGGGGTGCTAGAGTTCCTGAATAACCCTTCAAAGCCACTGTTACCCATTTTCGTGGTAACCTCCAGGTTGTTCTATTTTCTTGGTTTTTGGTCAATATTTCTCACCCACTGCTTTGAATAAGAGCTCTGTTTGCTCATCAGAGCCAAACAGAACTAAGGAGCCTCCTGGGCAGGTTATTCAGATTAACTGTCATGATGATCAGAGCCTTGGAGAATCGTATTTGAAGGAACAAAAGTATCAAGATCCAGATCCTTCTCATTCTGAGAAGATTCATATCTGCCTGTAGAGTGTCTTTAGGAAAGTTGTTGGTGGTGATAGCATTCTCAACAGCCCTTATGGTTCTGGTCACAGTCAGAATAGAAAGCAAGACTCATGAGATTAGGAGAAGTAAGAGAACCTGGAGGTTGGTTGGAAGTCACTACCTCGCAAAGAAAAAGTCTTGGTCCCACATACTTCTTCCAATGTTATTTTACCAATGACTCTCAAGTAAACACATAAAAAGCCATTAGATCAGGGAAGAAAACCACAAAGATTTTCTTGGATCATTTCCAGATTTTTTAGGTTGTTCATCAGGCCAGTGATGTGACTTGAATGTTGATACCACTCCTAAGAGCTCAGTTTCATTCTCTGTGGATGGGTAGAATAAACCACATTTCCTCCAAAAACAATCCACTGTATAAGAATGTTGAATTGGCAAAATATTTGTTGCAATGTTTCTGTTCAATATTTTTGCATTTTCCACGGTGAAATTGAATGTTTAATATTTTGTGGCTTGCTGGCTCCCAAAAGAGGCATAGCTTCTCTTGAAGTCTCCAGGAAATTCTGTGGACATTCCTATTCTTCCACAAGACTTACTTTAGTCTTTCTACAGAAGAGAAAGAGCCCAATGCCATAAATTAATTAATCATTAAAGATATGATGCAATATTGGGAACAGATATTACGCTATTTAACTGGTAATGAATTCAGCTTTATTTTTAATGAATTTTCTACTATATCCTAATCACAGTTACATCATTGGCAAACCCATACGGTCAAGATTTGATTACTTTTTTTTCTAATTTCAATGAAAAGAAACAACAGTGTTGTAACTATTTTTACATACTTTTCCCAATAATGGCTCACTGGTAAAACCACTGTCACTGAAAACAAATACTACAAAATTAATAATATCAGTTATCGGTTAAAATAATATCAGAAGAAAAGTCAATACTAAATATATTTAATTTGCTTAACTGCTTCTTTCTTATCTAGCTTTCAGAAAACTTTTAATGATAGTTGGTGGATATAAGAATATCCTAACTTCTATCTGTACAGGAAGTGAGACACGTAACATTTTTAAGAGTGTTGCAAAATAACTCCTACACTGTTGTAATCGGTTTAAAAAATATTTAGGGAATGTGACACTATTCTCCTAGTATTCAGCATGGACCACTCCCACTGCATATGGGTGTAGCATTACTACCATTACTACAGTGTGTGGGTAGTATTTCAATTATCAATTTTCTATCAAAATGGTAATTTCTAGGCATTCATGCTTCTGGTTACCTTGAAGATTTAGTTTCTATAAATATATGTGTGAGTATTTATAGAGCTTTATCACACACACCTTTAGCACATAGCAAGTCAGGCAGTTATGGTACAGGATCTGCAGGACACCACACCATTCTAGAACAGAAACTGAAAGCCAAATAGGATATTTTAAAGCCTACCAAATTGTTCTAGACATTTGTGTTGGAAATGGAACCCAGAACTGAAATACAAACAACTATAGGATCTGACAACAAACAACTAGAGGGATCTGACTTTTTCATTGTAATCTTGGGAGTTATCTGTGCTGAAAGCAGTCATGATGCCTTCATGTCTGGTCTTTGCTAGAACTTAAAGCTTAATAAATGGTTGAGGGAATCTGTGCTTCCAGAGTTTCTTTTTAGTGAAAGACAAATGAAGAAGAGAGGCTGTTGCTGAGATGCTGATTATGTACTTAATTGTAGTGACAACCAAATCAATGCCATTTTAAAGCAATGGTGCCTGTATTAACTGAACTGAAAAAATAGTGCAAGTCACAGCTGGATAATGAAAATTCACAGGGGAGAGGGATTACAAATTTTGTGGGGCAGTAAGAAAATGACGGAATTTAGAACACTTAAGTAAACATGAATCCATGGGTTATAAACCAGAATAGAAAAATCCACTTAGGGCAAATTAATATGTATTTAATTGTACTTATTGATGGGGAGAGTGATGTCTTGAGATAAACTTAATCTAAGGATTATGAAGCAAAACTAATAGAATCTGGCATCCAACATGAAAATGAGAATTTCATGTTAAGATGTACCATAACCATATGTGTTAATTTATTATAAACTGTTAGGGGCTTTGTGTGCTCAAAACTGGGTACATCTGGCATATTAATTTAGTTTAATTTGAAAATAGCTCTTAAGCTTTATTAGGCAATGCAACAAAAACCCCTACAAATAAAAAAAATCAAAAACAAGAAAAGAGATGAGCCTGAAAAATTTACAAACATTTAAAAAAACATGCATGTTTTTAAAGTCTGAATATGAGAAAATGAAATTGGTTAAGTTGCCTAATTATTGAAAAGCAAGTTGTAACCACATACAAAATACCTTTCTTTTAGGAATAATTTTGCTTTGACAACTCTCTGTATTCATCTACAGTTGGAAAGGACCATCTCATTCAAGCTGCAGCATGCTAGATTAGGTGTAATTGGAAGGGTGCTGCAGTTTCCCACTATGGTAGCAGACTGGGATTTCTGTCATATGTACAGATAAAAGGAAACCCATGGGACTTCCACTAAGTATGCAGATGATATTAATCCTTCTCATTTTGACTGCCTGTGGAATACAAAGCAGTGCAGCAAAATTGATCAAGATCAGTAGCAGGGCTTTTTTTTCTTCCTGCTCAGATCGTTATTCTGACAGGAAGGTTTGTAACCTTTTCTGTTTTACAAAGAAGCATCAGCATGTAACTGTAAGTGACCTGTGCTGTGGACTCCAGATGAAAATCACTAGTGAAACTCAGAGCCTCGAGTTAAAACAATACTGTGAAAAGATCTTTGGGAAAGTGATAACAGATTTTAGAACAAGGGCATTTTATCTTTACCATTGCTTCAGGTCAGAGGTGTTTGTATTTTTACTGTGGCTGTTCTCATTCAGGTGGTACATCTTATCCTTATGCAACTGACAACAGTACATCAGCAGGTGCTTTGGAAAATTCTTCTGTTCAGAATCTTTTGTAGTAGACCTTAAATACATCTCACTTGTCTTGGGAAGAGAACAATGTGGAGCCTGTTTTTTGTTAGACTAGAAGTGACCAGGTACACCCCTATTTTACTCTGATTTAAATCTGTGGGTAAATATTTAATATAATATAGTAGTAAATAAGTATATAAAATAACAGTAGGTTATATTAGAAATTCAGTTGGGGTTGTTGGGCTTTCTTTTTCTTTCTCCATGTCAGGAGAATTAACTCCAGTGTCTTTTACCCAAAAGATTATGTCAGAGTCTATCACTGCCAAACTGCTGCTCATGGCTTTCTAACACTGCATGAAGTACAACAAAAAAACCCATCAATTCCTGTCTCTGGGGAAGGAATAATCCCAGGATTACCCAGGTGCTGACCATCTGGAAAGCATCTGGGCAGAAAATGACCTGGTGGTCCAGGAGGACACCAAGCTCACCTTGAGGGAGGAGTCTGCTGGGCTGCATTGGGCACAATTTTACCCACATGTTAAGGGAGGAGATCCTTCTCTGGTCGGGTCTCATGAGACACATCTGGGATGCTGCATCCAGTGCTGGATTCCCCAGGACAAGAGGGACACGGACATATCAGAGAATGCCCAGGAAAGGGCACTGGAGCACCTGACACAAGAGGAAAGGCTGAGGGCTCTGATTGATCAGCCTGGACTGGAGAAAATTCAAGGGGATTTTATTAAGATGTATAAACATACAGAAACAGGGAGTAAAGAAGGCAGAGTAAGGGAAAACCTCCCCAATTGTAGGACATCTAAAGAGAGTGAAGGTCTAAAAGGCAGCTTGTTAAAATGCAGTGAGTCACCATCTCACGGAACCGAGAAATGATTTTAGTACCTTCTCCTTTTAGTGGGTAATGAAGAGTTGTTGTTAACAGCACCCACAATTTATATATTTATTTTTTCCTTTTTTCACTGGTAACTTTCTGATTTTTACCTATAAAAACCTATGATCTATTACAAAAGACTTTTTAAGGGTAATTCTGCAGTTAATCTGATACAAATAAATTGCATGGTTGTTTTGTATCTACACTTTAATAAAAATGTAGATAAATAGTTGACCAGCAAAGATTTTTTTGCTTACTGAAAATGAAAAAAAGGGCCTAATAAGTTATACAGATGGAAATCGGTGTGAACAATAACTCATTTAAAATTTTAATTTTGTTAACAATAACTAAAAGTGCTATTTTGTTGGAATTCAAACAAATGAAAGATTATGCATAATGGTGTTTGACCCAGAAAAAAATTGAGAAAGGGGAACAGAGGAGGAGGGCAATTGCAGAAATAGTCAGCAATGGGTGTCAAAGAAGCCAAAATAATGAGGGGGAAACAAGTCACAGAAGGACTTGGAATCTTTTAAAAATCTGATAGATGAGAAAGGCAGTTCTGTGCAGTTAAATGTAGTGTAATGGTGACTTTGATGAGTCTTTGTTTCACAGCTCTTTGTGCAACATGAAATAGGGGGAGTGGAGGAGAAAAAATGAAAACAGCCATGTCTGTGAATGTCATTAATGAGTGATGAGGACTATAAAGACAAAAGACAAATCTCTGAACATTTGAGGGGTTTTTATTCCATACATCTGTGTGAATTTCAAAACCTGAGACGTGACTTAGAGTGGTTGTCCAAAAGAGTAAAAGAAGAGTGGATGTGTCGAGGTAAAACAGAACTCCTAGACTTTGATTATTGTAATTCTAGCAGCAACTCTAATTACCGCATAAGAACAATCTGGTTAGAGCACCACCAAAAATAACATTTTTAAGCTGTAGTTTTCATCTATGCACAATGAGTTTTCATCCTTACTGGGGACTGAATGCAGATCAGCTACTTCTGCAGTTCTGTGGAGGGGAAAAACATGGAAAAACAGATCCATTTTTTACTTCAGTGAACCTTTATTGACCTAGTTGTCATGCAAGCAGAGTCACAAGCAAATCCTAGGATAAATTTCAATGCAAACCCATTAAATGTCCTTAATCACAAATAAAACCTTGCATTTATTATTAAGTTTTATTGTATCTGTTTTGAGACAGCTGGTGGTCAGCCTGCACAGCTAATAGCTTTCTCTCATGACAGGGCTTTCAGCACCTGTGTAGCATAACTATTGCTTGTGTCTGTATGCTGCATAAAAATCCATTATTATTTTGCTCAGCATAAAACTGAGGCAGGTTTGGGCAGCAATTTAATAGCACTTTATAACAATTTAAGACAGAAATTAAAGAAAATGACCTCTCATTAATGCTTAAAGTAGAAGTCTAGGCAGGCTGAAGGTAATCAGAATTTGGACAAGTCTCAAAGAAAAAAAAAATAAAACCGTTCATATTATATATATATATGTATGTGTGTGTGTGTGTCTGTGTGTGTGTATGTATATCTATAACGCATAAAAAACAACAGGATCTATCAATCCAGTTAGGTTTGTGGAAATAGTCTGTGAGAGATTCTGAGGAATGACTGACCTTAACTTTTTAAAGCCCTTGCATTCTCAGTTACTTTGAACTTTGCCACAGTTTTTTTTCCCGACCTTTAACTCTTAGGATACCTGAGAAAAAATAATGTGGAAATAATTAATGTATAAATAGAAATCTTTCTGATTGTTCTGGGTAGGAGCTGAAATCACTAATCCTGACATCAGAATTGTCATTATGTTGCCACAGCTTCTGGGTCTGAACTCATTTGAAAATTTATCTGCAGTGATGTTCTGTATTTACTGTGAAGCTGAGATTTCTGACCAAGTGCTTTTTCAAAGTAGATAAGGAAATCACATCTGTGTAAATACATCACTGATTTATCAGTTGCTAGAAGCTGTTAGAACACATCAGGATGTTTCCTTTCAGGATTTCGACATAAAGTAGATTTCACCATTTTAAAACATCTTTATTTGTGGGAAGTTTGTTAAAATGTCAGTAGCTGGAAGGTTTCAGAGGTACAGAAACATTATGTGTGTTAGGGGACAATATTTTCTCCAAGGAAGAAAAAGTTCTGTACTGACACAAATTTCTCAGACACTCCTGCAGGCTGGTCCTAAAGATATGCTTTTATGGAAAAAAGATTTTCATTGTCAAAAACAAAGCCTTTGCATGAAAGAGAACTTTTATCTCTCCCCTCTCTAGAAAATGTGTGGGTAGAAATATGCAATTAATTTTTAGGGACTTTAGAAAGTATCACCTATTGGACCTACAAACTAGCCAAATTGCTTTCATTTTAATATAATTTGGAATTGGCTCAACTAATCACTGTTTTCTAATTGCATTTTGGAGGAAAAAGGGGAGCTGAATGAAGAGACTGCTTCTCATTAAAACAGCAGAGTGCTTGATGTCTGCTATTGTACCTGATAATTGTGGCAACAAGTGGCTTATATTTTTGCAAGTAGCAGTAATTAAATCTGTGCAGTATTTATAAATATTGCACTCACCTTTTATTACATCTAAGTGTATTATAGTAGAGACTGTAAACAAAAACCAACCCCAACCTCTGTTCTCTTAAAGTAAGTCCATAAACAATGTCAAAGGACAAAACATAACTTCTGTGCTTTTTCTGTAGCATATATGCTTGCAGGGTAGTGTAAAAGGAAATTGGCAACAGAGGACCACAAGAAAAATTTTTTTTATTTAACATCGTACTGATATTGCCCAAGGACAGTACCCAACAGGGACCTAAAGGGGGCCTACAAGAGCACTGGAGGGGAACTTTTGCAGGGGCATGGGCACACAATGGCAGGACAAAGGGGAAAAGCCTTAAGCTACAAGAGGGTAGATTTAGATTAGATACTAGGAAGCAGCCTTTTACTATCACAGGTTGCCTAGAAAAGTGACAGCTGCTCCTTTCTTGGAAGTGTTCACAACCAAGATGTATGGGGCTTGTAGAACCTGTTCTAGTCAAAGGTGTCCCTTCCCATGGCAGGGGGTTAGAACTAGATGAAATTTAAAGACCTTTCCAAGCCAAACAATTCCACAATCTTCTGATTCAATGATAGGGTTGAGGGACATACAAGTTCAAGATCTTGCCTGGAGAGAAAAGCTGCTGATCTGCAGTAATCTCAGCAGTCAGATTTTCCCATCAGGGCAAAGAGTGACAAGGATGAAGATGCAGCACAAGTGGGCACAAGTATTTTGACAGAATGCTTTCTATTGGAAAAATCCTAATTTCTCTAAGTGAAATGTCCCTCAGGAGTGTGTTGATTCCAAGAGGAGCACGCCTAACAACAAAACCTGCTTGTGTTCCTGCCAGCTCACCCACCTTCTGCCTCGCAAGAAACTTTCTGTCTTAGTCAAAATGCCTCCAGATACCAGTGCAGAAGATCAGCAATCAGATTTCAGTTGAGCAGAAGGCGAGACCCTCCAGGATCCCAGAGTGGAAATGCATTCACCTCAGCAGAGCTGCTATGAATGTATTTCAGCATACAAAAGCTTGTTTTTGGGATCATCAAGATATGTTATTGAATTGACTTTCTATGTATACTTGTCAAGGAATTTTCTTCCTTTTTTAAAAATTAATTTTGCTTCAACTATGGCATTTTTTCACAAAAAGTGACATTCTGTTTCTTAGCTAGCTTTTCCAGGAGGACTGGGGGTGCTCTTGAGAGATCCAGAAATTGTACAGTGTGCAACTTTGAAAATTTAGCAAATCTTCTGCTAAAGCATCTTTCTCTCAGAGGGCAAAAATGTTTAGCTCAGAGCAGTGGAGACCTTTGTAGGGTCACTAGACCAGAAAGATAAGGACTGTGATATAGTTAAAGCAGGGTCTTGGCGTTCAGGGCTCCATAATTCAGCACAGCATTGTTAAATATATATTTCGTAGAGCCTCACACAAACACCTGGTCTCTTCATATCTTTTTCTCAGCCATGAAACAAAGGTTGCAAAATAATACTATGTTTAAGATTTTTATGACAGTGGTCTTTTACTGTGCAGCACAAATGATCTTTAGGACTTGACGTATTACTATATGCCACAAAAATATGGAAACACTTTTACAAAAACACTTCAAAAGCTTTAATAGGCAAAATAAAATCTTCTGTCTCTTCCTGCACAGAAATTACAGATGCAGGTTATCACATCATGGTTTTCAAATCCTGGAAACAGCATGAACATTTTCTTTGCAAGTGACTTTTTACCCTCACTTTTCTGTAGAAAGAAAAAATTCTCTCTTTTTTTCTGCTTCTCATTTCCTCTAGTTTTCAGTTTGATGTGAATTGGTACAGCCAGAATATAGCTCTCAATATCCAGCACAGTGCTGCTGATTGGTTTTCTGAAAGAGGACAGAGTGAAGAAGAACGGCAGGTTATATTGATTTACTTCTAATGATCTGTTTCTGGACTAGAGCTGGGCAAAGTGTTCTCCCGAAGGCACATACAGCTGTGCTCGTGGCTCAGCGCTGCATCACTATCAGGATTAAAAGCCACTAATGGATTTTGTCATGTTGCTGTATCTTTCTGCATTTTTTTTTCCTTCAAGCCCCATATGGGCTTAGCTGCTGAGGACATACATATGACTTTTCCTTGCCATGTGTTGAACAGTCTGGAGAAGGGCACCCATACTCTGTTACAGATGCAGTACATCAAAATAGCATTGCACAACCATGGGGGTTTTAGAGGGAAATTGCCACATGTAGTACGTGCCTGTATTTTGTTGGAGAGTGTGTCTCTCCATGATTTTGGGTAAGCTTGGCATTTGTGAAGCCATGAATACAACATGTGTAAATGGGTGATATGGAAAAACACACAGTAGCACTTTTTTGGGGACCCAGCCTGCCTCTGAAGGTCTGGAATGATTTTTTTCTTGAAATAGCTGGTGTCATAACAGGACTGTAACTTGCTCTAAATGTGATAAATTATGCTCAACAATATCAGACAGAAATAACTGATTCTTATGGCTTATTTCTCTTTCTCTATAGATTTTCTTTCAATAAATCTCTACAGATCTGCTTTCAGTTCTCCCCACCATGGTAGCTGGGGAAGGGATGGGCATTGTACAACACTGTTTGAATAACCAAACGATTATCCAATTATGTCTACATCGCCCAAAGGCAGAAAGGTCCTTACTTCGCCCACTCTTCCAAAAATTTGGTATCAACCAAAAATTTGGTATCAACCATGCTTAAATACTGTAAGCATGATCAGGGAGTCATGGTCTTTGGAGTAATAAAATGCATGGTTATAAAGTTATTTTTTCAGACCAGGCTTATGAGCACACAAACATTGATGCCACCTAACTCAAAGATGTCTTCTAAATAGTTTATATATTTTTGCATCATTTTAAGAAGGGAGAAATATTTGTGTCTGACTTGACCCTATGATTAATAATGCTCCCTGGCTTCACTCAACTATGGGCATATATTTTAGGGTTTTCTTAAAAATGAAATTATTTAAGGGAAAATCATGTATTGCATATCTTCTGGCAGTTTTCACATTAATGCTAACTAGGTTTCCTTTGTATTATTTTTCATGTGATGCCTGAAGAAAATATTGCACGATGGTGTACAAAAGATTCATATTTTCAGTCAACAAGGTGTTGTCCTCCAGGAACATTTATACACATTCTTATTTTCATTATTGTTTATTGATAAGTTGGCACTGCTGCAGTACAGAAGGAGTCTGAGTGCTCTTCTAGGAGTAAATGATAACACACACACACACACACACAAAGATTTTTTGTTCTCTTTTTGCTGACGTAGAGTTAAAAATGCAGAAAAACATCACCTGCTTTTGGGTTATCAACTTGCAAAGCTTGTCTAGTCCCCCTATTCTCTTCTTTTCTCTGGATTCTTTTATTGATAAAAGTACTATCAATCTTAGTCACAGATTCTATGCTTCAGTCTGCTTGTTTTGATTAGAACTCAAAGCAGACATTCTGTGAAAATTCATCTATTGTTTTATAAGAAATCATCCCACATAATATTACATTTATAACTAGTGATATTCTGCTAGCAATATAAGGTATGAAGGCTAATCATGATGTTACACATCTTGAACTTAGGTATACTTTAACTAACCAAAGAGTGACTTCTGCCTTTGGGCTCCTGGGGTTATGAGATTTCTTCTGCAATATCTTGGTATAATTCTGTAATTCTTTTTCTTGTAGTATCCATAAGGTTAAGGTCTCATTTCCAAGGCAATTCACAAGGCATCCAGAACAACGTTCTTTATTGGTATATAGACCCTGAGACTGGCTTCTGCCCACAGCTTCCCCAAGGCACTTTTTTTAGAGAAAGTGATTTGCGCCTGTGCGACTGCATGCTATTGCATGTGTGCACTGTCCCCATGTTCTCATGGTATTCAGTGCTTGGTTTCACAGCCTCTTTACTCAATAAGCCAATAGAAGAAAATACAGGTTATCCATGAGAAAGATCCTATAAGAGATCCTTGGGTTGGGCTGCATGTGATTGTAAAAGTCATTTTTCAAAATTACCTGCAACAGCTCATCATTAAAAATATGATAAAACTGCCCAATCATTTTCCACTAATATTAACATGTACTCTTGTATTTCTATTTGCTGAATTTCTAAGGTAGTTGTAGGAGTATTGAAAACAGGCAGTAAGTTACAAAATTGAAGCTTTTCTCCTGTTCTGATTTTTGGCACTCCACCAATTCTTGTCACTTCTTTCCTTGAGCAACAGTATTAAGGAATGCGACAGATGTTAGTCATGTGAAGACTCTTTCTTTTTAGTTGCTCACTTTATGTCACTTCCAATCCTCAGGTGGTGTAAATTAGAGCAGCACCACAGATTGATGATGGCTTATGCCAGGGGAAAAAATCTTTTTCTTAAACCTTAGTGATAAAAACTCTTCTGAACTAAATTTGAAAAGTCTCCTTCCTTGGCTTTTTATTTAATTTTAGAACAAAAGGCTTGAAATAACTGTTTGCAGCACTCCTTCAAATGCTAAGTAGCTCTTTTACATTTCTTCCTAAGCTTGTACGCACACACAAATTTTAGAACTAAAATGAAAAGATGAAAAAGAAAGGGTGAGTAGTCTTGAGCAATTCAATAAACTGTGAAAGGCAATGAATAATGGAAAAGTAGAATGAAATTATTTGAGACCTAAAAGCTAGGAAGATGACACTCACCTTTTAATGTCAGAACTAAATGGACCCATTTATATTATGCAATTACCTTTGATTTTTCTCATGCTTGGTATTTCCACGAATTGCAAATTTAAAAGTACATACAGTTATGTTGAGCCATTATCTTTTCCCCCTGATTTTCACACACATTTAATGTGGATCTAACCCCATTGTTCTTGATAGTCTGTTGACTTCATTGGCTTCCTGCTGATTTGAGCTGATGTTAGTAAAGTGGGAATCAGGTCCTGCCATGCAGCAGCATCTCTCTTGATGAAATTTTGGATGCAAACCCCTTGCTATTGTAGTGATGCCATTCAGTCATCTCAGATGGTGTTCTGCTGAGCAGTTCTCCCTCCTTACAGCAGCTGAAAAATCAGAGCGCTGTGAAATCAGAGAGGATGAAATTGGGACTGGAGACAATCTGATTTTCCTTCCTTAAAGCCAAGCTGGTTTCAACAGAAGCATCCTCTGGTGAACATTCTCATAATCTGTGACATCAGCACATGGTTGTCCCAGAAACAAACTAATTAACCTTTTGGGAGTCACTTCAGATAATTTATACATGTCCTATCCCTCTCCTTACTCTCTTCTTGGGGGTTTTTCCACTGTTTTTTCTGATCCATGAAGGTGCTATACGTACACATTCACAGTGAGAAACCTGGGCTTGGGCAATTCTCATTTCACACTGTTGTGCTAAAAGGTCAAGTTCTTAATTATTAACATGCAGTGAAAAAGTAGTCATTCCCAAAAACATAAAACTTACATTCCTGACTCATGTGACAGTTTAGGCAGATGCATCAGTACCTTTAAAGCACTTTACCTTTACCTTGCATGTCTCCGCAGTGAGGATGGCCATGGTCTCTGTCATCTGTCACACAAAAAAGAGAGTCATAGAATGGTTTGGGTTTGAAGGGATCTCAAAGATCATCTAGCTCCAACCCCTTTGTCATGGGTAGGGACACTTTGCACTAGACCAGCTTGCTCAAAATTCCATCCAACCTGGCCTTGAACACTTCCAGAGGTCATCATTCATAGAATGTCATCTCATTCCATCCCATGCTCAGAGAGAACTGAAGGCTTTGACGCATTTGTGGCATTAACAGTGGTTTGGTGCATTCTGTGGAACAGACACAGAGAAGCCCTGGCATGAATGGAGTTAAAGAACCACAGCTGGTCAAAGCACAGATGATACAAATGATAGATTCCCTTTCCCTGGTGCCATATAAAGGTTTATACGAGGGACTCGGGACTGCAGTGAGGGAATGGAAGTATCATGTAAAAAAATGTATAAACTCTAGGGTCTTGCACTAGTTCTGATAAATAATTTCTTTGCAGCTTGCAGGTCTATTAACATAATTTAAACTGCGGGTTTTATGCAGTAACTCTACTCAGATTGTCTCAGAGGGACTGCTAATGTGCTGTTCCCCCTTTCAGAGCTATTTAGTCTGGATATGCCCAGAGGGCTGTAAGGAGACTTGAATCGGGGCCTGACAGTAAGTAGCGTTGCGTGCCTATGGCTTCGATACTGGGAATGCATCAATGCAGCATTATTGCTTTGTTGGGACTTAGGCTTTGCATTCCACCAGTGTAGCACAGAAAAACAATAAAAGATTTCACATTGGGAGGTGAAAATGAATTCCAGTCTAGTTTGTCTCTTCCTGTCTAGTTTATATCTTCCCTTTAGCAAGACAAACACTTATTTATATTACTAAAAAGGGCAATAATACTTTTTTCCTAATCTATACTGTTTATACTGTTTATTATTTTAATTGGCAGCAAATGTTAGGCATTTATGTGTACACTGGGGAAAAAAAAAGTAAAAAGCTCTTTCAATAAACTGCTCACTGTAGCTCGATTGCCATAAGGGAAAACTGCTTCTAGTGTCAAAAGTACCAAAGTACTGTGGATTACATACAGATGCATTGGAAAATCTATTGGTTTGATGGGGCTAAGTATTCCACATTCTACGGCAGGTTCTTTCCAGTAGGATTTTGTTATTCACAGAACTTTGTAGACTTCAGTGCACAAAACTTGAATAATACATACTGGGGACAGAACAGACAGTTCTGGCTCAGGGAAATGTCTTTTTTTTTTTTTTTCCCTTTAAATTTTATAACAGATGATATTTCAGACCAAAAGAAAGAAAAAAATTGGAATGCTTTTATTTTTTCCACTTAAAAACTCTGACTTTTCCACTGAGATTAAATGGAAGCCTATACATCCTCCTTTCTTACTAGCTTTACTGGTAAGAATGCTCAAGAGTTCAAATTGGAAAGGTTTGTTAAAGATCTAGAAGCTTTTGCATTTGCAACATTAATGAATACATACAACATGTTGGTCAAAGTAGGCAAGCAGTGATTTTAATCATCTGCATATAATTGAGGGACATAATTTTAAATCAAGGCTAGGCAAACTTCCATAACTCGTCCAAATAAACAAAAAGCTAACTTACCATAACATAAGAAAAATGCCAATATTGTGCACTTCAGGCTGCCCTTAGAGCCAAGGTCATATTTGGAAGCTGATTGCTAGTTCAGAGGTTAGAGGATCACATCTGTGATTGTGGAAGTCCTCAGATACAGAGCTGGACCAGTGCCATACAGGAGCAGTTTCTGTAAAACTACTCTAGGCCCTGGGTAGCTTCCAGCTGGATTCAAATCTGGATTGAATAAATAAAACTGTAAAACTTTGCACTGTTTCATCAATTGTGTGATTTAGCTGCCCTTTTCATGAAGACTCAAAAAGGAAATTAGTTTGTGCAGTGGCAACAAGGGGGTGGAAAGGGTACTGTGACTTTCCTGAAGGGCGTCCTGGGAAGGGCAGCTCAGGGGCACAGGCATGTCCTTCTCCAGCCCAGTCTGCGATGTCTGGCTATGGCTTTCTTCCTCAGGATGACTGGGAGAAAAGGACAAGAGCTCTGGATAGCATTGCACAGGGTAATGGCCATTATTAAGAGGAGGGCATACTACAGAGGATGCCAGGGACAGAAACTCCAGGGAGCTGGGA
Source organism: Molothrus aeneus (assembly GCF_037042795.1). Taxonomy (NCBI): domain Eukaryota; kingdom Metazoa; phylum Chordata; class Aves; order Passeriformes; family Icteridae; genus Molothrus; species Molothrus aeneus. Next base: position 32,157,342 of record NC_089647.1, on the reverse strand, counting down.
AAAAGCAGATTATATAGGGAAAGTGAGGGGCAGGACAAAATTTGGAAACCAATGGGATAAGGGTGCAGGGGCGGAGCAAAGGGGAAGAGCCAATGGGTTATAAAAAATCATCATAGGGTCTCAAAGGCCTCTGGGAGCTCACCCTAAATACCGGCAGTGGTTCAGAGGTTGGCCCTCCAGGGGAGTACAGTGAGCCTTCTTTGACTGGGCCTCTGGCCCCCACTGGCTGGGGCAATCCCGTTGAGTAGAACCATAGAACCACTAAATAATGGAATCACAGGACCATGGACTCGTTTGGGCTGGAACAGCCCTTAAAGATCATCTAGTTCTAACCTCCCTGTCACGGGCAGACACCTCCCAATAGACCAGATCACTCAAAGCCCCATCCAACCAGCCTTAAACACTTCCATGTATGGGACAGTAACTTCTCTGGGCAATATGTGCCAGTGCCTCACCGCTGTCATAGTAAAAAATGTTTTCTTAATATCTAATTTAAGCCTACTCACTTTCACTTAAAGTCATTAGTTCTTGTCCCATCACTCCATGCCCTTGCCGTAGTTCCTCTCCAGATCTCCTGTAGCCACTTTAGGTACTGGAGGGTGCTATAAGGTCTCTGAAGCTTTCTCTTCTCCAGGTGGAGCAGCCTTGATTGTCCCAGCCTGTCTCCATAGCAGAAGTGGTCCAGCCCTCTGAGCATCCACATGGCCTCCACATATTTGTGTCCACATATTTGTTGCACTGGGGGCCCCAGACCTGAGCACAATACTCCAGGTAGAGTCTTGTGAGACAAGAGTACAGGGGCATGTCCTCCGCTGGCCACACTGCTTTTGATGCAGCCCAGGGCTTGTGGTTGCTAATGCACGTTGATAGATTAGGTTTGGATTCTCATCAACCAAGATCCCTAAGTCCTTCTCCTCAGGGCTGCACTCAGTCTATCTCCACCCTGCCTGTATTTGTGCTTGGAGAAGGAATAATTAATTTGTCAAATAAAATGTTCTGAACTGTTGGGTCCTGGACCCTTGCTCTGTACGTGCACCAGTGAACCCAAGGTTTTATACCTTCTTCATTCAAATAAAAGAATAGAAACTAAAACTAGCATTTTTTCTGATGTAGAAACCCAGATTATATTAAATTTATAAGAGAAACTTGCAGTATAAATATATGTGTTAAATATATATGTATAAATAGATGTAGAATATATGTATATGTACATGTATAAATATGTGTATGTTTTTGTGGCTAAAGCTGGAGACACACTGTACTGCAAAATTTCATTGACATATTAGGCTTGGTGATTGTAAAATATTTAAAATTTTCTGTTCATTTTATAATAGTACAAGTTGTACTCATACTTCCTTTTAGGAAGATATCTCTGTCCATGGCAAGACAGATTTGACTAGAAATTCTTTAAAGGTCCCTTAAAACCCAAAGCATTCAGTTATTCTGTATTTTTATTAGTGCAAAGTCAAGGGAAATGGAAAAAACTGGATAGAAGAAGGCATCTTTATTTCTGTACTTGAAATGAAAGCTTTTGTTTAAAAATGTCAATTTTTGTCACAGGTTTTTTTGATGTTTTTGGGTTTTTTTCCCTAAATTGAAGACATTTCTCAGATCAAAAAGCAACTGTGCTCATACAAAAATATATAGGTCTTTGTGAAATTCTTTACTTCTAAATTTGGTGTGTGGTAAAATATATATATCAGTTTACCAAATGTTTACACCAAATGAAATAATTTTATTCTCACTTGCTCCAAATTGTCAGGAAGCCCAAAAATCACACACTCACATAGTAATCTTTACAAGAGCAGCCTGGCTATTTGTCTTGAGCTACCAACTGGAAAAGAAGAACTAATAGCATCTATATAGCAGTTAATGTGCACTTGTGTTTAATTGGTATCAGCAGTACTGTTAGAAAATTAAGTAAGTAGCCATTTAAGTAAGCAGAAATCTTCATTGCTGTTAGGCTGATACTGTTGTTGCTGTTATGCAGGACTCATAAACTGGGGATAACTCTGGTACCACAACCCAACATAAATCAGCTCTTGAAAGCAATATTGCTCAACACCATCTTGCTTTTTTGGCTTTCATTTTCAGTCTACTGGAGCTTGGATACAAATAGATCATTTATATTCACACATTTATTTTTAAATAGTTTCCTAATGAAGACTCTGTTCCCTTCCATTGGGGTGTGTATGTGTTTCGTTATTGTAAACCAGAATGTGTGGAAGATTAGTTGATCCTACTTGAAATGTAAATTGCGTAGTGTACCAAAAACATTGCTTATCCTCAGTAAATATTTTATTTGAATTTAATGTTCTTGTACATCTGTATTACCAGTCTTACCCTGATTGTAATTGTTTGTTTTATTTTTTTTCTTTGTTCCCGTTTTTAAATCTGGGGGCAAAATATGTTAATTCACAGTGGAATTTGTATAAATGTTAAAAATGGCTCTATATTTGGCATTAAGGGACTGTTACATCAGAAAATCTATCAAAATTCAAACTAGTTTTGTAGTGCAAACTGAGCTCTAAAATTGTCAAGCTTCAGGCCTTACCAAAGCAGTTACCAGTTTTAAAAATCATATTAAAAAACCAAAACCAAAAAAACCACTCCTTTGTTGTCTGTCTATGCTCTGGCGCAGTCTTTGTATTGTAAATAATGAGCAAAATACAGCTTGACAAGCTCTGCATCATTATGCATCATTATGACTGAACTGGAAAAACCATTTGTATTTCCTCTATTCTCATTGTCCATATCTTTCCTTAAAAAAAAAAAAAAGATAGATTTTTAGACTGACTTGACATGATGTATGACACAGGGTACTTATCAAGATAAGGTTTAAATCAGAATGGCTTTTTTTGCTTCTTTGCAAAAATCACCACTGAGAAGTGAAACAACTTTCAGTAAATTGCCATTTATGAGGAAAATAAAAAATGAAGCTAATGAAAAATAATGGTCACTTATTCAATTTCTCAAATGTTTACAAGTTTTGAATTTTGATCAAAGTTTCTGAATAGAGAGAAATTGTTTTGCATTGTCCATACCCAAAGACAACTTGAGAAAATAAATATACCAGAAACACAGGTCATGAGTTCATACTGAGCCCTTACAGAATATTTAACAACTGCAAGTGGCAACCTCATCTCATTAAATTAAAATATAATAGTTCTGTTCTGACAAGCAGAGTCAAAATGGAGAGGAAGTAAAAATGGATATTGGTCAGAGTGAGTAGTAGTTGGAAATCGAATTTTTTTTGTTGGAAAATGAATATGTAGAAATTTAAAAGGAGTGAGGTCTTCATGTAAAGAAGAATTATCAATATTGCAAGAAACCTAGTGTTTCACGGCTTTTATTTTCGCACCATTTGGAAGGAACAATTACTGGAAAGACTTTTACTGAGGAAGTGCGTTTTGCCTCATGCTATGTGCCATACTATGTGTCTACTTTCATCATTTTGAAAGTGATGTTTCCCTTTCTCCTCTACTTTTTAAACACTTATACAATTTTTTTTCAGTTTATATGGATGACAAAAGGTTTTCCAAATGAGGTTTTGCCTATGAATATCCTTGCTGCAGCAGCGTTGCCTTTGACTGATGCTGTCAGTGATCCTACCTCAAATCGTTGAGGTTTCTGATGAGGTTTCACTGGTCTTCTGAATAAGGTGGTCAATGTTAACAGATGTGTCTGGGAATGTATAATACTCTTCACTGCCTTACTGCTAGATATGGTGCATGTGCAGAGATAAGGCAGGGTGCTGGTTTAGGCTGGGGTAGAGTTAACTTTCTTCATAGTGGCTGGTAATGAGGCTGTGTCTTGGATTTGTGCTGAGCACAGGGTGGATAATATAGAGATCTTTTTGTTATTCCAGGGCAGGGCTTATACAGAGCCAAGGCCATTTCTGCTTTCCTTACTGCCACACTGGCAAGGCAACTGGGGGGAGGTACAGCCAGGACACATGACCCAAACAGAACAAAGGGATATTCCAGATCATCTGGCATCATGCTCAGTATATAAAGTGGAGGAAAGGAGGAAGTGGGTTTGGAGTGATGGCATCTGTTTTCCCAAATAATAGTCACATGGGATGGGGCTCTGCTCTCCTGGAGATGGCTGAGCACCTGCCTGGCCATGAGAAGGAGTGAATTAATTCCTTGTTTTGCTTTGCTTGTGTGTACAGCTTGTATTTTCCCTATTAAACTGTCATTACTTCAACCCACGAGTTTTCTAGCATTTACCCTTCTGATTGCTTCCACTCTTCCACTGGTGGGCGAGTGAGTGAGAAGCTGCATGGGTCTTGGTTGCTGGCTGGGGTTAAACCACGACAGTCCTTTTAGAAATTATAACAAATCTTTAGGAGAGTCAAAGCTTTTTAAGCTGCAGGGCACTACAGTATTGTAAACACAAAACCTCTCCTGCTAAGTGTTGTTTTTGGAATAGCAGCTCAGATTTGCCATTATTGAATATTGTTAACTGTACCAAAGAGAATGAAGCTGCAATTCTTTCATTTATTACTTGCTTTGGTAGTTGACTTTCTGCCATCAGATGTTTCCTAGCACAAAGGTTTTGCTTTTCAGTGGTGTATGCTGGTTCACTTCAGCCCTGATTTTAGGAGAAAGCTTGTACCTGACAATACCATTTTAACCAATGGAGAGAAAACTTCATAAATGTTGATGGATTTGGGTCCTCAGTACAGACTGTACCTTGGCAAACTGTCAATGCACAATAATGTTTGTAGGTTAATTAGTTAGGGATCATTTGTGTCTCAGAGGCTTAAATTCAGCTCTGAATTGTTCATCAGGCAATCCAATTGATTTTGGTGGAATTACAGAAGGTCTAAGAGTCAATTTTGCCCTTAGAACAGATAAAATGTGCAAGAGAGATTCAGTGCAACACAAACCATAGCCCACTGGCTTATTACCAAAAACCCACTCAGCTTTATTACCCTCGAGAGCGAGCAGGAAGGGCCCTTTTCGAAGTTCCTCATGCAACCAAGGAATTAGATAGCACCAGTGCACTTTAAGTTATACAATATCACAGCTGTCTTCTAATATTACAAAGTTTGGTTTGGATTGCATTGGGACATGGTTTCTTTCTGTGGCTTTAAAAGCTTTGAAGGTTCCCTCCTTCTGCTTTGATGTTAAAGTGGTGAGCATAGCTACCTTCCAAGCAGTTGATCCAGGCTGGATTCCTGACCAAAGTAACAAAAAGGCTGTAGTGGTTTAACACTGGCTGGATGCTAGGCACCCACCAAAGGCTCTCTCTCCCTCCCATCTGCAGCTGGACACAGGAAGGAAAATATAGGGAAGGGTCCATGAGTTGAAATAAGGTTTGGGAGACTCACTCATCAAACACCATCATGGGCAGAACAGGCTTGAATTAGAGATACTAATTGAATTTATGGTTAACAAAATCAGAGCAGGATGACGAGAAGTAAAGTAAAACTTTGGAAATGCTTTCCTCCCATCCCTCCCTCCTTCTCAGCTCTACCTCCTGCCCAGCAGTGCAGGGAGACAGGGAATGGGGTGCGTTCCACATCTGTTGTTTCTCACACTGCCCAGGTAGAGGAGTCCCCCCCGGTTCCCTGTGGGGTCCCTTCCACAGGAGGCAGTTCTCCATAAACTTCTCCAACCTGAGTCCATCACAAGGCAGCAGTCCCCCACAAACTGCTGCAGCATGGGTCACTCTTCCATAGGGTGCAGTCCTTCAAGGACAGGCTGCTCCAGTGTGGGCCCCTCTGTTCATGGATCTCCTATAGGATCACAGACTTGTCTGGGCATTCTCCTGCTCTGGTGTGGGTCTCCTCCGCAGGCTGCAGGTGAATATCTGCATCTCTGTCGTCCTCCATGCGTGGCAGGGACACATCTGCCTTACCATAATCTTCACCATGGGCTGCAGAGGAATCCCAGCTCCATCACCTGGAGTGCCTCCTCACCCTCCTTCTCCACTGATCTTGGTGTCTGCAGAGTTGCTCCTCTCGCATGTTCTCACCCTGCTCTTCTCTGGCCACAATTGCAACTGTGCAATAACATTTTTTTCCTTCTTCTTCTTACATATGTTACCACTATTTCTGATTGGCCCAGACTTGAACAGCAATACATCTGTCTTTGGAGCTGCCAGGCAATGGCACTGCTAGACATGGAGGAAGCTTCTGACAGCTTTTCACAGAAACCACCCCTGTAGCCACCTCATTAACAAAGCTTGGCCATGCAAACCCAGTACAGCTAAAAAGCCATGTTTTGGGGCAAATATACTGTACACTCTTTATAACCTAACCTTACAAATAAACTGTGATTGGATAAAGTCATGGAAGATGTATTTGCACAATCAACTTTGCAAGGAGGAGCATGGTCACACCTGAAATGGCTTCACAAGGGAACAAAGTTTCTGAAAAGTTTAAATTTTAGTCCTGGTCAGAAATGAGTCACATATAATACTGCAGATTTCTTGTCTCCAGAAGTCCATGTTAGGATACTGATAAGCTGCTTGAAAGAGGGGAGGTGATATTCTAAATAAATTTGACACTCTGGAGTAAATGGAGTCTTTAACACTAAGATGAGGCCTTTTATTTTAAGGGAGCAGATGATTTATCAAATCACTCTGAGCTCTGAGGCTGGGGCATTCTGCAAAAAAAAAACTTTAACAGCTTTTTGATTCATATTTGCCATGTTAAGTGGTAGGTCCCCCATCTCTGCAACAGGCAACTCATCTCTGAAAAATGTATTGTGCTTGTTTTGCATGTACTCCTATATATTAGTGGAAGCGTCCACACTTGGACCTGCAACTACTGTCATTTTTAGGAACAAAAGTCATGGCTTTTTTTGGGATGGGGAACTTTTCTGTTCTAGAACACATAGAATATGTCTGTTTTCTAGAAAAACAAATCTATTAATTTATCAGCATGGACACCTTTTGGAGGTCTTTAATACGGAAAAGGAAACAAACAAAAAAATAAAAAGCTATTTCTGTTTGTGACACATAAAGTTGATTGAAGTTGTTACAGATTTGCTTTTACACTGACTCTTTTTCCTTTGGTCTTTAGGGGGAAAAAAATCCTTCCTTCCTTCCTTCCTTCCTTCCTTCCTTCCTTCCTTCCTTCCTTCCTTCCTTCCTTCCTTCCTTCCTTCCTTCCTTCCTTCCTTCCTTCCTTCCTTCCTTCCTTCCTTCCTTCCTTCCTTCCTTCCTTCCTTCCTTCCTTCCTTCCTTCCTTCCTTCCTTCCTTCCTTCCTTCCTTCCTTCCTTCCTTCCTTCCTTCCTTCCTTCCTTCCTTCCTTCCTTCCTTCCTTCCTTCCTTCTTCCCTCCCAAAACTTTCCAGGCCCACACATCTTCATCCTGAAAGATGGAATGAATGAAATACTTTTTTGCATACTGTGCTGAGCATTTCTTTAGGACAAAGGAATTTTAATGTTACTTTCAAATAAGCAACATAGTTACGTGAAAATAATTTACTGAAGATTAATTCAGTCCAGTCTGCAAGTCCAATTAATTCATGTAATCAAAAAATTAAAAAGAGGTCTCCTAATCAGTGCAGTGTTTCACCTCATGATAGGAATGGAATAGAGGGAGGGAAGAGTCCTCAAGACTCCTTGACTAAATTTGCCTAATCCTTTGGTTTATAAAATGAAGGGAACAGCCTGGTGCATGACAGTGAACAATTCATTTCCAGTTGAATGAGTACAGCAAGAGAAAGTGCCCTTTCTAATCAGTCAGATTAAATAGGAGCTCTTTCATGGCAAATCAGTGACTTCAGCAATTATAAAAGAAACTGGACATGAACACAGAACCTGTTCCAATTAGTTTCCATTAATGAATTCCTTGAAGTAGTTTGTGAAAGCAGTAAACAAATGAAACTAAGAACATTTGCAATATGTTTTTCATTATCTTAAATACTTTAGTTTCTTGAAGAATCTTAATAGCAGCTCTCTGAGTTTGAAACTAATTTAGATGCTCATATTAATATTATCTACCTTTCCCCCTCACGTTCCCCCTTAGCTGACGTTTATGACTTAAAATCTCTTTCCACTTTTTAGTATATGTACAAAACATATCCTTTTCACCTTTACTTACCAAACTGTGCTGTGTATATCCCTCTAGGGATAGTGTGTGTGTCTTTCTAGGGATGAGGTATCCAGGGAGAGTGAGGATCCAGGAGTACTTATTGGATGGACTCTGTCCAGGGCCAGCTCCTGCAGTGTCATTACTGGGTAACAGTGGGACTCTGTAGCTTTTGCTGGAGATTTCCAAATGATACTGGCTCAGAACATCCCTAGAAATTCTTTGGAAGACTGGTATTCATCTCAGACTAAAACTTCAGAAACTATATGAACAACCTGATGAATTTTGTTAGATGAGTACAAAGTCTCTCCCACCACTCCCTTATTTTTTCTCTCTCTTTTTTTTTTTTTTTTCTTTTTTTCCCCTTTGGTTGGGGTTTTTTAAGGCTGGTTGTTGGGGATTGTGGATATTCTCAGTTAGGTCGAAGAGAGAACAGAGATAATTTCTCTCAGGCCAAGCCTGGGAAACTTAGAGAAAAGAATTAAAACAATTATTATCTCTCTTTCTGCACATGTTGCTTATAGATATGATCTTCCAGAGTGTGCTATTCTTAGTTCACCAATAGTGTGAGAGGTTTTTACTCTAAGACCAATCAAATCTTATCTTAGCAAGTCGGGTTATAAGAAATGTGCGATTCTCCATTAAACGCCTTCTTTTCACCCTCTGAAGACTGGAATGTTTTGTTCCCATTCCTGACTCAACAACAACAGGGGGTTTTTGGTGTGGGTTTTGGTTTTTTTTTGTTTTGGTTTGGATGTTTTTTTGCTTGTTTGTTTTTGTTTGCTCTTGCTTGGTTTGGTTTTGTATATAGATTTACCCACCAAGGCCCCCAAGTGTGTACATGCAGATCCCCATAGCCATCGTGACTTCACAAGACAGACTTTTCCTATTTCAGCTGTGATTGGCTTTTCTGTAATACAAATTGGATATTATTCTTGGTGTTGGCCCCCAGAGTGTCTTTAGACATATGAGCAAATCCTGCATCTCTTCCTACCTGGTTCAGTTATGTCTCTCCATGCTTCCCATTGTAGTGACACTGTCTGCTTTAAAACACCTCAAGCAAAAGCTGCAGAGACATTCATAGCAGTCTTCCTATTTTACCAAATTAAACAAAACAGCTGCTACTTATTAGTTGCTACCTTGTTTTCTCCAGTTCATTGCACAGAGGGTCCTCCTGTACTGGTGGAGAAGACAGACTACTGCTCTGTCGCAGACATCTTTTCACTAAAAATCCTTTCTTTAGGATTTTTCCTTCTGAGAAGCTAAGAGGCCTCAGAGACAGAATGTAAACAATGGTTATCTGCTGCTGTGGAATGCAGCAGGTCCACCTGTGATTGGCCCATCTTGGATGTTTATAATTAATGGCCCATCAAGGACCGAGCTATCTCGGACAGAGTCCAAGAGAGCTGCCTTTGTTATCATTCTTTTCTTTTCTATTCTTAGCTTAGCCTGCTGAGGAAACCTTTTCCTTTCCTATTTCTTTTTAGTTTAGTTATAATGTAATATATATATATATATATCATAAAATAATAAATCAAGGCTTCTGAACATGGAGTCAACATTCTCGTCTCTTCCCTCATCCAAGAACCCCTGTGAGCACGGTCACACTGCTCCTTCTGCTAAACTTCCTTTTGGCTCAAAACTTCTTTTCTACTGTGCTTTCTCTTTTTACCTATGATGTTATCTGTTCATAAAAGTGTATTGAGTACTAAATGGTTGTTTCCTAGTTTATTTTCTCAACTTTAAGGTGAAAGCAAAAGATGGCTCAAGTCTCAGAAATCTTTCTTAAACTCCTCTCTTCATTTGTCATAAATATTATCAATTACCATTTTAAATTTTAATTTTTTTAATCTATAACCTTTAACTGGGGAAAAGAGGATTGACTTTTGTTGTTGTTGTTGTTGCTGTTTGCTATTTTTTTCCCCAAATTCATACCTCAAATAACACTCCTTTAAATGGTTTTAGAAAGAAGCTTGTAAGTTACAATAATTCCTTCTTCTGTAGATTCCTAAACTTCACTTGTGGAATAGCTTATTTTGGAACCTCCCACAGGGGACATAGGTGGAATTTTCCTTGTGGGAAATTCTGTTTGGGCACAGATAGCACATGACAAGACTAATCTGCCCCAGACTCTGTACAGATAGGCATATCATGTTCTGTGAGTACAGGCTTAGTTCTCATCCTTCACTCCCAACAGTTTTCTCTTGATGCAAATCAACTCTTTGTATTCCCTGCTTTCACCCACGCATTCCTAGAGTTAAACAAATGTCAGAGCACAAGCACATTTTGTTCATTTCTTTCAGACAGTGAGGTAAATACTGTAAATGTATAAAAACATGATTTCAGACTACACATAAGAACCATCCTAGAATCCATAAGGTCCAGCACCAGCCCAAGCAAATGACACCCATTCCCAATGCAAATTAAATTCCATATTTTTCAACAAGAAAGATACTAAAGTAAAAATGAGATGCTCATTGAGGTGCTTTTGTGTTCATTATGTATGAGATATACTGGAGAATCTCACTTAAATATTAATTTCTTTAAGTTGCAAAACCAGATGTTTTGTCCCAGCGTCTCAAATGCATAAAATTTTAAGCATAAAAATTTTCAACCCTTGACCCTGTGTTCCTGTGCTGTCCAGTTTTTTATCCTATTTTTTCAGGCTCCTGTTCTGTCTCTAATGCAAGCATAATAATACTTTGACAAACTGGTGTTATTGCAATTGCATTTTAAGACACCCCATTTTGGTGAATAGGAACTCTGCTATTCCAGTCTGACCTGAGCTAGAGTTTTGCAAGCAACAGATCAGTATTGGGTAATCCTGTTTATATTTGGAGGAATATGTTATTATGAGGTACAGTGAGCAAATATGGAAATTACTGGAAACTAAAGAGCCCTCCAGAGGAGCTGCAGAACTTGTAATTCTATTCAGGACCTATTTTTCATGGTTTGATCTGCACAGCATAAAATGTAGTAAGCCAAGCATCTGCTAACAGAAATGTACAAAATGAAAATGCAGAGAGCCTTCCCTCTGACTGGGGAGATCTAGCAGCTCTAAAATCCTGCTCTCACAGTTTGGCAGGAAGGGTACAATACTGGCTGGAAAAGAAATAGGCTGTACCCTTTCTGTGCCTCAGAACCCTCTACCCTGCAATAAACACAGCAATGCAATCAAGGCTTTACCTCTCTACTGCTGAATTCAGTCAGCTGAGGAAAATCATCAGCACAGTTTTAAAACATAGCATCCTACCTGGGGACTTTGAGTCTAGTAATAAAAAATATATAATAAGGTTTAGAAACAAAACCACTGGCAGAGATTTAAAGCTAAGAGTTCTCTTTGTAAGAGTGGGTGGGATTAATAATAAAAAATATAATGAGGTTTCTGTATGCACAGACAAGGATTTTTTATTTATTCTTATACTTCTCAAGATTCCATTGAACATGTTGTGCCTGCTTTTGACAGCTGAACAGTGTTCATTCTTTGTACAGGGCATCTGTATCTAGCAAAGATATGAGAATGCAGATAGAAATGAACCTCTATGCACTGTGTTTGATTTGGTGTTGCTAGAGAAACCTCAACATCTGCTATGCAAACTGCTATGGAAGAATTCAACTTTTACCCATACAACTCTCATAGGCATTCTTCTGTCTGCATTCTTACTCTAAGGAAAGAATGTCTCCTCCGGAAATTTGCCGATGGCACAAAGGAGTGGCCAATATACCCCAGAGGGCTGTGCAGCCCTTCAGAATCTTCTCTCAGTGGGTTGGAGAGATGGGCAGAGAGGAACCTTCTGAAATTCAGCCAAGGCAAATGCAGGGTCCTGCACCTGGGGAAAAATAAACCCACACAGCAATACAGGCTGGGGATGACGTGCTGGAAAGGAGCTGTGTAGAGAAGGATCTGGGGGCCCTGGTGCACAACAAGCTGCCCATGAGCCAGCAGTGTGTCCTTGTGGCCAAGAAGGTAAATGGTATCCTGGGGTGCATTTTCAGCATGCCAAGGGTGGTGATCCTACTCAGCTCTGGTGATGCCACATCTGAAATGCTGTATCCAGTTCTGGGCTCCTCAGTACAAGAGAGTTGTGGAGCTCCTGGAGCAGGTGCAACAGAAAGTGACAAAGATGATTAGGGGACTGGAGCACCTCTCTTACGAGGAAAGGCTGACAGAGTTGGGTTTGTTCAGCATTGAGAAGAGACTGAAGGCAGGGTGTCAGGAGGATGAAGCCAGGCTTTTCTTGGTGGTGCCAAGCACTAGAACAAGAATAAATAGGCAGAAACTGATGCATGGGAGTGTCCACCTGAACATGAGGAAGAACTTTACTATTCAGGTGATGGAAAACTGGAACAGATTGCCCTGAGAGGCTGTGTAGTCTCCCTCACTGCCTATAACTTAGGAACTATCAAGACACAATCCTGTGCAATATTCTTGAGTCTGACCCTGCTTGCACAGGGAGGTTGGACCACTGTAGTCCTTTCCAACCTTACCCATTCTGTGATTCTCTGATTCTGTGAAAGAGTAGATGAAGATGGGAGGTGTTCTCCTTAGTATCAATGTGATCTGAAAGGAAATAGAAGTGCCATGAGTTTATCACTGAGTGTCAGTCTATTTATACTTGCATGCACTGTGAGTGCACTGAAAATGCCTATTTAAAAGAATGTTTGACATTTGTGTACTCAAGCACAAGGATCTTAGGCCATGGTATGGGACATAGCATCCCAAGAGGACATTGAAAGCAGTGATGATCTCAGAAAAAGGCATCAGTGCTTTGCCTGCTCAGGCCTATGGGCCTTGCTTTCCCTTGAAAGGAAGGTAATTACATCACTATACAATACCTATTCCAAAATATCCCTTGCCTACAAATCACTGAGGTATTGCATAACAAGTAATATCCAGTAATATCACTGGTAATGCCAAAAGCTTGTGAAAAATGATGTGAAATAAAAGTACTTCTTCTTTTATGGATAAGATACAGAATTTAATAATACAAACAGAAACAGTTCATGTGCTTCAAGTTTTAAAGTGCATTCAAACATATTATCTCAAAGAAAGGAATTAGGAGGATTTTTAAAGCCTTGTATAGACATCTAATTTGTAATAGAAAAGGGACAATGACCTAATGTCACAAGGCCATTTAAAATTTCAGGCCAACTGATCTTTCCAGTCAGATATCAGCCCTCCAGTGTACACATGACTATGTGACGTCTGCTTTGATTGCTTGCTGCAAGGATTTTTTTCCACATTTGCCTACAAATGCTGATGGCTCTGGGGCTAAGTGAATGAAGAATCTGCAGCAGAAATGCTAGAGAATGAATTGCTGACAATCAGCTCTCTAACTAGTTTTGAAAATGTATGCATGTACTTCTACCTCAGCAGAGTAACGAATAAAGTGCATAGACATTAGAGTGTTATTGCCTTTTCTACATCTTGTCAGCAGTTTGTGATATGGAGTGGTGTATGTGTTTCTGAATTGTGCAGATAATGCCTGCCATGAATAAATATTTTGGCAGGGTAAGATTGCATTCTTATGAGCCTTAATTTGCATTTTTTGTCTGCAAAAGCCATCAGTGTGCATACCTTGTATACAGCTCTTTTTTCAGCAGTACTTTTGTTCTTCCTGAGTACTTAAAAATGCCTACCCAGTCATATTACTCAAACTGGCAGGTGGTTTGTTCTACAGATGGATAAACTCTAGAGCATGGTAAAATGCAAGTATCTAGTAGGAGTGTTTTGTCCCATCTTTGTTGGCCATCCAGCCATCTGCCTGATTTTCTTTAAAGTACAGCCCATGGTGATTCAACAGGAAGTGAAAGTGCTGTGTTATTTGTATTAAGGTGTTTAATCATCCCTGTATCATCCAGGCAAACCCTTACATGCAGAAATCTAAATTAGTTGGGCAGATGTATAGACTAGGATGTATTCCAGATATTCTTTAAATAAATATAACCTTTAAAAGGTTTAATACCAGCTGTGGTACAAATGTGATCCTTGACTGCATAATTTCATCAAATACTACCAAGGAGGTGCTTTGCATAAAATAGTGATGAGGAATTCAGAAACTTGAAGGAAAGGAAAAATCATAAGATCCAGCAATCAGCCCTGTTCCACACTCTTTGAGGTACTTAAATCCCAGGATGATGTCGCACTTGCATCTACAGCAGTGTTGGCTAGCTCATCCAGATATCAAGGAACCTGTACTTCTAAAGGTTACATAGTCTTTAAAATAATTAATTTGAACTAATTTATTGAATGAAAGAATTAATCTAAGAATATTAAGCACAAAGACAGCACCTGCGTCTCAGGAAACCAGTCGGACACAGAAGGCTGGATGAGAAATATTGGTGCATAACTGCACTAGCTTAGACTGTTTTCTAGTGCATGTCCTTTCCTGAAAGTCTTAGCAGGGTATATGTCCTATGATCTGAACCAGAAGTTTTTTATTCCCATTCCACAGCTGAGTTACTATATGGCAATAATCATACTATTATGTATTATTGCTCTTATTTCTCAATCAGTATGGAGTATATGATTTCTGGGTCAGGAAGTCTCTCCAACTGGGTGTTTGCTCAGTGCCTGGCAGAAAGGAGCTGTGATTTCAAAGGGTGCTTATGATAACATTAAAGCATAAATACTACTTTATATCCCTTATTTAAGGCTTGAAACAGTGGCCTGGGAACTCCAAAGTCTGTTAAGAGGAGGAAATATGATAATTAAGCACTGTTGAGGAAATTAATATATTTTTATCTGTATTTCTGGTGCTTAGGGGGATTATTTTTTTTTCATGATATATCCTCTTTTACTAAATGAAAAGTTGGAAATAGGAAGATAAGTTGTCAGGAGAGAATATCATGACATTGCATTTAGTTTTTTTTTTTTTCATATGTCATTCTTCCTATCATCATTTTAGTTAAAGAATTATTTCTGGGAGAAAGAAGGATAGGTTCAGTATATAATACTCTGATGAATATACAAGTGTTACAAAGGTGTCTGGTGCCAAATTTTATATATTCCTAATGAACATAGTTACATGAGGACTTTGGAAACTGATGAAGGAATCACATCCTCTTAGCTCTAGGTTCTCCTTTATCCTCTTTTCTCAGCAAATCTATGACTAAAACAGTCAGTCATTCATATCAGCAAGTGCCAAAACAGTGAAGATTGTTATCTGAAGAGATTTCCTTGTTTTACCAAGTACTTTTTTACTAGCAAAATCTTATAACACAGATGAAAATCTTGGAATCCAAAGAGCTGGCTGTATGATTTTGTTTCTATGGCTTACTCAGCTTCAATGAAAAAATGCATACAAGCAGAGTGACAGATTCACTCTGCAAAACCAGTAGAGTTTTAAATTGTGCCTATATCCATTTTACAATTATTCTGTTTGAAAACTTGTTTTATAATGACTTTCATAACCACCTCTCTGAAGTGTGCTGTAGTGAAAATAAGGCAAAGAACCATTTCCTTTCTCAGAAATTAGGTTGCTTTGCTTAACACTTTTGTTTTGGATTGTTACACTAAAACATATTCAGCTTTTTCTCTTGCTGCTGCAAAGGATCTGCTTCATGCACTGGTTAAAAACTGCAGTTCCTTAAATCAAGATTCATCTCATCCTTGCTATTTGAGCTCCTTGATCACCAGAGGTGATCAGGCAATCTCACTTGGAAAGCTTGTACTTGGAAACAACTAGTCAGCTCTGCACTTCATAAGTTCTGTTTATTGCCATTGCAAGGCAGCTGCATCTTCTAGATTCCTCATCAACTGGGTCAGAAAGATTCCAAGTTGTAAGGAAAATGCATTAATTTAATGATTAATGAAGTAAAAAAGCTTCAACTAAATTACTAAGAAACATTACAGAGCAGGCTAAAGTAGAAAACTGTTTAAATTGCTGTCTTAGGTCATTAAGTATATTTTTCTGCGTTAAAAAAATCAGAAGTTATTAAACATGTTTGTGGAAGCAAGAAATTAGGCCATTAATTTTTTTTCCTTTTCTGCAAAATAAAAAAGTAGTTTCAAGGCTTAGAGAGGGTTTGATATGACATTTGGGCAGCTTAGAGCTCAAACAAAAGCAGGGTCTTTGACATCACTTTAATACTTGGATAACTTATAAATGCAGGCCTCCTTTTTGAACTTGAGAGTGCTACTATGGGTAGGAGTGATTGGAATATGAATGGATTTGCTGAACAAAATCTTTACTACACCCTCCATTCTTTATGTTCCTATCTCCTTCTTTCCATTCCCCTTTTCCAGTCCAAAATGCACTGATTCCAGTTCGTGCAGTAGAAAGTATTTGATTTATGAAACAAAATTATCTTTTGCTCACATCCTTAGCTTTTATTCTCTTTTACTGAGCAAGACTGGCTGTCCAGACCTATATGTCAAGACAACTGAAGCTGCCTCCCACTGAAATCTTTGGGAGTGAGCAGCAGAATCAAATCAAGGTTCTGTTCTAATCTTAATGTAGAAATGTGTCATTGCTGCTGAAGTTTATAATTGCTTACAAAAATTATGGAATTAATTCAAAATTTGTACATGCAAAAACATCAACTTCTTGCATCCGAGACTCACTCTAATACTGTGAATTATTGCTGTGAATACAGCCAGTAAATCACACTTACATAACTGTCTCTAAAAGTTTAGAAGGGTGCTAATTACTTTATCTTTTCACTTTTCCATGTATTATCTTTATCAGAGTGGAGAAAATGGCACCTGAGAATGTAAGTTTTTAAACTTGTTCATACTAAAGATTTTTGGAAACCAGAGGAGAATTTTAAATACAAATCTGTTCTACATGGTTGGAAATCCAGAAGGATGGAGCTCATAGGAGACCTCTGTAAAATGACTGATTTTGCCTCAGATGACTTAGCAGGTGCTCGGAGGTGATGATTATTAGCAGAATCAGTCACAAATGTTAACTTCGCATGAAATTTTAGTGGACTGATTCTATCGTATCAGTGATTATTTTAAAAAACCATAAAACTGCTTTTCTACTTTACATAGATCTCAAGTGTCTGCCTAGATGCTCACACTGCTTCATTGGATGCATATATGGATTAAAACTCAAATGTATTCTAGATATTTTTATGTGGGAAGCAGAACATCTTGAGATAATCAGGTCTATATGTGCTGAGACATTGAAAAATGACACAACAATGACAAGTCCACCTTCCAGTCGTGTCCAGAACAACATCAGAGGTTAGCCTGATGTATTTTGAAAGTTAGAACTCTGACAATGATTTCAATATATGAAAACTATGCTTGATTACAGAAGGAAGGGAAAGCCTCAAAAGAAACATTACAATCTGATAAAATTTTTACATATTTTTGTGATATTTTATACATATTTTGTGATATATTTGTGTTATTTTATACTAGAATGTAAAGTTTTAAAGATGTGGGAGTGCATCTATTTTTTCCCATTAAGGAACTTATACTAGGCTCTTATATTTACAGAATACTTCTGGTGTGAAACATCAAAAGGAAATTGAGGTCTCTTTAATCATTAAAATCAATTTTCTCAAAAAACACCTACTGTTGTACTTCTCAAGGAAGGCTTTATGCAATCAATAGAGAGCTCTTCTAATGGAAGTGGCCTTTGCAGAATGCTTGGTTATATATTTTTTTGTATAAGGATCATCATAATCATCATCTATGGCATTTGTACATTTGTCAAGGTCAATAAAGAAAACCAATCTATTTTAATTTATTTTCAGTCAATTTCACTACATGTATCTTAGTGTTAACAGGTTCTAAAAGTAAATGTATTCAATTATGATATTTCACTGGTTGTATAAAAAAGGACAATGTTGTTTTGAAAGTGTATGTATGGGTACTGTATTGACTTTTGTATCTATTAATCAGAGACACTTGGATCAACCGCAGACCAAATTTCTCTGCTCCAACTGACAGCAGAATGTAATTCTTGTCTAGGAATACCTGTATTATCTGCATATACTGTAGGGTAGCTTACAGAAATTCATTCCATCTGCCTGTTCTCTGTACAAGAACTGTCGTAAATATTTAATACTTCTAAGAATGCAGTGAAATATTCAAGAACTTGACTATGTCCAGTCCCATTAATGGATTCAAATCCCACATGTCCATGGTTGACTGTGTATTCACAGAAGAGAAAAAGGCCCTGAGATGTTGTGCTCCTGCAAAGATGTTAGCCTGGCTTCATGCACTGACAAGATTAATTGCAGGCCTCTGAACCTGATATGTTTTCTTAATATCTAACATGGCTCTTACTTTTCTCATTCAGGCTGAAATATGTGGCTTGCTCTTGCATAATTCAACACCAGTCTTCTCTGTGTGTGGCACTGTTTTTACTCCTTGTAAGTGCCTGCAAATTACTAAAGTCAGTGATATGATGCGCAGCAGTTTGCTTAGAGTTATTTCAATGATTATGGAAAGAAAGAAAATAAGCTTTTTCCAAACTGTCAGAACACTGCAGAAGAGACAGAAGAGACTGCAGTCATAATTTCTAGAATAGTACAAAACAATTTTTCAAGGTTTTTTTTTAGTGCATGTCCTCTTTACTCAGTGGGGTGTAATACAACATGTAAATTCTCAGGTGTGGCGCAAGTTCACTTTACATCTGCTAATTGAATTGTTCCAATATTTCTTCTGGAAGCTGACACTTTATATTTTTAATTTTTTTTTTTTCAGATAGTATGCTGACTGAATATGTTAGGTGACAAAAAACACACACATTTAGAAACTGCCTGTTTCATACTCTATGAAAACACACTGCAAAACTAATTTTCCTCAGTTGGGACTATTCCAATACTCTATAATGGTAAGAGACCATGGAGGAAAGACAAACCAAACTTGCATGAAATATATCCAGCTTTATTAGCCTATAAAATAAGGAAAACAACTGTTCATGAAGACATAAGGCCCAAGTTTATCCTCTCTAACTGGAGGTTTATATCGAAAGTCCTGGGGACATACGGGAGCATAGTAGCCATAGGATCTCTATATAGTAAAACTAAGAGGCAGGTATGGACAAGAAACCAGCAAGCCAAAAAATGACATGAAGCATGTGGTGGAAATATGGGGAAAATATACTTTATTTTGAAAAAGAGGTCTCATTTGGGAATTTTTAATTGAACTTGGGTAGTGTTTCATCAGTCCCAAGATAGTGATGATTCTGTTTATAAAGCTTGAAACAATTCTGCATTTTGTCTCTAATATTCTGGTATGTGCTTCAGTACCTGATCTCATATTTCTCTTAATCCTATGATGCCTTCAAATTAGTAAAATTTTGTGTGTGTTCTGTGATGAAATAGTGTGCGCAACAAAAATGAACAATTCATGAAAACTGTGGAGTGGTGTGCTGAAAAAGAAACTGGGCTGGAAAGAATTTCAAGGTGGCACCTGCTCTGAAACTGGACTTGAGGGCCTACAGAGGGCCCCTTCAACTTAAAGTGTTCTGTGACTCTACAATTCTGGATTTTCAAAATTATTCCAAGAACATTAAAGAGCCCTAGGTAGACAATGATGTGTTGAAAGCAGTGGAAATTTGATAATGTCAATGATCATTCTCCAAAATATCAGGCATATCCCTATCCCCATGACTGTTCTAAAAATTCCAAAAAAGGAATGCTTTGTTTATATTTGTCATGAATGCTAAGTTCTTAGCAAATCTTAATTACAGTGATTTGAGGTTTAATTAGAATGTTTACTGGTTTGGTATCAGTAGATTCATTTTTAATGCTGATTGTTTATTCAATGACCATTTTCCTCTTTTAGAAAATCTAAAATAAAGTCCTCTGATGAAATATGTCAATTCTCATGGACAATTTCTTTAGTCCAGAACTGAATTTGCACATACATGTATAGTATACAGATGAATGAACTGCTGAATTTCAGCTGAGAATAATCAACTCACTGATGGAAAACTTAATATGTCCATGACCAATGTTGAAGTCTCAGATGTGAATCAAAGAGAGGAGAACACAAGTCCTCTTTATAAGTTTACCATTGCAGAGTTCTATTCCATTCTGTTTTTTCTTTCCAGGCTCATCCTATTTTCTTTTAAAGTAATAAAATTGGATTATTAGGGTTTTTTTTTTAATCCAGTCCCCTCCTATTTATGGTTAGGTATATAACCATATATATAAGAGTGAGAAATCATCTTCATATATTACAGAGCAGGAGAAGAAAATTTATTTATATCAAAATGACAATAAGAATTCAGAATAGTCCACTTAAAAATTATGAAATGACATGGACAAATATATTTTAGATAATGAAGGATATTCTAACGTGTTATTTGAATTATTCCTTTTCCTTTCAATCTGTAAGCAGTAATAGTAATAATAATAATAATAATAATTTAATGTCAAGCTTAAAACTTGATATTAATATGTTACCCATTATTAAAATGTAAGTTTTCTCTCTCCACTTAATAGTTATGTAGATGCAACATACCAAAGTAATATATGCCTTGTAGACATCTATTTAGAGATGGCAGATGTACACAGTGCTCTGGATTCCAGTTTGGGCTATTTTATGCTATTACTGTCTGAACATGATAGATTCCTTTTTCATATGATTTATAACTTGTCATTACAGGACACTGTAGTCCTCCAGACAACATTAATCTATTGGTGATTCTGAAGTGAAGACGTGATTGATGCTGTATCAGAAACTGGTGACATAGGTAAGCTCTTTTCTTTTCAAACCTTTCTTGCTGAAATGCATAGCTGTACCTAAACAGGGGTCACAAAACTATTCTAACTTCTGTAGCACAGAATACAAAATTCATCAAGGCTCTCATTTGTTTAAATTTTTATTTTTCAGATAAACTTTTTTTTAACTTTTTAAACTTTTTAAAAACATTTTTTAATTAAGCAAAAATATCTGGTTTTATTACTTTTACCAAATGATTTTTAGCAATTTTTGGGTTGTCATCTCTAATCTACCTTGGGTGAATTTCTCTTTTATATTTCTTATTGAAATAGATAGCAACAGATCTCCTTTCACTTCTCTCAAGGATTTTATACAGAATTCTCTTCTGCTGTTGCACAGAACTTTTGGAAAGGTACCAATGAATTGATTGTCCTCTCTTGTTCTAAAATCAGCAGTAGGAGTGACACTTAGAGATTTAATGACATGAATAAGACTCAACTTTTATGTTCTTGAGCATTATGTTTCTACCTCTCAAATGCTGTTCGAGTCACTAATAAACTTCTGCACTATTTCTCCTAAAAATATCCTTCATATCCTCCACAGTCAGATAAATGCTTCTTGACTGATTTCTGCAGAGGGCAGAAGAAAAACACTGAATGTAAATCCAAAGAGATGCATTTAATCTACAACTGTCATGCTCTGATCTGGTTCTGCATTTCAAGACTCTTCAGAGATACTATACAAAAAGTTCAAAGAAACACTTCATGTGATTTGACTACACTGAGATTTTAACTTCCATAATGTAATAGACAAAAAATCATTTACCTGTTAAAAACATGGCCCGATTCACTGACGGTATTGCTACACATCTTTAAGGTCTATAGATGGTGTAATCTTAAAATTATGGACATAGCACTAAAAGACAAAACAGGGCAAGTTTGCTGTCACTTAAATCTGCTATTAGAAGGGTTAGGGGCCTATAGAGGGAGGAAAAGCTGAAATCAAACCCATTTAGGAAAACAGTATGAAAGACATCCCATAAGCTAAAGTAAGATGTGTAACTGCATACTGTGCTCATTCTCCTATCCATTGCCTTGTTGGGACCCTAATCACTCACACTACCACAGTACAGCAACAGCTATGTGTTACTGCATCTAGCAGAATAGTTTATCCTGTATTGAATTTACTGATGCCTTCCGTCTCTGTCTGGGGCATGCAGAAATATTGTCAGCCTAAGGATTGTTTTTGTGTGTGAATTGGACTTGCCTTGGCTGGACACCAGGTGCTCACCAAAGCCCCTCTATCACTCTAGTTCCTCAGATTAATTTATTTACAATCAAATCAGAGTAAGATAATGGCCAGTGTCAATTTCTCCTCTGCCAGCTGGCATGGGGTCTGTCTGACAACCTGTAGACTCCTGGTACCAAAACCTTGTCATGTAACCCTAATACAGAATATCAGTGACTCTTTAATGAGTGCCTTCACAGTTATTGTAATTGTATATTTATTGACTTCTGAATTCTGAATAACCTCTTCCATTGATATTCCCCAAACATAATAAGGCCATATTCCCACGGGTCCTGATCAAGTGAATGGGTGGAAGGAGACTCCTATTTGAAATGGGGCACATTTCAGAGCAGGAGCCTAATTAAATGGGACACATTTCAGAGCAGGAGCCTAATTTTGAACATTGACTTTTGGAGATGTTGATCTTTCTTCATTGACTGTAATTAAACTCAGGGCTCTTAAGCCTCACTGAGCTAAAGCAAACCTGTATGACTGTATCCTCCTCTCATGCCTTTTTTTCTTGGTGTTTTATTTTTATGCTAATTTCCATGCAAGTAAATATCAGACACAGAGCATTTGATTTGTAATGATGACTTTGGCATTGCAAATGGTGACTGTAGAATGTGGCAAAATCTAGAAGCTTATAACTGGAGTTTCAGATCTGACATATCAGTACCTTTAGGGAGGAGACTCTTGTACATGGAACACATTCCAGCATAATACAAAGTGCTGCAGTTTTATCCTATACATTTCTCCTAGCAAATGAAGCGTTGCCAGTAGCAGACCTTGAGGGATCAAGGATCCGTTTCTATCAGAAGAATTTTGTAGCAGATATTTGGCAATCTTTGCCCTGCTTTGGCTGAAGACTTTATACTCTGGTCCTCAGAGAGGAAACCTTATCAGAAATGACTGACATCTTACAAAACATGCAATATAATTTCTTTGCTCAAAAGTGCAACATTAGCAACTGGGAAATTGAGTATTTGAGCCTTGGATATGTTGCTGAGATTTTGGCTTTTGTTGATGGTTTTTTTCTCATTCTGTTAAACAGAGTTTTATTTGCTTGCTCTTGAGAGCTCAGGTTAAGTGTTCTCTGTTTATTCCCAACCCTTTCTCTGCTATGTGAAGTAGAGTTCTTGGTAGCACCATCTGTCCCTGAGAAGAAACAACAACAAAATTGTGGGTTGGACACACAGCATTCCAGTGTTTTCCAGTATGATTAATTTGGGAATGAGGACACATTCAGTTTCCAGCTAGCTTTCTTTAAGATTTTGGCAAATTTTCTCTATTTCTCTTAGTTAGAGCAAAGAATTTGGAATTCACATGGGGTTTTTTTCTGAAAATGTAACAGTATGCTGAAATAGAAAAGTACAACAATCTTCCATGATTTAGACCAATATGATAAACATGATGCAGAGAGATCTAAACAGCATTGCAATTTTCTATTTAAATTATTATTTTTGACCATTCCTCTAAAAGTATCAAAATGATTCTTCATACTTTGAATCAGACAAATATAGGTAACAGCATTTTAATGACTTTCAGGCCATTATCTCAGGCTCATGAATATACATCTTCTAGTATAACCTTATGTGCTGTAAGTTTATTTTTTAATTAACTCAAATATTTTGTATATGGTATCAGTTAATTAAGGTTGTGCTTTTTCATAAATTACATAGGTTGATAGATTTGGTGGAAAAATTCAGCCTTAGCACATGTATATCATACAATCGTTGAGTAGATTTGATTGGAAGTTGCCCATGGATGCTATTTGATCTTAAGCACTCCGAATAAGATCAATTTTAAATTAAAAATGTCTTTAAAAGGAAGGAAGAAGCAAATTATTACCTATTTTTCTGCTTTTCTGTTTGTTGGTTGTGGGGGGTTTTCTCAAATAAATATTAAAATATATTCTTTTTTGCAGAGTTTTTTTCTGAAAGATATAATTTAAATTCAGCAGAATTACTTTAAAATGTAAAATTAACTGTGTTCTAGGACCCACTTAGTTCTGAAATCATAGTTTAGAAATTATAATGCTCTTCTACATATTTAGACTTGACTTTTCACATGCAAAAAAAACCACCCTAAAACTAGTCATGAGTGAGGAACTTGACTCCATTGCATCTTGAATATGAAAAATGAGCAACTGCAGCCAAAGACCACATTTCTAATTAGAAAACTTAATGAAGAAATGTTTTTCCCAATGAGATCTAAGACAGTACGGTGAAATTTGCCTTGAGAAAACATAGAAAATTACTCTGTGAGTGAATTTATGAATTAAAATATGTCAGAAAAGGCATTTTTGTCACATGTCCATCTTGTCACATAATGAACAAGCCCCAGCACTCCTCTTCAGGTTCAGGTGTGACAATATAGTAATAACTCTGTCTTGGCATCATGTTGTTCCTAATATGGAGAGAACTTTTGGGTAATAACAGATGTGCCATCTTTCCATGCTCCTTGCCTTTGTGTAGTAATGTGCTCCTGGTTGTGCCTGCACTCCCATCTACTAGTAAAATTAATTTTCACTATGATCATGGTACACAAATCTGGAAAAGAAGGTGGATCCTGAAAGAGTAATGAAAAAAAATGACAATTTAGGTCATTAAAAACTTTACAGCTTACTGTTTCTGTAGAAGCCAACACTTCCTAGATAATTTGTGTTTTCAAGTGAGTAGTATCTTCTTAAGAGGTATTTTGGTGCTTTTCAGGGTTGTGACCAACAGATTTTTCTTGGGAGTAGGACCTATGCTGGAAGTAATATCCCAAGAACTGTGAATTCTCAGAAGATCAGTATTGATAATCTTTTCCTTTTAGTAATTCACATTGTACTTGTCAACTTATTCCTGAGGGCTGTAGTCATCCCCTATGCACTAAAAAAACCAGGTGGATTGAAGATTAAAAAGATATTGTGTTTTTTGTTGATAGAAAGGAGGGTTTGTCTGTACTAATAATTGAATTTCCATCACAAAATGCAATGTCTGGACTTCCAGCTAGTGTCTTATTTCTAAGATGGGAAAGATTTTATTAGTTACAAATGAAAGAAAACTAATTAGTGTAATTTGTGGACTATATGCTGATGCAGTCAAACTCTGTTAAAACAAATTAAACATGTTAAAACAAAACGATTTGTCAAAATAAAGATTAATCTATTAAGAAAGAAATAGACAAATTTAGCTCAGTTCCTGATTAGATTTCTGGGTTTATCCTAACATAGTCTTACTTTTAGCTTTGTTTGTTATTTTTGAATATCATCTGTAACAATCAAAGTTGTAACACAGGCATCTTTAAACTAAAGGCACAGGTTTCTTTGTCATCATCACTACAGAGTAACAAAATGATAGTAAATAAGATGCCTTGCAGTCAGAGCATCCATTTTATGCAGAAAGCAAGCAGCCCTAGTATTAAGAGATGTTCCCTTGGGACAAGAGTCTTTGATTCAGTGATTATGTTCAATATAGTAAGACTGAATTACTTTAATCACTAAGTAAATTACCAGAGTTACAGTTATAATGAAAATTCAGAGTTGAGAATTAGGAGCTAGAATAGCAAAGAAAGAAGCCAGGTGAAGTCAAAGCAAAAAGGGAGCAATATTAGAGGTGTGTTTGAGAAGGACTAGCTGCCCTGGCTGAGACTTAAAGTCACGACATGGGATTTGGCAATGTGTTTCATTTCTAGAAAGATTCTATCAGTTTCACCAATGCATATTTGACACTTCTAAGACAACAGATGAAGCTGAATACTTTTAATCAGATGCAAGTTGCTAGAGAAATCCATGCTGTTAGACACAATTACTTGTGAAGGAGATTAATGTTCCGTTTTCTGCAGCTTAATTGTTTAAATAATTTTTCTGTTGATATTATGCTTTCCCACATACTCTGTTATGCAACTGTCACACTTTATGCAATAATTTATAAATGAATATTGAAATGAACAAAAGGGTAATAAGTAAAAAAAACTTTGTAAAAGTTGGCATTTATTTAAATGACAATGATGTTAATTGGGAGGTCTGGAATTAATCCAGTGCTGAAGAGTGGCAACATTATTTTTTTTCCCTTATTTTTTGTCTTTTGAGATCTGACGGTACGTAATAGTGACTCATTTATCAGGAAGACTTCTCCTCTTTTCAAGTAGGAAAAAAAAAGAATAAGGAAACTGTATTGTGAATAAAATTAATGTGAACATTGATGAAGCAAGATGGGTGAATGCAAACATATGCAGCTGACTTAAAATTACACTTGAGCACTCCAGCCTTTGACTCTACCATTCTGCAAAAATTCTCATACAAAGTCACTGCACTGAGACTGGTGATGAGGATGTCCCAAAGGAAGAAAAATGTAAGGCACTAAACTAACAGTAATATTTTTTACACCTTCACTATTCTGATGCAAGGCATGAACAATATTCATTTTGATGTCATTGCTATTTTTTATGCTCTATCATTTCCCCCTTACAGTGTCACCACTCAGTTTATTATGTTTCTTGAATTTGTCAAAGACGAGGCTTCAGCTACTGAAGCAAAGCTGAAACTGCATCTTTTTCCAGCAGATATAATCTCCTCTGCTGCTATGGGAAAAAAACCCAAAGCTGTTACACTGGAGATTTTTGCTCATTTTTTTTTCAATTTTTTTTTTTTTTTTTTAGTTTTGCTCCGTGGATTTTTACATGTCTCAGTTAAAGTTAAGGTTATGTTGTTTCTTTAATCTTTTCTTCCTACAGGGAAAGGAATTGCATGGGTTTTTTCAATTAATAAGGATTGGAATCTATTTTATATCAAGTGAGATGTGTTGCTAAGCAGAGCAGTACTGAACATGTGGCATTACCATAATTTTCAATTTTTACTTTGCATTCTTGGGTCTAAGATGTTACAGAGGAATCTGATACGTATCATCTTCATTCTTAAAAGTCCAGAGGAGATATGGGGAGAGAAATAGGGGGATCAAAAAAAAATATAGAAGTGGATTCACATTTGCCTTCTACCGCACAGAGTTTACATTGGGCCAGGAAAATAATATGAAAGAAAAATGTTGATACTTTATGATGATTCTGAAGGCAAATCTCCAGGGACACAGATTTCCAGTGCAGAATGTCTGAATTTTAGGTGGTGAGCAATGAGGGAGGGTAAAGCACACTGTGGAGGCACCATGTCAGAGTGGGAAATGGTAATGTGTGCTAACAGATGTGTTCAGAGCCAGGTTGGATGGGACCCTGAGCAGCCTGGTCTAGTGGAAGGTGTCCCAGCCCAGGGCAGAGAGATCAGAACTAGATGATTTTTAAGGTCCCTTCCAAGTCAGAGAATTCTATGATTCTGTGTTTTTACTGGATTGAAGAACTATATTACTCCTCTTTGCTCTGACAATTCAGAAAAATCCATTCAGTTTCTTAGGTGATTCTTAGGTGATAGGGCCAAAATGCAGGGACGTGTTTTGAAATCTCTTAGTGTTGAAACCATAATTATTTTTTTCATCAGATCTACATTCCTTGCAGTAAGCCCCCAAGACACAAGGAAATCTAAAAAGAGACCTCAAAAGGCCCTCTTCTTGTTTCCTCTAGCCACTGTTTTATCTTCTTTTTCAATATACAACACATATTAAATTGTTTAAATTTCCCCTCAGAAGAGGGACACAGTTTTAGGCAGCATTATTCTGAGCTTGGAGTATCTCTCCAAATGCCTAAGAAAGTAATGAGGTGAAGTGGTGACCAGGCTGTGATCCTGGGTAAAGTGAAAGCCATTATCGTGCAGCAGGGGAGGAGCAAATACACATGCTCATCTTTAAATCTTCAGACTGATGACAGCCTAAATTCAGTGCTGAATAGTCAAAGCATCACAGTATGCATGCTAGAAAAAGAAATGGACCTGACCTTTGCAGACAATCTTACGCTTTGTAAGATGATCAGGGAAACGTGAACATCTGTGCTGGGAAAAAAAGCATCATTATTGCAATCTGTGCTGGTAGATTACTTGTAGTTAGAATGACTAATTGCAGGATGCTGAGTGACTATATGGCATAGCCTTGTTGAGGTGTGTCTGCTTTATGTTCTTGTTTTTATTGCTTTACTCAAAATATAGTAGGCAAAATAATTGAATCTGTTTAATATCACAGAGCCATATCATGGAGAAACACTTCTTTAGCTGTTTTTTACTTCATTTTTTAAACATAGTCATGTGAAACAGAATGAAAGGATTTTAGGAAGAGGTGCATCTATCTCATTTTGTTTTGCATGCTCAAGCCATTTGATGCTGAAGCAGATTATCCAACCCATCCTCCCCCATGTCTTTGCAAAAGAGGATGCAGAGCTGAGATGGGCTTGTAAAATAATAATATAGTTCATGTTTGTGTGTGGGTTGATCAAAAGAAATACTTTTTCTTCTTGGATGATATTTTGCTGAAAAATATCAGATCTAATATGATATTCTGATCTATGTGACTCTCACATAAACTTGAGGTTATTCCAGAGAAGCCATTAAGCTTGACATAGAGTCCTCTGAGATCATAATTTGGCTCGTTTTCAGCTGTTGGGTTTTTTCCTGCTCCAAAACTCATATGAGTGTCATTGACTTACACAAGATATCTTGTAATTTCTCCTTTACCATAAAGTAGAATATCACAGATATTTTTAGTGGACTATTGATATGTGAAAGCAAGCTCTTAATCAGTTGCCTATGGCCACCATATCAAAGGAAGCTTACTAGCTGTAAGATGAGTGGGAAGATGGCTGCCAAAACTCTTAATGTGATCTGACTATCCTGTTTTATACAGTCAAATCCCATTTTTCTATGCTTTGCCTATGTAAATTCTTCTGCCCCAATTTTTCTACAGTAAATAGTTACAATCACGGAAAGTTAATTTCTGTCTATGTGAGACGCTGAGTGATGTCAGCCCAAAAGAGGCTTTAGCAAACTTGTGGATACATCAGAAATATACACTAGATCTGATGCCAGGTGTGCTGGGTAATGTTCAGGCATAAAACAGCACTAGTTGGCCTGGGTTACATCTGAGACATTGAACCTACATATTAATGCACACTTATATGTGCACTGCATGCATGATTGCCCTCCCTGGGACTGGATTTTAATATTTAAAATCTGGCAACCATGCTGAGCAACTTCATTTATTGATTGTCCCACTTGTTTCCATCTGGAAGAGAATCAGGAGGGTAAACTGGATGTAAAAAGCTTTCTCTAATAGAAAGCTAAAAAAATTATTGATAATGTTCCACCAAGAAAAGTTCGCATTGAATATCTATTTTCGCTTTTGTTTTGCTCGTAAACCAAATCTCTAATTGGCTTTGATCTACTGTCTCTCTCTTTTAATTGTCATAGGAATAATTATGCTGAAAAGAAAGAGAACTTGAAATCTTGCATTGTTTCTAGTACGTCTAATTACTTTTTCAAAAATAAAAGGAAAGAAAGTTACCATGTAAAAAATCCTTTTCTGTGGAAAATATTTTTCTACAGAAATAATATGGAAATTAAACAGAAAGTTTCTGAATTATTAATTTAAACACAAAATATTACTTCTAATTTCAAAAGAGGTGAAATTGGTTTGTCTTCATCTCTCTTGGTTTTCTCCTCTCTTTTTTCCTTTCTTTTACTCTTCCTCTCTCCCTCTCCTTGGTTATTTGATGTCCAGGGATTAGGAAAAACATCCCACGAACAAATAAGCAAAACCACAACCATCAAAAGATTTTGTAAAGGAATATCAAGAAATTTAAATATGGAAAACAAATTGCAAATATTTTTACTCTTTCTGGTGGTATTTCATCCAGCATGCCGGAAAAGCAAAATTTTATTGGTTTGTTTGTAGATTCAGCCTGTTTATTTCCCATTTGGCCCATAGGCCAAATTTATTATTTATACCTTGGGTTTGATGATGGAGTAGCCCAACTCAACTGAAATAAAATTCTGTTTAACTTACAAAACTTCAAACAGTAAATAGCAAAATATAGTAATCTTTTCAATATTACACAGTGTGCTAGCTTGCTATTAATATATTTTTAGTATTATTTTTGTCAATCTTTGTTTATGCAATGCTTTTGGGGAAACAAGCATGACGCCAACTGAACAATCTGATTTCTTTTTCCTTGGACTCTTCATATTTAACTGTCTATTTGTCTACTGGTTTTAGCTCCAAATAAGCTTTGAAATATTTAATTTATTTAGCACTATTTACATAATTTTTCCTAGGAGTTTGAGTAAAGAAGACAGGTGGCAGTCTCTCCAAAATTTACACTTGTTTTTCAGCCATTTCTTCTGCTCCGTAAAAACATTTGCTGATAATCCATATTGGAGTCAGACATTTGCAATTTAGGAAGAGAATAGAAGAAAAGAGACTGTCATAAACCTTGAAAGTCAATAGCAATATATTGGCTTTTGGAGTATGCCCACCACCACTGCCATGAATGCTGTTAAATCGCCATTGTATCAAAGTTTTGGACAGAATTATTACTAAAACTATGTAATAGTCTATATAGGAAAATATGAAGATAATTAATGTTTTCTGGTTTCTTGATGAACATAAATTAAATATTTCAGCACTCAACTCTTCTTGAAATAGGTAGATGGAGTTTTCTTTGCTATTATCATTTTTTTATCATTGCTAAAATTTTTGACAGTATACTATCATCAAAATTATTCACAATAATGTGAGCAGTATCATGATAGATGAAATCTATTTTTTGCTATTCAGGAATGCAGATGAGCTCTGGAATGGACATTTTAGATGTTTATAGGTCAGCTGAAAGCTGTTAAAGGAATTGCCAGATAAATCTTTTAAAAGTCTCTTTTCATTTATTTACAATATAAGCAAGCTTTAACTAGTGGGACTATTTTTGCCTTTTGGGAAAGAAAAAAAGACATCAATAATTGACAAAGAATGAATACTCCTACAGATATTTTCAATCCAAGTGGTTCAGCAACTTTCCAGAAAAGGGTTTCTGTTCTCTTTGACCTTAGAAGAAAGTCTCCTACTTTCATAAATGGCAGTGACCTTATCCTGAGAAATAAAGGCAGCATTTGAAACCCAGACTGACTATTGCTAAATGTGCATCTACTGAAATTTGATGAAATAAGAAATCTCTGAAAAAAAAACTTGTATGAGGCAGAGGTTTAGGTTCAAACAAACACCGTGGATGGGATATAACCTTTTAAAAGCCATTCTGCATCTCATCAATCAGTTTATTTCCATATTCCATTTCTACCACAATAGATCTGGGCTAGACATCAGTCATGGGATGGAGGCAAGGGAAAATGTTCCCAGTGTCAAACACTTGTCTAGCTTTCACTTGGAGAGGAAGTTCAGAGTTGCTGCCCCCTCTCACATTTTCAAAATATAAATCTTGGAAACCTGATTGTGAAGATTTTGGAACTAATGCTCTGTATAGAAAACACAGGATGAAATCTTATAAAAGCATTTTGATAGCAGAGTTTGTTTCCCCATCTTCTTGTTTTGGAGCTGGACTGCATAACTTTTCCTCATTAACAATTTTACTTTGATTTTTTTAAGCTAACTTTCTAGAATGAAAGCAACCACATCATATTTCAAAGCCTTTACTGTGACATTAAACCTTTGAACTACTGTTAAGGAAATTATTTCCCTAAGGCTAAATATCTGAAAGGTTATTAAAAATTTAATTTCATAAATGGTATCTAGGCTAAAAAATAATAATACCTAAACATTATTTAAAACCTTGAATGCCTAATCTTATAAATCCCATTGCTCCTTACTTTTAAATAAAGCAGAAATTGCTATTAAAAATACAGAAATTTAATTTTCATAACAGAAGAAGCACAGAGATGTTAGGTCCTATATCTTTTATGTTGGTCGAAACTGCGCACGTATCTGTGACTGCTACATGGTGTTAGTTTTATAATTCATTCCTTTTAAAACAGTTATAAATAAAGTGTATTTCACCTTTAGGGCATGAACCCACATAGGAGGCCATTAGTGGGAATACCTGAATAATTCTGAAAAGGGGATATAGGTGTTTCACAAAATGACAGAATGGTTTGGAGTGGAAGGGACCTTAAGTTCATCTAGTTCCAACTACCCTGCAATGAGTAGGGTGACCTTCTAGTGGGTGATATGATCCCAGGACTAATTTGAAAAAGACATTCATATTAGGAGTGTAGTGTCCCTTGACTTGTCCCATAAAGGGTAACGTTCCAGTCATTATCTGTAGACTTTTCCTGCTCTCTCAAACATTAGGAAAAGTCTAAAAAAAGCTCTGAGATTCTAGACTTCTGACTTCTTCAATCCAGTAGAGTACATTCAGCATGGGTCACAAAGTTCTGTCCTCTAAATCCATACTGCCATGCTACCCGGGCTTTTCAATACTGCTCCTAATCTTATACTGAAAGCTTTCTCTGTTTTCAGCTGTTTACTTTCATGGATGTAAATTGGATTTATGGCATCAGGTTTAGTGTGGCTTTCAGGATTTTTTACTTGTGATTTTTTTCCTTCTTCAAGATCTTTTCCTTGTGATTTTCTGTGGTTTTTGACATAATTCTCACTGCAGAGTCATCTGTACTCCATTTCTTAATGTATCACTTGTGAGTTGGTATTTTTTTAAAACAAACCAAGAAGTATTGACCTTCCCCAGAAGCAATGCACTCAGACATCCCGAATGTGAGGCTTTCTCTTTCTACCTAATATTTATTTCCTATAATAACTACACTTCACAGTATGCTACACTGTGTGCTAAGTGACTTCATACCCTTTTAATGATGTAGAGTATGAGCAAGCCTCAAGTGCTCTCGATATGGACTGTAGCTCTCTTCTGTAGATGTGCTCTTGTGGCCAAAATGGTTCTGCATGTCAGTTTATTCCTGTCTTTTTTAATAACCTGAACCATGCAAAAGACTGCACCAAGCAGTGTTCTGGAGGTCTGTCATCCAATGGAGCCTCTACAGGTAGGCAGATACTTCTGGAAATTCAGCAAAGGCAAATGGAGAGTCACACATCTGCCATATATTCCTAAAAGTTAGGAGATGACTGGGGAAAAGACACCTTTGTAGAGGAGAATCAGGCTGGAGAATCCGCCAGCCTGTCACAGCAAGGAAGGCTGACAGAACCATGGGCTACTTAAATAAGAGCAAATACAGCAGGGGAAATGTCTGTATCCCACCATTCCCACTTGTGAGAGGACATTGCAAAGTATGTCCAGTTTGGGGATTTTCAGTACAGTGGTGATATTGGACAAAGTAACTTCCAAAGTCTCTTTCAACCCAGATTACACCTTGATTCTATGACTCCCTTTCATCTCCATCCTACCAGACTGTACCAGGAGATACAGCGCAGAAGGTGACCTGAAAGACTGAAAAGTATTGCTTATTCTTAACTGCTGTTTTATTGTTGTACTTATACACTTTAGGTACAAAGAAACAGTTTGCTGGTTTGTTTTTGTTTTTTTTCTAGTGAACATCTGACTATATCGCGGTAAACTTCTAAACTTAATGAAAACTTCACCTATTTTAATTACTAATACACTGTATTTCCTGTCATATCTTCATAGCAAAATAAAATAATTGGTTGAAGCTTGTAGATGAAATAATTCTTTTCAATGTAATTTTGACATTTCAGAGATGAAACACCACAAGAATAAATTAAGGAGTAATTTGATCAGAATAAAAATAATAAATTAATGAAGAAAGATATGAGAACAACAAGGCCCACTCACAAAGATATACAATAACGCAAACAGAAACACTTAAAATTACAACACACATTCAGGTGCATTTCTACTCCACGGTTCTTATTGTTCTTATTCTTACTTTAAATCTGAATTCAAAATCTGTATATGAACTAAAACCCCACCTATATGTAATATTATATTTTATAATCTGTTATATATATTTCTCTAAAACTGGTGATTCTTCTCTTTTAAAATAATTTTTCTATGACTGAGTGGAAATATCTATGGTTTGATGCATAGTGTGGCATTCTATGTATGTTTAACCATTTTGTCTGTCTGCTAGAGGGTTTGCATTGTTCAGCAAATGATCAACCTTCATGAAGAAAGAGTAAATTTGTCTAGATTATATTTCATATCTTCTGATTTATTTATTTTTTTTATACACAAATGTAAGGAAGGAAGATTTTACTAGAAAATTATGATGTTAGAACCATCTTTTCCATTCTCCAGGGTTTCATGGCTATTCTGAATATTGATAGAAAGGCAGGGATAAGGTTTATCAGTGTCCATTAAATAAATGTAGTATGATGTTGGTGTCTGAACATTTTGAGTACTCTTAACAAAGACCTGCATTTTTAACATGATTTTTTACCATGGTTGTTTAATTAGTTAAACAATTAATTTATTTTTCTGGAGTCTTACATAGGTTTGTTATTTTGGTTTGTAATTTTTTTGTGTCCTTGCATGAATGGTAATTTTTAACCTGATCCACATGGACCGTATAGACTCTGTAGGGAAGCCGTAGAAGGATACTATATTTTGCATCTGTAAAACTTTATATAACTTTTCTAGTTCACAAAGATAACGACAGAGTTGTACAATATGTGTGCCGCATAAACATTAAATTATAATAACTTCAGCTTGATATGTTACTTGAAAAAAAATCTTTCATTATCTTTAAAGATGGCAACTTGTCAGAACAGAAAGGCCAAAAATGAGACAACGTGAGAATATTAACTGACATAATTTTACTTCTGTGGCTTTGCCAATTAGTGTATGTAAATACCACTTTCTTGAGAGACTAGAAGAATGAGAGACAAACCCACAGATCTATCATTCATGAAACAAAAAACTCACACAAATAAACACCTCCTGGAGAGATATGACTGGTCCCTGAGAGCAATGATTCCTTGTTCATTTTGAAATGCTGTAATTTCAAGCTTTAAACTTCATTTATGAACTCTTGTAATGATCAAGGCTGTGAAGATTCTACTTCATATTGAAAAATTATGCTCCCAAAACTGCTAAAAGGTCCTTTAAAATAGTTTTCAGTACCCAAAGTCAAAGACATGACTTTGAAAATAATGAGTAAGCAAAACTTTGAGGTCATCATTTTGATCTTGCAAATGATCATTAAGCAACACATTTGGAAGACACTAAGATATTTTCTGAGATAGTCTTTCCATGTGGAAAAGTTAGAGAACAGACATCACAAATGCTAAAAGCTGTCATATTTTGTATGCTGTTGATATTTTCTTTCTGAGAACTTGGTCCTGATTTTTGTCTTCACCTCATTTTTCTTGCTGTTATAGAGTGTAATCTCTCTGAAGGAAAGAGCTGCTTGATTTAACAAATTTGCATGTATTTACAGTCCAGACCCATGCAGCTGGCCTAGACATTTCAGCCTTCTCCATCATCCACGGAAACACTGACATGAAGCATGTCTTGGTGTCTCTGTTACTTTTATTGTCTCAGAAGATGCAGGATTAGTAGTTCAGAGGTTGAGATCTGCTGTACAACAGGTATCTTTGTCAAAAAATCTTATGATTTTTTTCCCCCTATCATGTTGAATTTGGGAACACTCAGGATGTCAGTCAAACTATCCTTTTTGTATGGACTAATAAAGCTCAGGCAGGGAAGAATTCTTACAAATATCTGATCTGATTCATTCATTGATAGCCTAAATGTCCTACTTGAGCTCCTCTGAAGTAAGCCTGTACCTTTATTTGAGATAGATTGTATCTTCTTGAAAGATTTACAGGCATCAACATCATTAAACAGGGAGTCCCAGGTGCTATTTTCTTGACAAAAAATGTGTACCCTCTCTATTATACAGATCTGTTTAACTTTATTTTCCAACTGTTACACATGACCAATACTTTTTTTCATCATGAAGTAAACTGAAACAGAGTTGATTGGATATTAGAAAGAAATTCTTTATGGTGAAGCTGGTGAGGCACTTGAACAAGTTGCCCAGAGAAGCTGTGGCAGCTCCATCCTTAGAAGTGCTCAAGGCTGGCCTTGATTAGGATTTAAGAAACCTGGTCTAGTGGAAGGTGCCTCTGCTCCTGAGGAGAGTTTGGAATTACATTATCTTGAAGATCCCTTCCAAACAAAACCATTCTAGGGTTCCATAAAAGAATAATCAGCTGTCAAAAACCTCTTTATTGTAGAGGTTTGTTTGCAGATGACACAGTACTAGGTAGATAGACTTTAACTATTAAGTTAAGCTCTTTAGTTTCTCATTGTGTGTTCACCAGTCCATAGGATTTTGTGTGTTCTGGTTTGTGTTTTTCTTCGTCTTTTTTTTTTTTTTCTCAAACCTTTTAAAATGTTTATCTCACTCATTTATATGGCAGAATTTAGCAAATTAGACAAAGTCTACTTTTTTTTTTTCTAAGTCTACTGACTGCACTCCCTACATATGAGGATGCTGAGATCTTGATTAGTTTGAGAATGTGACTAATATTAATTGCTCATAAACAATCAATTTTCCATACTCCTTACAAGTGCACTACATTGAAATAAGACCCACTTGGCATGCTTTATTTACTTTTTCATCCACAAATTTTGCCATCTACAAATTTCCAACCATTATTTTTCTTTTATTGCACACAATTTATAAATTTAATGAATACACAAAGCTGAGACCAACCTCTGGGATTACCCACTTAAAGCATTCTCACTGCCTTATGGTTCCCTATTTTAACTGACATTCTGAAATCTAATGATTTGTTCCACTTGATTTTATAATTTGCCATTTATATTTTTTAATATTAAGCTTTATTCAGATATCCTGTAAGAGTCTATGCATCATTTTTGTACAGACCAAACTTTCACTATTATGAAAGGTAAAAATATTGTGTGACATTATGTAACACCCTTCAAATGAATGCACTTATGCAGCTTTGATTTCATTATCAATGTGATTTTTTGCTGTTGACATACCACATTGTTTTATATGATTGTATGAGACTGTATTGAAACAAAATGACCTAATTCATCCTTATTTATATTTTTCTTATATACTGTCATGACATTAGTGTTCTCTCAGATCTTTCAGTATTGTCACACTACCCATTAAAATTCAGCAGCGCAGATTCAGAGATTTTTGTTTGTCAGAAAATTTACGATTGCTCAATGGAGATATTTGAATTGATTAAACTGAAAACATTTAGCAGCTTCTCTTTAATATATATCTTGATTACAAATGGAGAAGAAATACTCCTTTTTCAACAGGAAACATATAACCTGGTCCTTTCTAAGACTGTATTTATAAATTCTGATAACAGGCATGTTTTTCTTTTCCTTAGAATTTTTTATTACTGACTCTTAAATGTGTGTGAAAGTTTGAACACTTGCCAGAGGAAGAATAATTTAAGCTCTGATTCATTCTCTCTTGTACCTGTTTTAATTAATGTAACACATATTAAAATTTGGAAATCAGATTAGAATTTGATCATGAAAACTGATTTGGAGTTTACAGAACACAATGGAAAGACTCTTCTGGGAATAGATGGACTTCAGAAAGAAAACCATATATGGCAAAGAGGGGTTATGAGAACTGTGAAATAATCAGCACCTGTTTGAGGTGCAGGAAAAAGTGAAGAGATAGAAAGAACAAGAAAAACTGGTAACACTGTAATCTCTTTGAAACTAGTCTAATTATGTGTCATTTTAATATCCTGTGAGGTGGAATTGGATGAGCAGGAAATTGCCTCCAATGCATCAGCATCTACTGAATACTCTGCCTTGTTCTCTATTTGGGCATCTAGGAGAAGTGAAGGAGAGGAGATGGGTGACATCTAAATTTTATCTGTAGAAGCAAAATAGTTCCCTAATCTTATTTTCTAATCCTTAATTAGTGTTTTAAATAGAATTGAAATTATTTCAGAGAAAGCAGAAATTAAGACAGAGAAAGATATTAACTGCAACTTACTACCAAGATTTTAATATTTTTTTAATATTTTTTAAAAAAAATTTAATAAGTGTTAGTGCTAAGATTTTTATCTCCTGAAGCCTAAACAGGTAATCTGAGGGATTAAACAACTCAGTAAAGAGTTGATCTCTCGCTTGACAGGCTTGGGAGCAATCAACGCTCTAAAAGAAGGTCTTTTGCAAAGGAGCAGTGACAGAAACTAAAACCCATACCAGGGTGACCTCCAAGCTTCAGTTTCTATTTTATCAGGAAGAAAAATATTCTATCCCAATTTAAGAAAAACATTTGGAAAATTTCAACCCAGAATAATGTCATCTTGATGAGTCTGCAGAGAGCTTGGACTATCATCTCAGAGAGCTTGGACTATTGTCTGCTGGAGTTATGAATGCTGGAAAGACTATTCCAGAAGGAATGAGAGGAAAAGAGAATGTTAGTCTTCCAACATATTCTCTATTGACTGCTGTCATGTTCAAGCTGTTGACATCACCATGCCCAAACACAGAAAAATAATTCTTTCCTTCCTCAAACCTTCTACCGTTCCTCTGGAGATGAATATTCTTACTTAAAAACAAGTGTGATGTCTCAAACTCCATAACACACTCATAGTCTTCCTGTGTTTGGGGATGCACCAAACCTCAAGAACACTGGGACTATTTCAAGCTTAAATTGTATATCAATTACATTAAATATACTTTCTCCCAAGGAAACACACTTACATGATATTCTCAAAATTTCAAGCATCCACTCTTTGCAAACTCTGGGTATTTTTATCAAAATCGCCTAGAGGAAAAATTTTATTTAAAAAATTTATTCATGTTTGCTGTGTACAGTAGAATTATTTTCTTGTGAGTCTCCATTAAAACTCCCTTATCCATTCATCTCACTCATTCATTGTATTTAAATTGAGCTTCTCTGAGGTCTTGCAAACTAGTTAATGTTTTTTTCAGCTCTTTGAGTTCCCATGATGGGAAGTATTGCACATCAGAGCAGTACTACTTATTAGACTGAGTTTAAAGCACATGAGACAGATAAGAGAATGCAGTTAGAGTACCTGGTGAATTGTATTCACCAAGAAAATTATTAGCTGGTGAAGATTTCATTCCGATGAATTCTCATTGATTCAAAATATTCCAAACTGGACTGAACTGTGTTTGAAACAAACTCTCACTGGAAACAGGATGATTTTGTGAGAGAATATGTTGTTAGGGAAGTGAGAATTGGTACCTCCTTACAGATGTGTCTATGGGTTTGTTCTGCTGACCAGGGTTAAAACACATCAAGGTTAAACTAGCAGAAGATATGGGTGAAGCTTCACAGCTGCCTCTTCATTCCTCCAATAAAAAAACCACAAAAAACACCAAAAAAAAACCAGGAAAAGACCATAGGCTTGTCCACAGCCTCTCTCTTTTAAAAAAACTTGAAGCTCTCTTGCTGTTGTCAGAGTAGAGACAGAAAAGAATATTTATATCTGTAATTTTTTCAGCATTCTAGTGGCACCATAGTGTCATTCATATTTCCAGTATTAATCCTGAAAGAAATGCACTTTTACAGATAGTTAATTTTCTCATACATAGATCTGAAAGCATCATTAGGATGGTGTTGATTGCCTACAGGGAGAGAAAATTTAGCTATGAAACCCAGCAATCTTGCTATGTCCTCATTAAGATTGACAATCATCAACTTATACACCTATCAATCATGAGAGTATTCTTGGAAGCTTGTGACATTTGATCCTTCTGCTGTTTTTAGGAATAAAAAAAAAGAAGAAAAGTTTGATATAGATTGTGAACTGATGCTTCTTTCTTTCTTTCTTTCTTTCTTTCTTTCTTTCTTTCTTTCTTTCTTTCTTTCTTTCTTTCTTTCTTTCTTTCTTTCTTTCTTTCTTTCTTTCTTTCTTTCTTTCCTTCTTTCCTTCTTTCCTTCTCTTTTTCTCTCTCTTCTCTTCTCTTCTCTTCTTCTCTTCTCTTCTCTTCTCTTCTCTTCTCTTCTCTTCTCTTCTCTTCTCTTCTCTTCTCTTCTCTTCTCTTCTCTTCTCTTCTCTTTCTCTTCTCTTTCTCTTCTCTTCCAGTCCTCTTCCTAGGGTAAATGAAATTACTTGAACAAAACTGTGTTTTCACGGTGTATCAGCAAAAAATCTTGGAACTCAGAAATGGAAACAACCAAACTGTCTAAAGAGCAATACATGGCAAATACTGAAAAAATAAAAAGCTCTAAAAGGACATGGCATCAGTAGGGGCATCTAAAACTGCTTTCAAAAACTCATACTTTAATTATTAAACTAATAGGTTGATCATCACACTACAGAGACTGAGCGAATTTTAATTGTCTCTGGATAGAGGAAAGAAATAAAAAGAGTATTTGAACAAATCAATCATACAAACTATTTAAATGTTAAATTGTAAATTTTCTCTGCAGAAAGACTGCCAGGGAGAAATATCATATGCAGCATCACGTGCAGGTTTGTCTAAACAGTAACTCTGTCCACTCCATATACACAAGTGACCAAGCAACTCAACAGTGATAAATCTGGACTCCAGGATCATTCTCAGCCCTCCCAGAGCCAAATCAGATACACCATGTCCAGGTTTTCTGCAGTTTTCAAAAGGATCCTGAAAACAGTTCAAAGAGTTTGAAGATGCTGTATACAAGACATTTTCTTGCTGTTAGAGTGGAAACACTCGGATACAACTCTTTAAAAACTCAGATTTTTGTGATTATCCTTAGGAGAATTATGACTTCTGCAAGATTGTAAAGACAATTTTAAATAAAACATCCAAATTATTGGTTGGTGACTAGGCAGTATTCTAGAAAAGCGGGGTTACCATGATGTGTGGTTCAGGTACAGGTACAAATGGACTTCCACTATCTAAGGAGACTGAAAAGGAAGGCATGAGGCTTATCTTAGGGCCCTATAGTTTTGTATCTCCACAGCTTCACATTATTCTTGAAGCCAACCTGTTAATTTAGAACATTTGAATTGTAGACCAACTTTTGTCTTTCACTTAATGTTAGATGAGAAATCAAATTTGCAAATTTCAGATGAATTCTTGGAACAAATCTACCTATCTTTATTCTGTCTATTTCTATTGAGTATTCATCAGAGAAAAAGAGTGATAAAAACCTTTGGGAACTGTGCACTAAAATATGTGGAAAAACTTTCTGGCCTTAGAATGTATATTTAGACACACTGCTTTGTTGCCTATATTAAAGCTCCTCGTTAAGCAGGCAGAAGCAATCAGGCTCTTGAGCAACCTAGCTGATGAAGAGTTTTATCATTTATATACCATAATTATATGTAAGAGATCATGTCAGGGTTTACCTTGAACACAGGAGAAGGATCATGGTTTAGTAAATGGATAATAAGGCAATAAGCCTTGTAATGTGTTGATTTGTTAGCTTAGACTTGTGCACAGAGTGCATGCAAAGGGTGTGTTAGCATCAACTGTTCTGATGAGATGGCTATGAAATCAAGCTGTGCTGACATCAAACAATTTTAGATACTTCCAAGGCCAAGCTCTAATAATGGTACTTTGGTGAACCTCAAACCCTCATTAATGTTTTTGTGATATAAACGAAATGCTTAGCCAGTATGTTATACTCTAATATATTCCATATATACCCATAAATGAATATGTATGGTTTGAAATTGTTTTCCTAGCATCTTGTTTCTGCCAGCCCAAGGGATTTTGAGCATGGGAAATTGTTCGAGGTTTTATGTTGTTCAAGAAATGCTTGCCTGACTTCAGCAAAGTGGGTGAAGCCATACATCTTGTTTAAGCTTACTATGCAAGCATGCAATATCTTGTATAGTATTTACAAAAAATTCCATGTGTTTTTTAGAGGGGCAGACCCAAAAAGGGTGCACCATGAACACACCTTTATTAACAGATGATTTAGGGCATTTCTGCTTCTCATTAAAATATTAATTTAAGCTCATGTTTTCAAATATTCTCTCTAATTTTGAGTATTCTTTTCCACATTTCATTGTTGTATCAGTTCTTGTTCAATAGCTGGCAACAGCTTTTTTCTCTTGCTTCTTCTAATTGTAAATATCCTATTCCTAAATTTCCTTCTGGATGTTAATCCTTTCAGATTAATATGTCCAGCTTTTTCTTACACAACAAAAACAGAATTCTTCTGCTTTTTTTAATTTGTTGTTGTTTTTTGGTTTTGGTTTTTTTGCCTTTTTTTGCCTCCCCCCCCATATATATTATTTTTTTTAAATTTAAATAAATTTAAATAAATTTATTTATTTAAAATAAATAAATAAAAAATATTTATTTATTTTTAATGCAATCAGAATGTTCTCTTGCTAAAATTCCCTCCCAGAAACTGCATATAGTATGTGCCTCAGATAGAATAAACCTCAATAAAATAGTGAGAACTAATGACAATTAGGTTTTTTAGGCCATGATTTTACCCTTCCCCAAAACCTTTTTTTTTTTTCCCCAAAAGATGTCTGGATAGAATTTTGAATCCTATGTTCTACCTGCACATTTTTATTTTGAGGCCAGATAGTTTGTTTGAGACCCAATCAACAGGACATTTCTTTGTCCTTCTGTTGCATTACTGACTTAAGGTGAAAGTGTCTCCATGACAGTAAATCAATCAGGTCTCCAAAGTTAGATGGGACTCCAGCCCCCAAAGCTCACCCTAGATAAGGAGCCAGGAATAGGAACCGTACTGAAATGCAGTAACTTTGAATATTTTTCTGGTCAGACCACTGAGACACACAGTAATAATAAATTTCATTACAAGACACATAACATGTTTACAAAATTTACAAACACCTCAAAGGTGTTGTCTACTTGTTTTATTCACTGGAAAAAGTAATATATGTGCTTCCTACCTAGTTCGAATGAGCAGATGAACAGGGGAGCAGTCTATTTCATTTTACAGTGTTACTGTCATTTAATATTTTCAACGTATCAATTTTTTATAGCTTAAATATGATTTATTTTTCAAATCTGGACAAAAAGGTATTTTAAATGCAAACATTAAGACACCAAAAGTAGGGCAGACTGGTTTGTGTTGGGCAAAACTTTTGATTTGACTGAAAATGAAAAAATTCTTTGAACTATTACACTAGATTTTTTTTTAATTTACATTGGTTCAGTTCACAGATCAGATTTAAAGACTATTCAGTTTAGAAGACCATTACTTTTTATTTGCAGTAAGAAAACCTGGACTATACAGGCTATAATTATATTTGTCTGAGAAAATTGTAACTCCTCAGAAATCTATCCATAGCTTGTCATAGCATGACAAATTAGTTCAGAGAAATTTGGCAGCAACAAAATTATTGAAGAAGGAGCTTGATCTTTCATCCTATCTGGAACTGAAAGCTTTTAAGTGATCTCCAGTTTTCCTTGATTATTAATTATAAATCTTTGAAGCTGACCAATGGTACACTCAGCAGTCCTGTAAAATGAGGGGGGAGGTTTGGCTATGACACTTTATTATACACTTTATGATGGCTATGACACTTCTCCCATGTTTGTCAAATTCTCCTGCTGGACTGTCATTGGACTTCTATGGTAAACTGTGACAGGGCTCTGCAAGAAGGCACTCAGAATTTAAGGCCAGCAGAAGAATCCAAGATCAAAGAGAAAATTATTTTGTTTTACTTTGGACAAAATAATCCCTACTGGGGGCCTGCAGATGAAATTAAATGCTCTAACCACTAAATTTTTTTCCATCTTACATCAACATTAGGTAGTTTTATACCATGGAATTATCCACAGAAAAATAATTTTTAATGATTTCTGTGCCTGATGGCCAGTCATAGACTTAACTTTCATGTTTTGTAACAACTTTTGTTGCTTATACAGAGGTAATTATCACCTTCTGCTGTGCCTAAGAATAATGAGACTACATTATAACCGTGTGCCCCCCAAATAATCTGTCATTTGCCAAGAAGATTAGTTTTCCAGAAAGACATAGGTAGTTTCAGATTTGGCAGATATTAGATGTTCATTTCATCTTCTTCTGGAGAGGTTGCTCTCATAACAGCACCATCAGTTTTTGTACCCTTCCAGAATTCAGTTTCCAGCAATAACTTATATACTGTGCTTGTTAAAGTTTGTAATAGCTCCCTCAAAAAGTCCTATAGCTAAATCAATATCCTTCTCCTGCTGCCCTTGACTTCAGTAGCAGATCTCCCTTTGACTGTGCTGTCATATAGAATTACACTAAACTAATACACTAAGTTCAATTGGTAATCAAAGGTATTAGTTCCCAGATAAATTCATAGTAAGACATATTAGCAACTGTCTCTAGTAATCACATTCCATTACCAAGGGAGTTTCAGATAATAGAAAGTTTAGTCTCCTTCAATATGTGTCTAGTTTTATGACACATTATACAACTGATGTTTTAGCAGCTTGTCACTAGAATAAAGAATTCACAAACTAAACTTGCTTCATTTAATGAAAATTTTTAAACCTATTTTTTAACATATTGTCTCTTCCTTGTCTTATTTCTTTGCCATTTGTCAGTGGACACCTGTCAGGTTAGGTATCCTGAGAGTGAGATGTCTGTGGCAATTTGCTCTTTTGTGTCTGCGCAATATATTCAGACCCTGATCAATGTCTATTGAAATATAGAGGAAGATTGCTGTTGAATCATTCTGTCGAGGTTCTGACTATACCTGTATATTCTGCTCTTCAAAGTTCCCGTACGTCTATCATTACACACAGAAGAAAGCTGTGCAAAAGTGGC
This sequence comes from Molothrus aeneus, assembly GCF_037042795.1. Classification (NCBI taxonomy): domain Eukaryota; kingdom Metazoa; phylum Chordata; class Aves; order Passeriformes; family Icteridae; genus Molothrus; species Molothrus aeneus. Next base: position 32,112,798 of record NC_089647.1, on the reverse strand, counting down.
TTGCACACTCAATCCATGCCTTTCATCTTCATCCTCTTTCTCTGCACTAGTGGGAGAGAAAAGGCAGAGTGAAACACAGGCCATAGGATGCTGCCATTGAGCAGGACAGTAGACAGTGACCTGGGTCTGCTCCAAAAGGGAAGGGATTGAGAAGGCAGTGAGGTGGGAGCTGGCTCTCGGCACTCCTTGGTGTGCTTTGGCACAATCCAACTCCATGGCTTCATTGTCACATTTCCCTCTGATCTCAAAGTGAATGAGGGCTCCTTCTGTCCTGAGAAGCGGAGAGAAACTAGGCCCCTCCTTGGCAATCAGTTTAATACTGAGATGGCAGCGTTCAGCTGAGATGTCAGATGACTCTGGTATGTGTCTGATTCTAGATCTATCTGGCTACCTGCATGCATATTGGTAAACATAAAAAGCCCTTGGATACTTAAACAGTTTGCATTAATTGCTCTCTTTTTAGAAGGAATCCAACATGCTGCATACTATGTTTTCTGAAGTTGTATTTCTCATTTGGCTTTTAGTTTTTTTAGTTGAACAGAGTTCCTCTGAAATGACACTTTAGCTAGATTTTGAGTAAGAACAGTCCTGTATGGGCTTTTTCTAAACTGCCCAATGTGTGCCTTTCTGCTAGCTTTTTTTAATTGATTGGGATTTTCATTTTAAACTGTGGTTCTTCCTGTTGTTTTTTAAGACCATAATGTCCCTTAGTCTCTTAGCAGTCCAAATATGAGGGTCTTTCACCTATCATCTCCTCTCAGTCAGTGTTCATTTTGGATCAGGCATGAAGGTTTTTCAAAAAAAAACCAAGAAACCCAGTTTGATGCTCAAGGAAGAATCTAACTGTCTGGGGAGACAAAGCATGTTGAGCACTTGCAATACAAGCAGGAAAAAGTACTGGGTTTTTTCAGTAGTTCAAGGACTTCTGCTTCTACTTTGGGGCCCTGCCATCGTTTATGTGCAGTAAACACAAGTTGGAGTTGCTTCTTTGCCTATAACTTTTGTGTCTCACTGGGAATGCTAGCTGATTTCCTACCTTAGCAGGCAGCTTTGCTATTTATTTTTTGAATAATGGAATGGGGGCAGCAGCTCTCACAGCTGTCATAATTGATTTTTCTTCCCTCTCCAAACAATCATTCATTAGCACTAAATAATAAGCACTCCAGATGATCCATTACTATTTCTGTCATTCTGAAAAACAGCTGACATACAGTCAGTCCAGTTGAACTTGCCCACCAAACAATTGCAGAGTTTGTTGATAAAACATTTGATTTCATTGATTCAGTAGAACTTTAATGAGGTCCTGGCTGATCACTCCCAGTAGATAGCATCATAACATAACATTAAAAATTACTTTTTATTTATTTATTAATTCTTCTGCATATTGACACCATATCTTAACCTCAAGTGCTGCAAGGTTTTACGACTCAGAACTGGAAGCACTCTGTTCAAACAGTTGGCAGTTCATTCCCAAAACTTCTGATTTTCAGCCACTTTTCTAGAAAGGTTTTATGCTAAATAAAGTGCTTTGGTTAGACACAGTGTAAAGAAACCTACATTTTTAAATTTTTTTTCATAAATTAACTTCTCCTGGAAGAAATTGGACACTGGAAACGCAAATATAACATAGCTCAGTAGGACCAGAAGCAATTTCATTTGCCAGAAGTTCGCAAACAGTTGAAAAATTAGGTTTTATAGTGGTCTTTTGAAAAATGATCCCAGCTAAACACACACACACACACACAAACACACTCAGGGCTGGTTAATTTTAGTCCAGATTCATTCAACAATTTATTTTATTACAAACTGATTTAAGTGCCTGTGTCCTCATGAAGGAGAAAGAAAGTACAGGGGGAAAAGTGAGAGGAAGGCCAAACTCACCCTGTTTCCAGCCTCAGAACTAGCTGACCCCATCTTAGAGGTGTCATGAAAGTTTAGTGTAAGCATATCTCTTTTAAAAATAATGTTAAATTATTTTTGCTTGGAACTGCATCTTGCTTCCTGTGTAATAATTGGTCAATTATGACTCCTTGGTTCCTGGGGGTCGTGTTAGCTCTACTACCCAATGGAGACCCTGCCGTACCAACACCTCTATGCTTTGTTTGCACAATTGACTGTCCTCTTTCTTGACAAACAAGTAATTTTGTTACCTGGGCTCTCTGACAATAAAAGCCAACTTGAGACATGTAACAGGAGTAGTATTGTGGTATTTAACTTTGTTGATTTTCAGCAATTTATTCAAGATCCTTTATTCAATGCCTATTGTGGTCAGTTGTTGCCTTTGAAACTTTTGTCAGGCTGCATCTTTCTTATAATGGAGCTTTATTCCTTATTAGCCTTATTGGAAAATCAAACCTATTGCTGTTACTTCATATATCTGAGCATTTTCTTTTGAGGTAGGTCTTATAAACTCAATAAGCAGAAAAAGACAAACTTAGTGAACAAAAAGTTTCCACTGATTCCAGGAAGTATGAAAGCTATGTTTCAGTCCTTGAAACATATTTTGTGGGTGGTGGTTTTTTTTTAAGTTTTTTTTTTTTTTTTTTTAATTGAGTAATTTTGGAGAGAGCCATAAAGAAACCACAGTAAGAGTTAGCTCAATGTCAATCCCTTAAACCCATAGGAGAAATACAAATTTGTTTCCATCCACTTTTTGAAGCTGTACTCTTGCATATGTAGTTTTTCAATAGTCTATTATTTTCTAGTTGAAAAAAATAGTGATAATATGTCACAGTTTTAACACAGATGGCTTATATGTATATAGAATAATTTCTGTAAGAAACTATTTTCAAATCACTGTTTTATCCCTTCTTTGTAGATAAGTAGAGTTCTTGTAAAATAGGTATGAAATAAATAATTTTGATTCTTCTACAAACCCAAGAACTCCAAACCCAAGAAATCAGGCAATGTGAGTCCTTTCCTTTGTTGAGTCAGATGTCACATCATGTAGTCATAAACCAAATCTCTGCATCATTAAATTTTTTGCAAAGTTAATGATATTTGCGTCTCTCCTCATGTACTATTGAGAAGATCTCCCAAAAATTTTTGTTTTGATGTTTTGAGGTCTTCTAATTTCCATCATAAATTTATTCAGACTATTTAAATCCATTTTATTCTGTGCCAAATCTTGTTCTTGGCCTTTAAGGGAAATAGGGAATTTTTTTTTACATCTCTATTGTTTATTCCTCTGAGACATTTGTTTATGTGACAAAGCATCACCTACTCTCAGAACCCTCTATTTTATGGCACTTTTTTCCATTTTCTACTTTTTAATCTTTCTGCTCTCTATCCCGTAGTCTTTTCCTGTACTTATTCTAGATAACTTTAACTTATTCTAAATGTGAGTGGTCACAATATTGAATTACATTCAGAATCTCAGGTTTTTTCCTCAGCACTGTGTTCTCTACATAATTTTCTATTCAAATGACCTTGTTATTTATATTGCAAATTTTCACCCCATTTCTTATTCCACACTTTACAATGCATTTTGCACATTGGTCCCCCTTCTCTGTATTGGTAATGCCCTCTCACTTTGAATTGTTTGTGAATTAAACTACTTTAGCTCATGCCATGATTACAAACATTAAATTAGGTTATTTCCAAACTGGTCATTGAAGTATTCTAATAAGTTGTTTCCAGCCCAGTAAATTATACTTTCTCTTTTCTTAAATTTAAATTTTAATTTTAAATTTTTTCTTAAATTTTCTTAAACCTTATAATAACAGAAGTTAATTCTAGGTTTTCCATTTTTATGTCAGCTGTTGTCATAAATTCTAGGCAGATGAGATATTACTTTTGTCCTTTAGCCTAAAAAATTAGTGAAGCACTCCATAGTAAAAAGGTGCAAGGTCATCCTGGCCTAATAGACCTTTAGTAAATCCAAATCTGAGTAAAATATTACATCATTTGCAGAGGAAACAAATGTCTTGAAACACATCTGCTTATAAAGATTCATTTTTGGATGCCATCAAAAAAAGTGGTACCCTTTTGCACATCTGTTAAATTGTGTAATCTCTCCTGAAAGGATTGATGAAAGTACAGTAAAAGCAATCTTCTTGGAACATTTTGCATTAGAGATATTGAGTTTCTGTGTCAATCTTCATTTGCTTTCTCTTTCATATCTTTACTATATATACTAAGCATTCATTAACTCACCCAGTAACTATTATAACATTGTTTTTTAAGAAAATTAAATTTACTAGGTCTTACTCAATTAACTTAGATGAAGGTCTACCACTTCTTTGCATGTACCAACTCATGCTTCCAGAAGTAAAACAAACATGAGCAAAACCCATAGGCAAATTCAGCTACCCAACTGTGTTCAGCAGAGATTTTATACCTGGGAGAAGCTCAAAACAAGAGGATTTTATTGAAAGTCTGCTATGGAAAAATCAGTGTCTTCCCATTTGTTATATCTAGGGCTAAAACATTATTCAGTGACTAACAAGAAAAAAACCAGCAACAACTATTTATGTTAATTTCTTCTCCTTAGTTGTGGTTTGAGATAATAAATAAAGTCACAATCCTAAAAATAGAAAACAAGTTATTCAGTTCCTGACACAATCCTCATAAATTTTTTCTTCTATTCACCTCTGTATAGAGAGTAATGTCTGATAAAAGTCTGTAAACACATTCAGGTGTAAGTAGTATGATTTTGGATATAAAAAATAAGAGGAAGAAAAGAAAGAAAAGAAAGAAAGAAAGAAAGAAAGAAAGAAAGAAAGAAAGAAAGAAAGAAAGAAAGAAAGAAAGAAAGAAAGAAAGAAAGAAAGAAAGAAAGAAAGAAAGAAAGAAAGAAAGAAAGAAAGAAAGAAAGAAAGAAAGAAAGAAAGAAAAAGAGAGAAAGAAAGAAAGAAAGAAAGAAAGAAAGAAAGAAAGAAAGAAAGAAAGAAAGAAAGAAAGAAAGAAAGAAAGAAAGAAAGAAAGAAAGAAAGAAAGAAAGAAAGAAAGAAAGAAAGAAAGAAAGAAAGAAAGAAAGAAAGAAAGAAAGAAAGAAAGAAAGAAAGAAAGAAAGAAAGAAAGAGAAAGAAAAGGGAAAAAAAGGAATAGGAAGGAAAAAAGAAGAAAAATAAAAAGGGCAAAATGGAAAAATGGCAAAAATGGGAAAATGGGGAAAAAGTAAATGAAGAAAACAAAATTAGGAGGAATAAGAAATGAGGTTTAGAGATACATCCCTTTCCTCTCATGTCTGACACAAATGGTGATTCCAACTCCAGAAAGACTTTAAAAGTTCTTGCCTTGTGTAGTAAGAATCAGTCCATTTCTTAAATTAGATTTTTTTAAAAGTTCCTCTTTTATTTAATACCTATTGGAACACCATTTTAGAGAGTCAGTCACAGAGAGACAGAGTATTCCAATTCAAATTTTGAAAATTATAGGAAATGCTTCTTTTTGTGGACACATACACACACATTCACATAAAGACTCACACACATGTAAACCCAGAAAGGCTTTAAGATTCTCTAGCTGTATGCAACATTTCCCTATGTTCAGTATATTCAGAAATGTCATTATTATGTGAATAAAAAGTACATTTTATTTTAGCAGTAACTTGTGTCATTTAGCATTAATTTCTCTAACAGTACTAGGAAAAGTTTATTTTTAACTATGTGAATCAATGAACTACATTTTTAAACAACAAATAAAAACCAGCATATTAGGTGCAAAACTATAATTGCCATTTCATGCAGTTAGCAACAGATTTTTAAGATGTATTAGCATTTTGTAATTTTCTTGACCTTTTTTCTCATTCTCTTACTTGTTATTATTTTTTTTATGCTGACTTAAAAATAAATGCAGACTGCTATCCCTGGGTTCCTTTGTGGGAAGGGGGAGAGAAGACAATAAAAATCTGAAAAAAATCTGGGAAGGAGACATGCAAATCTCCCTCTTGATTTGTGGTCTTTTTTATTAGGGTGCTTATTAGTCCTCCCAACCTGGATCACAGACATGTAATCCTGCATATAGGATTACACGTATAGTTTGTCACACAGGTGTGCTTCCACTCCAAAACAATGGAGTCCATGTCATGAAAACATTTCATGTTTTTGCAACATCTAGAAGTAGGATTTCAACTGACGTGAGATTTTTTTTTATTTAAACTCTCTTAACATTTTGTGAAATAGCACAGTGTAAACCTAGGATGCAGATTAAAATAAAGCCTTTGGAATTAGGAATTAGTATTTTATTCTGAAAGTGAACTTACGATGCCCTCTGTAAAGAAACTTCCTACAATAATATTAAAAATCTCATCATTTCAGGCATGGCCTGAAATTCCTGCTCACATGTCCCAACATCTCCAGTGACTGCTATGATTCACACCCCACACATCAAGAGGTTAGCCACAGTGCCATAATGCTGAATCAAATTTTTGCATGAAGCATTTGGATCTTTATTTCAATAACAGTGGTGGAGTAATAGCTACTACAAAGAATTACTGAATAGAAATGTTCTTCAGGATTTCTGTAGTCTCCTCTTTAATGACAGTGATTCTAAATATGTCCTGAAAAAGGTAGGTTCTTTCTTCTGTCACCACCAGTCCTGATTTCTGCTATCATCTGGTGGTGATACAGCCTCAGGCAAAAATAACATCCCTGACACATAGCAAAACAAACATTTTTCCTGATGTTAGAATGCTTGGCTTTATTCTTCCTCAAAAAAAAAAATCAGGAAAATGAAAAATTAGTGCAAAACTACAATACTTTATATCATCAGTTTTATGACATGAAAGCCTTTAATGTCCAGGAATGGGGTTTATGGATTAAAAACAATACCAGTAAAAAGCATGACATCTTGTTTTGAATTTTGGGTTTTCAAATGCTTAAAAACAATATTTATGTATGATTTTTAATGGAACCCTAAATTGCTATTCAAAATTCTATGTCATATTAAAATATTGATGATACAGGATGTCCATTTAATGGTTAGTAATAATGATATATTAAACCTTCCTTTCAAAAATTCTGCAATTTAATCCCTTTTAATCACCCAGCCATCTCCTCTTTTTCTCCTTTAAAAAAAGCTAAACAAATTAATAAATAATTAGTACAGATTCTTCATGTGATAATGCTGCATTTCACCAAGAACACAGATGAATAGATATTTAATGAAGGACTATTTTTTCCCTCAGAAAATGAAGAAAATCTAGTGAATGGAAAATTGGGGTCACTCTGTGTTGCATTGCAAAGTAATACTTATTGCAGCATTGAATCTGCTAACAGGAAAATTTGAAAATGATGAAGATTATTCAGACAAGAAACTAGAAAGCTGGGAGAGGTAGAAAGGGGAAGCTGGAAGTCTTGTGCTGTGCTGATAGCAATTGTAATAGCAAAAATGATTGCTTTGTTTCCCAGGATGGGGAGGAAGGGTTGGAGACATTGCTGCTCTTTGTCTCACATGTGGAAAAAATCCTCATTTTTCCTTAGCAGGGGCAGTCTGTGCTGCTCTGAGAGTGATTTTCCTTGAGAAGGATAAACAGTTCAGAAAAGGTTCACCTGAAAATGTTGTAAGTCAAACAAATCTGAAACCTGGATGGAATCAAATGAGCAATTTAATATCTGATATATCCTCCCTGCTTGGGCAGGGAACTGCTCTGGGTTTGGTGACTCAGTCACTGAGCTTTTTTGCCCATCTCCAATAGGAAAACCCTGGCTCTGAATTTAATGGGTGCCTATATGTGTGGCTGTCCAAGAACTCAGATGAAGTACAAGTAGCTCTAAATATTTTGCATTGTGATTATAGCCAATAGTTACTACACATTTTCAAGATCTAAAATAAGCAGGTGGATTATGCTGTTCAATAAATGTTTATGCATTTTTCATTAAATGATCAGTGCATTAAATCCTTAAGCAATTTTAAATGAGGATCTAGTCTAATTCTCTTTCTCTGAAGTGACCCATCACACTAAAATAATATATATTTTTTTTTTCCTCTTTCTCTGTTAAGTCATACATTACTTTTTCCTTCCTAAGGAGGGGGAGAAAAACCCCAAAATAAAAGGACTGAATATTTTAAAGTAAATAAGCATTTTGTTAAGCCTAGACAGAATATAGAAGAATTTGTCCTGCAACACTAGTCAGACTCTTGTCCTCTAGGGAGAAAAACAAAAGAAATTTTCTTAGAACAATTAGGTAAAATTATCAAGATAGAATACGGTCAGATAGATATGTTTGGTATGGGTGGGTTAAATTAATTTTTTATTTATTTTGAAGAAATAGAAGCAATTTGAAAGAAATATCTAGAGTAACTGCTTATTTAAATTAGTCACCTTTCTTTTCTCCTTTGAGAAATGAGCAATATAAATAGAATGTACCCCTAGGTATATTATTAAATCACTAAATGTACATTATTTTCTTTGGTATAATAACAAGTATATCTATTATTAAGCACAGCATGCTACCATGTACTAGAAATTCACACTTGAATCAATAGAGACAAGTTAACCCCTGCCATGGGTGCATCACTCCTGTTGTGTAGAATACACATCTCATGATGGGACAAATCACTCTCTGAAGGGGCATATGATGTCTACTTAAGATAAAAGGTTTTTACATGAACAGCTTTGATTTGGTGATCAACTCTTTGAGAGGTAAAATCAGTTAATATTACTATATTATTATATATTAAATATAATAAATTATATTTAATATAGTAAATATAGTAAATATTAAATAATTTTGTACTTCTAATATATAAGTATATGTATTACTTCTAATATATAAGTATATATACTTCTATATATACTTTGAATATAAGTATACTTCTTATACTTCTAAGTATTTAGAAGTCTAGTTGAAGCTTTTATGGGAACATGAGCATAATTTTCTTGCACTGTGTTTTCAACAACACTTTGTAAAGTCATGTGGTATTTTGCCAAAAATCTCTCCAGGGACACAAGTCCCTCCATATCTTCTCTGGGTTCAACAAAGCCATTATCTTCCTCACATATAGGTCTGCAAATGTGCCCTCACTGCTAAACACAAAAGAGTTTAATGCAGTCAGTTAAATTCCAGTGATATTTATGCCCCTGTTCATTACTAAGCCATGAAGTTACACAAAATCTGAATACAAGACCCATATAGGTCATTTAAGACAGTTCCTGGTGCTGAATGATTATTTATTTGAATCAAACAAGAGGTACCTTAATACAGTCTGATAGTATGCACAAGCTTTTCAGAAATAGTACTGCCATTTAAGCATTCTTTGAGTTTTTCCTTTTTCTAGTCTTCCATCCATGTAATGCACTGTTCATGTCCAAGACCATTAATTTTTTTTTTTTAATTTTTAATCATTTTCATTCCCAAGGATGCTTTTATTATTCTTAAATATTTTAATGTGAATTACACTGCAGCTTTAATGAAATGTATGGCAATTCTCTAGACCTCTAAGAAGCACAACACTTCAAGGAATAACTAATACAATAACATGGCAGGAAAGTTGTCTTTTAAAATTTATTAAAAGAGCTTATTGGCTCAAAACACCTGAATATGAGTTCTGGGAATTTTTGTTATTGGTGAAATTGAACATCTGTCCTCTTTGTAAATAATAAAACCACTGTTTTTGAATCAGTATCTTGGTGGTGGTTCAAATAAAGTAGACTTTTTAGAGCCTCTGCAGTCTTTAATTTTCAAATTTTCTAGTTTCATTCTTAATACATAAGCTGTATGAAGAAATTTCCAGAATACTGAATTATTCCAGAACATCTGTTGATCTGTCTCAGAATTGTCCTTGAATAATTTTAGCCCTCCTAGAAAGAAAGAAAGTGGTTTGAATGAAACAAATAGGTGATAGGCAATCTCATCTAGTATGAGTTATCCACAAAATTTGGACCAAATAAGCTTTCAAGGTCACTCCCATCCTTGTCTATTCTATGATTCTATAATTAAAAATGTAGTTTCTAACAGTAGAAGTAATCCAAAACCTACTTACTTTCCAATACTGTTTACTTTTATTTTCACAGATTATCTCCTGCCATCTGAGTTCTAACACTTGAATTTATACAGAAATTACTAGAGGGCTGAGTTTATCTGTCTTCCTGTTTTTAAAGGGACAAATAAAATGATTTGTATAAGGAAAATTATAAACGTCTTATTGAACCTGTGTATGTAATAAATGTTTGTGCAGGTGTCAAAAACCTGAAAGAACACTTCAATTTTTGCAGTTTTTATATAGTTTTACATACATACAGAGTTTCACTTTGGAGAGAAGTGTTGAGACACAGACTATTCCTACAAAGATTTTGCTCAAATCTATAATTTCAAGAAATTTAACTACTTTAAATAACATCCCATAAATTAAGATACTTTGTTACTTGAGTACTGCTTGGAATGAAATGTCAAAATCCAACATATTTAAGACTTTTCTGTACTCCTCACAAATAGGCAAAAATCTAGAATTTTCAGATTTATTTCAATATTCATAAGAAGACTTTATTTATTTTATTTATTATTTATTTTTCAATATTCATAAGAAGATTTTTATTTCAATATTCAAAGAAGATTTCTAATAAAAAATAAAGAGCTCCTATCAAATTATTTATTTTTGAAATGACCTCATGTTCACAAGGAAATTTTTTTAATTGAATTTTTCACTGAATTCCAATTTCTATGTCTATAGATAAATTATTTAAAATTTGGTTTTATTAGTATTCTTTTTTTTTCCAACAAATTCATGCACATTTATAATTCAATAAAAAATAATTTAATAGCTAAGGACCAGGATAAGACCTTTGATTAAAAAATAAATTAAAAAAAACAAATAGTGTCATTTTAGAAATTCACTCCCTAAACTCTGTTTTTCAGAAGGATGTTTTGTCTCTTTTGTATAAAAGGAGGCTTTTGGCAAACCCTAAAGAAATGAAAGAAATAGAATACAAGAATGGCTTTCAAGGACCATGAGTAAGTTCAGGGAATCCACCCTCATTTGGAATAACCTTTGGATCATTCCCAGGTTCCTGAGGATACTGAAAAGTGGAGAGTTTCAAAAACAGATTAAACAAATTCAGAGGGTTCCTCTGGAACTAAAATGTTTAGAGGCAAATATTTCCTGGCAAATCAGATGAAAAGGCTACAGATCTTAAAGCTGCTGCTGGGAAGGAAATCCTTAGGAAGGGTTGTACTGCAGAAACTTTGGAACCAGACCCTTACTGAGCTCCCCTGTTGTTTGTAACTACTGAAGGTGGGTTTTCCCCAAGCTGCACTTGGGCACTTAGCTCCCAACAAGTCAGGGTGCAGGAAGCTCTGAAAAACCCTGCTGTGGAAAAAATCTCAAAAAACTAAGCGGCCCACCAAAAGTAAGGCAGATTGTGGGGAGCTACTGAATCCAACATCCCAATAGAGGGGAGGCTGCCACAGCTCCAGGTTCAGCCAGTAGCAAGGCTGAGTTTGATCATCTTTCTAAAAACTCATTAACTTCTACATCTCTTCTTCACCTCTACTTAAAGTAGTGACAGCTCAAGGAAGTAAAAATAAATCAAACAAAGAACAATTATTAGCTTTGTTTGTTTAGAAAAAATAGTCCTTTCATACATCCTTTCTTGAGAGTTTTTACTTTATTATTATCATTATTGCCTCACACGAGACAAGTTTGTGGCACTTTAATTATTATCCATTATTCTGCTCATTAAAAGAAAAATAAAAGCTGATTTCATATTTCAGCATAATTTGCAGTCCATGCCCATGGTAAAATGTAATGATGTTACAATAAATTTTAATGTGTAACCTCTGTCTTTGGAAATAAAGCAAAACATGTATGGGGACAAGTGCTGCATGCTCTGCTTCTGGGACATAGATTTCATAAAGAAGAATAAAAAAGTTAATTGTTAAATGTTTCTTTTTAAATTATGAAATATATGTGTAAGTATTAGACATACACCCACGCGCACATTCAGAAACCAAATTCAAAATAAAATCAGAAAAAAATAACTCTGCCTTGGAACAGTCTGACTGTTTAGAGCTTTGGAAGGTGTATTCAGATTATAAACTTTGTGTATTAAGAGAAAGAAGCAGCTCAAAGTAATGGAAGTTGCCTTCCCTGTCCTCTCACATAGGCTCACACTCATTGGCTGTGATAGAAAGAAATTTAGAAATTGTGCCAGTGTGTAGCATTGCATTCAGCTCTTCTGGTAACAAACAGACAGGCAAGATTTTTTTGTAACTCTGCAAGAAATGCCTGCCTTACAAAAGAGATTACTTACTTCAAAATTGACGTGGTAACAAGAAAATTAATTTCATTGGTAATTTCCCTTTTGCTTACTAATTGAAAGGTGACTAAAACAAGATGTCAAAGAAATTTAGCCAAAATATTTGTTTTCCTGCAATGAAAGCAAAATAGCTGCTCCATTAAAGCAGCAAGAGCAGTAAGCAGCAAGACCCTGGCAAGGTAAGCATTACTTATCAGTGAAACATGCTGGCTTTAGCAGAGCAAATCTCCTACTTCCCTCTGGGGAAATGGGGAAGGAAAGTAAAGCTGATCAGAGGGTTGATAGATGAGGATTTGTTTCATCTCCCTCAGAAGGGCATTCTGCCTCTACTAAACTTCTCCTATCTCCTTGTTCTCTTTGTTCCCAATCTTTGGGTTTGTTTTTTTTTGGTTTTTTTTTTTTTTATATTTTTTTATTTCTTCACTCTGAAAGATTTCTGAGGACAGTTCTATGTGAAACATCAAGAACTATTTTGTGCTGTGTTTTGTGTTGTGATTTTCCTTCAGCCTCTACAAATGTAAACCTGTTTCCTCTAAAAAATATCTCTTGATTTCTTAAAGAAAAATAAGATCATTTCACAAAGCTTAAGTAATTAAGAAAAGGGAAAAATGGCCTGCAGAAATTGTCTGTCACCATTCCAGATCACAGCTGACAACAGCGGTGAAAACTATCACCTGCCATTCCCAGCACGCTTAAAAATACATTGTTCCCTTGGGGCCTCTGAACAGTTATGAATACAAAAATTAATTAGCTTTTTGAACTCAGAAGTCCAGTTTCTTAAATTGGATTTAAGTTTTGGATGAAATGTTTTGATAAGTGATAGGTACCTATACATTTTTGTTCATAAGATAATTTCCCTCACTGTGGTCTTCGTGAGCATCTCTTGCATCAGGTTGCTGCAATGCACCTCCTTTTACAAATACAGACTGGATTTAATTTATTGACCAGTTTAATTTGTTACAAGTCTGAAGAGTCTAGATTTGCAGAGAGCTAGGAAGAGATGCTATTTTCTTTTTTCTTTTTGGCTATTGTCAATAACTCAACCTTTTATAAAAATAAAATTTTTCCTTAAGTGGAGCAATAGTTTTTATTTAGTTTCACATCAAATCAGAATCAAAATTTCTATAATGATGTGATAAAAACTTGTAATGAATCTAAGTGAAATTCCTTTCTTTCCACAGTTTCTTGTAAAATAGCCTTCTAAGCAAATATCCAAGACTTGACTTAACAGAAAGATAGGCAATAGCAGACTTCATTCACCACTCCAATTAATTAAAAAGATTCATCTGAAGTTGGTCTTTTTGGTTCCAAAAGCTTTCCAGCACCAGATAAGGTGCTGGAAAGTGGAATTACTGTCAACTCTTCATATAAAGACAATACTGCCTGGAAATCAATATTAGCTGTACAAGATACCTGTGTATGCTATATTGGAGCAAAATATAATAGAAGTTTTTCTATGGATTTCCTGATGTTTAAAGTATCCTTTGTGCTTTTCAAAGATACAAAACTCCCAAAGAAACATAGTCCTTGACCAAAAAATTATTATTTGAAGTCTTGAACCTGATAGTATTAATAACATTGGATTCAAAAGACAGAAATAAACAAAATGGGGGTTGTTTTCTTTTTTTACCATTAGGGATTCTCCTTAGAAAATGAAATACCTGTATTTTTATTTGTTTGAAGTTTAGTGGAACAGAAAATTATTGCATTGAAAAAGTGTTTTAGCTCAAATGGGAATGCTATGTGATTTTTAGGAAAACTTAACACTCCACAGGAAAAAAAAATGGAGCTACTGAAATCTAGGTATCACTGCTTCCATATTTGTATATTTGTTATCAGATTATTAAATCTATCTCAAGTCATATTGAATTTTTATACTTTCAAGGAAAGAAGTACAAGCTGCCTGATCCAGAATGTCACATCAAGTAGTGCCAAAAGTAGGTTCAAGGCATTTAGGTTTAGAATAAATATCATTTGTAGGCACAAGCATCTTGTTCAATAGGCTACTGGATAAAAAATAAGCCATGGTAATTTCATAAATTAGATTGGATGAGTATTTTGGATACCTGTCCATCCCCACCAAACAACTGCTTATCTGACTTCTAGGAAGAAGATAATATTGTACTGAAGAAGCAGGATACTGTAGTTCCAGGTAGTGTACCTTCACAAATCACAAATAAGACGTTCTGCCACTAAATAACAGTCCAGATTTCTTATCAAGGAATCATTTATCACATGGAAAAAGGAAAAAAAGGGGGGAAACATTTATTCTGGGATTTTAGTGTAAAGAAAATGTGCAAATGTAGTGCCAATCCAAATACTTTCCACATATTACTTTTCCATTTAGATTATAATGAAGCTGTATATTTTTATATTCAGGAGATTAAAATGATCAACAGCATAAAACAGAACATGCAAGAAATACCAAAACAAAATCAGCAAACAACTAGCTGACTAGTTTCAAAACCTAGTTCTCTACTTCCAGGAAGTTTCTTATAAAGTCTGTGAGCATATGTGAGATCAATCACAACAGATTTTTTTCAGAGTTCAATGTCTCTGAGAGGTTTATAACATGATGTTTCTACAAAGGATCAAATTTTTAAATCTCTGGTACCTGAACATTCCCCTTACATGTATTAGCTGAAATGTGGGTTTTAGCTACTCTGAGCAACAACGTAATAGGCATCTGGATACAAACTCAGGATTTATATTCATTAAACCAGATTTTGAATTCCAAGAGCAGCAAGAAAAATCACAGTGATTTTTAGGCACTGGAAGCATCACAACACCTGCCCTTTTTGTGCACTGATCAATGTGTGTTGCTAACCATTGCTACAAACTTGATGATTTCAAAAACAACACATGATCTTAAGTCATGAGGATCTACTGAAACACAATGAGTGTGTTTGGCTGGCAGTCAAACCCCGTGCCTGGTTTTGCGAGGGAAAAGCTGCATGCAATTCATCAGCATTCCTTTCTGCTTTCCAAATTTATCTCATTCCTGTTTCACTCTCTGGCTTATTTAGTTTTTAATTTGTTTTCCACAAAAGCTATTTTGAGATGCACATGTATTTCACTGGAGTGCCACTGAGTTCCAATTGTTCTAACACAGAGAAAAAAAATAAATGAACCCATTATTCCAGCATTATATTTTGGTCCCAGTGGGTTTTACAAACTGAGTGCCTGAAAGAACTGAAATATGTATCCAATGGATGATTTGGAACTGAGGATGGAATTTCTAGATGACATAGTTAAAATATCTGAATTATTCACCCACTTATGTGAATTCTGCATGCCATGACTGCACTCCTTCCCTTGATTCCCAGAGCTACAGCCCCAGGAGGAAGATGATGCATTCAGGACCTGGCTGTATTAACAGTGCTGAAGCTCAGGAAGGGCTGAACACACCCAATTCTTTGTGACCTGGTTGAAGCTGATTAACTTTGCTCAGGGGAATTCAGGTCTTTTCTCAGGGGTTTAGTTTTCCCTTTATCTAAGCCATCAAGACAGTTTAAGGGAGTATTGACCATTTGATGGTCTAAAGCTATAAAAAGCGAAACCAAATATAATCCAAATGCTACTTTTGCATCCTTTTTTATTTTAAGAATATAGTGAATAATGCATATCATATAAAATGTAGTGACAGCAATCATCAAGTAAGCTGTTTGACCAAGCAAAAAGCTGGTGGTTTACACTTTATGCTGAGCTTGGTGTGAAGGGAATGTGGTACCTGATATTTCAGTTTAATGTTACTGTGAAATGTGGATGAGTAGTGTGTCCCTACAAACCAAGTCATCACATCCTCTTCATTTGTGCCATTTCGTCTTTTTAATATTTTCTCTTCCTTTTGTAGGTATATAGCCTGCTGAAATTGAGACTATAAGGCTAGAGCTTGCCCTTTAGGTTTGTCTCAGTTTAAGTAAGGAATATCTAAAGAGATTTTTCAGCTGTGTGTTGGTAAATACTGCTCACAATTTTTATTCACAAAGGTTACATTTATTCAGCTCTGTTTGCTGATAATGCAGAATGGGTTAGCTTTAAGAACCTGACAAGGCCCTAAAAGAACTCTGGTAACAATATAAAAATACTGAAATAAAATAACAGTGCAGGGAGGCCTTTGTATTGTTAATAATTCAACATATACATCTCTGAGGTAAAAGGAAAAGCTGATTTTTAACATGATACTTCTAAATCCTTGAAGACACATTGGACACACAAATTACACATGTATTTCTCAACTCTTTGTGCTTTAAACCTGGTTACAATACCTATGCATGACTGACAGTTTTCATACAGTGTGAGTCAGGAACAGCTTCTGAAATTCCAGATTATTTCAATTTTACAGAGTATTTGCAGTACATAAGCATTTGGCCTGCTTTAGTAGTTGAAAGGTTTAGAAATGAGCATCAGCTAAAACTCAAAATGGTTTTGCTGTGAAAGTATCAAAGATCTGGCTAAGAAAAGACCACCTTGACCTGCAGGCAAACATGCTGAGCAAGTTCAGTTTGTGACTAAGTTGTAAATGGTATGGGATGACACCCATAGCACTGAAAAACTCCCATCTATCTGTTTTCTACCTTTAATAATATAAAGGTATCTGGGGGAGAGTGTATCAAAGGAGATGGCTGAAACCTGACAAAAAATGTGATGCACTGGAAGCGCTAAAGCATTAGCTTGTGAGGACAAAATAGCATTTAGGGGTTGTGGTTGATGATTTTATCATACACGCACACAATGTGGAATCTGGAGAAGATGCAGAGGCCTTTTACTTATCCATTGCTAGAGCCTCCCCATTATTTTGGGGCCCTCCAGCCCTGGTGCTGCTTTGCCTGGTGCCACACTGATGTCTTTGTTTGCCGTGCTGTTTAGGCTGTACTCACGCTGGTCACAGACCACTCAGTTCCCCTGTGTGCAGCATTGCAGGATCACAGACCTGGATCATGGTCAGGGCAATGAGTTGACCTCTGGAGTGGCCTGTAGTAATTGATTTGACAGTGTTGCAAAAAGCTACTCGTCTTCTGACCTTGCCATGTAAGACCATGGTTTCAAAGTTGTATGTCACTGCTAATTCGTTCATCGGCAGGAACGTTTAACTGGTCTGTCACAGCAACCATGCCAGATGGGGTTTCTTTCATATGAGTTAAAAGGCATCCCTTTTCCACAAAATTTGTTCACATCACAGATGACCTTTTATTGTAGCTTTGAGCTTTGGAAGGGGAGGTGACCCTGACAGTTTCAGTTTACTTTGCTCTCTCTCTCTTTCCACATATTTCATAATTGAAATGTTTTTCTTTATTAGCAGTGGGGGTGAGTATGTCTCCTTAGCTTTGATCTTCCTTTTCCTAGGCACAGAAGTTTTGCAAGGCAGAACAGAGTGGCCAGGGAAATACTATATATAACATTGAAAGTAAAGCCAGAACAAAAAGATATTCAAATTATGAAGATAAAATAGACCATAGACTATCTTACTGGCAGGAAATGCTTCAAATAATGGCAGCCAACATAAAAAATTTCACTGAATAAAAATGTCAAGATGAAATGGTTTGATTCAGATAAAGCTACAATGTCTTTTTAACTGAAAATTTTCATGAAAAGATTTTAGCAACTTGTAGCTCAAATTTTTATATAGTTCTCCAAAAAAAAAAAAAAAAGTGAAGATCAAAATGTCTAAAAACCATGATAACTCAACCCTCTGAAAGATGTAAATTGTCATTTTATAGGGCAGATTCTGCTATACTTCCTCTTATAAAGTGATAGTTTGCTGAAATTTTTAATAATTTTTTTAAAAGCAATACTTGCAGGAAAAGTTACTACTTTGCCTGAAAAGGATGTCAGGATGGATGGTTCTGTGAGAGCAGTAAATGCAGTGAAGAATGAAAAATTTAAAGCTTTGTATTTATTTCACAAAAACACAGGCTAACATGCTGTTAAGATGGCAAATACAAATACAAATTTAGCAGATTTAAAAATATGATATTCTAAGAGGTAAACAAGAAAAAAACAATAGACAAGAACAATGCACCCATTACTTGTAGCCAGGTTGTGAATGAACCACTCTCATGTGTTTCAGTTTCCATGAATTTATAGTTTAATTATTTAATTCTTAAATGCTTTGCTTTGAGAAAAGACCACAGTGACTGAAGAAATTTTATTGAATGCATGTAAAGCATTAAAATGCTGAGTCCACTGGGTCTGGCCACACAAAACTAATAATAGAACTGATGAATTTTCAGTATTCTGCTTAACAAACAGAGGTCAAATCTATGAGCAAGTTAAAACAGAAGCAAGATGCAGAACGTAAGGACTGATTTCCACAAAATGTTTTTATCTAGGACAGAAATATTAGGCGGAGATGCCTCTTCTATGAGCTTTAAGCCAGTTCAGCATCTTCACAATGACAGGGCAGAGGCGTCTGACAGCATACTAGAGCATTCCTAGCACATGTGATGCTTTTCAGTGTATGCAGTGGGATAGATAAACTGGTTAGGATGCAATCAGAAAAGGTTTTTCTTGTATTTCAATTAATTTGTTCAATTCCTATTTTGAAAAAAATATGATGCTTCACAGAATCTACAGTTCCAGAGTTATCACACATCAGACATCAAGAGGCCTGCTTTAGGTGGTTAGATCTCAGGGACATCTCATATATCTGATATAACCTTTGCCTATAGGAATTTTGCAAAGGACTCCTTCAAACCCTTCTGCATCTGAAAATCCACTTTTCATTACCCTCCTCCTCTATCACTCTGCCTAGTTTTCTTTTAATTGACTCTATGTATGTCTCATTTCCATTCTGCAGCTCCAGAGAAGGTGGCTCAGCTCTGGCTGAGCTCTGAAACAGCATTCACAGTTTGCAGTTCACGAAATAGATTCCCCCTAATTTTCCTGGAAGACAAATCACATATACAATTCAATGGATGCTAAATATATTGTCAATATCTCAAAACCCTTCTCAAACCTTACAAAACAAGGCTCCAAATATCACTCTGATTAACATAGATTAAAAAACCTGGTTTTGCAAATCCTTTGCAGTGTTTTTGTGGAAAGGACCTTATCTTTCTGCATATTCTCAAACGTTAACAAGTTTAGTAGTACCCAGTATGACTTCTTAGCTTGATTTAATTTTTTTTAATCTCCATTACCTACTTTTCCATAAAAGAATGCAGAATATAGCCTGAATGCCTAAATACATCATCTGATATGAGCTAGATGGGGTGTTTCATAAGAAATATTCTTATTACATCCTAACATCTTCAAATGAGAAATTATTGGTAAAATACTTGCAAAATAAATGGTAACACAAGCAATTTGAAAGGTGAAAAGTGAATTGGGATGTGTACCAAATGTAGTAGAGAAGACAAGATGTGGTGAAGTAAATACTAGAAGTATTAAACACCTTGATGATACTGTTGTCTCATGGTGAAATGTGAATACAATTCCTTTAATATTTAAAATCCACAGATAATTAAATATCAAATTCAATTTATTAAGCTGGGGAAAATACAGTGTTATAAAAACCTTTCTAGGCAAGCATATGAGCTTAATTTCTTAATTATCAAAGAAGATCTTAAATTGGTGTCATATAGTTTTTTTACTTTTAGAGCTAACATGTGAGAACTAATGGAAACCAACAAGCTGCAGCAGCTTCTAAGCTAATGTCCTGTAATCATCACAAGCTCTTTTCTTGACAATCTCATCCAAGGAATCAGGATAAATGCTAATTCTCTGATTTTCCTGTTTTTGCAACTTGACTCTCTTATCAGTTACCATTATTCAGATTTTCTCATGAAAATGGACAAAAATGACAAATTAGGGACAGAACTTTATTGTCTTGCCTTCTAAGAGGCATAAGTATGTGTCTTCTGCTATTCAAGAATTACTTGCCTGGACAGCCAATGAACAAAATAGTGTTGGGTCTGTAAGGACACCTGAAAATTGTCCTTCTGTCTTACCAATCCCATTTCCTTTGGTCTGACATTAGAAGCTGCTTAGTACCATGGTGTCTTTTGTCATTCCCATTAAAGCATTGATTGGCTTGCTATCTCACTTCTTTAAAATTCCTTTTTTTCCCAATATTTCATCCTAAAGTACAGCAATGCTTGAGGCCCCTATTAATGATCCTTAAGCATTAAACTGCTTTTATAAGGTCAGAGACAGATGCCTCATCTATTCATATTTATGTTTCTTGAAAGCCCCTTTTTATCCTCAGCTCTGTCAAGCTGGTTGGTACAGAAATTATATTTTATAATTTTTTCTAGATTCCATCTACTTTTTAATTTCCTTATTCTTTTCTGTCCTTTAGAACATGAATCTCAAGAGGAGCCTTGTCAAAGAATAAGTGATTTGCATTGGAACAGATCTTAAAGATCACCCAATTCCAACACCATGGTAGGGACACCTTCCACTAGACCAGGGTGCTCAAAGCCTTTCCAAGTTGTCCTTCATTCCTCATGGCCATGAAGAATGAATGTTCTAGCTTCAGCATTGGATAAACTAAATGCCCAGTCTTTTTATTAAAATATAGTAAATAGTTTTCTAAAGAAAAGTAATTTAATGGAGAAGAGTGTGCTTTCATCAGCCACATGTATCTAGAAATACAAACCCATCTGAAAATTTGCAAAGAGATAGAGGAGCAGAGTGGTGCTGCAGGATGGTTATGATAAGGTGTTTTAGTCTACAAAGCTCTCTAAAAGACAGACCAAAAGCCAAAAGAGGGATTGAGTTCTGTTTGGTTACAGGTTCCTTGTATCTGCCTGATCTCCCTTCATGCTCTCTGTCTGGCTACTCTTGTTTCTTCTCTTTTTCATTTTGGCCTCCCACTAAGCCAACACTTTATGCAAATTTTCAACATACAAAAGGGGAACTCATACCCACCAGAGTCCTTCTACTGTATAAAAAAATGTTCCATCAGCATTGTATTCTAATGTCTTAATTTCTATCACTGTAATTGGTGGATTTCCCTATAAGAAATCACTATACCAAGAAACTAATCGTACATGACTGGTTTCTAAGGCTATCTTATCTGAGAATTCTGGCAAAAAGAAGAGATTCAGAACAAAACCAACAATTATTTGGAAATACTTTTGTAATAACTATGAGCAGATGGCATTCGTTTTAAGAATAATGTGAAATGTCCACTTTCAGAGTGCAGGGAACAAGCCTGAATCTCACAGTAGTAAGAGAAAAAACAGGTTTCTGATTGTTGCTTATTTTTATTTTAGCCTTCAGCAAAGCTGACAGTATCTTTGTGAATATCATAAGCAGACCTCTGCAAGCTGTTCAGAATTGCAAATATATACAGTGAGATTTCCAAAGCAATAAAATCCTAATCCAGTGATTAGTCCTGCTGTTATCACAGTGCAGGTTGTAAAAAAAGGAAATTTTTAAAAATAAATAAAGAGAGCCCAGAGCCCCTCCCAACTTCCTCATTTTTTCAACTTTTTAGTTATCATGCAGACCCTAATATCACCAGGTCCTTTCTGTAAAGAATTAATATTTCTGCTAGAAGGTATAAATTCCTTGTCTTATGTCAGAATTGCCCTAATACACAGTGAAGGGTAGTAGCCAAATCTCAGGCTCCTGAGTCAAAGGAATTATGTTGATCACCACTGACCAACCTGTTAGACCTCTGGATGCCTGAAAAGACTGTGATGATAATGCATTCTAAAGCTGTATAGATTGTGGCCAGATGTCAGCCAGATGAGCTGGAAGCTACATATTCACATTAGCACTCCTGCGCATCTTTTTCTTTTAAAGACATCAGAGACAGAACCAAGGCTCTGCCTCATGATGTGTGACTTCCAGACCAGGCTGGCACACACCTGTGACCCTCAGAGACAGGTGTCAAGCTCTCTGGTGCTGTTCTGGAAGAAAACCAAAACACTGAGCTATGATTATCAAACTGAGTTGGACTGAAATTTAAAGAATCATATCTTATTGTAAAAAAATGTAGTAAGCTCCTTCTCACCCTGCATCTATTTGTACCCACTGTTAATGAACTGTCAAAGATGACTGTAGAGTATTTTCAGAAATGCAGACCCACAGTATAACATACTAATGGGAAAGCCTTTATTCTCAGCCCTTGAAAGTGTGTTCTAAGGGCTGAGAATAAAGATAGCACCCTAAGGGCTGAGAATAAAGATAGCACCCTCCAATCACAGCTTTCCTGGGTATGAACAAACCAGTAAATATATCTGTAATGAAAGAGCAGAAGATTGAGGTAATTTACATGAAAAGAGTATACAGTTTTTCTCTTCTTAAAAATAGTTCCCTATCTAAAAAAAGGCAAAGCCATAATAAATAAATTAAAAAAAAATGCAAATGGAATGCCAGTATTTTCAGTAGGGTGATAAATAAACAAATACATTTTCTGTTTATTAAATGTTCTGCAAGTTGCCCTCTTTTTGCATTTTAAAATAAGTGTCTGAGGTTTTGTGCAATTAGGTAAGGAAAATAAAATGAATAACATTGTACTTGTTTATTGGATTCATTATGTCAAAATGTTACATTATATATGGTTATATGCTGATGCTGAGAGCAAATTTGTGTTAACTATTATTTCTGCAAATAAGTGTGAGGATATTTGGAATCTGAGAAGACAATATGCAAGGGTTTGTGGAATGATAATAAATAATAATGGAAAATACTTCTTTACAGTAAATCTGATCAAGATAAACTTCCAGTTAGGGCTATCCATCTGGTATGCCTGTCCTGACTTGAGCCCCTTGTATCTGAGCTAAGCGTTTTCAAGGGCTCTGAGTGTATTCATGGACCTACATTAACATGATCCCCACCCAGGCTCCCAGTGTTCAGGAGTCCCATTTCAACTCAGCCCTGGGACCTGAGCTCTATCATAGATGCACCTGTCTTCAGCCCTGGCCTTTGCCAGCCCTGGCTGGCTGACTTGACTTGAGGCATTTGCCACTTCCCATGTGTGTCCTGAGGGTTGGGCTGTTGGTGGAACCTGTCCGTAAGCAGCTGTGCACATCATCTTGCACAGATAGGCTGGGAAGGTGTCCCTGGTGGTCCAGTTGTCACCCTCTCCTGGCTTGTGGACAGGTCATACCTTTTCCTTCCTTGCTGAGGAGCTCCAGTCTTGAAGCTTTGGACTACAATAAGGACTTTCCTGTTGAAATTAGTATTACTGCATACTATGAAGGAACAGATGAAGGAAAAGTTTGCCAGTTTTCAGAATCATTCTTAACTCTAACAGACTTGGCAACTTGTACTTTTATCGTCTTGTTTCTGCATGAGCAATGGTGTTATGATGCACAATCATTTATTAGGAAATAATAATGGAATCAGTATGTAGGACTTGCTTCTGAGAGCCCTAAACTGCTAAGATATGTAGCAGTGAACACAAAGAAACAAAGATAGTTGTTACTAAACACTTAAATGTGCCTGAAAAAAGGCCTAAAAGAATTCCTCATTTGAATTCAGAAAGTTTAATAAAGTATAAAGCTGCTTACAGTATTTATTTACTTGACTTACATAGTTAATTTGTGGTTTTGAAAATGCTTTTGTACATCATTAACCAAGCTGTTATTCCTTCATAGTAAGACACTTTATGATTTTTAAATACTTGCGGGTTTTTTTTTGTTTGTTTGTTTTTTGTTTCTATGTGGTGAGTTTCATCTCCTTCCAGATATTTGTGATTGCTGGTGGAACTTCAGGGTATCTTCTTAAAAAGGGTGGATGTAATGGGAGGCTATCTTCTTTCTATGAGGAAAAATCTTAAGAGAGTGCCCTGTAATTTTTTTTCCTCTTCAATCCAGCAACTTTAGAAACTGTCAGTCAGTTCCAGCTAACCTTCATCGTTTCTTTAGGGAAGAAGAGATGTTGCAAGAAATACTAGATGCAGGAGCAGCATCAGAATTTGATTGCTAACTGGAGACCACATGCACTGTTTTCTTTGGCTAGTAATTGAAGGTGTTGAATCTGGTGTCATACTGTGGGTGAGGTGCATACATAAATACCTTAACAGAGAGCCTGTGACCAAAAAGTCTTATCATTTTAGGGTGAGGGCTTCACTTACACATGTAAGCATCAATAGTCTGCATGAAGGGGCCTAGTAGGTCACTACTTTGCCAGAGGTGGCACGAGGCATTACACAGGGAGAATTTGCCAGCCTGGACACTGTCTTTCTCAACAGCCACCATCAGAGCTGCGTGATTATGGATGAGAATCCCTAATCCCTATTGTACATGAAATAGCCTAATTATTTTCTTCAACCTAATTATATTGTTTGTCTCCAGGGAATTTGTTTGCCTCTTTGTTTGGTTACTATGATAAATGACATCATCTTTCATATCAACCTATATATAACAGGGAGTACAGAATCATGGAATGCTTTGGATGGAAAAGACAATGAAAAGTGATCTGGCCCAATCTCATTTTTCACTACTTTCATTAGAACAGGTTGCTCAAAGCACCTTAGAACACTTTCAGGGATGAGGCAGCCACATCTCTGAACAACCTCTGCCAGTGTCTTGGCTACCTTAACATAAAAAAAAAATATTCATTATGTTCAGTCTAAACTTATCTGCCTAAATTTTAAAACTATTGCCTCTTGTCTGGTCATTGTGGCTTTTGCTAAAAAGTTTGTTGTCATCTGTGTGTAGCCCTGCTTACATACAAGAAGGAGATCTAAGGTCTCCCTGGAGCCTTTTCTTTTCTGGGTTGAACAACCACAACTCTCTTAGCCTGTCTTAATAGGAGAGATTCCATCCCTTATCTGTGACAAGGGCAAGAGAAGAGACAAATGACACAAAACTGGGGTTTGCAGCAAGGCCAGTTAACTTTCTTGTCCAATATTAAACTTCAATAAGTGAGAATCCAAGTGCTTCCATTTCCTTCTTTGTGAAGAAAATGACACTGTCACTTTGTCTGGTTTTGTTTTGCATAACACTACTCTGAATTTCTTGTCTTGAGTAATTCTAGGAGATTGATTTACTTTTTTATTAACCAAGTTGGTTTTTTTGTTGAGTTTTTGTTTTGCTTATAATTTCTGTTAAAATCTCTGATTGTCCTGTCCAGGAGGTTTTTAATAGCATATAGAAATCATTTTTGTGGCACTTGTGTGGTGGTTTGAGTGGAAATGTGTTTTTTGGGATGCTGTGTTTGGGCCAATGGATATTCAGATTTTAATACTAGCATCTAACCTGGCCATTAGGACATTGGACACAGCTCTGAGAACACGGGGTTAAAAGCAGAGCTCTGCCCTGGGAGGCTCTTGGGTTTCCGGCGGGAAAGAGTTCGGGTTTCTCCTGAGGGGAAAAGCCATGTGGCCGGGAGAGGTAGGCCTGAGCCCGGGGGTGGAAGGGTGGAAGAGAGAGAGAGAGAGACACCGGGAGCCATCGGGCAGCCCCCCCTGAGAGACAGAGAGAGAGAGAGAGAGAGAGAGAGAGAGAGAGAGAGAGAGAGAGCGAGAGAGAGAGACGCTGCCTGGGACTGTAACCTTGAAACTGGATAAACATGGGCCTGCGCCGGCAGCACGGCTGGGACGGAGAAGAGGGGGGGTTCAGCCGGCCACTTGTAGGAGCTTTTAACCCCTTTTTGGAGAATGAGAACTTTACAGAACATTGACCTTTCCTAGAAGATAGAGTGGAAGATGAGGAAGAAATAGGCCAGTGTGAGAGAGGTCTGGGCGAGTGAGAGATAGTAGAAGAATAGAGAAGAATCCTAGTGGGAAGAGATGATGGAGTGGCTTTTGCTGGACTCTTTTTGTACAGCCATGGACAGACCCATGTTCCTTGTGATACAGAGACTGCATTCTAGGGGGAGGCAATGCCTCAGAACCAAGAGGGTTCAGTGTTGATGCCCCTCGGCCCCAGGGGGTGAAAAAATATGGGGGGGACAGGTGTCCCAAAGGAGAGATTGTGGGGACAGGTGTCCCAAAGGAGAGACTGTGCCTTTATTGGATCGGGACAGAGCATCCTTAAAAGACAACCCTAGAAGCAGCTCTGGTCCGTGTTCAGTGGTGAGAGCACTGGACATGAAAGGAAGAGGTCACGACGGCAGATGTACTCCGGGCGGTGCCACGAGTGACACAGAAACACACGAGGCTTCAGCTGTGTTTCCAGGGGAAGCCCATGGTACAAGAAGGACTCCTCTCCTCTTGATGAACTGAGGATTGATTGTCTGAAGGGTGGTGCTGGACCGAGAGTTGGTGATTTGGGGAATAGATGTATTGTATTGGAAATTTGGTGGGGAGAAGAAGAAATGTATTTCTAAGGTTTTCATTTTCCCTGTGTGTGTGTTCCTTTTTATCTGTAGTTGTAGTGTAGTTAATAAAGTTTTGTTTTCTTTCTTTCCTAAGAGAGAGCCTGCTTTGCTTATTCCTGGTCACATCTCATAGCAGAAACCAGGGAGAAGGTATCCTCATGGGGGCGCTGGCATTGTGCCAGTGTCAAACCATGACAACTTGTATGGAGGGAAGATTCTCTTTGACTATAGGTCATAAAAGAGTTTCTGTAGGAAGGGAGGAATGCAGTATTTATTGTAGCATTGCTTGAAAGTGGAGACTGCTCTAATGCTTTGACTAGAGTATTCAAAAAGACTCCTCCTCTCCCCACAGATTAAGGGTTCTGTTAATTTTGTTTAAAGCAAATTATTTTTAAAAATGAAAGAAAGTCTTTAAATCAGTGAGTTTTTTTATATATACTTAAAGTATAGAACCTGATTAGGAGTAAGTAAACTGTTATTTGAACAACAAAAAACACCCCACCCCACCTCAATGCCTAAGCAAACCCTAATTTTCAATATTATAATTAATTCTTTCCTGTACTATGTAAGAAGCTATAGCTGTTTAATCAAACAATGACATTTCCTGATATTAATTTGCTTTTTGACTTCCAACATTCCAACCAAGAACTTTTCATTTTGACATACTGTTCAATAAGATACATTCTGATAAATCAAGAAATCCAGAAGGGAAAATTTCCACAAGTGTTAGCACTGTTTGGTTCTGGATTTCCTCTCTTCTAAAGTAAGAGTACCTGGTTTTAATCAGGAGTCAAAGTTTGAGTAAAAAACTGGTTTACACAGTCTTACAGCAGAGGAATTAAATGTTGAAATTCATGACAAGGAGGGAATACCAGGTATTTGAAATGGGATACTTTTTGATTCATGGGTCTGAATCTCCTGAGTTGTTCCAACAGCTCCTCCAGTGGATTCACTGAGTGTAAGACATCAGGGTAGACCAGCTCTCTAAATATAGCCTAGGCATCCTCATCTTCCTTGTATACACAGGTGCTTTACAAGCAGTAACTCATATAGTGTTTTTCCACAGCATATATTGACTAAGTGCCATCATCTGCAGTTAAATTGTCTTTTTCCCATTAAAAGAAAAAAAAAACAACATAATTTTTGAAAAAAATCATAATTTACTAAGCAAATGTGTCTTTTTAGCTAGTATTTATTCCTTTATTTTACTGCAGAGTGGCATTGGTTTGATTTATTCTGTGTACTAATGGGGTATTAAATGTCACTTCTAAGTGAAGTTCCAAAGTCCCAGAGAGTTTCTGGGCTGACTCAAAGCCATCTGCCTTCAGAGACATGTAGTTCTCAAAGCCAGGGCTTCTCTTCTCAATGCTTCTCACTAAGCGGTGCCAGAAAACAGAAGCTGAAGTGTGCTCTGGCCGCAAGACAACCTTGTGGCAGAGAGGGAAACTGGTACAAAACTGAGATGTGTGTCATTTTTTACACAGTTTTCACTTTTTTTACAGTTTCTGTGCCTGCTTTGAATGTAGCATCATCTTCTGGTGGAATCCTTTGAAGAGAGGTTTTACCTCTTCATAAGATAGGACAATAAAATTAATGCTGACAGGCTGTTATTTTGAATTAAGTCTCTTGTACCCAAGACTATGTTAGTCCATCTGGGGATCAGTAGTTCAGTGTGCACATGACAGTATCAGGAGAAGGCTGATTACATTTCTTCTGCCTAATACTGCTGCCTGCCAGAGAGAAAACAACATCCCAGTCTCCTTTATTCCCAAATGTTCCTACTTTATCCCAAACTGTCTGGCAAAGTGCAATGGCAAGCATCTCCTTTGCTCACTAGGGAGTAAACAGCATTTCTCCCTAGATGGTTCAATATTTCTTGTGTCTTTGGCAACGCGCACTACATTTGTGAATTATGATACAATTGTTCACAATATGTGACTAACTGCAAATCATTTGAAGCAAACAAACTATCAATTTTCATTTTGCTGGCAATTTGTTTTGTTAGGGTTTTACATTAAGTGTTTTTCAAGAATTGTCAATTTGTGTGGAGTTCTCATTTCTTAGTTTAAATTGTCTTGGTATTGAATAATTTACTTTCTTACTCTTTTCTATGAACTACTTCAATATGTTTAAAAGCTGCAGCTTTTACTCTTGTTCACATTAAGACAATTTAATTACCTGACCTTTCTACTTTCCTTTAAGACAACAGAATTAAGTGTTGCAATTATTTAGGTTTTTCAAACATTTTCACAACCATGTATTGATTTCAATTAATGTTTCTTTCTGACTAGTTTTAGTTCATAGCAAATTGACCTCTACATTTAAGGTTTTTTTGTTCATTTATCTGAAAAGGACACAATATTCTTCTATGATTCTATTATATTTTTGTTTATTATTATTTTTTTACCTTTGTGAATCACCATCTTCTGAAAAAATTCGCAGAAGAAAACTGTCTTGCTGATTTCAATGTATTGGAACTCTTTGGGGGAAAAAAACCTGACAAATTTTTCTTGAAGTTTCTGGGACATATCAGATCCATTAATTGAATATTGGCCTCATGCATCTTTCCAAGATTGTTTTTCCCCAGTTTTACTAGTCTCTTAATCTCCATTCTTCTGTTTATTATTTTCCTTTACACGAGCAACTGGAGCTTCATCAAATTGAAGGCCTCATTGTGTTAAGAATTGGAAATGCAGTGCAAAGTATGTTCTTGGGCCAGCATCTGTGACGTTAAAGGACACATCTACTGTGTAATGAATATACCCAATGCTTATTGTCATTAAGATGGATTGTTCATCTCCAAGATACTCACATGACTGTCACTACTTCATAATATTATCTGCAACTTATCAAATAATCTTTAATAATGTGAATATTAAAGAATTTCAACTACAAGCTTTAACTATTTCAATGCCTAGATGATGTTATTCTCATCAAACTGGCATAAAATCATTCAGGAAATCTGCATCAAAAGGGAATTGAACCTCAGCCTGAACTTCAAACTATTTAAATTATCTGTAGAATTTCCTGTGTGCCAATCAAATAATTTTTTAAAATTTTGCTGGATAAAATTCAGTAGATAGATGGAGCTATTATTTTTCTCCCAAATTAAAATTTTTAATCTTACAATAAGTAAAAAATACCTTGCCAGGAATTATTAACATTTTACTGAGTACCACTGGAAGAGTAATTTGAGATCCTTTTCTCCAATAAGTAAGCTGCAATGGATTTTTTTTATAAAGAACAGCTAAACAATAGTTGGTTGAATTCTAAACAAATAAATATCTAAAAAGAGTGGCCATTCAAGGTGTGTGTGTGTGGGGGGGGTAATATAGTTTTTTCTGGAACTTAAAAGGATGGATGTCTCATCCTTATTTTTATTTCTGCAATCTATGTAAATTCTCAGCCTTCTTAGAAAAGACGGCCAGATCATTTAATCCTAATGATAAAAAACTTATCTATTGCTCAATAGATGATAAAAGTTTTCTGATGAGTGCTAAGGAATATGCTAAATCAGGGGGGTTGCATATAATTTGGTGGAGAAGAATGTGTGTTTGGATGAGAAACATTGAAAAAGTATGTTTTATAACAAGACTGCTGCACCAGCTTCTAAATTGCAATCAAGTTCACCAATGCAAGGTGAGCTACTGCTCACCAGTTGGAATGAAAACTTTTAACAGATGAAGTCTTTTCTTAGTCTTGCTGAATCTGACTGGGACATATTCCCAGGATACCAGACACTCCATCAGGGCATACCAGAGTCCAGGATAAATGGCAGTGGCATGACAGTACCATTGTAAGGACAGAGAATGCTGCTGTTGCTAACAAGGATGCTCAGCTTCCTGCAATGATTGCTCTTGGTCATGCTTGAGAGAGTAAAGTGAAAGCTGAATACCTTCTGATTTAGATTTCAATTGCAAGGATCTGAAGGTTAGATAACTCGGTATAAAATGATGCTTTGGCATTGGGGGGATCCTGGAGGAACTTTCAAGGAGAGCTTAGCAGGTGCCTCAGGGAGACAGGGAATGAAAGAATTGATTGAATGAAAATAAATTGTATAAAAAGCTGTAAGGTAGGAACAGTTTTTTAATATAGATTGTGAGAGATGTAGAATTATTACTTCTTTCAATATAGTTTTTTGCCTATCTGTGACATTATTGCAATCGAAATAAATAATTGGTTTATTTTCATCTGGGAAACAATGTAGGTGCTTTATCAGAAATGATTCCACTTCAAAAGCTGTGGAGTAAAGGAACAAAGCTGTAAGGTCAGAAAAAAAGTCTTCCGTGTGAAAACACTAATACAGGAATTTGCAGGGATAGGAGACAGTTCTTTGCAGTGATCTGTATGTGGGAAATGGATGGTTTAACAGTGTTCAGTTTTATGGAGATATTGGAAAAAATTTTGACTGTGTATTTGAAGTGTATTTTAACATTGAGTTTGGTACTATACCTACTGATACAGAAAGAGAAGTACTCATTGTTATGGAAATTTAGCATGGGCCCACACATTGGTTATGTCATTGAATTTAAGATACGGAAGTAAAACTAAAAACCACTTTAATTCTTTAAAATGCTCTAATATACAATTTTTACCGGGTGACAATTACCCTCCTCTGAGAGTGAGCAGGAAAAAAGTCTGTTTGTATTAAATATAGAGATAAAATGTATCTTACATAGTATTTTCTTAATATTGCAGAGCAGATCTTTGGAACAATAGCAAAGGCGCTTGACGCTCAAATTTGAGAGATACTGTTTCTCACTTCCCCTTTTAACAGTATTTTAAATGGGGCAACAGCAGGACTCATGTGAGTGCAAAGGTGTTTTCCTCACAGGCACATGCATTCGAAATTATAACTGAAGGAAAGTTGGCTGAGCCTCTATTTAAATTGGCACATTTGATCATGTTATATCTAAAGAGATTTTACTACATGTCCATTTCTGAGATGCCTTTGAATATATGTGGCCTTTTTATAATTACTTATGGGAGAAGAATTTCTGTGCCACCTATATGAAGCTGAGACACAGAAATAGTCAGACTTGCCCAAGATTATAACACGACTGAATACGAAAGAAAAGAATTCAACCTGCGTGGCTTTCCATGTTTCTCTCTAAATACCAAGCCTCTGTTAGATACTGTGGACATTTTTAAGAGTAACACTAATACAGTCTTAACTCTTTGAAAAAATCTCCTCTCAGTGTCTTTTATTTTATTCTGTCAAGGTTATTGTTATAGAATTTCTTTACTGTATTAAAAAAAAATGAAAAGAAAAAAGCTTGCTGCTTCCAAAAACAGTAGGGATGGGTTATTTGACAAATGAATCCTGTCCATATGGTGGGCAGAGAAATTATCTTAAATGCAGAGACAAGAATGAACTTGTCAAACAAGGCATTTATACAAAAACATCTGAATCAGTCAGCTGTAAAATGATTGTAAAGAAAAGCAGCTTAACATTCTGTTAGGCAAATGTCTTATTGACCACAGCCACAGCTGCTGTGTTATTTCTGATGTTCAGGAAAGCTGGAGTCACTGGAGCTTTCCTCAGGGTTAGAAGCATCCTGACGCTCTGATTCCTCCAACCCTTTTGTATATGTATACTGAAGGAGTGTGTCCTTGCTTACATAAGGTGAAGGAGTTTTATAAGAGCTCTCTCCCTGGCAGATCTCCAGGTTGAAGCACCTGCAGCAAATAAAGCAGATGTCCCAAATACTTACCAGTGCATTGAATTGTTTTAATGTCCCTGGGTAAGTTTTTGGCTCAAGTCTGACTGATTTTAGAATAGTCTGCAAGTTAACTCCTCAGGTTCAATGTACAAAGCATTTACCAGGCAATTCTGAAAACAGATCAGAGGATTGAGGTATAATCGAGCAAGTAATTTGAATCTTCTGCCTTATCTAACAGAGCCTTGATTGCCTTTAAAAGAAGAGACTATCTGTTAAGGTAATTTAAATCACTAGTTCTAGGAAGATGATTCCTAAACAGGGAAAATGGAGAACCATGAAAAAAAACCCAAACCAAATCAAACAAAAACCAAAAGCAAAAAAACAAACAAAAAAATACTAAAATAGCAAAAAAGGAGATAATAAACTAAAATGAAATAGCAGAGATTTTTGTGTGTTAATGAAAGTCCTCTCTAAAAGGATGTAAACTCAAACAGTGAACAAGCCACAGTTTGAATGCAGCAGAAAATAGTACTAAAATATTAAACTGTGGAGACATAAAACAATTTTAATTCCTAAACCAGAATTGCTTGCCACTTCTAATGTGAAATTTTCAGCTCTTTGGAGCCAGCATAAATTCTTCAGGTTGCTGTTGTTTCATGGGGTATGTAAGGAATGGCAAAGCTTAATGCAACAAGTTGTGGTCAAGGTGTTGTCAAATTGTTAGTGTAGGTGCACACATTTAGTTTTGCCAAAAGTGCTGAGAAGGTGACCGTGAGGCCTCTCCTCTCTGAAGTCTTAGAAAATGGAAATACTCTATCCAATGCTGCTAGAACAGGGCTTGTACCTATGGAAATCAGAAGGATACACCACTGTTTCCTCAAGTTGCTGCTCAGAGCAGTTTTCTATTAATTGCACTGAGAGACAATGGAACTTTCTTAGGAAGATTCTATTCACCATTATTTTCTTAAATGCAGATACTGTGATAAGTGTATGTACATATATTAATTTAAGTTACCAGTCTTCCATCATGCCCATTTCCACTGGCAAAGGGTGGCCAACTTCTCCAGGGCAGAAAGGGAAAAATGTGCCACTGCCTAAAAAAGGGAGAAGGGTTGAAAGCAGTTTATGCTGTTGATTGGTTTGGGCCATAATTTCGTTTTCTGTCAAAGAGTCAGAGTGCCAGTCATCGGAAATGATGAGCAATCTTAAACTGATTGTAAATTGCATCTGACTGATTGGCAAAGTAGTCAGCTGAAGCTGAGGAAATCAACACTGGGCATGCAGAGCCCTTTCTCCTGCCAACAGGTCATGCAGCTGCAGCAAGTTCAACAAAATGGCAGATCTTTCAGTGCACAAAAGAGCACAAACTTGACAGTCCAACCCCATGCAAACACTTCACTGAAGTATCATTGGGTGTTTTGTTTCCCCTGTGACTTGCTCTTGGCCAGTATCCATCCACTCAGAGCCTCTTCAAATGACTGCTTGTGCACTTTATACAGCAATTTGGTTTTATTGGACAATCATTACAGTGCTCAGCTTCTGTGTAAAATTGCTCTGTACTTAATAGGAGAGATGTTGGCACTCAAATTACACTTTTTTTTCTCAAGACATTTGCCTGTTTTTTTTCCCTTGCCCTTTGAGTGAGCATTAATGTGGATGAAAAGCACAGGCTCCTGGAAAATTATTAGGAGAGAGTTCCCTGTCAGACTATTGATTTCACTGTGTTGGTTTTGATTTCCTGCACATAGCTGGTTAAACATGAATAGACTCGATGAAGGAATCATATTGATAAGTTTAGCATGGGAAGTATACATGGATAAAAATATATAATATCTACCTTATATAAAATACATATTGACATCACACAATTTTGTGGAGGGCCTTCCTAGACAATGTGAATCTTTTATAATAATCACTAAATTAAAATTTGTGGAAGCTTGGAATTTAGAGTTGCTGAAATGTTAGTTTGCCAGCTAACATGAAAATCTTCCCTCCTCCCAAAACAGGAAAAGAAGGGAAATTATTGATCTCTTAGAATAAGATCACTGAAGCCATTTCCCAAATCTCAGCTATTTAGAATTTTTTTTTGTGTAGATGTGCCGGCTTTATTTGATGCTGCTGCAATTGTTTAAGTAGGAAGTGGCAGACAATAAGTACCAGATAGAAAACATTGGCAGTGATAAAGGGATCTGTAACTGAGCTATTCATGGTGCAGGACTGCAAACTCTACCCACACTGCTCCTTGTGGAGCATGAACTGTGCACTTACACAATGGAGTACCCTGAATCTCCTTCAGGTCCTATGAAGTGCATACAGAGGGCCTATTTTTATACTTTTTTTCAACTCAAAATGCATTCCAAAAAGGTTAAGACCTCTTTTATAACTTGCTAGGAGTTCCAGACTTGGCAAAAGCCAATATTATATGCTTTGAATTGGCAGCAGGTGAACGGGATGGTTGAGAGGAGAAAGAACATGGAACACTGGAACACTCCCTAGGAGTGTGAGAGGGAAAGAGGACTATGTGAATCACTTCTCCTTACTCTATCATCAGAGGGAACAATTTGCTTCCTTCAAAAGCTAAGCCTGAGAGACAACCAAAATGCATTGACTGATGTCCAGGGTCTTAGACCATTTGCCAGGCTTTGTTTTCATTAGCACAGCAAAAGTAGATCAAGTAGACAGAAGAATGTGGTGCCAACAATTGTATGTTCTTCAGACATTTGAAGTCTTTTACCCTAGATTACCTCCAGCCTGCTCTGAGGGCAAAATATCCCCTATAAATATGTAGCCTGGAGCTGCCCAAACTATAGCTATGTCCCTGAATATCTTCTCTGAGAACAAGAGACCTTTCAGTAGATCATCCTCAGAAGCACCATACTGCCTTTTCATCTGTTTTACAGGAAGTGATGACAGGAATTTGGGTGGTAGGGTTTTGTTTTATTTTGTTTTTCATGGTGTCAGCCCCTTTAGAAGCTGGAATGTGTGGGAATCTATAAAATCAGAAGGCTTTGGGAAAACTGTAGAAGACAGGCCTCAGATACAGCAGAATTGTGAACAGTGCTAAAGCAGCAGAAAAATTATTTAAGCTGTAGAAAAGCTATGGGAATAGAAAAATAATGCTGTGTATTAGTGCTTGTATAAGCTTTCTAAGTTGCAAAAAGTTTATCTAGTAAAATATTAAGAAGGTTAAGCTAATGAATAGTGCTCTGTGCATTGTCTCTTATAAACAGGTATTATATTTGAAAATAAGCAAGCATTGTTTTAACCAAAGCTACGTGTGCATATGGTGACTGGAGAGAACTACTGTCAACATGCTTTTGCTTCATGTAATTGGCTAAGAAGGTTATATGGTATGCTATAACATTAAGTTTTCTGGCCTGCTGCCTAGACAGTGAGCTGTTAGCATCTTTCCATTATCATAATCATGTAATGAGACTGATGCTGAAAAAATAAACAGCTTGGGACGCTATCCCAGCAGCCCCATCCTGTTCACGTCTGTAAATAAATTGCTAGCATCAGAACCAAGCTTAATTTCTTCTCTAGGGTGACAACAAGAGATGTTTTTGTTCTATGTCCTGCCTGTCCTGTTCTTCCTGCTTCATGAACAATACAGTGGCACTGTCACCCAATTCCCCTCACCTGCCAAGCTACTGGTGGGGTCACTGGACTCAGGTAGGTGTAGCAGGGAAGAGTTATTAGTATGTCTGCAGAATATGGCTTAGAGGGAACTCTTGATGACCTGTTACCAGTGTTCCCAGAATTATAGCTCGTATTCTTCCCCCTTTTTAATAGTACTGCTCTGTCTCAGTCAGAGGAAATTTATGAATGTAGGAGAAGAACTCAGATTAGTGGAGTTGTTGTGTCCTCAGAGCAGAACTGGAAGGAGCACAGAGGCAGAGTTGAGATCTCTTGCTATAAGCTGTCCTCACACTTCACAATACTTGAGAAAATTTTTGGGAGACGATACTTGATCCAAAGAGCATGATTTTCCTTTATTCACAAGCTGTTCTCTCTGACTCCTACTGGTCAATGATTAGCTAGTTTGAGCTGTGGGACAAGTTGGCTGTGATCAGGATGGTTGAGGTCTACTTAGCCATCTTCCAAACAATACCCCTTTTGATTGCTAACATCCCCCTCCCTCTTATACACAGCCATATAGCCCTTGCTTTGTGTCCATTCCTGAGTCTATGAGCAGTGCTTGGGATGACCTTCCCTACAATCCAGTGTAGTTATGACTTCA
Organism: Molothrus aeneus; assembly: GCF_037042795.1. Classification (NCBI taxonomy): domain Eukaryota; kingdom Metazoa; phylum Chordata; class Aves; order Passeriformes; family Icteridae; genus Molothrus; species Molothrus aeneus. The sequence continues at coordinate 32,076,473 of NC_089647.1, read as the reverse complement.
TTTCAGTACAAGCCTTGTGTCCTGGTTTAACCCCAGGAAGCAGCCTAGCCCCACACAGGCAGGCACTCACTCATTTCCCCACCAGCAAGATCCAGGAGACAATCAAGTGTAAAAGCTGGAAAATGTGAGGGTTGGCATAAAAAGAGTTTAATAGGGAAAGAAAAGTCACACATAAAAACAAAGCTAAACAAGGAACTGATTCACTGCCTCCCATGGTTAGGCAGGTGTTCTGACATCTCCACGAGATCAGGACCCCATCAGACATAACAATTACTTGGGAAGACAAGTCCCATCATCACAAACATCCCCCCTTCTTCCTTCTACCCTCCACTTTATACACTGAATGTGTTGCCATATGGTCTGGAATATTCCTTTGGTCATTTGGGGTCATCTGTCCTGGCTGTCCCATATCACCTGTCCTCTCAATGTCCCATGCACCCCCAGTCCCCCCACCAGCATGTCAATATGGAAAGCAGAAAAGGCCTTGGCTCTGTATAAGCCCTGCCCATTAATAACAAAATCATCTCTGCGTTATCAGCCTTGTGTTCAGCATAAACACAGCCCCATAGCATCCAATGCGAAGAAAATTAACTCTACCTCAGCCAAAACCAGCACATCTTAGTGAAACACTTAGGCAGCCTTAGAGATATCTGGGGAAATTTTGTAGGAGAAAATGCAATGTCTGATTACTCTTATCTCCAGCCTGAAGCAAATGCTTATTTCCATGCCAGGAAAGAGCTTTTGTAGCATTTGGGTATCTGTTTGTATTGCCAGAAAGGTTTTTTTATTGTGCTGCTGGGTAATTCTATCATACCTGATCAACGAAGGAGTGCATACACATTGTTTTGGATGCCATGTGGAAACCTGTCACTGATGAGCTCACTGCAGCAGGTGCTTAGTCACCTCTGTCACAAATGCCCTCTGAGTAGAGGATGATGGCTGTGCCCTGCAAAACCACTGTGAGATTATAGAGGGATTTTTTTCAACCTAACTGGAACAGCAAAGAGCAATTTTTTCAGCAACTTCATGAATAATACTCATCACAGGTCCCAAATGTTGCCAGCTAATACCTATGCCATCTTTGGATTCAATGCAGAGGGAAATGATCACCAGGCTTCCACTGCGGAGAAAGAAGCAGGCTTGGAGGGATGGAAGGTGACGCTGAAGGTATAAAAAGCAATAGGATGTCTGTCTATCTATATATCTATTTATCTATCTACCTATCTATCTAGATATCTCTTTAACTTTCCCTTACCTTTTAGAGGGGCTAGGTCCATAAAGTATTTTGTGCAAGTGTGGTTATGCAGAGCGTGTCTTCCCCTGCTGCTTGTGCCCTATAGACTTTGCTACATGCTGCTGGTCTGCATTTCCTGCTTCAGTGCCTCTCAGGATATCTCACCAGCTGAACAGTGGATGACAGAGAAAGGTAGCTCATGGCTTCAGTGGAGAGTTTTGTGGGTTAGAGTAGGACAGGAGAGTTTTGCTAGCTTTTCACTCCTTCAGATGACAGTGGGGTTAGCAGGGGCTATGTGTGAGTGGAAGATTGATGAGTTCTGTCTTAGTTGCTGACAGAGCTCACTGTGAGGCTGGATAACGGGAGATACTGATGTTTTATGAGGTCCCATAGGACAAAATCCAGCCTCCTTCCCTTTGTCCAAGGAGACTTTCTCCTTTCACAGTCAAAGGACTTCCATGGTCTCTCATCACCATCATATTACTACTTCAGATCTGACAAAAGAATCTGTCCTGACCTAATGCCTATGTTTTGACTGAAACACACAATCCAAGTCCTGCAGCTCCCCAGCCCCAAGTTCCCCACCATGAAAGGCTTTTGTAGCCCAGATATTTCATATGTGTGCTTATACTTTTTGTGAATATGTCTGTTTTGTCATGTGCTTTTGAGAAAAGAATGCATTTCTGAGAAAAATAAGCTCTATGAAAAAGAGTATAGACAAAAAACTTCTTGTATTCAAAACTAGGGATGAATAGAGCCTGATCAGACCTGATATGTTCACAGATAATAGTGATTTTACAACACATTTCACTGTGTTAGACAAGTTGAATATTTTTCAGGCATGATAGAGGCCTTTGCATTATTAAGGTGTCTCTACAATGTGTAGGTCTGATGAGAGGTTGTTACAGATTACAACCTTGCTGCTTTTTTCTCACTACCATTTAATTTGAATCTTCATTTACCTTAATAAGCTGGGGGAAAGAATGCTAGCTTTCCTCCTATCTTCTATGTTTATGGCAGAGTACATTTTTCTTTGGGACAGGGGAAATCTTTTCACCATGTTAGGAGAATTGAGATTATTAAACCTGGAGAAGAGAAGGCTTTGAGAACACATTAGGGGATCTTCCAGTATCTAAAGGGGCTACAAGATAGTTCAAGCGCATGAAGAGACAGGACAAGGGGGAATGGCTTCAAACTGACAGACAGCAGGGTTAGTTTAGATATTAGGGAGAAATTCTTCGCCCTGAGAGTGGTGATGTGCCGGCAGAAGTTGTGCAGAGAAGCTGTGGATGCCCCTACCCCTGGAAGAGCTCAAGGAAAGGTTGGGGGTTTTGACCAACATGATCTAGTGGAAACTGTCCCTGCCCATGGTAGAGGGATTGGAGCTGTATGATCTTTAAGGCCCCTTCCAACCTAAACCCAGCCATTCTGTGATTTTGTGATCCTTGAAGTCCCATCTTGGCTGACATCTGGACATTCCATGAAAAAAAGGACCACTACTGCCTTTCTTTGTGGTATTGATCTTTCTGAGGCAGGAATGCTTTAAGACAGCCTGGAGTAATACTCATGCGTGCCTGAAAAAGCATTTTTATCCCAGGATTCAGAGATATGCTTGGGTTCTGAACACTCTTTAATGCCATAAACATGATAAGAAATAATTGTTAATACAAAATTAATAAATGTGTAATACATATCCCAAAGAAAAGCTGCAATAAAACTAGTTAGCTAATTATTTTCTATTTTAATTGCTTGTCATAATAGCAAATTTTTCCATAGAAGGAAGATCCCAAGACTTATTGAACCATTTACTCCCTTGCTAGGAGATTTCTAGACAGACATGGGAAAGTCCAGCATCTCATTTATGATTGCAATAGGTCAAAAGACATAGAAAGAGTGAATTGAGACTGCCCCATTCCCAGCCCTGAACACCAGATTACACTGTATTCTCTGTAGCTTTGCCAAACAACCCAGCAGCACAGTGATATTACAATCCGGTGTCGAATTATCTTTGCATTTCATCCTTTCAAAGCAAATTTGACCCAGATGATTGCATTTAAATGAGAACTTTGTCGGAAATATTTTATACTACAAAAGAATGATTTTGAAAAATAGACAGGATGTGTTTCTAAGAGATGTCAGAATTTTTTTCTATTTACATAGGTAAAGGAAAATGTGGGTTTGATTTAAGCAGTTGAAAGCATTACATTTTCTGTACATACTTTCTGATTTTGAAGGATTAATTACTGGTTAAAAAGTAAAATTTGGAAGTTGTCATTATAAAAAAGCAGTGTCTCCAGTGCCAGGTGCTAGGTAACTGTGCAGGCTGGTAGCTTCTGAAGGTGGAGCAAATACCATTTTGGTGCAACATTGCTGCCTCATGATTCAGGGTAAATTTTTTTCCATTGTATGAAATTCACTCACACTTAGGTGTGAGTTGTTCAGGGCTGCACAGTACTAGCCTTTCTTCTTCCCTTTTTCCCCTCTGAAAAGAAGTCAACAGTAGAGAGAACACGGTCCCAGCCACTGAGAAGTTTTTTTCCTGTCTCATGCTAGAGAAAATGTCGCCTTCATGGTATCTCATGCACAATCAGCTGATGTGGAAGGGGCTGTAGGACATGGCTCTCCCCTGTTGTTATAGTCACCAGTGTGTCAGAGGCAATGGTCTGCCTCACTAGTCTGGCCTTACTGTTGCAAGACTGAGGGGTCTTGACAATCTGACATTGCATCCTAACCCTGGGGATATCATAACAGAGATTGTAAGTAGTGATATTTTTCCACACAATTGCCAATTTTAAGTCAACTATTTTAAGTAGCTGCCTTGTCATTACTTTAATAGAATACAGAATGGTTGTTTTGTCCAACCCATCCTGCCTCTGTGCTCACAGGTGGAGCCACCCAAAGCTGTTTTTGAATACTTTCATTGACCCTTACACTCCAGTAGTCCACAAACTCCCTAGGCAACCTACCTAAATTATTAACATGAGCAGATGTAAAGAGGATGCAATGGATATTAACATGATTGAGCCTTCTGAGATTTTCCAGTGAGCTCTCTTTGGACCAGGAAGGATTAAAAATATGACCTGTAGTAAAAACCAAATAAACTCTGCTTCAGCCTCTGTGCTATGTCCCTTGAGGTGATAAGGTCTGAATCCACTGAATCCACCCCCATATGCTGAAGTAGAGATCGTGCTTTCCATCAGCACCATTTGCTGAAACTCCTCCATCTCACACCCCTGGGGTCTGCTTGCCAACACCAATATACCCTCAGTGAAGTCACAACTTCCACACAGAAAGTTCTCTATGCCAGGAATAAAATGCATTCTCATTCCCCTCTGGCATCGCATCTGTCATTCCAGTAGCTTATCCTTAGAAGGCTGGGCAATCACCATTTATATGAAGTTTAATGAAGACAATTGCCAGATTCTGCACCTGGGATGGGGCAATCATGGATGGATGTACAGACAGCCTGGGGAATGAGATTCTGGAAAGCAGTGCTATGGAAAGGGACCTGGGGGTCCTGGTGGACAGCAAGTTTAATGTGAGTCAGCAGCGCCCTGGCAGCCAGGAGGGGCAACTGTGCCCTGAGGGGCATCAGGCACTGCCAGCTCGGCAAGGGAGGGGATTGTCCTGCTCTGCTCTGTGCTGGGGCAGCCTCACCTTGAGGGCTGGGGGCAGTTTTGGGCACTACAGTATAAGAAAGATATAAAGCTATTAGAGAGTGTCCAAAGGAGAGCTATGAAGAGGGTGAAGGGTCTAGAGGGGAAGCCTGATAAGAAGTGGCTGAGGTCATTGGTCTGTTCAGCCTGGAGAAGAGGAGACTGAGGGGAGATCTCATTACAATCTGCAAATTATTCATGAGGGGAAGAGGAGGGGCAGGCACAGATCTCTGTGGTGACCAGTGACAGGACACAAGGGAATGGCCCAAAGTTCCATCAGGGGAAGTTAAGGCTGTATATCTGTTCTTCACCCAGAGAGGCATGGGACAGTGCAACAGCTCCCCAGGGAAGTGCTCACAGCAGGAAGCCTGGCAGAATTCAGGAAGCATTTGTACAATGCTCTTGGGCATATGGTGTGACTCTTGGGGTGTCCTGTGCAGGGCCAAGAACTGGACTAGATGATCCTTGTGGGTGCCTCCCACTCTGTGATTCCATGGCAAGGCTACTTTCAGGAATAAGGCCAAAGACCAGCATTTCAGGTTACTCAAGGACAAGAGCACTGTGAAAACTTGCCAGCTGATTAACTCTACAGGAGTGATGCTCAGTGGACTCCTACAGAGTTAAAGTCAGCATGATGTAGAGGCATGCCAATTTACTAAGTGTTTCACTATCCAAAGGTCCTACTAATCCTCAGGGATCTGGATTTCGCTGTTGCTTTTGGCCAAGCAGTGGTATCGTGACAGTTGTCTAACAAATGCATAAATTGTGAATGGTAATGTTTAGCCCTAAAAGGGCAAAACTTCAGTTCTGCATCTCCTGGATGCTTTCTGACTCATAAATTTCTATTGAACAAGAAGAGTTACAGAAAAAGAATTATTTGGGAAAAGCTACACTAAAATTTATTTGTATGTGAAGCACTGCTCCTGGAACTGCTGGACCATGGAAATATCAGCAACAAGAAAAATCAGAAGACATTATTAAGACTGTGCTCAGCTTGCCCATGTTAGCTCTCCTTGCAAGAAGTCTCAGGTGTAAGTGCAGAACAGAAGTTGTCTTTTTCTGAACAACACCATGCAGCAAATCAGAACTGCATGGCCTGGAGGTCAGATCAGGACAGATTTACTGCCAGCCAGCTGAGCGATGTACAAGTGTCAGCCCATTAAGCTGAAAGAGGATAGCTGTGGAAATTTTTAAGGCTGGGTTTCTGTATCTCTAACACCTGCACTCCCCATTAGTTATAAAATTTATGACAGAAAGTGCTGCTTCTGAAGATATTCATATCTCTATGCTACATGAGCAGTTGAAAGTTTGAGAGTGAGACTTAATAGGAGATTATTAGGTTCTGCATAATTCTACCAGAATGAGATCATTTTACATCTTGTTCACAGGGCAATATATTTGCAATGTACAGTACCCAAAATTAGAAGTCTATCATCTACTGTGGTGAAATATGCTGTAGCTTTTTGTGAGAGTTTAGTGCAAGTCATAAGGTATGAAACCCATGGTTCATCTCATCTACATTTCTTCAACAGTAGCTGCAGAGAAGTAGCTACAAAATAAAAAAAAATACACACCAACTGCAGGAAAAGATAAAAGAGCCTGCTTAATTCCAAAAGACTTGTTATTAATAGCTGAAAGACACTGGCTCAAATTATGGGGTTTTATGTCCCTACCCAAAACTTGAATCATTAAGTCAGTAGTGTTGCTAGTCATATAACTGTCCAGTCTTCCCTTTGTACCATGCAGCTGTGTATTGCACAGCCTAATTATCCATTGTCTAGAAATAATCAGCAATTGTCCCTTCTTGTTTGATTGAAGGCCTCTTTTATGCCAGGAGGAATATTAGTCCCTATTCCTCCTGCCACACAGCATTTGTTTTTTAACACTTTATTATGTCCTCTCTTGCTTTTTTAATTTCTCGAGGAAATCACACTATTCTTTGCAATCTCTATTCATGGAGGAGGGTTTTATTTCATCTCCTAATCATTCTCATTATCATTCTTGTAGAAACCCCCCCTTCTGTTTCTCTGTGTCCTTCAATTATACTTCCTCCTCTCTTAGTAATTCTGCATAAACAGATTACTTCTGACATCAGATGCTCAGTTGTCAATGCACAGCAGTATCCACTCCATTCACTCAAAATATTTATCAGATATTATGACCATCTGGCTCACTGGCCAGGCCATGTAAAAGAGGCAAAATGGCTCTAAGAAGCAGGAAAAAATGACAAAAACAGGAACATCATCACCACCCAACCACTTTAGCTGTGTTCTCCCATTAAAATTGAAGTGATGGACTGGGGGCTGCTCAGCCATGTCTGATGCAATATTTCAAATTCACCTCCCTTGATTGTGCTAGTCAGTGTTTGCTCTGGAAAGGCTATGGTAGCACTGGGGGTTTCCAAATAACCCAAAATAATGTGTGCTGAAGAGCTGACACATCCAGGGCAATCAAGACAGACAGTTGCTGGACAGTTCCCTACACCTGGAGATACCCTATCCTCTTGCTCACTAGAACTGGGAAAATACATTGTAAATTATCTGTTTGGGTATTTTGATGGGAAGAAGTTTGGCCATTCTCGCAAGAGTCATGGGAAAAGGAGCTTGGGCATATTTTTTCATTGCCCAGGTTTCGACACCTCCATGTGGCTCCATCTATAATTGTGTCTAGTCCAATTAATAGTCATTGTAAGAAAAGTTGAAGTAAGAATAAGTACCTTTTCTCAGTGCAGACAGTGGCTGAATTGAGGGAGATTTTATAAAAGCTTATAGAACTTTGAGTAACAAATATGAAGAAAAAATATGTGGATATAAGACATTATAAAAACTAAACTATATGTTTTCCCAATTTATTGAGAAAAATGTAAATCATGAAAAGAATTCAAATAATCTTTGGTTTTATGACTCCCTGCAATTTTCTACTAGGCAATATATAAAAAAGAGTAAAAAATGCTTCTAATTTTTTTTCTGCTGTTCCAACAAAGTGTCAAAAAAAGCATAAAATATTTTATTATTGTACAAAAGACTATGGAAAAATAAGGGTTTTTTTACTGGATGCTATTCATTCTGTTTTAAAATATTCATTGTATTCATTTTTAGATTTTATTTTTCATGGTTAACAAAAGCAATCAGAATCATTCCCATTAAATTGTTCGTTTCCCATACATGTTAACAAAATGTAGGTGTTGATGGAATTTTTCTAGGAGTAAAATGCTGAATTACAACTGGTTATGACTTAACATTTATTTTGTTGTTTATATCTCACTGTGTTCTTCTCTCTATGATCTCATCAAACTTTATGTTTTTAAACATGATAAGTCCTTCATGGGTTAAAGTAAAAGCTTAGTTGAAAAAGACTCAATCCAAGCAAATTTTACGTCTTATATATATTGCCATGACCACATACTTCCGTAGAAAGTTCTGTTTTCATTACAATACTTCTGACCTTCATAAAGCCAAGAAACATCATAACAAAAACTTTATATGTTTCCCTCAGAAATAAAAACCTGTTAAAATACTCTTTATACATTTAAATACTATTTAGTAATATCCAAAGGGTTTTTGAATCTTTCAGTTGTAAAATCAAAGGACATTCTCTTTTATATAATTAAATTAATCCATTTTCCCTCAATAATTATGCAGGTTTTTTCATAGTATCATATTTGAAGAGGACCTTTCTGTACCATTGCATGAAAGTATGAATATAATTACTTACTAACTTACATTCTCAGATTTTGGCTTTGTTTGAAGCTCAAAGTATTTTAAAAACACTAAATATTGTAGTGGAAAGCACTAAATAGTTGGTGATTTCATTTTATGAATTGTGATAACTTCTACTGCCTTGCACCCATATTTCCTTCTCTCCTGTCTTTGCCTTATTATGCTGTAATTAATATCTTCTAATCAGTAGAGTACTATGCAGGCAGAGGAGTCTTCATAATATACAGACTTAAGGTTGGCTGGAGTTAAACAATTAAACAACTTTCTTCCAGTGAGTACAGAAAGGTTGAAATTCTGGCTTTAAATGTAAGGAATCCAGTCAGAATAGTCTGTCCACCTACTTCATAGATTTTAGTCTGGAAGTTCTTGATAGACATATCCCTGAGAAAGGGGTCTAATTGATCTAAAATCAATCTCAAGACTCAAGGGACCAAGAAGGCACCACTTCTGACTAAGTTATTTTCCTCTTTAATTATCATCAGTTTTACATTACTCAGATTTATTCATCATTTGAATATGTTTTAGCTTCCAAATCTGCATTTTGAATACTTCTAATTTTGGGGATTATTTTTCTTTGTTTTTTTGTATATTAAAGACTCTCTACTATAGGATAGGAAAGTGTATCCCCAGAAAGAAATTTATGCATGTTATAAATTTATATCTACTTCTGCATAATTTTGGTAAATATTTACTCTACATAGAGATATACATAACTTGCCAGATACTAGGAACCACCTTATCTAAGGACCAGTCTTCCATATTTTCCTTCGATGAGTGTTTGAGTCTTAAGGGATTCAGTCGCACATATGTTATCCTGGTGCTATTTATGATTCTTATAGTCCATGTGAGAAAATATTTTCCTGGGAAAATAAATAAATTAAACAATACTACAAAATCCTATTAATCTGTAAGGGGCACAGAGAGCACCTAAATCAATTTTTCATTTTAGAAATAGCTTAATAGAAAATAAGCTCTATAATAATGTTCATGAACTCAGGTCTACGCCCAGAGAAAGGCAGCACCAAATATTTAGCATAAACTTTACTGTAAATTATGAACTGTAGAATGAAAGATCCATTTAGGTTGGAAAAAGTCTTTAAGAGGATCAAATCCCATCATTAACCCAGCATTGCCAAGTTCACACACACCTACTGGCTGTAACTCCATTCACCACCACTCTGGGCCTGAACAGTTTTTACCCAGCAAAGAGTGCAGCTGTTCAGTTTCTTTGTCACTGAGCAGCCAGTTTGTGCAGCAGAAAGAGAAAAATAGAAAATGGGGTCTAGAGCTTCACTAAAGTCCAGACAACTGAACTTTCCTTCAGTTGTCTAGCCCAGCTTAAGTCTGCTCTTGATTTCTGTAAAATTTAGGTTCCAGTTTTAAATTCATTTTAATGGATTTAGATCAGAGTAAGGATGATCAAGTGACCATTAATACTGATTAGGATATTGTCCTAGTATGGTAAAAATACATAATTTTTTATTTCTGCAGACCCATAATGCACATGAACCATATTTCTAAGCTCTTTGGTAAATGCCTTGAACTCCACATCGTGACTGCTCCTTTGTCACTATTGTAAAGTGAGTGGAATTGTACTTAAAATTAAATTGACTTTATACTGAAAGAGGTTTGCAATTGTGAGTGGCAGTCCCATAGGGGCTCTCAAATATAATATAAGGGAAGCAATATGCAATGCTTAAACCTTTCCAGTTATCCGATTTAGTTGAGCTCATTGCTGGAAATCCAAATTTTTTGGCCTTTAAGTTCCTCCATGTGCTGTTGCAGGGACTATTGTTGCCAAACAAAGGGAAAAGAATTTAATTTTTGGTAGCCAGAGTTTAAAATCTAGTATGATGGTCTTCAGGGATGCCATAAAAATTTTGTCAACCAAATCCCATGCAAAGTAAAAACTCAAATTACAGTTTCAAAGAGAAACTAGGAAACAGCTAACGACCTCTACTATCTTGCCTTCTTTCATATTACCAGCCAGATTTGGGTCACAGATTAACTGCAAGATCTCAAACCACTTTATTTTATCCCTTATTTTTGCCTACTGCCACTTGTTTTCTAACAAGTGATAACTACCCACTGGTAGTTGTCACTAACGGGCCCTCTGTCCATGTTTCATTCTCTTTTAGAGTGGCATTTGAAATAAGTAAGTTTTTTAGAGGGATAGAGTTGTATTTGGTAGATGACATTTTTCTGAAAGGAAAATATAGCAGTAGCAAAGTCCTGTTTTCATAGAAGATTCACTAATCATAAGAAACCAGGTTTTGCCACATGTATCCATAAATATAATCATACGGTATATAAATAGAATTGTTTTTAAATAGAATAGCTGTCAAAGTCTTCATTCAGGCTTAATCAGCAGCTCTTTAAGAGAAAAGGCTGATTGAAAAGGAAAGTCAGCAGCAATTTAGAACAAGGGCTAATAGCACTTCAGTTTCACTCCTTTTAAGCTAGAGGAAGTCATTTGACACAGATGTCACTAAGAAGGGTAAAACATAAAAACTGATGTTTTGCAGACCTCACAGGAACAGAAAAAAAAAGGGTGCAGATATATTATGATACTGATGCAAAGTATATCATCCATGTGATTACCAAGGGGGTATTTATGCTCCAAGGAAAAGAAAATATGTTCTCTCTCAATCCCCCTCCACTAATAAATTGAAATGACAGAAATAAGAAAGCTATATTAAAAAAATACCTTCAAAATTAGAAAATGTAGAAGATTATTGTGATGGTGCAGGCATAGAAAAATATGTGCATATTCAATATATTGATATTAAAAACTGTGTGTGTGTGTGTGTGTGTGTGTGTGTGTGTGTGTGTGTGTGTGTGTGTGTGATGCAGATCCTGGTGAAGATTCATTGACTTGTATGAGGTAATCAGCAGCCCCTAGTAGCAGTTTCAAAGGTTAATCTGCCTTCATTTATAACTCTTTAGTTGATTGATCATTTTCAGAATTAAACGAGGAGCAAGACAAAACAGAAGTGCTGTGTTAGGCGTGAGTTTCTGAAGCTGCCCTCTTGCAGAAGAACAGATTGAGCCCTGTTCAAGGAACAGATTACACAGGCCTGGGCAGCACTGGTGCCACAAAGGCTGCTCAGGGGCTTAGCAGCGTGTATCTGCCATAGATGTTGAGAAGCTACAGATCTTCTGGTATGGTTCAGAGATAAAAGCAGCTCTAATGTTGCATCCTAGGGTGAGGTACCAGTGGGGGCTGACTCCTGAGTTTTTTTGTGTAAGGACTGTGAGGGATGATTTCCATCGCCAAATGCATTGGTTCTTCCATCTCAAAGCTCTGAAAACCACCAGGAGATTTTCTTCTGCCTATCAGAGGGAAAGAAATTGTCACTCAGCCTAAGATTAACCTGCATGGTATGAATTTTTTTCTGCTTTTATGAATACTGGCTATGCACTGTAACTAATTTTTTCCAATATTTAATAAGAAATTAATAATTTCATAATGATATTTGATGCTTCCATAATTAAAAACATTGATGCATTATAAAGCTCCCAATCCTTAAGATCGGATTTTTTCTTAACAAATCAAGTTCTCCCAAAACCCATCCATTTCATTAGTTCTAAAGTTCACACTTAATATTTTGAGCTTGACAAAACCTTGACTGAATTACAGGTTGCGTTCCACCTCAAGGCTGTTCACCTTCCTGTCAGAATAATGAGGTGGTTTGCTTTTAGTTTCTCAAGACTTTGATCCAGGTACCCAGGCCATCCAGAGTCTATATTTTCTGAGGGTCTTTTTGGATGTCTTTGCCACAATGTTGTGACATGCCTGGCAACTCTGGGAATTTTGAGGACATACTACCTATCAGACTCCTCATTTTCATGCTTTTTGATTTCAGTAATGCTTGTTGCCTTGGTATCCCCAAATGGCTAGGGACAAAAACTCTGCAAATCTGAAACCAGCCTAATGTATCATCCTGATAACTATAAATCCTTGAACATATGTGAGGTAAGGAAAGCAATTGCCATTATTCAGAATGTCCATAGTAAGCATGCCAAGAACCTGAAATAAATTTAATTCATTTAGAAGACACTGTGCAGCTAAGAAAGCGCATCTTCAGAATTTCCATACTTTATTAACCATTTTATTTCAACTGTCACAGAACTTTACATGTTTTGTAGTTAGAATAAAAGGAAAAAACACCCTACTAAAATATTAAACTGAAAATAATGAATTGCAACACTTGAGAGAATTTCCTCCTGGCCTGCACTGACCTGTTTTCTTACTTGATTTCTTTTTTTTCACTGACAATAAGGTGGGGATTTTCAATTTTTTTGACTTTTCCTTTGACAATATATTTTCTCACTTATCTTAGTTTTGTATGATATAATTTTGCAAGTGTTGGATAGATAAAGAAAATAGAATTTTCTTTCTCCCTCATTAGTTGCTTTATCTTTGTAATGCTGTCAATCCTTCACAAAAAACAAGAAGGGCAAACTTCTTTGTAAATGTACTCTGCATCATTGCTGTGCTACTAATGACAGGGAAAAGATAAATTAGTCAAACTCAGAATAGTATATAAATAAAAGCTCAAACAAAAGCACAAACTGGCAGCTTTTTTCAGTTGAACACTGTGGCACAGCATGCCCTGCTTAAGCCATACATAGACCTATTTTCAATATAGAAACACCTATAGCTTTTTATTTCAGTGCTTTTGATGTTTTTCATAAATTGGGTATTATGTATGTACTGTGGTGACTCTCTTTGTCACTAGTTAAGGTGAGATTCATGTGATGAAATTTAGGCAGCTAGTATCCATGCTAATCACTATAAATTCCCTTTAAAGTAAAAAAAGGCAGTTTGTGTGAATTACTACATCAAGTCAGTCACCCTCAGCATGTGATTGTCCCACATGTAGGTGTCTGTAATGCTGATGCTTAAAATTAGACAAGATAAATCCCAGTCTGGCTTTCTGGGGTAGGAAAAAGATTTACAAAATGAAATGGAAGCAGCATCCACCAGAATACAGAAATGAGAATGTCCCAAACAGGAGATTTATCTGGGTATTTACATATACTCATTTTGAGTTTCCTACCTCTGGCTTTCCTTTTTATACATATTCTAAACAACCTGCAGTAATAATGATGACAGTTTATCTTCCTTTGTGTCTTCATAATAATTTTAATCTCCTTTAATAAGATTGAAGTCTGTTCACTTTCTGCTCCCAAGATAGCACCATGTTTTTATTTTTATATTTAAAGGAATTTTTACTTACTTAAAAAGTATAAAAAGAAAATGCTAATATAATCTTTAAATTATTATTATATAATAATATAATTGTTTAGGTTTATAAAGCTCTTTAGGATCATTGAGTCCAACTGTTAACCCAGTGTTGCCAAGCCCACTCCTAAGCCATGTCCCTAAGAACTACATAAACATGTCTTTCAAGTACCTCCAGGAATGTAGCTCCATCAATGCCTTGGCAGTCTGTTTCAGGAGTTTACAGTGGAGTTTTCCTGATATCCAGTCTAAACCTCCGCGGCACAGCTCAAAGCCTCTGCTGCTCCTCATGACATTTGTGCTCCAGACCCTTCACCAGCTCCATGGCCCTTCTTTGGACAGACTCCAGCCCACTCAAGAGGGTCCCAGAACTGGATACAGGATTTGAGGTGTGGCCTCACCAGTGCCAAGTACAGGGGACAGTCACTGCCCTGGTCCTGCTGGCCACACTATTGCTAGTGCAGGCCAGGATGCCATTGGCCTTCTTGGCCACCTGGGCACACTTTGGTTCATGCTGCTAAGGTCCTTTTCTGCTGGGCCACCTTCCAATCACCCTGACCCCAGCCTGTTGCCCTGCATGGGGTTGCTGTGACCCAAAAGCTGGACCCAACACTTGCACAGTTCACCCTCATTGGTCACAATTGACCTCAGCCCATCAGTCATGCTGCCATCACAACAGTAAAAAGTTTACCTATCTGCCTGGTTTTAGTACAATTTTTTTCTTATGGTTTAAGTAATTCTTTTCCTTTCAATACTGAGTCACCTTTTTTCTGCACTTAATAGAAAAATTTGGGAATGGCTAGAAATGTTTTGTTCATCTATCTTTTTCAGGAAGTCCCCTGGTTAACACACAAAAGCAGATAGGGTTTGAACTTTCAGAGAGACTACCTGTGAAAGTTACACAATTTCTCACTGACCATTCTGTAATGCATTAAGGTCTACTTTGTCAGGTATCAGACAGTGTGCAGATTGACAAACAATTAGGTGAGGCAAAAGTTACAGGGAAAACTAATATACTTCACTACATCATACCTGGTAAAAGACAAAATGAGCTTCTAGTTAGAAAAAAACCCCAAAATTTAGGCTTGAAATGCACCTGGCAACTTCTAAATCTGTGTATAGGATTATTTAGCTGTATTAAAAGTTGCTATATTATTCTAAACTCTGTTCTTATTTTCTTGGCTATTTTGATTCTACACATATTTATGTGTTCAGTTTCCCTTCATCTGCTTTTAGTAGGACCCATATAGGTTCTCTTTGATTTTGTTGTCTTCTTTGGCTCTTAGTATATGGTTTGCATGTCAACTTAGCTTCCAGGGAGTCTTGTGATGCTATTTTAGTCAAGTGGAACACAGTTTATATGACTTGAGTTTAGATCTTATGATTCTTCTTGTTTTATGGTAGAAGGCTGAGCAGATGATTCATGTCCCAAAAGTGATTATACCTTCCATTAACTCCAAAGTGATCTAAAGTTTGGTGCCTAAAATATGAATATCTATTGTGGGATTAATCTCCAGATGTCTCCAGACAATCTGGATTAAAATTAAATGTCATCTAAATTAGATGTCTCCAGATAAACTAAGTATCAGTTCCAAAAAGAAAAATTACCAATTGAATTGCCTTAAGGTGTCCAGAAAAAAAATCCATATGGAGTTGTCAAAAATGACCAAGAGACAAAGAGATTTAGACTTTTCAGAGTGGCAGTTGCACGCTGGGAGGAAGCCTTTAAGACAACCCAATTGGCACCAGACATGCATTTTGTCATTCAATTTAGTCAGTGCCATCAAGAGGATAATTCAACTCAGTTTACAGAAGATGCCTGTGGTGAAAATCACATCCTGAATTTATGTACCTAATACCATTGAGATTCATAATGATTTGGTCATGTCATTCCTGTGCCGGCTCCTAGCGGATGCCTGATATCCTAGGGCATTATAAACCCACTTATGTATGTGTAACTAAGTCCCATGCTGGACTATCACTAGATTAAGATGTTTTAAACTGAATCAAATCCCTCAAAGTAGGTGAATTAGTCTTGCTTTCTAATCTTTCTCATTCCACTCTTCTGTAAAATTATACCAAGAACAGTGACAGCAGGATGGTTTCTTAAATATGTTAAAATGTTGTTATAACTTCATTAAAATAATTTCATGAAATCTGTGCATGAAAGCAGTTTGTGCTGGTGGAGGAACCAATCCAGCAGTTGTAAAGTGCTTTGAAACCATTCAGTAATGAGAACTATAAAACTGCACAGTAATATCTTCTAATAGATTTTCCTTAATTAGCCAGTAAAACTGTAGAGTTAGATCTTCCCCCTGCCCCCCCACAAAAAAAAATCATGCAAAGTGAAACATTTTAACTGACTTTGCCATTTAATCATAAAATATGCTCAGTTCTCTCAGTCAATAGAGAGTTCCGAAGCCCCTGAATTTGCTCTGTCCCTGCATTCCAGCAGTCATTGGTGCACCAGTTATCATGGGATGGAATCTGAAGAAATTCCTGAGACAATAAATCATAAGAAAGCAGCATGTTCAACTTACACTTAGTGGATGGACATGGTGACATTTATCTAGATGCAGAGAGAGATACATTAAGGGTAAGCCACATGAGATGTTTAAAGACTTCAGCAGAGCTATATTGCACATGCGGGGGAAAAGAAAATAAAAATTCCAGAGCACTACAAAGAAAGTCACAATTAAATTTACCATTTAGCTGTCAAAATATGTCCTACTGATTGTGCTACCAGTGAACAGAATGCATATTTTGTACATATCATGCATGAAAAGCAAAATACTTTGAAATATATCACAGGCCTCCAGCACAAGCATATTTCCTCTGGAAGCAGATGAGTGCCATTTAACCAGAGCTCAGTTAATGACTTCTGTCATTGTGCAAATCAATGAGGCCTCTACAATGGCTCGTTTATTTATTTTCCCTTTTGAACATGAGCAACTATAATTGTATTCTTTAATTAAACCAATTTCAATTATATTTTTCATGCTTAAATACGACATATTTGTCAGCCCTAGACTTGCAAATAATAGTAGAACAAACATCATGTTCATTCCTCTGCTTCTTTTAGCTGTCTTCCAATAAAAGCCATTTTATTTGCTTGAGCTGCTAAAAGTCCTTCCAGTCAGCAGTGAACATTCATTTCAATAGAAAAGTAACTGATTGTAACAATAGCCCAAACAAAAATTATACTTGCCAAGAGGGGATTTATTTCTGTTTGAGGGAGTAAGGCAATACAGCTGCAGTACTGCCTATATCATGAATCCCAGGCACTTGGCCTAAGATTGCATGAAACCCCAAACAGCTGAAACAGCAGAGCAAGTTCTCAATTCTAAATTACCTTCTTAACAACATATTGGGACATAGAGAACAGCCTTGTGAGCATCTTCACCAAATGTCATGCAGCATTAGACATAATATTTTTCTTCTTTGCTTCCACTTACAACCATGTTTTATATCTTTAAGCAAACTGTGTTTTCCTTGATGGAAGTACCTTTTTTTTTAAATGTAGTCTTTCAAAATCTTGCCCTGTTCTGATGAGGTTAATTCTTAGAACAAAATAATCACAGTAAAAAAATTTTCTAGTCTCTTATTTATATAGCAGCATTTGGGCGTCTGTGTGTTATTTTTTCTCTCTGGTTTTATTGAGTTTTTTATAAATAAAGATATAGTAAATCTGTTGGAAGTCTGGATGAAATGCTACCCTGTATCTAATGAATAACTATTACATCGATATTCAAAGAAAAGAAAATACATTATGTTAATGGGAAAATGTTAAATGATTAAATTTTATATAATTAATTTTGACAGCTAGTTCTCATACTTCACACTATTGCCCTGCCTTTCAAAGTGATACACTCCTTAGCTGTGAACAACAATGGTCTCAAGTTTTGTTTCAATGTGACCTACCATTATTGACTTTGCTTTTCTTTTTATAGACAACATTTTTACTTTAACCTTCATAAATTTAATGTGAATGTTGAAAGTGAGCCTGCCATGTAAAATTTAAAAAAACCCCAAATTACGGAGAAAGCCCTCCCCCTCAAAAAAAAAAAAAAAAAACCCAAACAAATAAACCCCCACTGGTTCATTTTGTTCACTGTATTATAGCTATTGTTATGTTACCTGTGTTACTGGATTTATCAGATATTAAAATCTTATGTATGTCTGATATACATTGATCTGGGGAGATGTTATTCCTGTTCTATATGGGCCACTGCTACCTGCTAAACCCCAAGGAGAACCTACAAAGTGCATGATGTATTTCCAAACTTGAAAGATTTGTAAAAACACAATTTAGAAAGGCCACAAGATACAAACCATGTGCCAGAATCATCAGAGGAAACATTAAGACTTCTACATATATTAATTACTTGAGTTTACCATTTTCAAACACACTGGCCTTTTTTTCCTTTCTTTTAAACATATTTCTTTCAGCCATATTTAGGGGTTTTTTCCTTAATTTTATTTTTTTACACCCAATGTTTTTGGTGTTTTTCAAATTAAGAGGTTAAGATATACTGCGTGCCAACTGTTTAATACATAGAGAACATTTTAATTGCATTGAAATAGAGAGAAAGAACTTCATTATCATTTTTGAAATTATAGCAATTGTAATTTAATAATTGTAATACTTTGGTTTGAATTTTGACTTAGGTTTAAGAACTCCAGTAGCATCATTTAAATTCATCAAGCCCTTTCAATAGCGTATTCATGCCAAATGTCATTTTCTGTTACAAAAGTATATTTGGAAAAAAAAACCATATGATAAAAATATAAGCAACTCTGATGAAAACAAGCAATAAAACCTGAATTTTACAGTGACTGAATGAATAGAGAATGATTTATATATTCATGCTGAACACGACTTGAGTTTTTCCCTTACAACTACTATGATTCCTCTGGTTTACAGTGCATCTCCTCTGTCCTGACCTCTCCCTAGACCACAAATCACTTGAGTTTATAGAAGCATTCTGGGGAAGGATTGCTACAAAATTATGCTATTTTTCCAGTTCTTCACCACATCTTCACTTTTCATTTGAAACAGAATACTGGACTAGGCAGAATTTTGATCTCACCTAGAAAGGCCATTTATGAGAAATCAAAAGACTATCTCATATCCCTGAAGTGAAATTCATTTCCAAATTATTTTAAGGATATTATTAACTGAGAGCATTGTGGCACTATCTGTCCTGCAGTTATCTACATCTCACATTAACAGAGCATGACCTCTTCTGACAGCATTGTCAAGTGTTCATCTATTCACTCCTGGGAAAGAATATTGCTACCTAGAGTTACATCCTCAATCTGTGCAAATTGTCATGGCTCATGAAATTAGTGCAACTATAGTAATTTATACCTGCTGAGCATCTGGTCCCTGGAGATTACTGGGGAAAAAAAAAGTTTAAAACCTCCACTGATGTCTCATATCTAATTTAGATTCTCATTTAGACCTTCTTGGCGAACTTCTCTTCCAGTGCTAGGTCCCTGAAATTAATGGTGTTATGCCAGTAGGGAGTTTGACCTGCTATTTTTGGACCAGATATTCTTATTTTCCAAGAGAACAAAACATACTCCTCACCATTGAAGCAACACTGGGAGGGTTTTGAATTTATGGCAAATTTCAGGCAGAACAAAATTACCTGGTGATAAAAAGCATGACTGGTTATTGTTCAAACTTAATTACAGGGCAGACCAGTTGCTCAGCTTTCCTGTTTTATGCTGAAAGTGGCATGTTCCAGACAGGGAAAACTTCCAAGCTGGCTCCTTCAACAAGCAAAAGATTTTACCAGGGGTTTAGTTCTAATTCTGAGAATAGAATAAATTAAAGGATGTCAAAAGCCAGCTGCCTCTAGCATTGCTTTACACATGCTAGAGACTGCTACTCTCCTGTGATATTTGTCAGGGTTTCCATTGAGATACAAGCATTTATTTAATTCACTGAACAGAAGTTCTATACAGATAGTGTTGAGTGCGTGAAACAAGCCTGGTAAAGCAAAGCCAGACATTAACACTGGTCATCAAAGGTCAGGATATATTAGGTGCCAGTGAGACAAGTTATTTATATAACTTGAAGTTTCTTAGAAGCTCACAGCAAGATGTCAGAGAGACCTTACATGAGTAAAATGACATTTACATGGAGTTTTAAGACTTAAATCAAGGGAGAAGGCCTTTGTAGTCACAGATCTAACTGCAAGTTATTTGAGCATCTGGCTTCAATTGAATTTTATTAATCATAATTTATGTTGATGTTCCAGGCATTTCCTTATGATTTCTTAATACAGCTATTGCCTTCTGCTGAACACTAATATCTGGTTAAACTCTTGTGAATGCATGCTAGATCCACAATACTTCTTTTTCCCAGCTGTGTAGCTGTGATAGAGGGATTTTAGTGTTTTATTTAGGCAGGCCATGACAGGGTCTGAATTGCTGTGATCTACTGATTTCTTTTGCACTTCCAATGAAAAATTAATTTTAGGCAATTGTCAATGTGTGTGTGTGAAAAGTTTTTCCACTTTTCACAGAAATAATATAAAAATAATCTTCCTTTTAAATTTTTTTAAAGAAAGGGAGGAATGTCTTTCTTCCTGTTCTGTTCCTCACTTTTGCTGTGGAAAAAAATCCATTGACCTTGACATCAAGACTGAAAGGCAGAACCACTGCAGTTGAGTGAAAAATGACTGCAAGGCTGAAACTTGTTTATTTTGCAAAAAATATCCCACTGCTAGCTTTCTTTCTACAAGTTTAAAAGAATAATTAATTCAGAGACACAGCTTGTTGTGACTCAGCTCACCAGTCAGCTGGTATGTGCTGGTATTTTTGAGAGTCTTTGTTCTGTTGTTGACAAATAACATTAATCACTTTTGATTTGTCAAATAATTTCAAGACTGAGGGAATCCCTAAACATTATTTCTTTCAGACCATCTATTTCTTTCCATTTGATTTTCCAATACATCCAGGTTTCAAGAGCTTTTTACACTCTTCACACCAATTTCGGTATCATATCTCAAATGTGAGAGCTGCCAGATCCTCCTGAGGAGCCCCTGAGAGGTTCAGGACACTGATGAGGGTTCTCTGCATTTTTGTCTGTCCCCTGAATGTCTCTTTCAGTAGTACTGAAGGAAAAAAAAAGATTAATATAATGAAAGATATTGAAAGGTTGATCAGAAACTCTTCATATTCACCATTTAAGCTAGAATGTTACTTTAAGAAGAACGAATCAAATTAAGTTACTTGTTGGATGATGCATAATTAAAATATACAGCTGGGGAAACTAAGAACGTAAAAAAGTTGAAGATGAGTTAGGAAATTTTTGGAGGATAGATCCATCAGAGACTATTAAATTTGATGATCTAAGTGCAAACTTTGTCGCACAAACTCAGAAATTGCTGCAGATTGGAGAAATATGCAGAAAAAATAATCCATCTGCCTATGTTTTTCTTATCTTTTTATGGGAATATTACGACTCACTGCTGTTGATCATCTGACTCGTTGAGTTATTTATTATATTTTTAGCTAGAAAGATCAGAATGTAATCTGAGTCAAACATTACAAAAATACATTTTAAGAACTAGTGTTCCCCTTATTTCAAAAGGAAAACAAAAAAAATCAATTCATACTGAATATTGTTACATTGCAAAAAACATCAGTAAGGGTGGAAAAGATATCAAAAAGTTTGACTTTTAGTGATTCATGATTAAATCTTATTATGAATTTGGACTTCAGATGCACAAGTCTGTCTTCTGTTTATCAAGATTTCCAACTTATTTCCAAACATTAAGTATTTAAAAAGTAATTTAGTGCTAAGCTCTTTTCCTAAATATATTTATGTCATTGTTAAAAATGGCATTGCTTCATCATAAGAAAGTATTACTACACATCTTTGCAGTATTTCTTTTATGTCAAACCCTTTATTGCTTTAATAGAATATTACTTAAAAGAAGAATAAAATGTTAATTGTATGCCTTTAGTTTAACCTGCAAAACTACAGAAGAGCATCAGAAAAACATAAATGCTTGACACAGAGGAGAGAATCTATTTAAAGAAACTTAATGAATACTGGATGCATCACAAAATCTTGTAAGGAGGTTGATCATTGCAACACTGAAGAAAAGATTGCTAAACTTTAACTCAGGCTAAAAGTGTAAGGACAGTTTGGATGAAGGAAATGATTATGTACATATTGCGCACAGCAAACAGAGAAAAATCCAACCTAATTTCCCAATATCCCTTGCAAACAAAGTGGTAATTTAATTGCAGTTAATTTTGGTAAGGAATATGCATATATATATATATGTGTGTGTGTGTGTGTGTGTTCTGAGTTAACACATTATGTTAAAAATATTTGTTTATAAAATACTTCAGTTCTTATTGATAGCATAAAAAGAGAAGAGAATAAAAAAAAAGGTAGAAGTGGCAAATGAGAGGTAAAAAAGTCTTTTAATATCTCAGTGACACCTAATATTTAGCCTTTATAAACAAAAATCTAAGCTGCAGAAATGATTATCATAATTTGCTTGCTTATTTAAAATATATACTTGTCTGCTTTTTTAAAGACTGACACAATAACAATAGATAATATTTGGTCTGGTATTTTAATAATAATATTTAGCTTAGTCTAGTTTGTTTTCCCATCACAGGAGTAAGTAGGATTTTGTTCAGTGGTGTTTTTACATGGGAGTTGCATTTAATTATTGAGTTGCTTTTGTAAACTGAACAAATAAAATATTGTGACATACTGTTTGAGAGGAAGGGTTACAGAATTTCTGACCCTCCATGTCACATCCATTTTGTTTGTTCAGTATGTACTAAATAAGCAAGAAATATGCTTTGACTGGAATAGTGGACAACTAATATGTTGTCTCTTATCTATGTTCACAAGCTAGCTTTAATTCCCTGGTAATGCCCCACTTTCAAAGGAGACTAGCAATTATCTTCGACCCTGAAAGTCTGACCTACTCTAGTGCAACACAGTGAATCCTGTCTTAAGCCATTACCCAAGAGACCAGTAAAAATTGGTCACCTACCACATATGACCTTTAGCTAAATCCATAGAAGACTGCAGTGGAAATTCTGGCAACTACATTAAAGTTATTGTTTAAGGTAAGATTATCTTCCAGAGGCAGGTTAGGATATGAATAAAATTTGTCTCTTTTTGTTTAAATAAAATACTGCCAACAGTGTATCTTTAATAGATGTTTATTGTGAATGCTAAGTTCTTTTCACAGTGCACAGCCAGGCAGCTGGCAGAGACCCACAGGTTAACTTAAAAAGCAGATTACTGTTCTGATATTATTGATGATGCTATCAATGCTTTAGGTAGGCTAAAAAGAGGAATTGCAACTTGTTCCTGGGCTAGTCTCACAGCAGTCTTGGCTCCTCTGGCAAGAAGCAGATTGGTTATTAAAATCACAAAAAGCTTCATTTACACTGTGGCAAAAACAAATTAAAGAAAAAAACCCCAGAACTATGTATGACTTATACACCTTCTTATTTTGTCAGGACCAAGTTAAGGACATGATCCAAAAAGGAAAACTCCTTGATAATCCCTCAAGTGATTAAAATTAATGCAAGAATGCATAGGTCTTAAGAAATCACATAATTGTTACATGACACTCTTACTCTCATGAATGCAGAAACTGAACTACAAATGCAAATTATTTCTGGAGAGAAGACCTTTGAGTGACAGGTGTGGTATTTTCAGAAACAAACCTGAGAACTATACCATGAACCTGTAGATGTGAGAGCCAGTTGGACTTTTATTATTCATTCCCAACACATTTTTTTGGTCACAAAGGAATGTGTTGCACTAGATTTTGGCCTGAAAGAAATAGACTTATCATTGGAAAGTGTTCAATGTTATGGGAGAGGAAGGAAGGATAGCAACGGGGGAAAAAGAAATCAGGGCAGCAGAGGAAACCAGAAAAAGAGACTAGGAGAATAGAAGAAAATGGAAAATGAGGAGGAAATTATGGCAGGTCTGCTCATTCAAGTTCAAAGGTGTGAGTTCAGAGATGTGTAGAGTTTGACTGTAATGAAGCCAAGAAATGGAAAGGCAGAGAAGAAAATTGACTCAATAAATTATCAAAGTACTTATACACTGGTTGATGACAGCAACTCTGAAATAAATATTAAAAAGTCAAATGAGCAATTAATTCCTTAGAAGGAAATAGGCTCCTGGAGTGAGAAGGCAAAGATATTATCCAGAGCATTTGGCAGAAGTGAGATGGGAAGGTCCTTTCACATGTCTGCACCAAGGTATACAAAGGTAGCAATAGAAAAGAGATTCTGCTATTGATGAATTCTTTTGACATTAGAAGGAGACGTACTGGGGAGATGAATTGTTTCTTGGCATTGTAGTCCTGTAGGCACAAGCTTTCTGAAAACATGCTGGTTTTAGACTTACAGGCAGCCCCTTTAACCTGCGGATTTCTCCAGAGGTGATCTCAAAATTGGAAGATGAAATAAAGTATGTTTTATTATCAGGGTTTTTGGTCAGTCTTTTGGATTCAGTTATTTGGTTCATCATTTTTTATACAGGAAAAGAAAAATCCTGGAAAATTCCAAGAGAAATAAAAAAAAATAATGTTGAAAAATAAGAGTAGCTCCTAAATGCAACCCATGCATTACTTTGCTGTCTCATATTTAAATTTCAAACTCTTAATGTCAGGGGAATTAATGGCTAAAGATATCATAAGGCGTATGCTGAATACATTATAGATGTAAGAGGATTATTCTGATCAACCAGATGGAAATGCATATTTCATCACACTACTACAGCTTTAACTCTGGCCCAAAATAAACAATGTTTTTCCATCAGTGATTTCAGTATGTAAACAGAACATAGCACACAACCCTGCTGAAAAAGAAACAGTTTTGGCTGAGATTTTTTAAAAGCAGTTAGTGGAGCTGAACCAGTCTGTGACTCCCTGAGTTTTGTAAACTCCTTCCTAAGACCCTAATCTCTGTACACAGCTAAAATGTCTAAAAGAAGAAGTAGCTCTGAAATGTATTAGTTCATAACACTGCTTTTGTCTTAAAATCTCTAAGCACTCTTCAGCTGAGCCTGACAGTTTGAACAAACTGATGTCGTATTACCCTTTTGTTTTCACCTGTTGAGGTAGACCTAACATTTGAATGTGTAAGGCATACAAAAAGTTCCCTGAATGAGGACTGAGGTGCTCTTTTTGGTTGCTCAAGGTAATCCTAATTAAATTTTATTAATTATGCCTGATTCTCTCAGTTATTACTCTGACGAAAAATATGCATAAAAGTGTTATATGTCTCCCTTAGAACTTAAGAATTTACTTTTTTTGTTATTCTCTTTTCTAAGTGGTAATTTGCTTTATCTCTAGTAAAATGATAGAACATAAAATGCAAAGGAAAAGACATTTTAAAGAAAAGTTAGAACAGCTTCAAATAACTACTTAGTATATGATCTTACAAAAATACATGTTATTAAGACCTGGAAAGTCATTTCACAATGGATAAAATAAACTTTGCTCCACCCTTTATTAAGTTTATGTAGCTATCATCAGACTCATAAGAAAATTGATAGAAACTTGTTTGGACTTTTTTTCACAATGCCACTGTCTTCTGCATATTCCTGTCTGTTTAACCAATCCAAGACCCATGAGCCATTGGGATGAATATTATGACTTTCATAAAGAAATTTTATTTAAAAAAAAAAAAAAAAAAAGAAAAAAGTGAAGAATCAATCTGTATTGAAGACCTTTTCACATCAATGTTTTCATCAATTGGAATTTGTTTACTGTCTTTTCCTTTGTCAGTAAGAGTAGCCTCACTTGCACTTGGCACCTTTAGCTACTCTGAAGTTACTTTAAATGCCAACGTCTCAGAGCTGTTCTCTTTGTTCTCTTACTTCCAGACTTATTCACAAAGGCTTGCAAGAGAATTCAGAAACAGGAATGGGCTGTCTTCTTCCTAGTTTAATGAAGTGGCATTATTCAGCTGTTCTGGTTGAAAGTCAGGCCATCTAAACTGATAATACAAAGCTAATCATCTAACATGGGGCTATTGAACAGATTTGGGGAAATCTCCACTTGCATTCAGTAATAGCTTTTTTGATTATTCAGGTCCAACTGCAACAAAGTCACTGCACTGTTGCTGTTATGGCTTCCTGGTTCCTGTGGATTTTTAAAACTATTCCTAGAGCAAATGAGAGAGGAAAGTTTGTGTTGAAGTCACTCTTCTGTCTCTGCTAGAAAAGAACACACTTGCAATTTACTGTAATGAAGGAATAATATTCTGTACACGATGATCTAATTAACAACCTAGAAAAATTCTTTGCCAAGACTTCTTCATAAACATGTGGGTGAGCATAAGAAGGAGAGGGGGAAGACAAAAGTTAGTTCTTGGATTAACATTCATAAATCTAACAATTTTGTGCAGCACTAAAGTAATTATTATATGTAATGTCAAGGACAGTGGATGGTATTAATAAGCTATATTTTAATATTACAGTAATAATAACTTAAGTTCTTGCAGACAGCTGAACTGATGAGTATATATAAACTCATTTTTCTTAGGAAAACTACCATCATTGTGGATGAGATAAATTTGTCTAATGCAGAAACATTCCTACTGTCGTGACCACTGGCAGTTAAGTTCAGAGGCAAGTACCAAACCACCACAGCAGACAACTTAAGATTTCCAGTTCAGGACATATATCAAGGAGATTCACTGCCATCTTGAAGATAAGCCTGGCTGTCCTTTAATCTTTATGCACTTTTGGCGTATAAATACATTTTTTTCTCCTTTTTCAGAATTAGGCACCCCAAGAGACACTTCATGGCCAGTAGTGTTGCAGTCTCCTTCATAAACTGAACAACTCTGAAAGAATTTGGAGAAATACATGTTAACTGATTGTTGATGCTGCTGGTCAGTTGTGTTCCCAGCCAGCAGTCAAGAGTTATACCATGAATTTCTAGACATTAACTTTTCAAGTGGAACTGGTGGTCATGAAAATCCATGTAATTTGTTTTGTTGTCAGTTATAGGTGCCCTTGTGATATAAGACACTCAACTGTGCTGTGCCACATGCAGCATGGAACAGGGACTGTCAGTAAACACAAGCCCCTATGTTTTAGAATTTTTCCTCTGAAACACAAAGCTCATAGGTTTCCATCAGGTAAGAGAAATAAAAATACCATCTACTTCTTAGGAAGTCTTCAATTTCAGAAAAAACTCAGCTCCTGTACAGACTAAATTAGTTTAAGGAGTATTTAATCCCACAGATTCCCATTGGTGTAAGCACATGCCTACACAAAACAAAACTCTTGCTAGTTTCCTCCATCTTTTACATTATCTTTTTTTTCAAGACTTCATTTTTTACCATTTTCTGTATTTACTTCCAGCCATGCTAAAATGTTTCAGTGCTATGAGATTGAGAACAGGGAGCCAGAGGAGTATTTGGAGATTCTTTCTCTAGCTCTACAAGACTGAGAAACTCTTCTACCAGAAATGGAACAATGGGGATTTTAAAGCTATTTTTCCCATTTATTTGTATTAACTTTCTGTTTCACAGACATCCTTTACAGGCAAGGGAAGAGGGGTGAAGTGTAGGGAGGCGGAGAAACAGTGAGATTTTTGATGATTAGCTGGGATGAGACAGGAAAGAGGGGTGGTTATTATGAGATGAATCATACCCCAAGGGCTTCAGAAGGCTTCATGTATGTTTCAAATACTCCTGGGCTGTAATTATCTCAGGATAGGTAAAAGAGGTATTTTTAGAAATGTCAATTTTCTTGATTTATTGGAATTTAAGAGCTCAAGCCGAAGACTCAGAAAATGGGAATTTGCGGCCCTATAAAGGTTGACTCCAGCCATTTTGCAGTAATAACCTGAGGGAAAGAAAGCTCTTAATTCCTCCATCCCAGGAAGACCAGCAGACCTTTTGAGGCATTGATTTATGCCTAGTAAGTAGCTCTGATTTCCTTTCCTCTTTTTTTTTTTTTTTTTGGTGTGGTTTCCTCATTTGCCTTTCTGCAACTAGGTTAATCCTTAGAGCTTGTATTGTCTCCAGTGCATCACTTGGAGGGATCCCCAGCGTCTCTTTATCTGTGGCTCTATATTCCCCTGTAACATGTCTCTTCAGACTGCTTCAAAGCAAGTTTGTACAAATCCCCTTATGTGTCTTTTCCATCTGTTTGTTTGTTAGTTGCATCCTCTGTGGCTTCACCATCCCTGAAACAACTGCTTCCTTGACCATTTTTATGTTTGGTAGGGGCATGGGGGTGAGTTTGTATAGAAATCAAACAGCCAAGGACAGGCATTGGAATGTCAGCAGAGAGACTGGAACCTGGGCAAGTCCTCAACACCTCTCTTTTGTGCACAAATTTCATTGCACTTGTGCCCTCAGCCTGTCCTGCTGCTAAAAAGCAGCCTGGGACTTGACATTTATTACATGATGTATTTGTTGAGTTTATGTTCTGAAAAAAAATCAAAACACTGGTAAAGTGCTGGAATTACAAACTAAGGGAATATTTGTTCTGTCCAGCAAGTTACACAGTTGCTGTGTAACTATGAGCTGTAGAAAAGAGTTTTCTCTCTATTCATGGTTATTAACAGCAAGTTCCACAGCAGAGAAGAGTATATAGCATCGCTCATTTTTTTCAGGTGCAATTAAGTTATTGTTCTCTCTGGGTTCCCTGCTGAGTATTTATTCACAGTATGATCTTGAGCAAATCATTCAGGGCCCATGTTCAGCAAGCATTTTGGTGCATTTACTTTAGTGGTATAACATAGCCAGCAACTCAGCCCCGCTCAGCTTCTCACTCACCCTCCCCATGTGGGATGGGGGAGGGAAGCAGGAAGGGCAAAAGTGAGAAAAGTCATGGGTTGGGAAAGAAAGTTTAGTAGGAAAAGCAAAATCTGTGCATGCAAACAGAGCAAAACAAGGAATTCATTCACCTCTCCCCATGGGCAGGTAAGTCTTCAGGCATCCCCAGGAAAGCAGGACTACATCCTGTGTAATGGTAACCTGTGAAGACAAATCCATCACTATGAATGTCGCCATTCCCTCCTTCCTTCCCCAGATTTACATGCTGAGCATGACACCATATGATCTGAGCATGACACCCTGTGCTCTGGGATCTTCTTTGGGTCAGTTGGGGTCAGGTGTCCCAGCTCTGACCTCCTTGTGCAGTCCCAGCCTCCTCACTGGTGAACGGGGGTTGAGGAGCAGCAAAGGCCTTGGCTCTGTGTGAGCACTGCTCAGCAATAGTGAAACCACCTCTGTGTTATCAGCGCTGTTTCCAGCACAATCCAAAACACAGCTCCACACCAGCTACTACAAAGGAAATTAACTCTATCCTAGTGAAAACCAGCGCACTTACCAAGGAAGGTCTAATCACATCACACTTCTGGGTTTTGCTGAAGTCATAATCTCCATGAAGTTGAAGAATATAGCATCTTTTGAATGTTTTTTCAGCATAAGATACTGGAGTGGTTCTGGATATATATCTTATTAACACAGGTCGGTTGCCTTTCAATTTATCAGGAAAAATCACGGGGTTATATTAGTTAACGCTGTCATACCAGTACTGAAGTTTGCATATAGATGCTTAAACACTTTTTTTAATCTTTTAATCCTACCCTTCTCCAAATCCCTTTTGTTAGCAATGTAAACAATAAGCCATTCCTTTTAAAAATTAGCTATCACTCTGACGAAAAATATGCATAAAAGTGTTATATGTCTCCCTTAGAACTTAAGAATTTATTTTTTTCTTTTATTTTAAATTCTTGTGGTCAGAGTGAAGGCTAAAATCCTAAAATAGCTGCTGTAGGCCATATAGTGGCTGCAGTATTTGGGAATTCACTGTCTCAGGTGTCAAGGTTTAGCTTCAGTAGGTGACAAAGTACCAGATAGTCTCTTGCTCACTCATAGAGAATTGGAAAGAAAGGAAAACTCATGGTTTGAGAGAAGAAGAGTTTAATAATTGAAGCAAAGTACTAGTACTAGTAGTAGTGTAGTAGTAGTAGTAACAGTAATAATAATTCAGCAATAGGATCATAATTAATGATAAGTAGTAAAAAAACCAACATTAATAAGTAAAAGGAGGTCCAAGAGAAACAAGTGATGCACAATACCATGCTCATCATCCACTGGCTGATTTCCCCCACCAGCAAACAGTGGCTCCTGGCCAACTTCCCCCAGTTTGTATACTGGGCATGACATTCTATGGTATAGAATATCCCTCTAGCCAATTTGGGTCAGCTGTCCTGGCCATGTTCCTTCCTATTTTCTTGTGTACCTTCTCACAGGTAGAGCATGGGACACAAAAAAGTCCTCAACTTAGACTAATCACCACTCATCAACAACTGAAATATCAGGGGGTTACCAATTTTATTCTCATACTAAATTCAAACCCCACGGCATTATCCTCTACAAAGAGATTTAACTCTAGACCAGCCAAAACCAGGACACCAAGGGAGAAAATATTATCTCTTCAGATAGAATACTTCCATCTTTTAATAATTTTTCTTTATCATTTGGCTGTTGTAATCCAATGCTTAATGATGAAGAAATCCCATTTCATTATACTAATATATCTCTGCATATTGTTTTGATAAAAGAGCGTGAGTGATCTGTTTTCTTCAGCCAGCAACCCACTATTGCTTTAAGAAGTAGAAGATAAAAATGTTTGAGCGTTAATTACTTACGTGCTGCGCAGCAGAGCGGCTGAAGGCAATCATGTGCTGTACCCCTCTGCTGATATTTAAATAGCTCCTGGGAAACCACTTCAATGTCGTTTGCAAGTTTGCCAAGCAGACTTTTATTGATCAGAATGTCAATTACGGTATCTCATACACTTGCATTAAGTACCCTGTCCAAGAGAGTGTGGCAGAATGAAGGCTATCAAGGCTCATATTAGCCTGTCAGCCCATGAATTTGCAGCTCCTTGAGAGCAGGAAGAGAATAATTTCAAAGATAAAAATTCAACAAAGTTTTTGCACACAGCAGCTATATGTCATGTTCTGATGTCCAAGCTCATTCCACTATTTTCCTTTCAAGAATAACAGAATTTCTCAGGGCTCATTAATGTAATCTACAGGCCAGTCTCATGCGTGAATAAAAAAGTTAACTCGTGGAGCTCAGAAAGGGAAGTAGATCTGCATGAATTAAAAGCTCATGCAGACAAAATCTGACACTGAACTTTTGAAAACAGAGAAAAACTTACATTCTGGCATAAAATCTCAAATTCCAAACTAGTTTCCTTTAAAGAGATGCTATCATTTTTTATTTATATTTCTAAATAGAAATACCTCTAAACTGTTTAATGATACAGTACTTCTCAGAATCTTTCCCTCATAAATGAATAAAGGAAAAATAAATCTAACGATGAGTTTAGCAGGTGCATGTCACGCATCTGATTAATTTTTTTCAGTTAATTTTGACTTAATCTTTCCCTTGCCTAGCTCAAATTCACTAAATAATCACAAGCAGGCTCACCAACCACACCTACTCTGAATGGTTTACATGGGAGGACCCACAACTTCAGAACTTTCAGTGACTTACAAAAATAAATATTTGTTTGTCAAATGAAATATTCATTAAATTAGAAATTAACTATTTTTAAAAGATTTTGTATGAGCTTTTACATTTGGATGTAATAGCACCTCTCCAACAGTCCATGTCCTTCTCGCACAATATATCTAGAATAATGTTTCAAAACCTCTTTCACAGAATTGATATTGAAAAAATAACCTTTTATCTCAGAAGGTAGCAACAATTTTTTCAGGTATTTTAGTGCAGATGAGTCACCATCTTTTCTGTTGCATGTATTCTGTACAGTGCCTAAAGAAGAGAAAACCTCCACACCCCTACCACAATGAAGATGCTACAGAGGAGAGGAATGGAGAACATTAACTTATAGTTTCTGCTCTAATTGTGTATATTTTAGCTTCTGTAGAGAGAGTGGATATCTGTCTCAAGCACACAGTTCTCTAAGGGAAAAAAAAGGGTTACCTTTAGACATTTACAGTTACTAAGAAATTCTCATTTCCATTCTAAGAAAAGCTTCATTTCAGTAAAGTGCATTAGGCTTTGAGAAAAAATAACTGTAGTGCTGATTGAATAGGATATATAAGAAATTCTGCTTGAAGTGACTTACAATGTCTGCTGAGTTAAACCATTCAAAAAACATTTTATAGTGTCAATGCTAAAAAGAAAAGCCCAACAGCCCTTTTGTAGAAGCAAGAATGAGGTGATGTAAAGACTGTAACTTGTGCAACCACAAAATTGCCTTTGTTTCCCTGCTCTTTTTTTGCTCTTGAGTTTAAAAGCCTAGGACATGTTCAAGGAAAGATTTCTCCTGTTTTGTAAGGAAAGGGTAAGGATTTACAGGAGTAAGATATATTTATGGGGGAGGGAAAAAGGGAACTAAGCCTCAACAGAACAAAGCAAAACAAAACCAGAAAACTCCCATATTAAACCTCTCATTTTTTCATAAAAATGGGAACAGCATGATATCACAAGTCCAGAGCTATATCCCTGGCCACACTCTGCAGTTCTGGGCTTTATGTTATATATATTGTTCAAGCCAATATTTTCAGCATATTTTCTTAAAGCAGAAATAACACAGTAAGATAAACATCCTTAGGGGATCCCAAGGAATCGTTCACAGAGAGATTGCATATTCATAATAATAAATCAGCCCATTTCACATTTGTACTCTTCTCTGCATCCTTTTGGGGGGCAAATTAGAATATAGATACATTGGAATATAGATAATGGACATCTAGAAGAGGCATTCTCAAGGTGACTTGTGATTCTTTTAGACATGTTCCAGATCTTGCTCTGTTTTATCACAGCACTTACAAAAGGTCAGTACCATTATTGGAAGTAATGCTTCACTTATGATTTTATGCACCATCTCCTCAAAACTGCTCCATATTCCTTCTTTTAAGGGATCTGTTAAGCTGGCCTTGGTAATAGTGACATAGTGGTTTTCTGGGTCACCTTGAACTAGCCACTTTAAAACTTCTTAAACCAGGAGAAACCATAAAAATTCCTCTGAATTTTAGAGGGCTAATGTGGATGAATAAATCAAAGGCCTTCAGTGAATGTTTAATAGCCATGTGTCACTGTAATGTCACTGCTTTTTAGGAAATGGGTGGATGCTTGTGATTTATATCTTTTAAATTAGTAAAAACCTTTTCAAAGGATTCTCTTGAAAATGACGGGGTTTTATTTACTTTCTTTTTTTTCTTCTGTACAGTTACTATCTTGTAAGGGCATTCAGAAGATAGATCAGGGGGTTGGTACTAGACAATATTCAAGGTCCCTTCCAATCTAAACCGTTCTATTATATGATTCATTAATGTTTTTGGACTGAGATGCAATGGTGATGAGCACCAGAGGAGCACCACTGAAATAATTAAGTTTCCTACACTGTCCAGGCTTTGAATAATGACATTAATTAAAGGAAAGTTTACTGTATTGAAACTGAATAGTTGGGGTTTTTTACAAATTGTAAACCACATGGTGGGTGGGAGCAGGGCAGGAGAAGTGGAAAATGTCCTGTTCTGGAAAAAAATTCTGCACTGTTGGAGAAGCCTTGGAATGTCTATATGTCTGGTTTTCTTTGTTCTCTATTTATGCATATGTCAAGAAAGGATTCCTTATTCCAATCTTTACTGTCATCATAAATCTCCACACAAAACCACCTAATTATATAACATATTTTATATAGATTATATCACATTTTCCTCCATACACATGTGTTCCTTGTTATACTATCCAAAGTTCTTCAATATTTGTAGAGAAGTCAAGTAAATAGAGAATGAAAGAAAATTTGTAAATCAGAGCACATCTGAATCTGCCCCAATGAAGTGGAAACATCGGAGTTGTCACCTCCAGATACACCAGGTCATGGGTAACTGTGCATAATTCTCATCCAGATAAATACATATGCCAGAAGAATATTTTTACCATTACTAACACGCACATAAGCACACAGATAAAGAATCATATAGGACGTATGTGCTTACTTATGTGCATGAGAATGTAGATCTACACACATACATTATATACAATGACTTTCATGTATGTGAATGTGCATTCACTCCATCAAATAAAAGCTGAATTTCTGTCATATTTCTAAAACACATTACTGTTGAATATTTTTCAAAATGAAATATGAAAATCAATTATGTCCAGTGAAAATACTTATCCACAGCTCATAACAAAAATGTTTACTTATAGCCAGGCATTTTTTCAAACAAATATTTCATAAATGAGCTTAATTCAGATTTTCTCATTTTCCCCAGGAGCGCACTCCTGATCCACAAGCACTTTGTTCAAGTCCACTGTTGCACCCATAAAAGGGTTATATTTGTGTGGGCAAGTGAAGGAGAGGCTTCTCTCTAAATCTGAAACTATCTTGGGGCACAAAACTATCACCAGTAAGTGACATCTAGTTAAGATATGTGGCCGGTACTGTTTTCAGCTGGTTAATTTTCTTCTTACTAGCTAGTACAGTGCTGTGTCCCCAAAACACCTATTGTTTCTATTTCATAATTATATCTCTTAGAGTCTGTAATCAAACCATGCACTAGGCTGGACAAGCCTGTATGGAAAGAGTTTATATGAAAGTATAAGCAATAGTCATTTGTGTTTTACAAAATGACTAGTGAAAACCTGCAAACCTGGAAAAAAACCCTGACAAAACCCCTGAAAACCTGTTTTTTAAGACCTGTGTCTTTTTCCCAAACTTATTAGTTATTCTACAAGAAAACTGAACTCTTTCTGCCAGCCTTGCCTCACCTACTTTAGGAACCCCAAGAGGTTTCTGCAGAGCAAAGTGCATGGAATATACGTGATCTGGAGAACAGCTTTTTTCGTCATCTGTAGCTGAACTGCCAAAATCCCTAATCTGTTCTGAAAACCTGTCATACTGTCTGACCTAAAAAGTTCAGTATCTCATTAATAACCTTCAGAGCTGGCCAATCTCCTCTGCAATGTGTGTGTTAATGATGGATGAAGCACCCAAGAAGCAACTACAGCATCAGAGAAGGAAATAAACAGGCTGGAATTGCCCTTACAGCACTTGATTGATTTAAAACATGTGCAGGAGCTGAATAAAGGGTCTGCAGAGGTTTGACTACAGTTGCCAAGGCAGTTGGTACTGCAAGAAAAGGTCAGAGGAGTTAGACATAGTTGGATTGTTCACAGATGTCTGATGGTGTCATTTTATTTAAAATAAATAAATACTTGGGTTTCGAGGGATGTATCGGTCAGATTCCACCACCAAGTGGATTCACTAGGATTTTATTTTTCTAATGGTTGTGGTTTTCTTGGAAACCCTCTACATGGATGTTCATTGTACCAGGAGCAAACTGAGACTAAACCTGCATTTTTTTCATAATCTGATTAAGAACAGAATTGCAGGATTTGTAAAGACAACACTCATGCCATGGTATCTCTGCTTTTTGTCATGTCTTCATTTGAAGTTCTGGCAGAGAGCAGGATGTCTTTTCCTCTGCTTTTTGTGACTTATACTTGGTAGGAATGGACTCATATTTTACTCACCTGTAGGTTCCTATGACATTATTTCTACAAAATCTGCCTAAGTTTAGCATCTAAACACAAATGAACTTTGTCCTAACTTACCATAAACATCGCAAACAGCTGCACCAAAAAAAAAAAAAAAAAATCAACTGGTCAAATATTTTCCTGTTGTTTTGAAGGAAAAGCAAACTTCCATTTTCCTGGAGTTTTTATAAAACCAACAACTGTGTAGAAACCAGATGTTCAAACCTGAAATATTTTCATTGGGGGAAAATTATTTCTGTTTAAAACAATTGCCTGGCTCCCTCATGAAATTAAAGCTCTGCTACCACAAATCAGTCTTCCTTTAGGTTACTGTGAAATAAATGTGTGAAAACTTTGTCACTTGGAGAGAGAATATTTCAAGCCAAGGCTGCATGGAAAATAAGTTTTGACATCTGACATCTTGGAATCAGACACATAACATTTAAAGAATCACATCTTATGTTCTATCAGAATGAACACTGCAGGAATTAAAAACCTGCCCCACAGCATAAGTTCTTCTCTGTGTTTCAAGGATTTTACAGAGTTTAGGCTTTCTTTTTCTCTGGTGAAACCAACACTGGCTTTACTAAGCAAGTTGGTGATTTTCTGAGCTGAGAGCAGCCTTGTAGTTCCTGCCATGTTGTTGGTTTAACATCTTCATCAACTAATGTGTTTCTTAAAAGCACTTCTCATTGTGAAATGTGCTTATAGAAAATAGTAAAGGAGTGCTTTACCACAGAAATCTTTACAAATTAATTGCGAACCAGTCAAGGTGTTTCAGTTAAGAGAAAAGTATTGGTGTTTTCCCAACAAAACACAAACACCAGCAATGAAACCTCAGAAGTCCTTATTTACCTGAAAAATTACTAGAGTTTCTTGTTTCATGCTGGAATATATTTTCTCTGGACAGAAGTATTTTTAAGACGTGGATACTGATAACACTTTGACATCCTCTCTAGTCTCACATTTAGCTATGTTCAGGGTTGATCAAAGTATTCAGATACTTTTGCAAATAATTATTGAGCTTTGAAATTGTAAATCTATGGAGGAAGTTGTCCCAGACTATCCTTCTATCACCTTCATATGTCTTATCCTATTGAAGAAGAAGTCAGGTACAGACTGTTCTAACTTCTACAGAAGTTCTAAACATCAGGAATTTATGTATCTATCTTCTGAAAAGAGATAAAGAATAGACAGACTAAAATAAGATGGCATTTAGTTTGCCAGAAACTATAGAATTGCCTAGCAGCTGAGAACGCACTTAACTAGCGGCCTGCAATAACACTCATATTTTCTATTTTTTTCTAACTTAGCAACACTGGTGTCAGCCTGAAAGTATTGGAAGTAATGCAGGATCTTTTACAAGACTTTCAGAGGGATAATAAATGAACTCCAGTCATAGGGAACTTGACTCAAAAATTTTCATGTGGACTATGTTGCTTGCATTTGTTTAAGTAACTGGGATTTGATGTGGTATTGTGAGCTGCCAGAGGTTTACATTTCCAAATGTATGAGATAGCCCCAAGACCTCCATCCTTTCTTTATAGGTGTCATTCAAGGCTGACATTTCAACAGCAGGAACATCTATTTGGACATCCCTTATTGTGTGTACTTGGAATTCCAAAGGGATATCATGATCTCCATGCAAACAATTTTTTGCCTGCAGAGAAAAACTGAGCAGGCTGAGGTAGTTCAGGTGTAATATTGTTTAATAACTCATCTCAGAACTGATAAACAAAACTTGCTCTAGGAAAATGATTATCAGAAGCTTGCTCTCATAGGTGAGTTTGGAGCCCTGAGACATTCATGTCTGAATGGTGACAATTCCTGTGATATCTGTACCATGTGTAGTTACAGTGTACATGTGCACCTGTATCTTGTTGATGTTCAAGGTACTTAGCACAAGGAAATGTTCTTGGAAACACAAAGCAATACAGTTAAGGGGGAAACCAAAAGGAAGGCACTTAAATTACACTCCAAAAAGGGTGTCAGAAAGCTCATGATCAAAATATTCATTTACAGTAATGCTGAAATTTGTTTATGATTTACAAGATCATTCTCACTCTTCCTAATGGATGTCCCAACAGACCTTTTCTGAAAACTGATACATGCCTTGAACAATTGCAAAACCAACATCTTAATTTCTACAAATCAATCTGTGCAATTGAAACACAGAGTTTCAGTAAAAAACAATTTATCTGCTTTCAAAACACAAATTTTCTTGTGTTTGTAAGCTTCAGTGCTGCTTTAAGTCTCATTCATAGAGATGAAGATGGTTTCTTTTCTCTTGCGTGTTTAATATGCTCTAAGTGCTTGCAGATATGAGTATTTCATATTTGGTTTTTTGATGGTCTTCAGTATTTCAACCTTATGGTTGCTGTCATCTTCAAGAATGTGCAAGCATCAGTACACACGAACTAAGCATTTCAGTACAATGAAAGATAAATTCAGTAAATAGACAACAAGAATTTTACAGTTTATGTTTTGAATTCACAAATAAAAGTCAATAAAAAACATTATATTACTCTAAACCTCAATGATTTTCAGGGTTGTTCACACAGCATAAAAATATTTGTTGTAGTGCAGCTATAAAAGCATTATTGAATAAGGGCATGTCAGTTCAAGAAAAGGTTTCAGGGAAACAAGGTGCTAGTTTCAATGAAACAAATCCTTAAACTCATTGGTAAAGCCTCCAGGTAGAAAAAAGTCTGTTATTCAACAGAAGGCATTACATGGTTATATGAAGTTTAGCATCTCTCTTTTAATAGAAGCCAAATATAAGTGATTTAGAGGAAAATCCCCCTGTCCTACTCTCTTCTATGCTGCCTTTTTTTTTTTCCTTTCAATAAGTACTTTTTGAAAAGGATTTTTTTCACAAAATGTGAAAGATAATGTATTGAAACACCGTAACTTTTGCATATTTCAGGGGAGGTTGTAATCAGAACTGTATAAGACATGTATTTCAGTATGGAATTTCTATGCTCATAGATTTCTGCATACTGTTCAGTAGTTGAAAAAAAAAAGGTTACTTCACTACTGTGTTGCAATTCCATCTGTTCCCTGTTATAGGGATTTTGAGTCTTAGCAGCTCTTCATGGAATCTGCTTTTTGCATCTCAAGCTGCAAATAGAACTTTTATGTATCAAGATCATCTGGAACATCCCCCATCTGGCGTACAGTTGTTAATAATCTGAAAATCACCACAGAAATACTTCTTACAACCTAATCAGCAAAGGAAGAAATTAAAAGAAATCATATTACATTTTCTTATGCAAAAAGAAAGAACATACTACTCACACATGGCTTACTGGTTTTAAAAATAAAAGCTCAGGAAGTGATCCCTAGAAGTATTCAAGGCCAGCCCTGAGTAACCTTCTCTAGTGGAAGGTGTCCCTGCCCATGGCAGAGGCATTGGAATGAGATAACCTTAATGGTCCCTTCCAGCCCAAACCTTTCTATGATTCCCTAGGCTAAAGCCTAATTCTTCTTAAGGAGTAATTTGCACACAACGTGGTGTTTAGCACTCCTTTGGGTGCACCAGCTACTGACACTTAAGTCCTAGTCAGGACTGCATCCATTTTCCTGTGGAACATTTTGAGTGCAAGTCATAATCTCCCAGTTTTCCTTCATTTCCTAATGTATTTCTTTACATAAAAGCTTACCATCCTGTTTTCTTGAACTGTGACCATTTAGCATGGCAGTTCAGGTTGACTGAACATCAACCAAGTGTCTTTCACATTTTACATACTACTGTGTGGTTTTTTTTGTACTATCCATCACTTAATCAGAAATACTTTTATATTGTCATCTAAATCAAGACTAGGAATATTAAATAGCAGTGGAACAAGAGTGCTATTATTGGGTGACCTTGTGTAATGAGTTCTTCTTGCACAAAATTAACAATTGCATTTTGCAATCTGTTAGTGAAGCAGATTTAATCCCTCTATCATAGGACTTAAGCCATCCATCTTGCATAAAATTTAATTTTTAATCACAGTACCATGTGACATTATGCTAATTTTTCATATGAATTCAACTATACCATACGTACCAGCACTATAATTTTTTATTTTATTTTATTCTAAAGTTTCTTAAAGTCTCTCTTCCAGAATCTAAGTCCTTCAGATTTGCAGCTATTTTTGAATATTATATATTCAATAAACAATTCAATACATAATATTTGAATATTATTCCATCATAAATGTAACTGCTGGATGCAAATGAGCCATGCCAAATAACTTGGAAAATGTTTTCATAGTTGCTGTTTCAGGTGATCTAATCCAATCCTAAATTATTTTGCTAATTTACTGTGAATGAAGGCTTTTAGATAATACGTCACCATTTGTAGACCCTCATCTTTTATGAATCTCTAGTTTAGGTTTCTCTAAAAAAATAATTAAATATAATGCCCTTTAAAAGAGTCATTTGACAAATAAGCATATTTTGTTTCCTTTCCTCCAAGATTTCTTTTGCAGTTTCAGATAAGTCCCTCTTTTTGTTAGCAGCATGGTACTTGGAATAAATATACAGTACTTTCTCCAATTTTATTTTGCTCCTCTCTCTTTTCTGTGTCTCTTCTCTCCCTTTTCCTTTGCAGGTTTTATTATTAATATCAGCATCTTCTCTATCTTTTCAACCTATCCATGGGGACCTGCTGCTGCTCCACTCACACATTTTCAGTGATTCAATACGACTATTTTCTCATTCTCCTCATGGTTTAACATACCAGCCAATACTAAAACACTGTTTGCCAGCGTTAAACTATTGTCCTTACACAGATGCCTTCAAAACTGCCTGCTAGTTATTTCTTCTCATTAAAGTATTGTGGCATTCACAGAAGGTTGGAGAAGGAACATATCTTTTTCTTAATTCCAGAAGAAAAAACAGTTACATTATTTCTATTTTGAGTTTGCAAAGACTGAATTTTGAAAATGATCATATATTGATTCTATACAGAATCATAGAATCCCACAATGGTTTGGATTGGAAGGGATCTTAAAGGTCACCTCATTCCAAATCCCCTGCCATGGGCAGGGACACTTCCCAGTAGACCAGGTTGCTCCAGCCTGGCCTTGAACACTTTCAGGGATGAGGCCTCCACAGCTTCTCTGGACAAACAGTTCCAGTCCCTCACCACCTTTGCAGTCAAGAATTCATTCTATTATGTAACCTAAATTTACCCTCTTTCTATCTGAAGCCATTTGCCCTGGTCTTGTCACTTGATGGCCTTGATCAAAGTCCCTCTCCAGCATTCTTGGGTCTCCCTTAGGTGCTAGAAGGGGCTCTAACATGCCACTGTAGCATTCTTGTCTCCAGGCTGAACACCTCCCACTCCCTCAGCCTGTCTCCATGGCAGAGGTGCTCCAGCACTCTGAGCATCCCCATGACCTCCTCTGGACTCACTCCAACAGATCCATACTAGTGGACTCTAAGTTCTCAAAATATGAAATCTTTTACTTGTGCAGAAATTATTTCCAGACACACCAAAACTATTTGTATAAAAAGTTACAGATGTCACAGAGTGATGCAACTCAATTTTGAAGAACATATAGAGACTCATGTAGGTCTGCCTACAGTTCAGAGACTGTAAACGTCACAGAGTAACTAATTTTCAGGGCAGGAAATATTGTGCCATTTCACCCACTTCTGCACCTCTGCAAGGGTCATTCCTTGTCATCAGAACAGCCTTCATAGCCATGTGTCCTTATAAATTCACAGATGCTTCTCCACCATAACTGATGAATCAACAGCACCCTGCAGTCTGAATCCTGCATGAATCCAGCAAGAGAATTTCTAGAAAAGTTAACATCAGATTTATTTCAGAGGGGCAGTCTGGGAGCAGATTTCTGACATGGAGTCAAGGTAAATCCACTTAAAAACATTATCGGATTAGCCCTTCTTGAAGTTTAATTAAATTGGTTTTCCTTCTATTAACTCTTATAACTAGGAAATGGCAGACGAGAATGAAATTTCATCTCATTACAGTTTAAAAAGTTAAGTCCCTTTTTCTGTCTCTAATGCTTAGAAATTTGCATTATTTTATATTAATCAAGCAATTGGATTTTAAGTTAACAACTTCAGAATGTGTCCTTTTGTCCGTGTCTCGTCCATGGAGATTACCCACTTCTTAAGTGTTAAAACCATTACTGGCTTGGGTGATCAAACAGAAAGGGAAGAAGCTTGTTCTGCAAAGCAGGCAATCCCAAAGTGAGCATACCACACTAAGTTGAATGAGAAAACAAAAAAAACCACTTAAGACATAACAAGTGTAACAAACTTTGTAACCTTCTTTACCATCAAGTATTTTGAAATATATTTAGATATAGGCTACAAGGCTTCTCCTCTTTCTCCCTTTACAAAAAAAAAAAAATTTTTGAAGTTTTTTTCAGTTTTAGAGCATGAGGAGATCTAGTGAATTTGAGAGGAAAATTCACAATGAAATGGATGAGAACATTGCAGAAATAATCATGTTTAACAACACTAGTGCCCTGGCAGTGCAGAAAGGCCTTTGAAAAAATATACCTCTAAGTTGGAATATGAGCTTGATCAGAGAAACAGGGAGAAGTGCAACTGTCTAGGTAGAATAGCAAAGGTGGATTGTAAGAATGGAAAATCCCAGATGAATATCCTTCTAATTGCCAACTCCAGACACCTGAACACAGCACCCCAGAGGATGCCTGTGAATGCCTGGCTCTCCGAGGCACTATTAAGTCCCTGCAAAACATAACTTCGGTAGAGCCCATGAAGCCTTCTTCCTGCTGTGCCCAGGTGAAGAGGAAAGGATGTGGTAACAATGAGAAATTTCTACTTAATGGACAAACAGAGAATTTTGTTATCAATTTGAAAGAGAAACATTTAGAACAATAGAAAAAATAATACTTCATTGTCCCAGATTTCAACTGGGAAAAAAATGAAAATGTTCTCTTGGCTGTGTGTAGCTAACTGAGGGCTAGAGATGTCAATGAGGCATTTTTGGCCCATCTCACTCTTCAGGTCTTGCAAGGGAAACAGAGACTGGATTGTGCATAGCTCCTCAGTGTTGTGAAAGCTGTGTTAACAAATTGTGAAAGGTGTCAGAATTCAAAACGGAGACTGGGAATTGCCTCTGGTTCATACTACCTCCTGATACATGCTTCAGGTTCATTTTGAAGAGTGCTGCCTGGACCTGTCCAGAAACACACTTAAAACCATTCTGACAATTTCACATCATAAACAATTGAAATCTGGTGCCTGGGAATATTTCTTGGTGATTTTTAATTTAATGGTATAGATTTAGTTTCTGTCACTCATATTATGAGCTCTCTGGGAAAAAAAAAATCCTTGTCTTGCTACTTCTCTATCCTGAAAATAATAGAGATGGACCTTATGTTGATCTGCAGGGTGCTTTCCATAATGTACATGGGTAATAATAATGATTATTATGATGGGTTAAGAGAGAAAAAAACCCCTTGTTTTACTGTGAAAATAACTAGTAGAGATGTTAAATTAATTTTTTTAAAAAATCCTTTGTGTTTAAGAACTTCACTGGCAGTATTGGGGCTCACATTTTAGAGACATCTTTTGTTACTTTCTTTTTTTTTTTCACCAGTGTGATTCTTGTTTCTATGGTGGACTAAAAGAAGTTCTGCCACGCAGCTCTTCATACGAGTCATTTTAATTCTGACAAAAATTAATAACAGAAATTCAGAATAATGCTGATTCCCACAATGCTTATAAAAGCGTTTTGTAAAGCAGAAGACTGTGATATGAGGCTGTAATGTCATTGGTTTATATCTGATTGAGAAATATCTAATTTGTTGATTAACAACCACCAGAAGATATTTTATACTTTCAAGATTATGAAAAGGACTACCTTTCAATTTACTGCTCATCTACCATTTACTAGTAATGCTCTGTGGAACAGATAATCACATAATTTACTAAGCAGGTTGTACTTGCCCTTGAATTTTTTTTTATGCCAGTAACACCATGCTTGACACCAGTAAGGTCATGCTAATTCATACAGGTTCATTTGGCTGCTGCAATCATTGTAGCTTGACCGTGGCATTCTTTTGTCTACTTTATCATGGTGGGTTTTTTTTATATAATTCCCTCACAGAATGAAGTCATCCACTTAGAATTTTGTCACAGATTTTGTTTCTGTTTATGGAAAACGTGACTAATCTACTATTTTTTTTTCTTTTTATGTCTTCTTTGGATGAGATGTTGACCGTGAAATGGTTTACAGTTCAGAATCACATAGTCAGAAAAGGCCAGCCAAGATGTAATCACAAAATATCTGCCAATAATATGCACAGACAATAATCATCTGCTTGCACTTGGGGGATGCAGCTCTTTTTCCAAGCACTGGTTGGCTGGGACTTCTTTGTGTCCAGGTGCATTTTAAGAACCAGTTCTTGAGACATTAATTCCTCCACTCTACCTGTCATAGTCCAAATATAGATAAAGAGGAAGATATTTGGGTTTCTGTTGATGAGCAACATTGTTCTATGGTAATTAAATACAAAATAGAATACTTGCATGGGACTATGTAGTAATTTTATTAGAATTTTCCCTAAGTCACATTAGTTTAGGCTTTATAAAAACTCTGAAATTCTGCTTTAAATGAAAGTCAATTGAAACAATTTTTTTTTTCTTTTTAATTCTTTTTCTTCTTTCTTTGTCTTCTTTTGTTTAAGCAAGGATTTCAGTGCATATTTGATGCCTCTGACATGGGAGTCCACAACACTGGAATCAAGATTATTTTTGTATGTCTGCTGCCAGCCTTAAATGGTTTGGATTTTACTCCAAGCCCAGACTAACTGGCTACAGGGATCATTGTTTGAAACTATTTCCTACTCAGTTCTGCTTATAAACATCTTCACAGAAGCATTTTTCTTGCTTATTAACAAAGCTAGAAGATAATATTCTGCTTAATCCTTTGTATAGAATTAATTATTTTGCTAAATTAGGATCTCAGTAGAAAAAAAAATATTTGAAATACAAAGGAAGAAATGCCAAGTACACCAGGAAAGAAAAATATTTGTTAATTTAAAATGACAGAAGTAGCTTAAAGTACTTTTGCCAGTTAATCAACCAGCTGAGATATACAGAAGCAATATTGACTGTAGAGCCCCATAATTACTCTTTGAAGGTTCTGTTAGACTTTTGAAGTTCAATTTATTTGTTTTTAAATTACTTTCTTTCAGCTATCTCCTATTTTTGAAGTGTGATAATGATAATATTGGCTCACAT
The DNA here is from genome assembly GCF_037042795.1 of Molothrus aeneus. Taxonomy (NCBI): domain Eukaryota; kingdom Metazoa; phylum Chordata; class Aves; order Passeriformes; family Icteridae; genus Molothrus; species Molothrus aeneus. Next base: position 32,031,815 of record NC_089647.1, on the reverse strand, counting down.
CACAACTTGTTCAAGATAGGAATTATCTGCTGCTGCAGAAAGTGAGTTAATCTGTAGCAGAATAATTCCTCAGCCAAAGATTATGACCCATTTCAAAGTTCAGTTGAATGCAAAACACTTAATACTACTGTTGATTCTTGGGCTGAGTGTGAACATTTCTGTCCTGACAAGATGTGCATGAAATACAGTTTCTGCCCTAAAGAATGAGAGATGTTTTCTTCAAACCAATTAAAGAAATAAAAAATGAAAAACCATGATAGAAAGAAAGTCACTTGACCAGAATGCCACACAAGATTAATTAGAATTAATGCATGGGGCCATAAGCTCTCCTTAGGCCACCTATTTCATCATAACTCTGCTGAGCCTTAGAATCATAGAATCATTAATGTGCTGTGTGCAAAGTCTACAAACTCTTGTAGTGAAGGCAGCAAGAAGTGTTTCCAGAAGTGGCCAGAGATGATTTAACCTCTCTACTTTAACATTTTTTTTTTCAAGTATTCCATTATTGTTAAGTGAAATTATGTCCAAATAACTTAGGTCGAATAATTTCAGTTTTATTGAAGCAGGAATTCATAGTTTGGGCATAGTACCAGAGGTGACTCCATCCATGTTTTAGAAAGGTATAATCTTTAGAGGGTTTATTTTTGTCTCAAACTAAGAGATGGTTGTAGAAGTAAGCCAGATAGTTTTAAACGTAGGAACATTTACACATTAAACATTTTCAGAAAATGTTTTTATTAAAATGTTCTTTAGTTATGATTTATAAATCTTCAGAATAAATCTGCAGGACTATGTTTTATTTGACAGACTTTTACTTTAAAGATCACGTTTCATTTAAATAATTTCTAAAACATTTGACTCATTCCAAAGTGGATCTAAAAAAAAAAAATCTGCAGACTCCTCTGCCATTTCTTTGCCTTCTCAAAGGTAGACAAATTCAATGAGATATCTACAAATCAAGTTAAAAATCCCAAATAGAAAGATTTCAGCTACCCCATCTTATTTAGCTCTTGAAATATATCTGGTTTAGGCTATAAATGTGCCCTTAAATCCTGTCATGATAATCATGTTTAAAAATCTTCCTGTCATATTGAAATCTGTTATGATTTATAAGTCCTTTTGAAGTTTTATGTCTCTGATTTTCACCCAAAGGGAAGATGTAGTAAAAAGTTGAGTTCATTGTGAGTTCAACCAGATGGTACATTTCACGTAACTACATCAGCTATGGTAAATTCTCAGTGAGCTTCAAGACAGCTCAAGTACCTCAAAAAGTGCCTCACCACACAACTCAAAATTGAGTGTCCATGCTTCAGTGTTTTGGTTAGGAGCAGTACAGAAAAAGACAAAATGCATTATTTTTCAATAGATTCAAAGCAATAAATATATGTCTGTTGTTCTTGAATTTTATTCCATTAACCTTCAAGAATGGCTAAGGTGTAAAAGCCAGGATTTTCCTCTAAGAGTTAGAGTGAAATTTCGTCACAAAATTTAAAAAAAAAAAATTACTTCCATTCTTCTTTATGTAAATAAGAGTCATCACAGGGAAATTATTTGCTTTTCAAGCTAAGGAGTGTCTGTATTCTAATTAGTGTAAACTGCTTTGAGACAGTACAAAGAAAAAGAGCAAGCTAACCACACTGAAGAGCAGATCAGAAGGTCTAGTTGGTCTTAAAGAACATAGGAACTATACGATGCATTTTGAAGTCCTATTTAATCTGCTTGCACAATCTTTATGTCTGGGTATAGTTTTGTCTATTTTTATACATTATTATCTATATTTATGCATTTGCCAGTGTCTGCAAATTCTCTTTTGTACTACAATAAAATTCCCTGGTTGCTTGTGTCTTGCTGAACTCATTTGTGCAACAGATATTGCAGATGCTTCATGTCTCTTTGTAAATTCAGATAAAGCTAAAGGGGATTGAGTCAACCCCAAGCATTAAATAGCTTCTAGTTGTAAGCAGTGAACAGTCAAAAGGGACTAAACCAACCACATCCTCCAGACTGGATGAGCCCATAGAGTATATGAATGATGAAATCATAATGAATAGAGAATTGTGGGTATAAAATAGCTAAATCTATGTGGTTTTACTCAGTAGTGAAGTTAAAGAAAAAACAGATATGCCATTACAAAATATATAGCATAGCTGTGAAACTCAGTACAATAGAAACTTGTGTCAGTATTTAGTGTTGAAAAAAAGTTTTAAAAGCAATTAAATTCATAAGAAAAGGAATCTCTCCAGATCTAACAAACAAAAGATAGCACTAACACAAAAACTCTGCAAGCTATAGGTTGTTCAAAGCACTAGGGAAATATACTGTGAAAACATCATCATGTATGTGTCTTATTCTTAGACTCTTTTGTAGTGACTTACCATTCAACACAGTAAAACAGAATTCACAAATATACAAACTTCTTCTCTTGTTTTGAAAGGCCATTTCTCACTTCCCTCACATCATTCTCCTATTGTCTTAGAGCTCTGCATGACTGTATAAGTACACGTAGGTAGGTCTATTTTTTATATATATTTAATATCCTAGGCACTGTCCTAAGGGGAATGTTTATTGTTCAGTATTCAGAGCTTAACAAACAGTGAACAGTGTAGGGTAGCAATAAGTATTTCACATGATACTTTAAGCATTTCAAGCATTTCAGAGGTTTTGAGGATTTTGAAATTTCATTCCCTCTTCTCTTATGTCAAAGAGGTGAGTGCTCAGGCAAATAGGCAGTACTAACACAGCGTTCTTCTGAGACAGGGAATAAAGTAGATCCAGTTATCTTTGTCAAGCATCATCAGGGCTGGAAGTTTGCATTCAGAAATTCTAGTCTTACATGTTTGAGAACTACAGAAGCACTGAGTTGATTATCTCAGCTGAAGGCTTTGTGAGGTTCACAATTGAACCTAGAATAAAATTTTCAAATCCAGATTTGCTTACCTTTTTCTCACAGAACAAGTAATATGCATTAATCCAGAACTGATTTTTTTCCCATATTTTGTTCCTCTATGGGGTGCAATTTAACAAAAGTATTATATAATTATTCAGTCCATTGCCTTTCTGTATCTTTTTTCAATTCTATATGCAATAAAGATGATTCTTGCATTAAAAGAGGACAGTGTGAAGATAACTGTAACGGTTTAACACAGCTGAAACAGCCTTGTTCCCTGACCTGCTCAAACTGACACTTCTGCAGGCTCTGGTACTATCAGTAGACATCTGTACATCACTCTATCTGGCAGTTTTCATTTTACAGCAGAGGTGTTAAGTAGTTAAAACCTAAAAGAACCCCACCATTGCAAATAAAATAGGAAGAAGTTCTGCTAGAATAAGGAAATTTTTCTACAGAAGAGTATATCAGAGAAAAACAGATTTCTCATGGGCCTAAACCATTAAAAAACTTCAAGTTAAATGACAATTAAGAGATACTTAAAAAGAGTTTCCCTATCTATAGGAAACGGAATTGCAACTTCTGTAAATGTTTATTTGGCTGTGACTGCAGTTTTCAGCTCAGGACACTAATTTTCTAATAAGAAAGCTTTTAAAATGTTTTCTTTGATTTTCTAGGCTAACTAGTCCATTTCCATACTAGGAAATTTTCTCAGGGCAATCCTAATGAGGCTGCTGCTGAAGCAGAGACAATCTTCTCTTTAGGAGACCTTTTGGTTAAAAGAATCCTCTGCTCTGTTGAATGTCTGATTACACCCAGATTAGATAAAGCCAATTAAGCACTTACTACTTAGCAAAATTAATATCTAACTAGTTATGTATATGGGAGTTATTAGAGGAAGTCAAAGGGTGACTTCAGTAAGCATCTATGAGTGCTTCCATATAAAATCAAAACTGATGTATCCAATAATGATATAAAATAGGAGAAAATAGGGAAAAAATCACTATAACTCTGCTAATGACATTTGTATTTACTGTGTGATTTATTAAATTTAGCCTTGAGGAGAACTTCAAAGAATCATATTTATTTGTTTATTTCCATATGTTATCAGTATACATTCCTTCTTTTTCCAAAATTTTGCAACTAAATGTGGCTAATACCTAAGAGAACATTTTAATTGTTTTCAAATAATAAATATTCATTAAGTTTATATCAGTTCTAATTACTGCATTACTGTTGTTATATCAGCATGACAATCCCTTATATTACATCACTCATGAAACCAAGAAATCAAAATTTTCTCTCTTATCTATAGCATTATAGTTTTATTCCTCTATTAACTCAGTCAAAACCATTGAGGTAGTCGTTGCAGAAAATATTATGTATACAATTATACATTTACAGTTTTCTCATTCATTCCAAGCAGATTTCATAGACCCAGCTTTTCCTAAGTTGAAGTTCTATTTGTACAGAAGACAGGGCACTGTATGAGCAATAAGTTTGTATCATCATAAGAATTACCATCAGAAAAATACCACTAGAAAGTAAATAATTTATTCTCCTCCTATAATTTTTTGGGACACAACATTTTCATGAGACTTCATCCAAACTTGTTAGCAATAATCATGTTTCCTTGGTAGCTGTGTGCCTCCCTTCCTTCTCAAACTTATGAGGTCTAAATATAAAAGAAGATTTCAATGTTTTCTGAGGTGTCTACAAAGTTTGTACAGAAATCATGTACCTCCTATTTTCTGTTTTTCTTCCTTTATGCATGGATTATGATGTCTATTATCATATAAAGATTTCCAAAACTCATCAGGCTGTTGTAAAGGCTGTCATGATTTTGCATCTTACCTTCACACAGTCATTGAATCCTCATTTCTCTTGCTCTCTAGGTAAACAAAGGTCTCTTCTCTAGAGGTCTCTGCTGTATTGGGTACTTCCAAAGGTACTTGTGCAAATAATTTCAAAGTCATTTCAGTCTCCAAGGGTAAGGGACATGATGGGAGGCAGCACAAACAAACCAAAGGAAACAAAAATAAAGAAAAAACCCAAGGTAGTTATTAAGTAGATTTTGAGTCTTGTCACTGAAAGTATATTATTAGGTATCACCTGGAAGTAAGAGAAATCTCAGATACCTTGAGGAGATAAATAAGATTAATCTATTTTTTACCATATTCCTCACAACCTTACAATATCCAAAATCCCAGAATTATTGCAACTGTTTAGGTTGGAAAAACAGTCTAAGATCATCAAGTCCAACTGTTTACCCCAAAACTGCAAAGTCCACCACTTAACCATGCCCCCAGGTGTCAAATCTTCATGTTTTTAAATATATCCAGGGATGGTGACTCCACCACTTCCTTGGGCAGCCTGCTCCAGTGCTTGACACACCTTTCAGTGAAAATATTCTCCCTAAAATCCAAACTAAACTTCCCCTTGTGCAACTTGAGGCCATTTCCTCTTGTCATATTTTTTGTTGCCTTGGAGAAGAGGCAAACCCCAACCTAGGTAGATAAACTCATTTCAGATGGTTGCAGAGAGCGTTAAGGGCCTCCTGAACCTTCTTTTCTTCAGGTACACCCCCAGCTCCCTCAGCTGCTCCTCATCAGACTTGTGCTGCAGACCCTCCATCAGCTCCATGGCCCTTCTCTGCACACACTCCAGCACCTCAGGGTCTTTCTTGCAATGAGGGGCCCAAAACTGCACACAGAACTTACTTCACCAGTGACCAGTACAGGGGTATGGTCACTGTCATGTCCTGCTGGAAACATTATTCTGTACAGGCCGTGATGTCATTGACCTCCTTCACCACCTGGGCACATGCTGGCCAGTATTCAGCTGTCTGTCAACCAACATCCCCAGTGGGTATGTCTTTTCTTCTTGGATTAAACAGTAATTTTCTTTTGTTGGTTGTCCATAGTAATTTTTGCATGTAAAAAATAATGGAAGATTTGAAAAGAAACCTAGAAACATGAAGAGTAAGGGTATATTTTGACAAATTTCCCAGCAAAAGGCTCAATAGGTCACATGTACTGAAAAGTGCATTCACCAGCACCAAAATCAGCATGGATAACCCTGCTCAATAATTTCCTTCTGAGCTGGCTGCAGATTTTGTAATCAGATGGTAGTACTTTTAAAACCAACTGAAGTACTAACACATCCTGTACACAGCTTGCTCTGTAGCTGTGTTCTTACCAGTCATCTTTTGCCACGTGCCCCAGTAGGAATTTTATGCTTCCCTAAAGTCAAAAATGGTAGGGCAACTTTGCAATTCTTTGTATGAGCTAGCAAGGGAGCTTGGAATTAGGTTCATCACCTTGAAAAGCAGAAATTCCCATGTTCAGGAAGGAATAAAAAAAATGAAGTGATATTCCGGATCCTGATAATAAATGAACAAGAAAATAAAGGCTCTGGTCTATGTAAACAGACATCTGGTCTTAGGAATTTATTTTGTCCGCAGTTTTTAGCCTGGATTGCTGAACCTAATCTGTACCAGAGCCCATCAATGTCTACAGTTATTAAGAAAGCATTATAAGTTATGTGTAATATTGTAAAAATATTTACTGAAGAATCCACCAGGGCTTTATTTCAATCAGTTTTTTTGGTATTTAAGTAATCTTTTCTATTAAACTGTCTGACTGCACATGGCAGAGCTTGACTTATGCTTAAATGATATCCCAATGAGAAACACAAAGTGAGCTGGGATTCCATTTATGAAAGAATGCATAAATAAGCATACTTTGAAGAAATGAATCAAAGGAGTATGAAGAAAAACCCTAACAGGTTGCTACTGAGGCACATTTTTTGTATTTGGAAACCAAATTAAAATTCAGCTATTTCACTAAGAACACTTGAACATGGTAAAGTTTCCTTGCATTTAAATCAGTGGAGCTAGGACCAAGTTTTGATCTTCTGCATCTTGACTTGTCACATGCCCCAGTATGAATTTGACTGCTCTTCAAATAAGTATAATCAAAAAATGTTCAGAGAAAAAGGGTTGTAGCTAGTGCCATCAATATTGACAATAATTTTTTACTTACCACAGTACTCAACCTTTCTTGTTATACATTTCCATATTTTTCATAATACAACACATTTTCAAAAGAAGATATATTGTTGTAGCATTATAATTATGGGCATTTTCAAGTATGTATGAATGCATATGAAAATAAAAGACACAGAGTCAAGACCACAGAAGAGAACAGAGTTACAGGGTTATTCAATCTGGTTGCCTTGTCATAAGTGTAAAAAGAGATAGAGGGATACAAGTGGCATATTTTAGTTAATGTATTCATCTCTCTGTGTACATTAGTGCACATTTATAATGCTAGGTTTATAAAGATATTTATCTTACAGAATTTTTGTTCCTGCAAAGCACCCATTAAGAAATCTGTCAACTCACTGAAGTGATATATTTACCCTCAAACAAATATGAATTGTGATTAGAGCAGCATTAACATTGATAAAGTGTCATGAGTCTTGCTTCTTAAACTTGGCTGATTGATCTTGAAAATTTATGATTCATGGGATCCAGATAACATGTAAAATATTTTTCTGAGCACTTATATATCCTACAACACCAAAATACTTGAATCTTCTTAAACAGTTTTCTTGACAAGACCATAATTACTTGGCAAAAGGTAGAGAGAAGTGTTGATAAACCAGATGGTTGCACTCTCAGTCAGAAGGACCTGGAAGTTAGAGAAATAGCCTGACACAAACCTCAGGTTCACTGAAGGGAAAATGTTAAATCCGGGCCACAAGGATAGTGAGCCTTCTAAACTAGCACAAGCTAGAGAACCAACCATCTCCACAGTACCTTGACAGAGATGGACTTGAATGTCCTGGTGAACAAGAACAGGAGTTGTCAGTGTCCATTTGTGGCAATAACATCAGCTGGAGTGTATTAGGCAGCAAAGTGACAGCAGGTTGAGTGAGGCGTTTCTTCCCCTCTGCTAGAGGTGCTGGTAAGACATACCTGGAGTTCTGTGTTCCTTTCTGAGCTCCCTGGTACAAGACAAATGGGGACATATGGGATGACGTACAGCAGGGAGAAACAAAAATGACTTAGAGACTGAAGCATTTTTAATTTGTGGAGAGACTGAGATAACTAAGGGTATAACTAAACCTGGAGGAAAGAAGGCTCAGAAGGAATGTAAACACATGAACAGATACTGATGGGAAGCAATAAAGAAGGTGAAGCCACAACCTTCTCAGTAGTACCATGATAGTTGACAAGAGAGAATGGGTACAATGTGTAATAACAAAAATACCAGTTAAATGTGATTAAAAAGGTAATTTTTAATATTTTTTTTTACCTTGATGAAGATGTTCAGCACTGGTACGCGTAGCCTGAAGATAATGTGGCGTCTCCAGCATTGGAATTGCCCTGAGCAACCTAGCTGACCTTGCTGTGTTTCCAGAGTTGTCTTTCTCTCCCATTCATTCTGTTATTCTATGAAGGACAGCTTATCACCAAACTGCTGAAGAAACAGAAAGACAACAGGTCCTTTAGTGTCTGCATAGAGAAAAAACCTCCAAAACAAATAAAAATCCTCAGTCTGACTGCAGTGGCCACTACTGTAAGGCCTGTTTAGTGTGAGCAGATAAGCAGTGGAGTTAGGAAAAATAATCTCATTCTGTTCCTCCTGGTTTCCCCTCTGGTAACCATAAAGTATATGAACTGGATCTTATGTTTCTTCTTTTTTTTTTTTACTAAATTGCAAAGCTCAGTTCAAGACTTTTGAGAAATGTCATGATTTGTCATTATGGTTACCTAATTATGCAAAGTACAACCATTAGAAAGCAAAACAGACAGTAAGCTGAGTAAGATTAGTCTGGAGCATTAGACAGACTGGATGAGTCACTGAAGCAACCACACTAACTATTGCCTCATCCAAAGATCACTTAAATCTTTTTAGAGGCTTCAGTGGATTTTGGTACAGCTCTCAAAAATATAAGTTGCTTCATTTTCCTGAATAATTTTAAAACACACAAAACCTCTTAAATCAAGGCTTTCCTGATATGAGCAGGACACATGAGGGGGACAGAGACATGCTGCTATTTCTATTCTAGTTTCTTAGAAAATGATCTAATGCTCAATGTTCAAGAGACCTTTAAATAGCCCCTGAATAGGCAGGCAAGCATTATCTACCAAACCAAATTCCTGTATATATTTTATGTATTTTAATATTTTTCTAAGTAGGCCAACAACAGTGGGTATGTCTGAATCATCTATCTGAATTTTTAATACCATCATTTTGCTTTTGAAGGTGTAATGTGAATTTTTTTTTCAACAGCTATATTTTCTTTGTTTATAGGATCCATAATGATATTTAGCTTTTTTTGTTGATTTTTTTTTGGAGGGGGAGGGTTGTGGGTTTTTGTATTGTTTTGTTTTGGTTTTTTTTACTTTTAGATAAAACAAAACATTTATGCCAGGAACCTTTATTTCAATCAGAAATAACAAATAATTTTTTTATTTTTATAAATAAAAAAAATTTATTTTAACAAATAATTTTCCAATTATAATATCAATGCTTCAGCTTATATTTACTGCACTAAATGGTCTACTGCTATTTTGGCTGCTCTGTAGATATTCACAGCTTTCGAGAGAGGTGAATAGGTTTTTTTAGGAACTCTAGTAGCTTCTTAAAATACTAAAGGGGAAAAAACAAGATGTTTATTTAAATCTGCATTCAAAATAACATGTACTTCAAGCAACATGCCATGGGAAACAATCTTTCAATAGTATTTAAAACTTAGACCTGTACAGAACTTAAAACAGCAGATAATTACATGAAAACTATTATTTTCTCTTATGTGTTCATGCATCTTAAAAATATATGTTTTAATGAGAAGACAATCCTATCTTTCGGCAACACAAAACAAGGTATGTTGTAAAATGTGTAATGCAAAAATCACTCCAAAACCACTAGTCCCTTTGGAACCTTCTGTTTCAAAAAATGTTGTATGTTCTGGAAACAAGAATTGTTAAAAGACGTTTGTTTTCACATAATTATAAATACCTTAGAGACAATCATGAAACACAGTCTAAGGAACAGTAAGCTTTGTACTACGAACACATTTGCAATGCTAATAAACAAAGATGAAAACAAGAGGTAACTAGCTAAAAAACAGAGTCTGAATGCTAAAAAGCTAAACATAGCAAGGCCCAGGAAAGTGGCTCTGAGATTTTAAACCTTCTAGCATGAGTTAAAATCTGCCCCAGATTGTCAGTGACCTCAGGGATTTATAATATAAAGACCTATACTCTAATTTGACCAATTAAAAAAAATTAAGTCTGTCTGTCCAGCCTTCCACTCCCCATTATCACAGGTCCAGAGGCTTATTTTACTAGACCGTGAGTTTACATTTAAGACCAAGAACATTTAAGACCTTGTCAATCTAAGGGCACATTGTTCATTTTGTCATGGACTTCAAATGCTTTATTTGCAAACCTGCAATTCACAAGTTACAAAGAAGCCATTTTTTTCCATGAGTGGTTGTGTTGTAATTCTCATTATGTTAACAGGTTTTTTTTTGGTTTGGTTTGGTTTGTTTTTTGCTTTCGTTTTTGCTTGTTTGGTTGGTTTTCATTTGGTTGTGATTTTTTGGGTTTTTTTTTTTTGGTTTGGTTTGGTTTTGGTTTTTTTGTTTGCTTGATTCACCCAAAAAAGTTTTGTTTAGTTTTCATCTCTCTTCTGACACCCATTTCAGGAAATTCAGACTATTTAACCTGAAAGAAAGCAAATAACCTTTTATTGAAATTTCAAGACGGGGACAGATTTATTTAAAATGAAAGGGATGAAAATTGCAGGAGTCACCTACAAATTTTATTAAACTCTGTATTCGCTAAAGTAACTGTGAAACAGAGATAGCACAGTTTGACTACAAATTTGGGACTGGGGATCACAAGGAAGATCCCAACAAATCTTATTTCCACACTCAAACCATTACTGAACACACAGGACAAACTGGAAGTACATAATTTGGCAAGTAATGTTAATTCAGTGGGATTCATAATAAGTAAGCGTTTACACTACAGTGTTATTGTAGATCTGACTGAATAATAGAATAAATTAAACAGATTCATCTTAAGATTTCCTTGCAAATAGTTAACCCTGGGAAGCTTCTGTTGTTATTTGTATAATTTATTGTGATTTGTACAACTGCAGACAAAATTCATGAAGCAGAAGAATATTTCTCAATCAGTGAAGACTGATTGAAGCTTATTTGCCTTATGTTATTCGGGTGGTGGGACCTGCAGACAATTTCAGCAGTCAGCTACACATAAAAGACTAGTGAGTGGCATCCCTGCCCATGGTATGGGAGTTGGAACTAAATGACCTTTGAAGTGCCTTTCAGCCTAAACCATTCTATGATTCTGTGAGTTGTGGTGTCCTTACAGACATGGGGTTTAGCATATACCCAACCAGGCTTTCCAATATGACTCAATGAGGTGAAAGCCTACAAGAGAGGCTACAGGAGAGAAATGGAACAAAAAAGATCGAGGGACAGAGAGAAGATGAATTACATTTCTTTCCGGTTATAGACATGGCTATGATCCTATAAGACTGGTGGCTTGAATGGTGATTTCCCTGAGATATACTGGAGACAATCAAAACCATTTCAGGTCTTGAGAAATCAAGATTTTTCACATGTTAGCCTTTTGGAGTGTTTTTTCTTTTTTTAAGAAAGGCTGATAATTTAAAAAAAAAAAATAAAAGAGCAAATGAGTTTTTATTTAGTGTGCAATTTTGTTGAATATGGCTTGAATCAAAATGCATTTCAGCTAACTCTAGTTTACATGTTCAAAATCTTTGTTTGCCAAGTAAAAATAACATAATTAAGATACCAACAACAAACTATTGCTGGAATCTTTTATGCTTTGTGTAAGAGCAATTTTCATTGAGTACATATAAATTTTTAAATTCTTGGCAGACACAAAATTCTTGCAGAATAGAACTTCTAAGAAATTACTTTTCCCTTCAAATTAATGCTTTCTCTATTCAATATGTAGCTATAACTGGTCAGATTGATGAGAGACACTTTGATAAATTTAGAATGATAATTTAAGGGAAATTGGAATGGAAAGAAGGAAAAGGTCACAAGGTTGCAAATTGTTCTTTAGAAAAGATCTGTTCAGCTCCCCAGTAAATATGCCACAGTAAAAACCTGTATTAGATTACGCTTTGTAATCTCTTGTCAACTAGCTATTCCTCCTTGAAATTTTACTGTGAGGGTGGTGCTGTGCTGGCAGAGGTTGCCCAGAGAAGTTTTAGATGCCCCATTCCTGGAAGTGTTAAAGGCCAGGCTGGATGGGACTTTGAGCAATGTGATCTAGTGGAAGGTGTCCCTGCCCACATCAGGGGGGTTGGAATGAGATGGTCTTAGAAAGTCCCCTCCCTAAACCATTTTATGATTCAATTAGTTTTTCCAGACACCTGCCCATGCCTTTTTTATCTCATGTTGTGTTTTTCGACTTCATTAAATCTAAAAAATATTGCTAATTTTTACTTCCTGGTAATAGATATTTTGATAGCATCTTGAAGATCCTGTCAAGATGGAGAACAGTTTGTACTGGTTCAACACTATCCCTGAGATCTAGTTACCAGCTCAAAGACTCCAAATGGACATAGCAGTTGTGTTAATTTAAAGACTACAGTGCTCTTTTTACTTGAAATAAGGTGGAATTATTAGTAGTAATAATGCACTTTTATATTTTAATAAGGATCACAGATCTTCTGAACTAGGAAATATACAGTTAAGAAAACATGCTTTTTAGAAGTTAATTCATATTTTTGGGTCTGAGAAGACCCTGAAAAAGAATTAAACAGATAGGATGATGTTGCATTTAAAAGTTTTAAAGTAAAGAGAATTTAATTTATCTTTCCAAGAATCTGTATTATGGTTTCCTGGTTGTTTATTTTTTCATTTTATGTCACTGAAAATGGGACAAACATGTAGGCACAGAAATGCATTGCTTACACAGTACAAAAAATCACTCTTTATTCTGAGTGAAGTACATCTTCTCTCCATCTAATCATAACCCTCTAAATGAAATTATTCATTCCAGTTCTTATTTTAAGATGAGCATGGAATATGTAGTTCCTTTCCAGACCAGTTCCAACCTAGATTTCTGATTTACTTCTTTGGTTATGTGTCCCTCCAGACTGCCATAGGGACCAATTCAAGGGATTACCTTGTAAATTACATCAGCTTTTGGAGACCGTGATTTCAATCATGCTTTCTTTTAAAAATCATGCTGTTTCAAAAAATTTAATTTTATTTTTATCAAACATTCTAACCTGTTTATGTTTTCATTCAGAAATAATCTTAGTAACCTTGTGTTTTCTGCCTACCCTTATGAACACAAGCAGGGAACATAAACATCTGGACAGCCAAAAGTCAGGATATTTTGGCTTCTAGCAAACTGAACGTGCCCAGAAATGTTTCCTGACACTGAGGCTAAGTACCGTGACTTGGCTTTAGATACAAGGAGACAGTGTAGAAACTGACCATTGGGAACCACCTTTAGAATATTTTGACAGCCAAACTCTATTAAGGAACTGTATCGAAAGGCTGGCAAAATTCATGCCAAAGAACATATTAACAGCTTAATGACCTTGTAACACACTCCAGTGCCTAGGAACCTTCCTGAGTCCATGGGTTTTCCTAACATGTCAAGTCTTTGTGCTGTTTTCATCTAAAAATTGATTCAGGCACATTTCTGACACAGACTTAAATTATTAGAAGCTTTTAATTTTTTTATATGGTTTTTAACTGTATTTACAGCAAGGACATAATATTGTGAATATGGGTTTCATATCTGTGCACAGGGTCAGAACAAAACTTTATGAACCACTCAAACCACTGAAGCCAGGAATATGTAGCTCTATCCTAAATAATATTGGGTTATGAGAAAGACTAACAGCTAAATCAACCTGTCCACTTCAGTTTCAGTGAGCTGTTTGGGTAGTTTCCGAAGGCAGTGCTTGGCTGAAAGACAGAATTTTTTTATTTCTTTTTTACCACCAGTGCCATTTTTGAAAGAATTTTCCTTTGTTACAAATTGGAGTAAAAGAGGAAAACAAGATTGCACTTCATCTTTGGAAGGGAAGAAACAAAATTCATATTTTCAGCAGGGAAAACATATTGCCAGTATTGTCTCTCCAGGATAAAGTAATTTCAGCCTAGTACACTGTGCTTTGCTTTGTCTGGGAGAAATATCAAGGTTGGTGTTTTTTGGTTTGTTTGTGGGGCAGATTTTTGCTGCTTTTTGTTGTTGTTTGTTTGGGGGGGGGAGGTTAATTAAAATCCCTCTATTATGGCTTTTCTTTCTCTTTTAAGATTGTATACTCTACTAGTAAAGAGTTGAATGAAAACCTCCTAGTCATCTTGCGTTTTTCCATTTCCACAAAGTGACTGAATTGCAGACCAAGTTAATTATTTTATGCATTTATTATTCTGATCAGCAGTTTACTAGGTATTCAGAACTTTGCCACAAAATTTTATGGAAAATGACTCTTCACTTAAGCTCAGTATACATGCATAAAAATGATAAATCAGAGTGGATCTCTTAAGGATTTTTTTATTTTGTAATTTTTAGGGTGCTACTTTATTTTCAGGACAAATCTTTTCATTTCTAACATGAAATCCCTGACCAGGATAGCACTAATTGCATTGCCTAGGCACATTGAGTAGGGATTTCATTTCACACATCACAAACTATCCACACAACCTTGTCATAGTAATATTTCATACATATATTTTTCCCAGCAAAGTCTAATGTCCCTATCCTAGTTTCACAGTCCACTACTCTGAAACAAAGCTCAGTTAAATCTTAATAAAAAAGAAGAAAAATTAAAAAGATCAAAAGCCTCAGTGATTTCTTTCAGGCCATTGTCCCTGAACTTGATAAAGGTTTCTGCAACTTCAGCTGGACTTGAGGGACAGGACTTTGGTAGTCATCAAAAGAGGATGTTGCTGATAACAGCACATTCAAAGGGAAGGAAAATTAGGTGTAGAAAGACAAAGAATACTTAGGGTTAAGTGACCATTGCAGAGTTTAATAAAATTTTGAGGTTTATTCACTGTTTTTATGGGAACTAAAGCTTTGAAATTAATTTTTTAAATTGATACAATTTACCTTTAAATCAAAGACAATTAATTTTAGCTCTTTAAATTGAATAGTCTTGGATGGTTGCTAATTGTTCTCCTGTTTTACCTCAAAGAAAAAGGTTTCAATCAGCAATATGATGAGAATATGGGAAATTTCCATTTGTGCACGTGGTATTTCACTAGATGTGTCATAAACATCTTAGATTTCCTTTTGAAACACTTTTGCAGGTCATTGTCAAAGTCAAAATAGTGGTTGATCCATTGACCTGTTATGGTGTATGCTTCTGTATATTGCTTTTCACTTCTGTCTCTCTCAGGCAGGCGCACAAAAAGGTGAAATAATGTTAACTCCTCCTATTTGAAATAGAGTATTTTTTGTTCAGAAAATTGCTTTTCTCATAAAGTTATGTGATTGTTTGTTGTGGTTTGAAATTCACTCTTGCCTGTAAAATTTCTTAGGGAGAAAAAAAAAAAAAATTACAATGAGCCAGCCACCAGCTGCGGTAAATTCATGAGAGTATGATAATTATTGGAACAATTGGCATCAAGATTGCAACACATTGGATGCAATGTTTGCATGAAATCAAAACAATTTGCACCATGCAATGATATGCTCCTCTTTCAATGTCTTGAAAAGCAGCTTTTGATTGAATATCTGACTACTAGAAAAAAGTATAGCAGGTATTTAAAAGTGTGCATTGAGAGCAATACAGATTTTGTTACAAAGTAAACCCTTTTCTGCTTTGGAACCAGAAATATAGTATACTAAGTTCACAGGACCATTGGGAAGACCTGGACCAGAATAAATTTTCTCTCTTGATTGTTTTAAATGTCTTTTAGAAACTGCCATTTCACTCCAATTATTTTTAAGAGATTCTGAATCTGTCAAGATGTGCTTTTTCTCTCTATTTATTCCTCTGAAGAGGACATGGCTGTTCAGGTAACAGTCATTGAAAACCTGATAGCACAGGCCTATCATTAATGTTAGCAGGTATGCTTTCACTATGTAGAAAGCAACCTACTGTTTTCCTGAAATTCAATGAACTTTCTGGATTTGTGAAGAAATTTAGTGGATTTAATGGACTCACTTGATTTGGCAATATTTAAGTGTCTGAACCTTGGAAGAAGTTTTGCAGGCATTTCAATAGTTTTGCAAAACATTTCTGAAAATTTTTATCCTGGGTATATATTGCTTTTTATGTTTCAATGTACTGAGATAATATTTAATGTCTTAGAAAGAATCAACCTCTGATAAACAAAAATCAAAATTACATTTTTCTTTTCTTAAATGTATTAATGTTTTTACTACAACTTGCATTCTTCTAGATTATTTGACAGGAGATTTCAATTTCCATGTCACAAACAGCTGAGTACTGTTGGGTGCTAGCTCAGCAGTTTGGCCCTGGATGTGTGTAAGAAGATGTCTGTATCTTAAAATGTGTGTGCTTAGGCATCTATAGCTCCATTAAACCAGTTCTGATATTTCGGACTTTTCTGACAAAAAATTAGCCCTGCTACTAACAAATTAAAGTATGCTTTCATTGTAGCATATTTGTTTATGTATCTAACAATCTGCTCTGCCTGAGTGCCTGGTACAGATGAAACCATTGCCTTCTGCTTGGCAAGTCAAACAAATGCCACTAAAGGATTGTTAAACTCTGATAAAACCATACATTAAAATCTGTGTTTCTGGACTCCTCTCTTCAGTGCATCTGTTCCAATCCTCTGAGCGTTGAAGATGGAATTCTTCAATGGATTTCTATACAGTCAGTGGCTTTTTTCTGATGTCTGTCCATAGAGTCTGCCCTTGGCTAGAGTATTACAGAGAAACAGCAAACACCCTGAGCTGGCTAATTAATGGAAATACAAAAAGCTTACTGCCAGGGAATCAAATGCTGGCAAACAGGTCCCTTTAGGCTCTTTCTGAGAGGGCTGGCAAATGCAAGCTGTCTACGCATTTGGCTTGGGATAAAACACAACGCTAGACATGGGCTCTTTAATTTTCCTTTTTTTTTCTTTCATGTAAAAAAATCTGCAATAGCTTGCATGGCTTAGATTGACTTCAAGGCAATTATGCAGGGTGCAGGCCAATATGGAATTCACTCTGCCCAATCATATGTTTCATATTGGGTTGTCATTCACTTTGTAACTCCAGAGTATAACTCAGGAATGAGCCTGCCAAAGAATGCAGAGTTACATTTCTCCTTAAAGTAGATAAAAAAGTGAGAAGAGTATAGAGCCTATATTGTGAAGTTAGGGGAAAGAAAAAAAGGACCATGGTACTTGAGTAGTATGGTTTCAAAACTGTATGTCCTGCAAAAACCCCCAACCCTCCATTTCCCAATGAAATAATTCTTTGACATGGCTCTAAGCTAACCCTTGCTTTAAGCCTGCAGATCTGACCCTTACAGATCTGTTCTCTTTGGTGAGAACCAAAACACACATAAGGTTTTTTTGACTTTTTACCCACAGAATAGGATAGACACCAATCTTTGCAATATAGTACTGATTTGGTGTGCAGAAAGAAGTAAATTATACTAATTTTTCTTTTATCCACGAGCTATGATACTGAGGAGTTTTCCTTTGGAGCACCTGATCTACCAAGCTACACTCCTCAACTTTAACTTATTTAAAATATCCTCAGAGAAATATCTACCAGTACTGAAAGGTTAGAGTAATTCTGTACATCCAGAAATGAAATTATGAATCTGCATAAGAGAAAAATAGCCCATTTTGGCATAGCTGACATCTTAGTTGCCAGAATCTTAAACTGGAATATGGGTTGTGTCTCATTTCCATATATCTGATCTCAGTTATCATAGAATCACGGAATGTCTTGGGCTGGAAGGAACCTTAAAAATGATCTGGTTCCAACTCTGTGCCGTGGGCAGGGACATCTTCACTAGGATGTTTAGACCCTAATCCAGCCTGGCCTTGAACATTTCTAAGGATATAGCATAACCATCCCTATAGTAAAGAATTTATTCCTAAAACTAATCTAAATTTACCCTCCTTCAGTTTAAGGCCATTCCCTGTTGTCCTGTCACTCAATGCCCTTATGAAACACCCCACTCCAGCCTTCTTGTAAGTCCCCTTTAGGAACTGGAAGCCCCCTTTATGTACAACAGACATTTGTATTACATCTTCTTCCATTTTTAGTGCTTATCTCCATCACATGGGGTCTGTGCTCTTTCTATTTGTACAAGAAGTTTCAGATGTCCTGGGTTTGATCACGTGCACCATGGAGAAATTTCTGGTCTCAGTAATTTCTGCTGCTAAGAAATCTGATACTCAGCCAAGTGCAATGGTCCCACTGGTTGTGCCCTGTCATCTCCATTATCAGTCTGCCTCAGTTGCTCTAAGCATGAACAACTGAATAGCTCAGGCTGGGAGGAACCCAAGGAAGGGTTGGAAGGGTTTATTAAGTCCAATTCCCTGCTCCTCACAGGGCTATGTAGAACTAAATGGTAGGACAAAGAACATAATCCAGACAGTCCTTGAAGTTACAGTAGGATTGCACCTGAACCTTGACAGCTTCGCACTCGCTTTTATTTGCCAATGTAGAACTTTCTGTGCCCCTCACTTAGAATATCAAATCATTCATTCCTTAAGCAAACAGAGCACAGAGTTCACACTATCTTAAAAAGCAACATTCTCTCCTAAAATTCCTTCCTAAATAGATAAGCTAGTGAAACCTACTAAGATTGAAAATAGTTTCACCCTCAAAATAGCCTAATAAAAGTCAAAATAAATACCAAGTATTGGTTTTCAGTCCAGTTTATTCACAACCCATTTTGATCTTGTACAAAAACACCATCTTCACTCTTTGTTTTATACTTGCTCTCAAACTGCCTTTTTTTGTCCCATAGTGATTGCCACCTACTGCTGTTGACAATCTGTAATGTAAATAAATTAGGCTAGACCTTGGCAAACTATTTAGGTTTTCAGATGCATGTTCACAAAGAGTAGGCAGGCATTTGGAAGAGACATTTTCTCTAAGTGACACAATATGCATGTGGAGCTGTAAAATCAATACACCATTCACTGAAAAGGAGCTGATTTTCTGAAAAGTTTTCTTGATTGCCTTTTCTTTAAAATGCTTTTTTATATATCCCTAATTGATTACAGTCTTCTCTTTTGTGAAAACCATTAATTAAAATGGCATCACACTCAGAATAACTTGTAAATAAAATGAACAGTATGACTGTGCTCTCATAATGAAATTTTGATTAAAAAATAGAAGGAAGAAGTATGGAATTCTGCTTAAACTTATATGTGTTAGGCAGATGCACATAAAAGATGACAACTTCCACTTGTATTTGCCTTTAAGATAATAACCAAACCTCATGATTCTTCATTTAATCAAGGACTATGTCAAAGGAGTTCTATTTACAACACCAATTATTAAAACTTACACTCAGTTGGAACATTAAAAATATTTTTGTTTTACATACATTAGTTACTTTCTTGCTTTGTGGCAGTATGTGGCTTGTCTGAACCTAATTTCTAATCTTCAAATTCCAATTTCTCAGCTGGTGAAGTGTTGTAAGTTTCCTAGCAGTTTATTTTGGTAATTCTGGTATCTAGAGTAAGATTTTGGGAATAAAGAACAATTGGGAGCACATTGCTCAGGACAGCTTTTCCCACAATGCTTGCAAAGGAGGAATTAGCTATGGACAGCACAAGCTATTATTGCAGCTCAAGGGAGTTCCCTGCAAACTGCAAGCCAATAAACTCATGCTACTCTTTAAGACACTTTAGGTCCCAGTTTTCTGGGGAAGTGCTTCTTTCCTTCTGTGCTCTTGGGAGGGCAGGAGATGACAAATACTCAAGAGAAGACTCTCCCCTCTGGAACTAATTTCCATCAGTAATGCAGCAAAACCTGAAGGCAAAGAGAAAAAATACCAAACACCAAAACTGTCCAGACAAGCTTTTGCCTGAGGTAGATTAGTATGATATTTCAGTCTGCCCTTGGTTTCTGTTTGAAGATGTGCCTTTGCATTTATGCTTGTTGAGTAGTATTCAAAAAAACAAACAAAAAAAAAAGACTAGAGAAACTTGCTAAATTCAGCCAGCTATTGGTAAATAATTTAAAATCTATATTTTATTTGTTGGAAATATACTTGGAGTATTAACAATGAAAGTGTGTTGTATTTATGTTATCAGAAATGGCTCACTGGTTTACACTGATGGAAAGACAGAAAGGGCTCAAATATCTCTCAGCTACTTCTCTACCTCAGCTCCTTAAGCCTAAACTAATACTTTTATTGTGAAGGCTGGAAATGAAGATGAATTATTTGTAATTACTAAGTATCTAGCTGTATGATTTTATGTTCCATATTTTATAGCCACTACTGTGAGGATATAAGAATTGATTCCCATGCACACCAGATCTGCAGTTTAGTGCTTATTATTAAAGCCTTGTGAAAACAAAGGTGAAGATCACTTTTATGTTCTAAATTCTCCATACACTAAAAATCAAACAGCACAATAACTTAAAGAGGATAAAAGTTCAGTAGAAAAATAAAATGCTGGTGTGTTAGAGCTAAAGGGAGTTTTTTTCTTTAATGTCTGCTTGGAATTTTGTTTCATTTAAGCATTGAGAATCCCCACACAGAAACAGCTCCCATTCTATTTGTTATTATGCAGAGATTAAGTGCTTGAGAGGTACTACTGTCTTGAGAAACCTTGATTTCAGACAAGGGATAGAAAGAGGGAAATACTGTAATCCCCAGTTTACAAAAGACAGTGATTTAGTAAAGGGAGATAAAACCCCAGTGAGTGGACTACTGCATTTTATAGGACCTCATATGTTTCAGAGTTCACTTCCTGGGAGCACCATCTCAGTTCATAGCATGCATTTAAGCACACCAAAAATCAGGCACATTTATTCCATTTATGATTTTAATGGAATTTCAGTAGCCTGCATGCTTAAGTGCTTTTCTAGGTCAGAACTCTCTCTGCTTTGTGTCATCTAAACTGTACTGCCCTCTGTTACAATTGTTCCTGTGCCTGAGGCAATCTGGGTATTTGCAGTCCTTTCAGGAAAGATGAAGGATGGTGTATTCTGGTCAACTACTCCTTGCTAATAACGCCTTTTCTTTTTTGTATGCATCAATTAAATTACAGTATCAAAAAAAAAAAAAGGAAAAAAAGAAAAAAGAAACATTTAAAAGAGCGGACAAATCTATCCACACCTTTAAATCCTATAGTTCTTTGGAACAGACAGGTATTCAGTCTCCTTGACCACTCTCTGTCTTTCATCTACTTTTCTTTGCCCCTCAAGAGTTTTCTCAGGTTTTTGTCTTCTTTTTTTTTTTTTTTGTCTCACATATTTCTAAGAACTGGGTCATTCCCAATAATGCTATGTCTGCTGGAGTACTCCAGATTAAGTAGAATTAAAAGCAGCTTGGTCTGCCAGCTAGTTTTCATCAATTCTTCAGTGCTTGTTCAGTGATAGCTATCATGAGCTTTCCTTCTCCTTCCCATCTGCAAGCTATGGAGATAAACCCAAAGACAATGCAGCAAATGTAAGGAGCAGCATGTGGCCCACCAAACACATCCAATCCATGAGCAATGGCAGATCTTCAGAGGCTTTCAGGGATCTCCAGCTCTAAAGATATTCAAAACTCATCTGGAAATAGTCCCAGACAACCTGCTTTATCGTAGAATCATAGGTTTTGGTTGGAAGAGACTTAAAAGACCATCTTTTTTTTGGGAAACCTCTTCTAACTGAATGCTCCTGAGTAATGAGGTTGGACTAAATGATTTCAAGAGATTATTCCATTTCAATAAATTGTTGATTATTAATTAGCACATTTAAATGATATTTTCCATGATCATGCATTTTCAGATTTGAAACAGTCAGACTTACTACGTGTGTGAAGAATAGCATTACCTTTTATGATCCATAACTGGTAACAAAAACTTTCACATATCTGTTAGCTATAAAATTAAAGTATAATTATCTGACTAACTAAACCAGTTCAAAAGAACAGAAAAAAATATTTCTGGCATCTTTATTGTTCAAAGATTTAATTGTTTTCACATGAGTAAGGACCTCTGGCTGTACTATTCACATCTTCAATGTACTACTGAATGCAATAGTGCTCCAGGATTTCAAGTTGGATATAGAAATGACACAACACTATCTCTCCCTGGGAGATGCAACTCTGTTTATGATAAACAATTAAATATAGAGATAGGGAGATAGGGATTTTACTTCAGAAACTCCTTGCTGCTTTCAGGATTAGGGTTTCAATGGGTGGTCAACCCATTCCAGAGGGAGGGAGTGAGGAGGGAATGAGTTGCTTGTACCTTACTTAACTAGGCTAGAGCACTGAATTCCAATGTCTTGTTTTACATATAAGCAGGTTCCACTCAGCTAAAATTTCTCTATCAGGCAGTCTTTGATCTTACTATTCAGGCAATAAAATGTGTCACTGGCTCAGATTAAAATATTTGTAGGGCTTTCAAAACTAGCCTAGGAAAGAGACCTATCAAAATGAAAGTATCACTGTTAGTTCTCTACTGTCTTTTACACTGAATACAAATGATAAAATCACCTTAAACTATTTTCCTTCTTTGCAAATGTCTAATGACAGTGCAGTGAAGTAATGGCATTTTAAAGCCTTTTTGATGGATTCAAAGTCAGTCATTAACATAAAAGAACCTGCCCTTCTATTTGCTAAAGTAATACAGATCTTTCACAAGGGTTACGGTGTTAAAATGGTTATAATTTTTGACAACAATCAAAAATGCTTTCGAAGTATTAACAGGTTTTATAAAATAAAACATTTTTTTTTTCTTTAGCTAAAATTTCTGTTTTTAAGATACTCCCAAAAGCTGAAAAATATATGTGATATGCTAGAGAAAGAATCAACCCTGACTCTGCTTAATCTTGGTGAATTAATTTCCTCATTTTGACAAATATATGTTTTTTCTTAGATGTTTGCACTTTCCAAATATTAAAGACACTTTAAAAGTTCTCATTCTTTCTGCATGAAGAAAATGCCACCTTGTCTCTTTTATGCATTTCTCAAAATAACAGCAGTTTCAGGAGACCGGTCTGAGGACACCCAATATACCTAGTGACTGGAATGATTACCTCAGAGAGTAGAATCACGTTGATTTTTCAGATTAAGTACCAAGAATCCATAATACAGGCCATCCATAATGAATTATCTCTTCTAAAAAGTAGACAAAGCACTCCTAACTCGTGCATAGAAAATTAATCCACTCCAAGTCACTTTTCTACATTTGAAGTGTCCTATGTGTCCTAACCCAAACCCTAACCAGTCTGGGCTCCTTTGCATTTTCTGAAAGGAAAGCAACACAGTCAGTATAAAATTCACCTGACGTATTTTAGGTGTCAAACGGAGATCCCTGGAAAGGAGACATTGTCCCAACTCTAATTTTGCAGAAGTCACCCTGGATTTACAGGAAAGGCATGCTCATTCTGGAACTGCCATTTAAACCTGTGAGACCATTGTACCAAAATAACACACTTCTTCCTGTGATGGTGGAGTTTCAAAAAATTATTTTGGACTCAACTGGCTAAAGAAAACAAGATAGATTACTAAAAATCTCTATTTTTAAAAAGTTTTTCATCAGATTCTATACTAATGCAGCATTTCTCAATGCTTTTCTATTGTTTTGAAATAGTATGAAATATTTTAATGTCAAAATTAAAAAATGTATGTCTTATTAAGGACCATAAACACTTATGCTTTAAATAATTAATACATAATATGGTAAATTTAATAATACTTACATCAGTGACTCATTTCTCTGTGCTTCTTAATGACATAATTTGATATCTGTAAACTAGGACTGCCTCTCTGCTTACTTGCTATTTCAGTCTACAATTAAAAATTCCAATTAATTAAACACTACCTAAATATATGTCATTAAAGATTTTATATTATCTTTGAGCCAAGAAATCTGTGGAAGATTACTCAGTTGATATTAGCCTGGGAGTAGAAATTGAAAGTGTCTAAATCCAGCTACTCAAAAAAAATATATTATTAACTGAAATGATATTATGAGATAGATCAAATTTTATTTACCAATGTTGTTCCAAAAGCAGCTCTGACAACCAAGAGAAAAAAGCAAACTGAAAATTCCTAATATATTTAAAGATTCAAAAGAATTTAAACTGTATTTTTACAAGAACCTGATTTTTTAAGCATAGATGAGAAGCTGGAAATGGGTCTGCTGCTGTATTATATGGATTGCACAGGAAAAGCAGGATTTAAGCACACTGACATAGTATCTCTTTTAAGGATAATAATTTGAAATGTGCTGAAGGGTTTTTGAATGAGGAGACAGAAAATATGAGAGAGACAAAGAGGAGCAAAGGATTTTCTCTACTAGCAAAGCACATTCTGTCTATGGGAAACAAGCAGTTTTCTGAAATTTGTTTCACCAACACTGGTACATCTCTGGAAATTGGTGAATGTATAGAAACTTCTCTTGGAGAGAATAGATGAAAAGAGTGTAGGCAAACAGAAATATGGACTTCTCTAAAAGGCTAGGACAGGAAAAAAAAGATATTGGAAATTCACATAATGCTGTCTGAACACATTTAGTAATAAACCTGATAGTTACAAAATTAGAATAGAATAGAATAGAATAGAATAGAATAGAATAGAATAGAATAGAATAGAATAGAATAGAATAGAATAGAATAGAATAGAATAGAATAGAAAGAATATTCTTTTTGAAGTGACCTACAACAGTCCAGTCTAGCTCCTTGACCACCTCAGGGCTGACCAAGTAAAAGCCTGCTGCTAAGGGCATTGTCCAAGTCAGGACTGGGACGCTGACCACTTCTCTAGAAAGCCTGTTGCTTGAGCAGCTCTTCAGGAAAGAGATGTTTCCTAATAGCATACTTAACCTCCTTTGCTGTGGCTTTGAATTTTTCCCCTGTCACTTCCCTCTTCACTTTTCCTCCTTGGGAAGGAGCCAAAATTTTGCCCTGCACCTGTCTTTTCTCCAAATCAGACAAAACCTCAACTGATTCTCACAGCACATTCCTTCCAACCCTTTCATCACTATTATTGCCCTCTTCTGGATGATAATTCAAGGATATTTTTGATAGAGGCTTATAAGCAGGGCCAATAGATATTTTATGTTTTACTAGACTGGTTGCTAGAAGTGAAACATTACCTCAATTGTCAGGTACATGAACATTTCTTCGTATCTGAAATAGAAAAAAGAGACTTCAAACTTAAAGTCAAGACAGGAACAACTGTGCCAGTTGGTCTACCTTGAAGGAAAAATAGTACAGTGGTGTTTGGATGTTACCAGGGAAAGATAATAAAATAATTATTTTCTAGGTAAAATAAGGAGACAAGTTGTTTATAACTTGTGTGACATAGAGCTGAACACCAAGAGATTCCCACCACTGCCACTGTAGATAATCCCACAATAGAAATGTCAGCATTTATGGATCTCCCATCTCCATGTTGCAGGACGTAGCACATTTCATCCTGGGTAGCAGTGTCCTTATTGTGTCAACACAGGATAAGCCAAGCAACAATTACACAGCAGGACAGACTCATGTAATCAATCAAGAGTGGAAACACCCCAGTGAAAATAAGGGAACATTTCTTACAGAGCAGTCACTCCCTCTCTCCTGGTTCTCAGTGAAGTCTTAAAATCACTCTGAAATTAAGAGTCTGGAATATTCATAATTCTGTTCAGGACCAGAAACAATGAGCTAAACAGAGATTGATCTTTCCACATATTATCTTCTACTTCCCCTGCAGTGACAACAGACAATGACTATCTATCTTTCTGCTTCTCATGAGAGATAATTGTCCTATGTCCCTATTAACACACTCTCAGACCTATGCTGATTTCAAGGATGGCCTAACATAAGTACATTGAGCATTTTTTTCTTAACCTTAGCTTCAAGGTCTGATGTTTGCAAGAGGGAAACAGATGCCCAGTAGCTTGTCAACTTTTTTTAATAGGGATGATTAAAATGATGACAGGTTCTATCTCAATTTAAATGGTTCATTTTCCTTGCTATTGTAAGTGCATACATAGGAGAGAAAACTCAAAACTGAATCATCAAAATTTATGTCTTCAGTAAATTGTGACTTTAAAGTTCCAGCATGCAGCAACATAGGTAGATAGGGAGATTATGAAGATGTCTGATCAACAGATAGACATATCGCTGAGAATTTTTTATCCAGAAAATCTATATTCCAATAAATATGTAAGGAATGTGGATCATTTTTGAAGATTGTACATCTGAATCCTATCTTTTTCAAAATGTGAGGCTTCATGAATGTTCATGCTCTCTGTGGCCTTTCTTAGCTCATGCACTCTAAATGGGAGGGATGGAAAGAGATTGAATAGAGCTCAGGAACTTCATTCCAATGCTTAACAAGCACTGCTACATCTGCTTAATAATATATTTTAGAAGGATCCACCAGTTTAAATGGGTGTATCTTTTCCAGAACTGTATCACCATGGAAACAGGAAAAGATCATGGTCTTTGCACAGTCCTTGTCTTTTTGTCTTCTCGTATTGAACTCCACAGGGGAAACTTTCAGTTATCTTTATTTTACAACATTTTATAGGGTCATTCTACAAAAAGGAGCAATTAACTCACCAGAAATACCTCTAAGACTTTCAACAAAGCAAGTTTTAGAATTTGGCATCCATGGCTGGTTTTCTATAGATATGACATTATCTCCTCACTCTTAGAGGAAAATAACAGAATTTAGGGTTCCTATTTCTCAGATGTAAAAAACCCCCAACTGTTTCAATTTCACAATGTTGGGAACTTTTTTCTGGGAAACTTCTGAATTGATTACATGTGTGAGTTGATCATCAATGTGTAAAATTTGGAGCAGCTCTATCTGGGTGTTGCCGTTTCACCAGTTTTACCTGAATTTAATGTATCTTTCTTTGAAATTATTCCTCACGAGGGTAGAACTTTTTTGACAAAATTAAAACAAAATAATAGAAACTGTCTTCCTCATCAGTGTTAGAAAAATCTATATATAAGTAGACAAATTGCTTCTTTAACATCTTCTAAGTTTTCTGAAATTTCTTACCCCTTATGTTTTTATTTCCACCTTCAAATTTTTTCTCAACTTGGTTTAAGAACTCTTTAAATTCTCCATCTTCCCAATTAACTTTTTTTTTTTAATGTCTCATTCTCTCTCTCTCTCTCAGCTTCTTAATATGTAAGAGCTGTTGAAACCACAGTTACTTGACTGAGCAAAAAACCTATTTTTTGTGTGATTATTTTTGTTTTATTTTTAACCAAGTTTGGCCTATACTATGACATCTACTATAATTCAATAGGACAATACCAAACCTAAATTGATAGAAAATAGCATTGATACCAGCAGGACAATGCAACTGTCAACCCGGTTTTAAAGAAACTATAAATGACCCTAGCTAGAAAAATTAAGCAGCAGGTTGATTAAGGTTATCTTGGTTATCTTGATTAAGTTATCTTGGGCTTTTCTGTAGTACTTCCTTAATTTCCCTTACCTCATCAACATTAAGATTTATTTCCATTAGGTAGTGACTTTTTTCCTCCATTGGCAGTCTCCTAGCCTTGAACACAGCATTGTTAGCTGTGACTCAGTAGCTGTTTCTTGCAGCTAATTTGGATCATTTCAGCTTGTACATGTCCAGTTGTATATTGCAGCTGTCATATTCTCCCTGATATGTTATAAAAGGAAAATGAAGATTAGTCAGACTACAGGGTACAGGAGGCTCTAAAGAGCTATGGTTTCAATATCATTGCTCTTGTGTAATTAATATCAAGAGCAATTCACTGTGAATAATATGAAAATAAATTTCTCCCTCCAAGTTCTGGCTTGGAGCCTGTTTTATTAGATGTTACACTAATACAAATGAGCAGAACATATTTTTTATTGTCTAATCATTAAATTAACAAGACTGGGTGGTTTTAGAAGCCAATACTATATACAAATGGACTTAATAAACAGGCGTATATATTTTGTTTCAGACGGTGTTTTAATGGTTGTTCAGGTTGTTAAATGATAAGTAATATATTATGCCACAGAAGATAGCTCAAGAAAAAACACAAGATCCTAAAGATGGCTATTTGAACTGGAATTTCTTTGTTGAATGTCATTAAGGGCTGAGCTGTATTTAATACTTTAATAGAAATATGTCAGAGACATGACAATGTACTACCAGTGCTTGTAAAGAGGATTTTGCCCTTTCTTGTCTCCTCCAAGAAACCATCCAGCTTGTAAGAGAATGTTCTCAGCAAATAAAAGCTAAGTCATTGCTTTCTCAGGGATGCTGTTGATGGTAATTAAATTGGGCCTTGTACTGTTCTCTGAAAACTTCCCCTTTTATACTCCTGTAAACAAATCTCAGATTCATTGTCTAATATATTACTGAGGTAAATCTGGACCAACTTCAATGATCTCCACCCATCAAGCCTCTTCTCAGTGAAAGTTCAGGGTAAACTCACAAAAGTCATTGGCATGGTTTTGAGTTCCTACTGCTATAAATTAAACCTGATATTAAAAATTGCATTGCTAGTAGAAATAATATGAAAGTCCCTTTAGCCATGATCCTAACAATCCAAATTTATAGATTTTTTTTCACTACTTCATTCACTTTAAACATGCCAAAAATATCAAAGCAAAGCTATGATACATTTTAAGTACAGAAGAGAGGGAAGAAACTCTGCAGACTTCATTTTGACTAAAAGAATTAAAATATCTAAAAGGAAATATGAGAAGGAAACTGAGGCTAGAACATCAGTGTTGATAAAAGAACAGGAATTGACCATTGGTGGTGGGGGTCACAGGTTTCCTTCTCCATATTCTAGTATTTGTGGTGGAAAACTAGATGAATACAATGAATTGTGCAATATGCTTTCAATGGAATATTATTTAAAATACAGTAGATCCCAAGAAATTAAAAAAAAAAAAGTAAGAAATACAACCAGGAAATGTCCCATAGTGATGAAAAATATCCTCTTTATTCTATCTTTAGCTTTTCTGATGTTTCAGTTATAATTTTATACAATTAACTTGAAGGTACTATAAAAAAGATGTGTCCTCCTGTTTAAATTTTGCTTGGGTAAAAGCACGCGTGATGTTACGGAATCTACTGAGAAGCAAAGCTGAATGGTGAGGGCGTGCTATAAAAGTAATATTCTTTGAGGGGAATAATGTGAGCCATATTGTGCATACTTCATAGTGAATCAATTCAGTGAGATCTGCGTCAATTTGATAACACAGCAAACACTGTTTGATGGAAACCAAACTGAATAGAGTTCTTCTACCTTGTTTCTTTAATAATATCTTTTAAATTATCACTGCTGGTATTTCCTTTCTGGAGGGACAGTCTTGAGGCTTTGAGACCAAAGATGAAATCTTTATTGTGATAAGGCAAAAATATAGTTTATCTCTTGCACAATTCACCATTTCCAGCAGATAAATCCTAAGCCTGACCAATAATACCACTCCACATGCTTTGCGTCTCTGTGGCAAAGTTTTGGTAGTGGGGGCAATGCAGGGATGGCTTCTGTGACAAGCTTCTAGAAGCTTCCCCCATATCCAAGGGAATCATTGCCAGCCAGCTCCAAGAAGAACCCCCCTGAAATGCTGCACCCCATGGAAGGGATTCATGCTGGAGCTGTGTGTGTAGTGTAGCCTCTGGGAAGGATTCCCATTGGAGAAGTCCATGGAGGACTGTCTCGTGTGGGTGGGACCCCACACTGGAGCAGGGAAAGAGTGTGAAGAATCCTCCCCCGAGAAGGAAGAAGGGGCAGAGGCAACGTATGATGAACTGACCACAGCCCCCATTTGCCTTCCCACCGTGCAGCTGGTGTTGGGAGAAGGCAGAGATAATGGGGAATGAAGTTGAGTCTGGGAAAAAATATGTGAGGGATTTTTTTCAATTAATGTGTCATAAGCGTGTCTTGGAGACAATCCAAAACTAAACAAAAATTAGATTAGGTCGTATAATCATTGATTATTTCCAGCTCTACCAATTCTGTCTCATTTACAAGTGCAGCAGAAATCTGTGGTAAATTACTGCCTATGCATTTTATGGGATTGATCATATACATAAATAGCCATATTTTCAGAAGAGCTTATAGCTTTGCAAATGCAAACTTGAGCCAGAAATTTCTGGAAAATAATGCACTGAATATGTGTGGGAATATATGTGGAGAAGAGAAATGTTGTTCTGGAGAGTTTTTGCGACCAGATGTTGATATTTCTATTTGAAAAAAAAAATTGCATAATCCCTGGAAGGGGCTTTTCATGCAAGACTTTAAAATGAAATTAAAATTTATGGTAATTTTATATGTTCCAAATCAGTTAATTATTTCAGTGGCAAATGAACTTATAGTTGGTGAAGTCCACAAACAGCAAGGCTAGCTAACCTCAAAATTATATGAGAATGCTCAGGTCTTTTTCAGCCAAGTTTTGAATATCTCTAAGTCTGGAAATTTCATAATTTCTCTTTTCCCCTTTCCAAGTGCTTGACTGCTGTCATGATGAAGAGGTTTTTCTGTACATTTATCTGGAATATCCTGTGTTCCAGCTTGTGTCTTATCCTATACACATCCATTTTCTAGCTGAAGATGGCAATAAACTCTCTTTTTAAATTCAGAGAATAATTTACTTTGGAAGGACTTTCAGAAGCCCTCTAGTCTAACCACTTCTCAAAGCAGGTCAAATTAGAAAAAAAAATCCTTATGTTTATTGAAACTATATTTTCTGCTGTTGAACTTTGTGGGGTTTCTGCCAGTCCACCTCATCAACCTGTTGAGTTTAGCCTGAGAGTGTTTAGTTCATGGATTTACATGCTAACATGCCCCAACTTTATCAGGAAGCATCTAGTTCTTCCCTTCTCATTGAAGGTTAAAGTCATAAGTATCTGAATCTAGACAATGTGAGTCTCTCTTCTAAAACAGAAAAGTTGATCTTGCTTCTATAAAACTGAATGTTTTGCCCAATCCAAAATTTCCCCTTAGATCCTTATTCTGATTCTTTTCAATCGTAAAAAAAAAAAGAGAAGGACTAGTTGGGTTTACCTTCTATTGTTGGTATTTAATTTCATTAGTTTCTATTTATGGCTAATGTAATTTGCAAAGATTAACAATGAAAATAAAGCAAAAGATCTCTAATTTAATTAAGCAAGCATCCTGGTATGATGATACTAAAAAGGTAATAAATATAAATGAGATATTTAACATACATGTGTAAGTTTTGAGATTTTTTGCCTATCATGTGCGTGTACAAAACTTCATAAAGTATCCAGAAAGTAAAAATGAAGCTCTGTATCAGCAGAGGCTTTTTATAAAGGTAATAATGTAGTTTTCACCATGCCATGTAGCCAAATTGATAGCAGTATTCAAAATTAATGGACTTTGTAGTGCAGTGGATTAATGCACTCTGTGCATATCACATAAATCTTCCTGTCTGAAATTTCATATGAAATCCAGAACTAGGCCAAATGTGAATGACAGAGGAAGACTTTTCAGTCTCTGGGCTGTACTGAAAACTATACCTTGACATTATTCATGAATAAAATTTATTAGCAGGACAGGTTCATCAAGAATTCAGCTATTTACCCTAAGAAAATACAAATATATGGCTAATATAGATTTTAAATAGCAGATTTTTAAATAATAGATTTTTAATGTTTTTCTCATTAGTGTCTGTAAATAAGTGCTTTTGTGTGTTTTATGAAATGTGATTCTAAGTGTTTAGAAGGCTTTAGTTTCAAAAGGAATGTTCTTTAAAATGTTGATTATATTATTATTTTTTGTGCTATAGTCAGTTATCCCTTGACCTTCAAAAAATGCTTGAAGGCTGGAAATGTATGAACTAAATTCTGCCCTTAGAAAACCATGTAAATGCTCAAAACAAATATTCAAATCATTAAGTCTCTTTGGATTTATATTGTTATATGAGAAAAATCAGAATCCAACATCACATTTCAAGTACTGCAATGAAAAACAATGTAAATCTGACAGAAGAAATAATTCCTATAAGTAATACAGGTTTTGTTTTTTTTTTTTTCTCTAGGATTATTTTATAGTATTAATTTATTTTGGTAAAATTTACATGTGTCCAAAACTCAGTGTTTATTATGAGCTTTTTTGTTGTTGCAGGGTTTCTTTAAAAAGTGAAACTTTTGTATCAAAATCCTATGAAATGCACATCTGTTTTCAATAGTCTCATTGCTCAACATATTTAGATACTTTTATGGAGAGGTGATATTCTTCATTACTGTCAAAACCAGTATTCATTATAATGAGCTATTTTAGTTTCCCACCCCTGTCCTGGAAATGATCTTCTCTTCAGTACCCTGGAGCAAAGCCAGCCATGCTTGCTTTCTCTGCCAGCTAGGATTTTCCTTACACAAATAGAACTCCCAGGAGTTTTACTAGCTCAGAATTAAGCTAACAGATCAGTGCAAAAGAGCTATATCAGGAGCCATAGGTTTAGATCAATACAGTTTGTATCCCATCACACTGCTTTCAATCTTACTTGCAAATTGTCTTTGCTACATTATTTTTTCCTTTTCTATTTTTAATTGCATAAGCATTATTATTTTTTCCATTTTAATAGTTGCCGAAGGTTTCAGACTGTTTCAGAATGAGCTTCTACTTAAAACATCCTTTTTTAGATGTTGGAAAAAAGTTAAATCACTGTATTCAGTTTCCAAGTACTGTTCTACTAACATTTCCATAGAACACTTCTGGGAAAACTGTGCTCACTACTGCCTTCTACTATCCTCCTATGCCTCACTCTCCACTATTCTCACTATTCTGTTCTTTGCTATAAAATTTAAGTCAAAGAATCATGGAGCAACAGGCCATTATTAAGACTGGAAAGACTCTCTGAGATTACCTAGTCCAACTTTCTGTAGGACCACTTTCAAATTCAGACCAGATTGCTCAGGGATGCACTGAGACCCTCAACAGTGATGGAAACTCCGTAGCCTCACTGAGAAATCTGCTCCAGTGTCAAATTAATGCCATCACAAAAGCTATTATACTAATATTCAAGCTGAATTTTCCTTTTTGCCATTTGTATTTTTACTGTGGACCTCACAGATGAGCCTGTCTATCTATTCTATCATAATTTCCTTTTTCATTAAAGAGAGCTTTTTTTTTAACCCAGCTAAACACTTTCAGCTCTCTCATTGCCTCCTTGTAGGTCATGTGCTCCAGTCTCTGATCTTCCTGGTGGCTGCTGCTGGACTTTCCTCAGTATGTCACTCCTACAAGGGGGCACTAAACGAGGCACTGTACCCTGGATACATTCTTATGGTAGCTGAGCTAGGGAGAATCACCACTTTCCTCACCTGAAGGAAGTTTTTATTGTCCAGTATCCTCAAGTCCTTCTTGTCAGGGATCTTAATTCATTCAAGCAGTTGTATTAAAACAAACTGGAAATTTCCAAGATTATTGTGTGACGCTTGTAGCTGTCTTGCTGCCTTGCAAGCTGTCTTGCCAGTAACTGCATAGTTCTGCAGTTGTGCAGAAATCTTCAGAAAAACCTTTCTGTGATTTCCATGCATGTGTTGACAGGATGGGTTTGTGTTTACAGTTTCCTACAGGCCATTTCAGCTGTCTGAATTACCAGATTATTGACATTTAATATTCTCATGCCAACTGAGTACCGTATTTTCCACTTGCTTTCATGCCTTTAAATATACTCTCTTTCAGAATACAGTCCTCAAAATTTGGAGTTTAAGGCCTTTAGGTACATGGATCACGTTTGTTCTCCTAACTTAAGATATTAATCTTGCTTTTTTCAGTCATATGGTACCTTCCTGTCTTGAAAGGTTTGTTCTAATCCTTGTGCCTAGATTACACTGCCATATGAAGGAGACATATGGCATCACAATCTGGGAATGGGATAAAGATCACCAGATCATGTCACATATCTTGCATAGCAGCTTCTAGTCAATGGTAATATAAAAGTGAAAAGATCTTCTAATCTGCTCTCAGTACTTCAAGCCATGCCATTTGCACTTGGTGCTGTTTACATCCCATTTCATTTTACCTGATAAAACTAAAATCAACGTAGAAGCAACTGAAATTTTTCAGTTGCATTATATTTGCATTCTGTAGCTGGTACCTTTTCTAATGTTACTGTATCTGTGATATATAGATCTATCACAACTTCTGTTACTGTGCTCTAAATTTCAAGACTTAAAAAAAAAATGATGAATGTAGACATTAGCATTCTCGTGGGCCTGGCCATCAATATTTCATCTTAGGTAAACAGCAGTTTTGCCTAATTTATTGGTTCTCATTATGTCTGGCATGTAGAAGCTAAATTCCCCTCTGCAAGGGAAATTGCCCATCTGCCTGGAAAATGACCTTTTGTGCTCAGCAAATCAGTAGGGACACAAATCAAAAGGGGCACAGTTGGTTAATATTGTAGAAAAATGACTTAATTTGTCACTAACTAAATTGTCATGAGTTTGACCCATTTTGAGATTAGTTAACATTTGCGTCCTTTCTCATGTTTCATGCATAATTCATTTGGATTCTCACCATACTTGAGCTATGCTTCTGGAGTGGAGATGTTTTGTATAGTCACTCTTAGGAGCAATAGTAACGCGACATTTGTCAAAGTGTCATAATGAACAATGAAACCTCATTATATGTCACTCAAAGAGCTGAATGAAAAGCATGCAATTTTATATCCAAATCTTGGAATGTGAAAGACAGAAAACAAGGTTTTTGTTGCTTTAATTGTCTTCCAGTTTGATTTTTGCTCTCTGAGAGCTCCCACAAAAGTCAATGTTAATATTCCTAGTTTTGATCCTGCTCTGCTGGAGGTGTTCACTGGTGGAATTTCATCAGTGATTTCACTGTGAACAGAAATAAACTGCAAGTGAATAAAAATTGCTCATGTGTAAGAGTTTACAAGATAAGATCATCAAGGGCAGAGACTGTCTATTTTGTTTGCATTGCACTGTATGGAAGATATTCTTCATGCCACAATAAAAAAATACATAAGAGTTGAATGCTGCATGCTACACAACATTGCTGTGCTGCAATCCCCACCAAATAAGAGGCCAGTGCACACACAGGAAAAACAGGCAATATGAACAGTTCAGTTTGGCTACTGAAGTGTACATGGGAAGTGATAATTTCTAATTAAAAAATGTCCAAACTGAATTTTTGCACCATCTCTTTGGACAAATGGCTTTTTTTCTGTGCCTCTTTCCATTTTGCTTTTTCTAATTACCTGGATATATGGCTTTTTTCTTTGCTGCTATGATGATGAAGTGCCTGTGCCCACCAATCCTAAAGACAAAGAAAAAAAATTTCACCTGTGTATTGATCATATCCAAAATATTTAAATTCCCTGCAGTAACACATCTCTTCTCAAAGTTAAAGTTTAGACACATTCCATCAAATCCAACCCTATTACAGAAGAATTAGAAGAATCAAATTTCATTATTAACATAAAACTTTCCACAAAGCAGGCACTATAAAATAAGCTTTCTTAAGGTAAGAGCATCTTTACCATGGAGTTAAGGAACAGAAGCATCAGTATTCACTAGGTTTAGCTGTGCCTTCACCCAAAATTCTCCTTAGAACACAAGTCACATCTTTGGGTATAAGGTGAATCAAGGCTTCTCAGCAGGGTAAATTGTCTCTATCTAGCATTTCATTAGAAAAGATATGTGATCATATATGGTAAAAACCTAGGAGTTAATCCAAGGATGACAATGTAAAAACATAAGCATAAGCTTTGCCATGTCGGTATACAGCCATACTGTCAGTCATTGTCAAAACTATAGAGCAGAGAAGCATATCTCATCTTTTCCTGTCAAAATGTTCCTTCTGACAAAGGTCAGTGCCTTCATGACATAAATCTGTTATCCTGTTATTGTCATAAGTATCAAAAGAAGGAAGGAGTCAAATGTTTGGAACAGATAGAGTCAATGTAACTTAATTCAGGAAAGGGCCATATTTCCCACTTCCCTTTGTCAGGCTGCCAGCCATCAGTATGAGCTTTCCCTCCTGCAATCTGTTTGTGTTCCAGTGAGTAATAGCTTTTTACTGGCCTGGAAAATGACTATCCCGTTGCTAGCAAAGTGCATTCATAGGATCAAGAGGCTTTTTGAATAGTTAAGTACATCGTGCCCTTTAAATAGACCAGACTTCAGATGAAAGCCCTAAAACTATGGCCAATCTGTTGGAAAATTAAAAATATAGTAAATCTAGGGCTGAAACCAGGCATATTTATGAGCTACTCAAATATACAGTCATTCAAAATAGTTTGTTACTCAATGGAATTTGAGGGGTTTTTTTCTTTATAAGAACCAACATCTCAAATAACTCATGCACATTTGCAATACATGGAAAATTAAAAATATACATATAATATCTGGCAAAATTTATCTCAAAGTGATCACAGAAGGGTTTAATTTCACATCTATTTGAAAAGATACCAAATCGTCATAAGAACTATGTTCATGACTCTCTTCCCAGTAATGTCAAGGTGAACTGTGAGTAAATGGAACTGAAATCAATAAATGGACATAAATTTAAAGCTACAGTAAATGGGAACATTGAGAATACTGGATATGAATATAAATTGGCTAAAACACAGAGACATGCATAACATATGTGAGGAATTAGAAATAATAGATATCAAGGTTTCTGGATGGGACTGGCCTGTTCCATGCAACGAAGAAGAAGAACAGGCTAAAATATGGTTCCTAAGTTGTATTTACGTGATCCATGTGACTTATTATTTTATTTTGAAATAGTCATAACATTATAGCCATGTTAACATAAACTTAAGGAAATGGGGGGAAACAGTCACCCAGAGCTTACAATCTAGTGTAAATTGCAGAGCAGATTCTAGTATAGAGTTTGAAGGATCTGATTATTCAGCCACAGAATACAGAATTGCAGTGTTGGAGGATTGATTGGACTATTTTTCATCTCTTACTGGTTAACTTTGTGATTCACACAAAATTACTTTTTTTTTTCTGTTGGAAATCAAACAAAAGCTTTGCAGTTCTGATACATGAACCACCTGCTGGTCCCTCCTTCTGAGTGACAGGACCTCCAGGATTTACAATTCTAATAACAGGAATTTGAAAAATGAATGATAGAAAAAGTGTATTTTTTCCTTGCTTGTTTGACAGCCTATCTTTTCTTACAATTTGCAAATGGAAAAAAAATACAGAAACTTGAAAACAAAATTGCCACCAGTTTTGATAAAATAGAGGAAAGATGGTCAATCCTGTCTTTACTCCCTAAAGAAATTAATTTAGAATTTCTTTCCTATCCACTTTCTTTTCAAATACCTCGGTGCTGGTCTTGCCTCCTCCTGCATTTAGTAATACTGGTGAAACTTTCCTGGTGACTGTCACATCACATTGCAGTTTTCAGAAAACTAATATAATTCCCCACAACTTCCTTCCTCAAGATATTTTATGGGTTCCAGCTGTAGCTCTAACATCCTTATTACTCATGCTCCCTGTAAGTACTGTTTCTCCATGGTGTAACTGGCAGATGTTAATGCCTTAATACACTTGGAAACAACCTTAAGGGAGCAGAAGGCATTACAGAATTGTGTAGGGATGTAAAGGATGTCCCCAGAGAGAGGAGAAGACTGAGGGAGACCTCGTTGGGTCTTCAACATCCTCACAAGGAGAAGCAGAGAGGCTGGTACCAGTCTTTTCATTCATGATCAGTGTTAGGGCTTGAGAGAATGGCATGAATCTGAGTCAGGGGAGGCTTAGACTGGATATCAGGAAAAAGTTTTTTTCCCCAGAGGGTGACTGGCCACTGGAACAGACTTCCCAGGGAAGTGCTCAGAGCACCAAGCCTGACAGAATTCAACAAGTGTTTGAAGAGTGCTCCCAGGCACACAGGGTGACTCTTGGGGGTGGTGCTGTCAGGGCCAGGAGTTGGACTTGATGATCTTGATGGGTCCATTCCAACTCCGTGTATTCTATGATTCTATGACTATGAAATCTTTTCACTGGGATCTTCCACTCTACAGGAAGGTGCTGGCACAGTATTTCTGAACTATGCCATAAAATCTAAGCAAAATGAGGCACAAAAGCTGAAATCCATATTTGGATCTGAAACAAGGAACTCTGTGGGCAGCAAATTTGATGAGAAGGTCAAGACTGACCTCTGTATTTGTTGTTAGTTGCTAGGAAAAAATGTATTTTAAAAAGGTCTTAAAATGGATGCTGTAATTTAGGTGTTTATTCTCTCATAATTGGGGTGGTAACAAAAGTAGCATTGAAATACAGATTGCACTTACAGACCCATGCTCTCAGCCTTTAAGGACATACCCACATAAGGAAACTGAAAGTAAGTCAGTGATAATTCAGCTTCTTTCTTTGAGGTTCTTTCATCCCTCGCAGATCAATTAGTGATGCATACCTGAGCTATTGAAAACAAATGTCCAAGGCTATCCTTATACTACTTCATTTGGTCATTTCATCACAGAAACACAAAGGTCAAAGTATTTGAGTGAGAAGTTCTCTAATTAGAACTGAAATAAATTTTTCAGGATGTAAAGCCTAAAGCCCAGTAATTTTTACTTTTCTGCAAGTTCAGAAATCAGGCCTCTTTCCTAAGTGCTTTCATGGGCCACTTCACAGGTGTCTTGAAGCAATGAGTTTTAGAAGCACAATAAGAGACTTATAAAGAAATAAGTTTTTCTTAACAAGTTTCCCATTTTATTTCCTTGAAATCTATTCAATTTTCCCTTGCTCTTATATTACAACTAAAACTTGAGTAATAATGCCACCAATTCAATCTTTTCATCTGTCTTGGAATTATATTCCTTTGTTTTATACTGATTGTCCTAAAATTGCATGAAGAACAGTAAAATGATATATTTTTTAATACTTTTAACTTATATTAAAATCTGTAATTTTTAGTTTTGTTAGTCTCAGGTCTCAGTTAAATATGAAAAAACAAATAATGATAACCTTCAGGAATGATGAAAAAAGATGTGGAACTAAAAATTTATCTTCTTTCTAGCAATCTGGAGGGAAGGTTCACATATTGTTTAGAAATTAGTTGTTTTATTACTTATTAAAGATAAGAATGCATTTCAATCATTATTAATTTCTTCTATAATTTCTGATGTAATATATAGGCAAGTTTCATATGCTGAGCAGAATTCCAAAAAGAAAATAATAGCAGCAACTAATAGAATAAATTTTTGTATATTCAGTAAAAATTTAAATGTTCATCTACAGATGGGGCTGACCAAATGCTGCGGAAAAGGATGGGTATCTTTGTTGCTGGTACATGAAGCTCTCATCAGACTGGTTATCTTCCTGCGCTCCACAATCATAGTTTTGATCACAGTGTTTATATATTTTATATATATATATATATATATATATATATATATATATATATATATATATATATATATATATATATATATATATACATATACCTTTTTTTTTCCCCTTAGGAAGTTGGCTGCATTTTCAGAGAATTTTTTCAGACATCCTTCTGGCTTTATTAAGGTAGGAGTACAAGATATGGACTATATATTTTAAAACTCTCTGTCATCAACTTTGATGCCCAACTAAGTATAAGATAAATTAAGCATTCATGAAAGGGAGGTTGTGTCAGAGAAAAAAAAAATTATCAAATGAAAAGAGTGGTTAAAGTTCTTAATTTTATGCCTAAATATGGTACGACCATGTGAGCTGGTTTTGGAGGTTTATATCACCATTACCTGCACCATATTTGGGGTGTTTGTGCATCCACTGAACACGAGATTAGGAAGTTCTTATATCCATCACTCACTTGTATTTCCGTATCTGTTCTGCTCCTATTGCTATGACCAGATCCTTATCACAGAATGTTCTGAGCTGGAAGGGACCCACAAAC
This sequence comes from Molothrus aeneus, assembly GCF_037042795.1. Lineage (NCBI taxonomy): Eukaryota > Metazoa > Chordata > Aves > Passeriformes > Icteridae > Molothrus > Molothrus aeneus. Next base: position 31,991,907 of record NC_089647.1, on the reverse strand, counting down.
ATTATGAAATCCAGCACTTATGTGAACTGCCCTTCTGGGATTCAAACATGCAAACATAGTGGTTTTAGTATTAGGCTCTAACCAACAGAGCTAATCTCAGGGTTAATAGGTTGGTGCTCATCACAGTCAGGCCATGTATCTGTGGAAGAGCTGCTTCAATTAAAAAAAAAAAAGGATAAGAAAAAAAGATGAAGAAGTGGAAAACAATAATTTAATTTCTTTTTCTTTATCTCCTTGAAAACAACACCTCTCCCTTCTTACATATTAGATGTGATATGACTCAGGTTATAATAACAGTGCCAGAATCTGTTTGGCTTGTGTGTGGATTTGTCACAGGTTCTTTTGGAAATAATTACTTTAGACTTCTGCTAGTTTTTGCCCCTCAGGTATATGGAAATTTTTGTAAAGTTTGGGCAGCCTGGCCCATAGTGCTTTGAACAATCTGCCTGTCTTTTCTGATAGACATTATTTCTATAATATATCAGCAAACTTAAAAGATATGTGTCTTCTCATGCATGATATTTTCACTAGCTAGATTTTGACTGGATCAAGATGGTATTAGACACATATTTCTAGCCAGGAAAGGAGATAAATGGCCAATATTTTCAACATTTCTCATCAAAGTGCTAAAAGTCCAAGTAAAAATCAGAATACTCTGTTTGTAATTAGCAGTATGTGGTTTATCCTCAAGGGGTTTTATAGCATCCCCTTGAAATACAAAAGAAATCAATCAGAAATTCTATTTTGGTTTTAAAATTGAGGCAATTCTTTAAAATACATATTTTAACTTCCAGCGTTCTGGTTTGGTTTGGCTTGGTTTGGCACGGTTTGTTTTGGCGGTTTGTGGGTTTTTTGTAGGATTGTTTTTTGTTTTGTTTTTGCCTATTTTAAACTATGCTTTAATAAAAATTTAGATTTTCATAGGACTCTTGGAGCTTCAGATTTTAGAAAAAAATTCAGAGAGATGTGAGAAATGAAATAAATCTAAGAATATTTAATGGAAAATTCTTAAAACTAACTATAAATACACTTATGGAATCAAGGGCGTTATTTATTATCTAAGACTTACCCCTATTTGCCCAAGTCTCCATAATGCTAACAGAATCCCTCTTCCTCCCCTCAGCCCTAACATGAGGCAAATTTGATAAAACAATATTGTATAAAAGGAGGGGGTCTTCCTGTACTCCATATTTTCTCATACAAACTGCTATGTTTTGTTTTGTTTATTTTTAATGATGCATTCCAGATTTGTTTTGCAGTAAGTCATAACTAATGACCTTGGACAAAATTGCGCAACTCTTTTTGTTGTTTGTTTACTTCATCATCCACCTGACAGAAGAGCCATTGAGAAAAATGTGTAACATCCCTGACATTTAGAAATCTCAGTAGAAAAAGCATGTGCTATAGCTACCCACTCAGTGAACATATGTGGAACAGTTTGCATGTAGAATATAGTGTCAAAAATGAAATCCTTGTTTTTGGCTACTGCATATGCAGAAGAGTCAAGATTGTGTGGAGCAGACTTCTAAGAATGTTGTACTTTGTGAGTGTGATTGTCACTATGGCCTTTATAATGTAAATCCCCAAAACCTGGTGGGATCATGTTTGGAACTTTTGTAGTCACAGTCTATCTCACATATCTAGTATCTGCTGCCTCAGCCTGTCCAGTTAGCAACAGGCTTGTGGCTACTCTTACCTATGTTGCTAACATCAAATCTTTAAGGAGTTTGCACTTGCAGAACTGAGCTCCACCAGGTTCCTCACACATCCTACACAAAATCCCCTTGGTAGAGAATGGACGGAAACAGCATTACCAGGAGTTTTGTTTAGTACAAATATGTCTAAATGCAAGCACTTTAAACTTTCTGATCAAAGAGATTTAATTGGAACCAGGATTGAGGGTGTTTAATATTACAAAAATCCAAGTTGTGCAAAGAGTTTCAGAGAATTCCTGTGTGAACTGATACCATGAGGCTACAATCAAATCTACAATCTCAGCTACCCTTTGATACCATTCATATGCAAAGGGTCTCCAGCCCAAAAGAGGGGTGGCTATGCCCAGTACTGCAATATTATCTTTTCTTTATTAATCTCTGCAGGTTGATTTTGGCAAAATCTGCTCTGTGCCCTGAGATCTTCATGTCTGGGAAAGAGTCTGGTTTGCCTTGAGAGGCATCACAGAGGTCCCAGGCAAAGGTCAAGACACTAGTTTAACATTGAAAGACCAAGAGGGAAGGGGACAGAGTTTCCTAGTGGGATCTATCCAATTGTTTATTAATGCAATCAAGTAATGGTGAAATGATGGAAGTCCTTCTGAAAAGGAAAGAGACAGGTGCTGAGTCCTCTGGGCTGATTCCCTCTTTTTCCCAGATGTTACCATGGATTTTTCATAACCTGAGTTAATAATATATCTCTGTTAAGCTGTAAGCCACACATCATTGCTGCCTAGAGGAGGAATTTGTAACTTAGCTTTTTGTTAAACATCTCTTCCAGATCATTTGCTTTATTCAAAAGCTTCCTTCCTTCAATATGCTCATTCCCCACAAACAGACCGTCATCACCTGTTCTCCACTTGTTTGCATGCTGATAGCTCTTCTCCTCTCATAAATTCCATTAATTAATGAATAGTCAGCAGGGAATTGTCTCTTTGGGCTCATTAAAGAAATGGACACTAAAATGATACGAAAGCAGCTGCCTCCTTTCTGTTATTCCCTTCTGATGGCTACTGCTTTCCTCATCACTGCTAAATTATAACACTGCTTTGATTAGCAGTCCTGTTACTTGCTGCAGCTGCATTTAAAGATGGAAATTTTAACTATACAGTCATGTTTAATTGATATTCTCATCAAACTGTTGGCATTGTAAAAAAACACAGCCCTCCGATACATCAAGCTTGTGTACATATATTAAATCCTGTTGGAATTTTTTTGACCTTGTAAACAGATTGAAAAGACATGTTTCTTGATGCTTTCTCATAAGTCACTGATTATCAGCTGAGCTCATTTGGGAACCAGATGTAAAATTTGTGAAAAATCTCAGGCCAGAGTTCATTCTAAACAGAAACATATTTGATTATTATCCCAGTGCCAAAGTGTGAATGCTCATTTCTATGCTGAAAAATTTAGAAATTATTTATTTTAAAGCATAGGATGAGATCTGATTTTTTTAATAAAAGATTTCAAATCAAAAACTATTCCCCACCAAAAGAGTGAATTTAAACCAGACAGATAATCTATATCACCGCTGATATAAATCACCATAGTTTGGAAGATGTTCTAATTCATGCAAGAAGGATGATTTTCCCAGACTTGCTCAAGGTTTAGGTTCCAACTCAAGGTTTAGGTTCCAAATCATCCCTTGTTGAAGAAACATTACTCACAGAACAGTCCAAATCAGGACAGCTTTCTCTACTCTGAGGCTGCTGAGACATGCTGATGCTCTAATAGCACAGTCTTTGAACAAGAGATTATAGAATCCTGGAGTCATTAAGGCTGCAAAAAAACCTTTAAGATCATGAAGTCTAACTGTTGTTATATCACTGCCATGTCCACCACTAAACCATATCCCCAGCTGCCATATCTACATGTTTTTTTAAGATTTCCAGGGGCAGTGGTTCCATCACTGCCCTGGGCAGTCTCTTACAGGGCTGGACCACACTTTCTGTAAATAAATGTTTCCTAATACCCAATCTAAACTTCCCCTAGTGAAACATTATACCATTTCCTCTTGTTCTAAAAGAGGATGTCTTGCAGCTTTGAGGTAACCTAACAGAAATTGTTGTTAAATGCCTTTTAGTGGTTGGTGTTTTCACTCAGATAAAATCAGATCCCTTTTTGGGATCTAGGACTAAGTGGAAAATACAGGACAAGCAGACCAAGTCCATTGGTCTGGTGCTGATTTGTGATGCTGCCCATGTTCAAGTTCAGCTCAAAAGACAGAGGAAGAGGTCATTTGCAATGGAATATACCAGCAAGCATCCAAAATCAGACCTAAAAGGAGCAGCTCTTTAAACCCTAGCCCTAAGGAATAATATATTGAACACAATTCTGAAATTATAGAAAATGTAATGGAAAGGCTTCAAACCTGTTTTTCTCCCTGTTCATTAATTTCAGAGGTGGATTTTGACTTTGGTTACCAAATAAAAGCATATTTTGATGACAAACCCAAAACTTTCAAATTTAAAGGTACTACTTAATAGAAATAAAATATCTTTCCCTGACCTTGAAAACTGCTCAGCTTCACTTGGAGAGATTTCCATTAGATGTTTCAAAGTTTGTGCAGGATGATTATAGAGTTCGTAATTCACCTACAGTACTTAACCCCCTATTTTATTTTGTATCGGGATGAACACTTAAAGGGAATCTCCCAGTCATCTCCAACTCCTGCATTCTTGAATCATCATCTGTTCCTGTTCTCCTGTGCCCTCAATGTGGGCAACACCCTCAAGTCTCTAACTATGAGAGCATGTTTAGATTCAAACTGGACCTTTTGGTTTTATTTCTACTTTTAGAGCTCCAATAGCTAAAAAATTGGGTGATTTTACTAAGTTTCCATGTGAGTTCCTAACTTCCTGCAGAGAACAATAAAGGTGGGTACAGAAAAACCTACAGAAAAGGTGAGACCATTTCCTTTTTGATCAAGACAGAGGCCTAGGCTCTTGCAGTAAACATCTTAAATTGCCCTGCTGTGAAGGACCTCAGTTTTTCTACTCTAGACTTAGCAGAAAAATTTGGCCTTTGAATTGAAGAATTAGAAAAGTAGTCCCCCCATCAACTCCTTATTTGAAATGCTCTCATGTTTCCTTGATAGTTGGCTTTGTATCATGTTAAATACTGCTACTTTGAATAAATTACTAAAAATTTTCCCTTTTTATTTCAAGTGTTTAATTTCCTTCATTCTTTGATAGTCTGTGATTACACTCTATTATTCTCTATTAATTGAATAATATCTCCCTTTGAACTGCTTTGTGGAAACAGTGAAAACGTCTAGGTAGTTTAGAATATCACAGATATCACAATATATATGTGGAGGATTCACATATGTTATTAGGATTATTTAAAAATGTCATGTCTCTGCCATAAAAATAATTTAAAGAAATCATTCTCTGTAGTAGTTTGTAACTTGGCTCCATTGGTATGGGCATCTCAGCTGCCTTTAATTAGAATAAATTATTTTAGGTCTCAGAGGATGATTCATGGGCACTCTATAAACTTCATCGTACAAATTCAAAACTAGAGGCTTCAGAAGATTTTGGTTTGAATTCAAACAGAGTAGGACTCTAAAATGAAGCAAACATTATTCTTGAAATGTAGTGCACATCTATTCATTGGTGCAATACCTAAGTTTAATTTTAAATTTTTAATAGAATTTTTTATAACAGTTGTGCTCATTAAGGATAACCAGGTTTGTTGAACAGAAGTCTCCTGAAAGTCATTCTCTAACTCAAGGATTCAATAAGGCAGACAGGATTTATCAATTCACTATACATAAAGAATTCAGTTATCCTGTGGCAGAATTGTTTTTATCCTGGGAGGTCAAATATTAATGTATTCCATGTATGTGAAAAATTTTACCTCCTATTAAACCTTTCATATGTTTCCCATGCCTACATCTCTTTTTGTGTATACTGATCTCTAACCTACAAGTCTTTAAATTATTTTTGCCTCTAAGGTAATTTATTAATTATGACATACAGTTGTTGTTAATTAAAAGATGCAGTTAGCTTAGTACTTGATATTGTTGCTAAATTAATTCACTAGATCTTTTACTAAGATACAACCTTCTTATAGTGTTACACCTGATGCTGTTGTTCCACACCAGCTACCACAAGATCTGATAATAATTACAGAGGATTCAGGCTATCTGGCTGCTAGTAAGAATCTCAAGGCAGTAGAGGAGGGAAAATTATTAGAACTGATATCTGTGTTCACACTCATAGGTAAAAGCAGCTTGTCTAAAAGGAAAAGGAGAGTCCTAATGGCACAGACAGAATACATAAGAAATTTTTATTTAACCACACAGGCAGATGAATCAGTGTTTCAGGGCAGTCAGAATCACTGCCCTGAAAAAAGCCCTGCTTCTTTTCTAACACTAGAGTGAAGAATATCAGGTAGTCTGAATTAACCTGATCTGGGTTGTTTTTCATTTAGAAATGTACAGTGTATAGGTCAATAACTATTGTATTTTGATAAAGTAATTTGTAATTACAGCCCTACTGGAGGTCCTATGATAAAAAATATTCTTCTTGTTCTTCGTCTCACTGTCTCAAGAGCCTTTCTGCTGGGATTATTTGCATTGGAATAAGATAGGACACAGTTTTTGATCCAGCAGACTTCAAGAAGGATCCAATATATGCAGGAAATTACCGACATCTCTCATCTCTTGCCAGGCAACAATGCCCTAGCAGTCCCTGATATGCAGATGTTCTGGTTTCCTCTTTTCCAGAACTATTCCAGGCTCACCAAAGCCTCCATGGCAGAGAACCTGCTTTGTTTTTCCTGTGCCACCCATTTCTTTGTATATATCCATCTTTATTTTTGACATTTATTCTTTGGCTAATAACAGTATCAACAACACATACAGTGTTTGGTCCATACATGGATTCACGGCCACTATGTCAATCACAATTAATTTCTCTATTGTTAATTCTCATAAATTAGTTTGGGTTTATTCAGTTTTTAGAAATCCAGAGACACCCATATTTTATATTCATTGCTGAACTACTAACTAATTGGTCAGAAATTTAAATCAGTGGAAAAAAACTACCATGGGAGAAGATTAATGTGAAGATCATGTAGACAGGTCATTATTTGTGCTAATTGCATTACTTGGACTAATACACTGTGTAAATGAAAGTGGCACTGCTTTCTCATCTATTCATATAGATAATTCTAGATTTCCGAACAAGTAAATGTACTTATATTTTTATGTAAAACTTGCTCACATCTTCAGGAAAAGAAATATATTCTCATTTATGTAGACTACTCCTTTCTAGAAATCCATACAAATAGGTTAAAGGAAATGGCAATAGTGTAAGTCATTATGTAGAAAATGGTCAATAGGGAATGCATTATTTCTAGCCATATTTTCCATTACATTCAAAGGCTCTGGAAACTAAATGATATTACAATAAGTTTCACTTTTTCATTTTTGATTTTCTATTCTGATGATCTTTTTCAAAACATTACACCAATGTGACCAGAACATGAGATCAGATCATTCTTCCAGAATTATGCTGGGACACTGTGGTCACATTAGGAAATGACATGTCACCCTGGTTGCCTTTTACGAATGTTTATCAGATAAGGGTACAGCAATAAAATGTTTGGTCATCAAGGTCAACAGGAAGGTTCTGTCTGTCTTGTGTCAAAGCAACATTGGAATTGAGTAGACCTAGGGGATATATAATTTCTTTTCAAAAGAAAGCTTTTACTCACTTCTTATCCTGCACATTTCTATTTAATCGGAAATAAATTGTACTATTTGGGGATTGAAAGTCATATTTATCCAGATAGTAAAAAAGGCTTTTACTGGTCCTTTAAAGCAGAAGTTCACATCAAATCTCTGTCAATCCTGGCAAGAGCATATTTTTCAGCTCTTCAGGAAGAAGGAAATTGAAATTTGAATGATAATAATTAGAATTATTTTGATAAATGACATAATAGAAAGGACATGTAGTTTTTTAAGGAAAAAAAAATCACAAATGTATTCTTTCATGTGTGGTTCAAAATTTGTCAAAAATAAAATAAACAGATCTGCATCCCATGCTAGATATGAAAACAGCTTCACTAGCAATGAAAATAAAGATATCAAAAGGATAAGGAATTTCCAAAGCCATGAATGTGAGTAAATATGAACAGAAGGAATTAAGGGTTATTTGGGGTTATCACAGCAACCCAAATAAAATGGATTTTAATGTCAATCTGTTTTTGTGAGATACAAATGAAATACACAGATGCTTTAGAGATGATCAAATTTAACAGCTCTGAAACTTTGTGTATTTAAAAGCATAATATAAATTTTAATCGACATTTCCATATGGGAAGGTCTGTGGATGAAACTGCAGATCTCACAGAAATACAACCACTGATGCCAGTGTTTGTGGCACTGGGGCTAACACAAAATGTCTTGCAAGGACAAAAGAGAAAGCTGTTATAAACACTGGGATCAGCAGCCCAGCAAAATGCTGACTTCCAGCCACCGTCACCTTCCACAACCCTCAGCCCTCCTGCTCCTTTCCTGGAGCACATTTTAGGCAGGATCCTTTCAGAAGGTCTGAGCTGTGTGGGTTTTGGGAGGATATATGTGTAAGACATTTGCTCTATGCTTGCTACAATCACAGGTGACAGGATTTGATGATCAGATGATCATTCATCTTTTTTGCCATAAGGAACAGTTGGTCACTAAAGCTAGTATAACAACTTTAAGAGAATGGCTCCTAAAATTTCCAAAACATATCAGCTGATTAATCATTATCACATTTCTTCTTAAAAAGCTTGTTTTGAAAGAAATTACATTGTACTCAAAGCTTTCTCTTAATAAAAACAGTACTCAGGGTGTCTTGAACAGTTGCCAGAAAAATATAACGCAAAATTGAAGAGTTATTCCATTTATATGATCATAGAGCACATGGGTTGCTGAGATTGTGATGATTTTTTCTCTTTGTACTTAGGTCTATGCAGATTTTAAAAGTGAAATCTGAAAAGTGATCAGCCATTGACAAAATTTATGATATTTTCAAATTTGGATCAGAAAAGGAGTAAAGATCATTGCATTACAGACAAGGTGTATTTAGAAAACACAGCTTCCAGGGAAGGTTTGCACTCCCTATAATTACATTCCACATACAGTAATTGAAACTTGTGAATACGTCAAACTGTGTGTTTTCACAAACCTGTAGTAATCAGCTCAAATTATTTAAATTCACTATTTGACATAATTGCTATAAATATGACAGAAAAAGATATTTCTAGTGTATATTGCTTCATAACTCTATCAAATGACTGCCTAGGGAGATAACTACATTGTGTTCCTATGGAAATCTGCAGGATAGCAACATCCAATAGTGAATACTTGTCTTTTCACAAACCCTCTTTAATTTACTAAAAGATCTACTGATATTAAAGGGAAAGCTCTGCGGTCTGGGACAATCCACATACCTCTCTGATTCAGAAATTACCATAAAATCAAGCACTTGGAAACTGCTGGCCAGCAGCTCAACAGCTGTCATCAGGAATAGCTCCACTGAAGTCAGAGAAAACAATGCTGATTTTTACCAACAGAGAGTTCAAATTGCACATCTAGGGAGAGTACACATGCTGGGCTCCTGACACCATCTCAACAGACTTGTCACCTCCACAAAAACTGCTCTTAGACCAGAGATTGTCCTATTTGTTGTGCATTTAATGTGTGAGAGAAAAGGCTCTCTAGGGGTTCATGAAAGCCAAGTGCCAATTGTAGTTTCCAGCCCTTCTGAACCTTTGAGACGTCATGAGTGCCAGAGAAAAAGATTTTCCCAACACCTTTGCTTCAAGAAGTGCTGCGAAGATGCAAAGGAAAAGAGGAGGGCAGGGGGATGGAATGGGTTGGGGTGTCATAAATTATAGTTGAATGTTTCCTAACATGCAATTTAAGGAATTAATTTATCCCAGCCTGTTTTCTGACTGACCAAAAGGCAAATGCGGTATTAATTGATAATATGTATCACTGCTGGTAAAAAGAATAAATGGAGTCATTGTAGGAAACAAATACACAAGAAAACATTTGTAGATTTTTATTAGGAAACATGAGAACTTTCCAGAGGTCTTTTACATCTAACAACTCTTTGATGGCCCCTGGAGTTAAGATGAATTAACACAGAGGAAGAGAAAACAGAAAACCATGCAGAAATTTTTTTCAACCTTTTAATTATATGTGTGAAAGAAAAAAAAAAGCAACAAAAAAAAACCCCAAAAACAAACCACAAAAAAAAAATTTGCAGAAACTGCTTAGCTAGAAAGTGGAAGTAGGCTTTAAAATGGGGTATTTTCTTTTACTTCATCCCTCTGACTGTATGGTGGAAGGATGAATTTAAATCTACTAAATCATCTTGTCTTTCCCTCAAGAGTTAGAGAGCCTTGTGCACATTTCCTAGAATTGTAGATGTTCAGATGACACTGTGAGGGTGGCGAGGCACTGGCACAATTTGCCCAGGGAAGCTGTGGATGCCCCATCCCTGGAAGTGTTCAGTCAGGTTTGATGGGGTTTTGAGCAGTCTTGTTTAGTGGAAGGTGTATCTGCTGTTCTATGGTCATATGAAATGTATTTGAAAGGAAAGGTAATTTATTTAACATTATTTTTATTCCTTTATTTTTTCTTTTTTAATGGAGATAGTGTGTGCTTTTCTCCTTCAAACAAACTGATCTGTACATGTATACATATTTATATAACCACAACATTTTATTAAACAAAAAGAAAATATATCTGTTAAACACCTAGTTTAAAAAAATTATATGAAGATGTGGCTAAACACCCCAATTACGAATCATATATCACTATTTCAACCATTCCACAATTATGAGAAGTACTGGCCTGGCAAACCAACATAACCACTGTTTCTCAAAAACTGAAGAAACTTCTAGCTGCAGAATGGCCACTGGAGCTCTTTGGTGGCAGACAAATAGCTGAAGTTTAAAATAACCCAACAACCTTTTTTAATCAATACACTGATTTAAATGAATGCTGCATTCACCCTTTATTCAAAGCCTAGAGAGTCTGAGAAAAAGCCTCAAGTCATCTCTTACTGACACACACAAATAGCTTTTCAGAGAATTTACATGGAAATTAAAATATTCAAAAAATAACTAATTCAAAGATTATAGTTAACACATTGTAAGATTAGGAGATAGTCAACAAGAATTACAATGAGAATATAGTAAATCCAGCACATTTTGCCAGTTTTTTATTAGCAACCTCTAGTCCAACTCTATTTTTGGACTAATTTGCCTTTTTTAACTAAAAATTTAAAAGAAAGCTTTGAGGACCAATGTTATGAATTGTCTTATGGTGTATTTAAACCTGAATGTTCAAGAATGTCTTACCTCTTACAGAGAGTTCTTCTAGTTTAGTTCTATCCAAAGTGAATTCTTTATTTTACAGCCCTACTAAGCAGGCATAATTTGTGAGTTAAAGCATCAGGATTTTATACATTTTTATGCATTGTGGCCCTCTTACTATTTTAAATTGCATCAGACTCTTGATGCCCTTTACTGAAATTTTAGTGATAAGATTTTTATATTGTATAAGCCAAGGGTATACTGGGACTCTAGATATTGTATTATTATCTTAATTTGGATAGATAGTAGATTTGGAGTTCCTATTTTTTTTCACACCTTCTTCAACCTGACCGGACATTTTGGAAGTCTGGGTTAACTCCTGGTTAACTCAGTGCTAGCCTTCTCATGGTGTGCCAGGACTGTAAGATGAACAGGAACATCCAGCCCTTTAAGACACAACATTAATTTGGAAACTTGGGAGAGAACAAGCACATTTTGTTCTAAATGTACCATATGAGCTAGGAGAGGTATTCTTTCTTTCATTGATATATCTGAGCTTTAGAGTTCCCATTTAAGTGGAATAGTGGCTTCACATGTTGTCAGAGAGGGTCCAGCAGAAGAAAGAGTAGCCATATGGATATCCTTCAACAAGTAGCAGAGGATAATGGCAGTACAGCACTGAGTCACAGGATATCCTCAGATACCTTCCAAGCCAGAACATATACAATCCTAAAAATCCCTGTGCATATCTAAACAAGATTTTAAGCAGTACATACGCATTCGTTTGTTCAGATTGTCTAAACTAATGGGTTTTCTGGAGTGCAATGTGTGGTTTAGATGTCTGTATTCAAAAGTCTGACCCCATCTCTATAAAATCTAATGCATTTTCCTTTGTACTCTACAAATGCTAAGTGTAACAATTTGATTTCATTTCATAAATGTTTTCCCAAACACAAACATCATCACTAATCCTTCGTTAGTGTGTTCTGGTAAAACTGTACTCCTGTCTTTGAACTTAGCCTGCCATGTATTTCTGTACTCAGAGTGAACAAGTAACGTGAGTATCTTTATCTCACCTTAGCCAAGGTGGGATTTCTGAAAAAGGAACTGTGTACTGTTTTGGGAATACAATTTTTCTTCTTTTTTTTTTTTCTTCTTTAAAAGGCATTTCATAAGCCTCTCCCTTAGGCAGCTGAAAAGCTGTTCTAAGTCAGCACTGTTGTGGAACCTGAGCATGCAGGTATCAAAGTGCCTGCTGTATGAGTCACAGGAGTTATTTTCAGCTTTGGTAGTTAATATGGGAAGGTAGGACAACTGCTTAATAATCCTAACCACCAGAAAGGAATTACAGCTGTGGAGACAGAGGTTCATCTGATCAGTGTTACACACTCTGAAGCGATGCAGGATGCTTGGATCAGAAATAATACTTGTAGCTGGCTGTCAAAATCCTCTACCAGTGCCACACTGAAAATTTGCTTTCTTCTATGCATGCCTTCACAAACACTCTTCACTTCAAGAGTCTTTCCAAATGTGCAACATCCTTTTCCCAATTAATAATAAGGGGTCAAAGTCACACTTAATCCTCAAAAAGGTTTCCTATAAGCTCGGATAGCAATATGTGAAAACAAGCTTCTTAATGATGGGAGAGGGATTTTCAGAAAATGTAATTAATATTCTTAGTACATTTATTTCTGTTATGTCACTAATATTAGCTGTTCTCTGTGCCAGAGACCTAGGAGACAAAAATATCTCAAACTGCCAGTTGTTCTTATAACTGGATTCACCTCTCCCCCAGGAAGTCATAAAACCTATTGATTCCCAGAATTTGAGAGGCACAGAAAAAGGATCACTTTATAATGGACCCATTTCTTTTACTTGTCTCTAGATATTCAATGCTGGCTCAAAATGAAGCCATAACAAATGGTAAGGCAGATCTCTTGCTTAGAGTGCTACTCTCTCATGCTGTAGCTCAATCCAATTTCACAGAATAGTCAGCCATGCTCTGTCCTGTGCTTTGCCTTTTGAAGGAAATATTTCTAAGGGGGGTTATCATCATCCCTGCATTGTTATGGATTAACTGGAAGCTGGGCTGGGTTTCCTTTATGTAGTGCATTTTAATCTCAAAGCAACAGGAGGAAAAATGGGTTGTATGCTGGATGCGTCAAATTCACTGCTCAGTGCAGGTTATGTGCTTGCTGGTGCTCTAGCTCTGTCTCCCTCTGACATGAGTTCATCCTGCACCAAGAGACACAGCCAGGAAAACTCCGTGCTCTTTGGTGAGAGATGCACTAAGGATAGCTAATGCTGCTTGACCTTGGAGGTAAATCCAAAGCTGACTGCTATATCCTGTTACATCCTAATCCCACACAATAGATCCTGTACAAGTGGCACATGTTGCAGCTGTCCCATCCCTGACAGTGTTCATGGCCAGGTTGGATGGGGCTCTGAGCAATCTGGTCTACTAGAAGTTGTCCCTTCCCAAGGCAGAAGGGTTGAAACTAAATGGCCTTTAGGGTGCCTTCCAACCTAAACTTTTCTATGATTCTGTGATTCATGGAAAACATTTTTGATCTATGTTACCCATCACACTGCAAAGAAGTGTTTGTGCTGCATTGCCCTTTGCTCAGCTAGGATGACCTTCATTTGGATCACATTATAGTCATTGTGGGAGAAGGGAGTAGAGACAGGTTAGCCTTTAGAAAATGCTTTAAGAACCTTTGTCTGGGTGCTGTATGCAGCGTCTTTTGCGTTTTGGCATGCCCCTGTCACTTTTATTTATAGCCTCCTGTCTCTTGGTTCCAGTCTACGTGAGACAGAAGGGGCTTTCTGTGACAGATTAAAGAACAAGCAAAGTTAAAGTGCCAAAGATCATGGAAATTGCACCAGGATGTAGAAGAAAATGTAACAGACACCTTAAATTTTATTTACATTTTTCTGAAACACATCCTTATTCATTTGGGTGGGTTTGCTAGGCATGAACTGTATGACAAATAGATTTCTGTTAGCTTAGCCTATAGAAATAAAATGTTTGTGTGGATTTATTGGAATTTTTCTTTTCTTTGGTATTGATGCCATCTGTATTTATTGTTAGGCATGAGGTGTTCAGACCTTTCAGATCTACTTCCCAAATGAGTGTTTTCTTGATTGGCATTTAAAAATATGTGCTTTTTAATATTAACTGGTTTTATTATTGGTATTATTGTTATTTCTCAGTTACATAGAAAATTGTGTTATCTAGGTAGATATGCAGTAGCTACTGGTATATTTTTGTATTTTATTTAAAAGGTATATTACCTACTCATCCTCAGACTGCTTTATACATTCAGAGATTAGAGGGAGGAAGCTCATCTCTGATATCACTGCTGGCCCTTGCTCTTCCCTTTCAGTCTTGTCTCATGACTTATACATGAGCTACTCATTCACCTACGCACCCAGAGATCAGAACAAAAATTCCAAAGTGTCAAAATGTCATTGAAGAAAGAACAGAAAAACCTGACAGGCACTCCAAGACACTGATGATGGCTATGACTTACAGACTCTGGTGTTCTGACACAAAGGTGTAAAATAAAGATCCTGTGCATGATGGATCTTATGTTGCCATAAATTCAGTGGACCTTTATCCCCCCCAAACCTCGCATAAATATAATGAGGCAAAATGACTATTAAAATGTTGCCAGTGAGAATGGAGAGTATTTTCTATTTGCTTTGCATTCATTTTTGCAGAGGAATAATTTTTCAGTTGGACTTACCCTGAGTGGCTTTTCCTGATACAAATTTCTGCTGTCACAAGACAACATTAGCTATTTTCTAGGGTAGGCACAAGCATGTACATATCATCATCTCCCACTGAGGAGTTCAACTGAGCACTCTTTCCAAGTTGCACTTGCATCAGGGCACAATTATTGCTGGTAAATGCTAACACACCCTTTCCTTTATACTTCATTTGTTGCCTAATCCATCTAATCTAATGGCCTGTCATTGAAAAGGCATTACTTTCTGCAGTGAAAAAATCTTCCTTTAACTTTTTTGTGATAGTGACAATGTCCTATCCTAAATTTCTCTACAGGGATTATATTTACAGTGACTTTTTTGCATGTTATTCTCCCCACCATCCCCTTATATAATTGCAAGAAAATTTAATAGCCAGGCTTTAAAGTCAGTTTGTATCTCAGGCTTGGTCCTTATATTCAGGAGGTGGGACAGAAGTAGAGATACAATCAAAGCTGATGGCTTTGTATTGCTGCTTTAAAATGTGTTTCCACAAAAGAGGAAGTACTTTGTTTTGAAGATAGGCATGAGCACAATTTTTGCTATTTTATGCCATTAATTTCTAATCTCTCCAGAGATTTTTTATTCAGTTCCTCACTCATTTTAAATTATATGTAATTCATTTAACCTAATGTCAGGATCAGATTTCAGCTGTCTATATAAAGGCTTATTGTACCTTTTGAGATAGCCTAATATACCTGAGATACCCTCATTGAAATCACAGATATCATATTGGAAATTTATATCCCATTAGAGCAGCAGCAGAAAGACATGAACGAACAGTTCACAGAGATATTAACTCTGATGTGTGAGAACAAACCTGAATCCCACCCTGAAAGTTATATGAGGTCAATCCTATCCTTAGAAGAGCTAAAATGGTAGCTTTTACCCATTATGCCTCACAAACATCCTGTAATGATAAATGGGGTTCATAAAATGATGCAGATAAATTCACATTTGTGGTGTGAATTTTGACATCCTTTGACCTAATTTATTTTCATGAGTATGACTTTAGCACGTTTGCTGCACACTGGAAAAAGACAAAACAAAACAAACCACTCCATTAAGGACAGACTTTCAGGTAGAGAACAAGGTACTTGTTGCTGTAAGCTTCACCACAACTGGCAAAATGTATTTTCTCCAGTGGAACTGCGAGTGTCCGGTTGGCTTGCAAGACCACTTCTAGCAGTGCCATCTAGGGGCTGCAGCCACAGCAGTGCTCTCATGAAGAGAGATTGCCAAACCCGTTTTTCTGTCTCACTAGCATGGCTAAGTAGTTCAATAGAATTAATTTTGAATTTTCATAGTTCTTTGTTCTGTGAGCTTCAGTGAATCTTTTTTTTTAATCTGAAATATAGAGACTTGACAAAAAAGAAAGTGGTTTTGACTTGATTTTTAAATGAAATGTCTTGGTGAAATGCTGGCTCTGCTGAAAGCAATGCAACAGCTTTCATTGATGTCTGTGAGCTGAAATTTCACTTGATTACTTTTTCTATTTAAATACATCCCTCTTTTAATGAAATACATTTACATCTATAACATTTGAGACAGACAATTCTAAAGCTTAATCTTTCTGTAGAATCTTTAAACTTGAGTTGAAAAGTTGAAAGCAAATCAGAAATAATAACTCGACATTTATGTTTTCCACTCAAGAGACTGTGCAGAAATGCATTGCTCTTTTTTCTGTTTTACTTCCCTTTCCAATACACAAAACATTTCATCCATCAGTAGCTACTGCTTCAAAGCCTCAAAGGCTCCATAAATCTTGGATTATCTCTGCAGTCTCTAATAAGAAAGAAAATGTTTGAGGTATGACCTTCTTCTTAAATTTCCTAGTATAAGCACAAGCTAATCATATCAGTAGAATTGAAATGATAGAACTAATAGCATCAGAAGAATTATCAGCAGATATTATGGACCAGCTTCAAACAATCACCTCCTAGTCTTGTTTTTCCCTCCTACCTTTTCTGCTTCAAAGGTTTTTGGGTACAAGAATATGCATGATAATGTGCTCATTGGCAATTTCTAAGCCTCCCATGGATTTATAGAATAAATGATGAAATTATGTGGAAAACTGAGATACTTCAAAAAGCCAAAGCACTATGAAGAAAATGCATGTTTGCTTCATTATTGCTATTAGCTTCTGTTATGTTACATCACAAATGGAGGTAGTACTTAATACAATGGTTTTTAAATAAACATTAACTGAGGAACAGAATAGGGGTGGAGGAACAGAAAAGGAGGGCCCTCTGGAGATTTTTGAGACTTCTGCTAAGCTGGTGTGCTCCTAGATTTTATCCTCAGCTGCCAGCAGCTCAGTGCTACACAGCACCCGCCAAAAGCTGAGTATCACTACTCTGTGCTTGACACAGTGACTGTTAGAATTCATCGGCATGAGACTTGGCTGAAGAATACCCAGTTTAGCAGCTGCAGGATGATTACATTTCTGTCCTGATGCTTTATCTGAAAATGCCTGTTCAGCTAGGAGTCCTAATGCAAACCTTTCCTATCCTTGCTGGCCCATCAAAGTGGGTTTTCTTGTTAAAGTGCAGGTGATGAAGGGAGAAAGGATCTCTGATTTTGAGCTTCCTAAGCGATTTTTTTTTTTGGTTCAAACCAGACACCTCTTTTGACCAGGTGTTTTGCTGTTAAATTCAGAGGTGCTTTCTTGGGAAACCAGATATGCTACTCAACTACTAGGCAGCTAAATTGCAGATAAGGCTGTGGCTTCTGCAGGCTTCCCATCAAGAACATTTGGGGACACTAACACTTGTAAGGTGGTGTTTGGAGTACCTCCCATGGTCTGAATAAACCCAGCTGTGCCTTTGGAAAAATGGATCTGAAAATACTTGAGTGTGCCATACTGTCCCAAAGATTTTGATTACCAAATCTGCCTTTCTACAACCTCCCACCACAGTGATGTACTTTTACTGTTGTGAAACCCAAGGTCATGGAGATGAGCATACATGTTGTGGGAACTAATCATAGAAGGCATGTTACTGCCCTGGAATTTCCCCCCACTACACTTGGTGAGGGGATGAACTTCACCATGGTACCCTGGAGGCGTGGAAACAGTCACAATTCTGTCCTGCATGTAAAGGGACAAAGCAAGTCAACAAATTTTACTCTGTGAAAAATTGTAGGAGCTCAGTCTTGCTTGGTCTACGTGTATTGTCAACCCACATATGAGGATTTGGTTTGGTCCCCTGCTGTTAATTTTCACTCATCATAAATTCCATGGTGACTCCTTTCAATACAAATGCAATTCTGCCATGCTTGATTTATTTTTTTTCCCCCAGGAAAACTGCATGGCTGAATTTGAATATAAAAATAAGGAGATAATCATAGAACCACAAAATGTTTTGGATTAGAAGAGACCTTAAGGGTCATCTATTTCTAAAGCCCATTGCATGGGCAGGGACCCCTTCCACTAGACCAAGTTGCTCGGGGCCCCATCCAACTTGGCCTTGAATGTTTTCAGACGTGGGTCGGCCATAACATTTCTGGGAACCTGTCCCAGTGTCTCATCACCCTCACAGTACAGTATTTCTTCCTAATATCTAACCTAAGCCTTCCCCCTGACAGTTTGAAGCCAACTGCTCCTTGTCCTGTCACCCCATGCCTTTTTCAAAAGTCCTCCTCCGGCTCTCTTAGAGGCAAGGACAGGGGAAGGGGTCCCATCCAGATCAGAAAATGTCAGGTGGTGTCATGGGTTCCCATGGGAATCATTCACCTCTTTCTTGTACCCTCTGTCATTAGCTTTGTTGCTGTTACCATTTGTTGCCTTTTGTTTCTCCAGTTCTCCCTGCCAGCCCTTTGCAGGGAGGGATGTGGGAGGGAGAAAGGTGAATGAGTGAGTGCCACATGGTTTGGAGTGTTTTAGAGGGAACATTAAATTGAGAAATACCATTCCTAAACTACAACAGCCTGTGGGAAAGCTATGTGATTTCTTTTACTTTTCCCTTCAGGGAAGTTGAGGAATCTTAAAATTCTTTTTCCTCCAGCATTAGAGTAAAACAGAGTTGTCTGTGAAAGCACACCCACCAGGGCAAGAAATAATATCATGAATACATTTCATCTGGCAGATGAGTGTTTATGGAAATATCTTCACAATATTTCTTTCCTTCTTCAGAAGTACTGCTTTTTATGGATAATAAAATTTATTAGTAGAAAATATGAAAAAAGTATAGCCACAAAGAGCACTATTATTTTGTGTGGTTTGGCTTCTTAACAGCATGACTTTAGCTTTGTATCAGCTTCCTGATTATTATTTTTCTATCACTGGTGATAAAACTAAAGGAGATGCAGTAAGTCTTTAACGGAACTCATGCTTTTGCTGAATTCATTTCTTTGTAAAATTTAAAATACCACAGAAGTGAAGGTATTTTTCATGTAACAGTGTGCTTAAATGTCTGTTGTTGTGCACAGCCTACTTAGGCAGGATACCTCTGTCTAAATTCTGCCCAGACCACATCCTGATTCTGAAACAGATGATGTTTTCCTGGTCACTTTAATGAAATTGGGGTTTAAATCTACATACAGATTCCATTGTTTGGATCAATTTGAATCTATCAGTTTTTCTTCTTGGATCCATCTAGTTAATTTTTTTGCAGAAAGATCTGGTTTTGAATAGAAATTCCTTGGCTTCAAAGCAGGGGGACCATCCATGAATCCATTCAAAGGACTCCACATCACAATGTCAGTGTTTACATGATTTATGGTCATGACAATGTTGCAGGGATCCTCAGAAAAAGGGGAGCTCTAAGAGGATTTTAAGTTTTCTGAGCTGCCATGGGGCTTTATGCCTGACTCATTTGATAGAAAGAATCAAGTTCATAGAACCATGTCACAGAATCATAGAATGGTTTGGGTTGGAAGGGACCTTGAAGAACATCTAGTTTCAACTTTCCTGCCACAGGCAGGGACACCTTCCACAGGTTGCTCAAAGTTCCATCTAACCTGGGCTCCAACACTTCCAGGGGTGGAGAAGCTACAACTTCTTTGAGCAACCTGGTACTAGTGCCCATTCATGAAAAAAGTCAAGGAGAGCCCTAGGAGAGTCCTCCCTAGTCAAGGAGAGTCTCTTCATCATCTTTAAAGTATGTTAAATGATGTCAGCATGAGCACCCAAGTGTAAAAGTGAAGCAAGGAAAGGGTTTTCATCTTTAAATCATCCAAAATCAGAGGTTTTTACAGCAGTAAAACCGTAATTAAACTCCAGTGGAAAATTACAGAGAATTCAGAAAATTGAATTGACAAGGGTTTCTGGAAACAGGGGTGCATCTCCCTATTACCTCAGAAAGAAAGAGAAATGCCATCAAAAGAAGCAGAAAACAAAACCTCTGTGGACAAAGGGCTCAGAAAACTGAGTGGCAAATACAGATATAAACAATGCTTCAACAATTTATATTTTCCATGTGAAAGAGACTTTCCATCTTTGGTGTACAAATTCTCCTTGATCTGTTTTGTTACAAATTTACATATCAGAGCTGAAGGTCATTAAAGAGTTTTGGGGCAGAACTTTTCCATTAATCACTTACAACCCTAATTTCACACCACACCAGTCCTTTGTATACTCAGGCTCACAGAGCCCACTACAACCTCCCTCCAAAACTCCTACCACAAAACCTACTTGCTCACTGTGCATTCAAACCAGGAGTATCTAAGATATTCTAGACAGAGAAGGGAGGCATAAACCACTATGGAAAAAGAATTTCTGGGTAAGCTGGATGTGGATTAACTTCTGGTGCCTTTCAGCAAGCCCCAAGGCATCTCTGAGTGGTGCACAGCTGTCAGTAATTCTGACCCTAAAGATATATGGAAATGAGAATACCAATAATTTTAACTGAGAAGTGGGGGATGATCTTCTCAGAGTAGTAAGGGCACAAAATCCACTAGCTAGCAGCTATAAGCATTTATTTCTGAGAGGCAACAGCATCATGTTAGGAAGATTTAGATTAGGCTGACTAAATATTCAGTGTTTCAGTGTCCAAAATCCACCTTTCTGTAGCTTTTCAAGGGATCTCAACCTCACAGATCTGTGCCCAATCTTCCATCAATGTTCAGTCTTCAGAGTGAATTCCAGAGTACAGCAGCTTCTCTTTAATTAATATTAGCATGTATAAATTAGGTATCTATAGTAAGATGTATATAAGTATGTCTAATTATATATCATTTCATCTGGAAGAAAGAAAAGATTTAGTATTCAATCATTACTTTTCCAGATAGAATAAAATATTTTTCCAGGTCTTCAAAGATCATCAAATATCGTGTCCTTTTTTTGGCTTTTTCAAGTTTTTGTTTGTTTATTTTTTCTATATTCAGTATGTTTACCTTCTTTCATAAATTTTATTTGACAGACATCCTCATATTTTCTCCATGGTATCTCCATGAAACATTGACCAATTTGTAGCTTTGTAGATTTTTAAATACTCCCATAACTTTCTTTTTAGTTCAGAAAAATACAGAAATACAAGTTAAAATCCATCCCTAAGATGCAAGAAAATTTAAAAATTGCTTTTAAGTGCATTGCTGATTCAAAGCCTTAATAGCATTGGGAAGAAATATTAGAGGAAATGCTTTGGATAAAGCCATACATAAATGGGACATTTCACAAATAAATATTTTTAGCCCTCTCATATTTTCAGTTTCTTCTCTCTAAGCTTCTTATTGAGCATTAAATTCTTTCAAGCTCCATAAAACCCTGGAAATCAATGTAATATTACAGGTAGCGTGAACCAGAATATTCTGTGTAGAAGTTAATTATTCTTTTTATTAGAGTTTGGATTTAGAAATTAAAACCCATGGTGATTTAGGCTTCCTTGTAATTAGATGTAATAATTGGAATTTCTTTCATAGTGAGCTGTGCCTTTGTTTTGAAGGAAGAGCAATATTTTATACCCTGTGATGTTTGATATTTATCAATTTTCCAACATTTCCTTGTGGCTTTCTCTCTACTGAAACTTCCCAAAATGATCACACAACTGTTATTATGGCAATGCCCATCCCTTTTTAGAGGTCAAGGAGTTTTGCACACATTTCTTACTTTCCTTCCATTTCTCTAACTGCAGCTTCCTGATGGCTCAAAAGTGACTTAATGCAAGGGGGTGATATTTCTGAAGAAGGTACAGCACAAACCAAACAGACCCATGGTAATTTGCCCCAGCAAATTTGACTTTTCAGAAGAGTGAGGTCTGACATCACAAACAATTCTGCTACATTCTTCCATACCTGTTTTTTGAGTACTTTTGGTTGTTTATTTCTTAGGCTCAAGTGGCAGCTCTCTGGGTCATCATTTAATATGAGATTGCATAAAGAGAATGGGCTACATAATTAACTATTTTGTCAATATGTTAAGTATGCAGCTTAGAAGTAAAATTGGGTATTAACAGCTATCTAACATGCACATTTTACAAATAATCCCTTTATGCTGACAGCTGGAATTTCCTGGTTTTGAAGGCAATCATCCTCCCTCTCATAGGGAATAACTAATTAAAAATGTCTCTTCAATCACTCCTCATCATCCAAGGATTCTCTAGTGATGAAGGTCATCTGCACAGGGCCAGCATTTAAGCGCATTCACATTAAGCTAAAGAAAAAGAATATTAACCAAAATCCAACTTACTTTATAGAAGTGTCTCTGAGATGTGCTCATTGCCCTGATTTTGAATCTTCCATACTTTAGGATATTAATATTCAGCACTTTGTTGTCATTATTTAAGACAACAAGTTTTAAGTCAAATACCAATCTGCATTCAGGTTTTGATCAGCTAGCCCTAGAAATCTGAAGTGATGGGTAAAACATCCATTTTATATTCCATGTTTACTGTGCAGATCAGTTGATTTAACAAAATTACAATGATTTCACACTTGGTTCCAATATTCTTCTGCCTTTGCTTCTCTTTTTAACATATTTTTGCAGATAATGCCTCATTTTCATGATAGTAACAAATTATTGAAACACATAAAACCTCTGCAAGTTATTTTTTATATTGAGTTTTTTAACCTTTGATCCAGTATTCCAAATTTTCTAGAAGAAAAAAGCACAAGTGGAGGGAATAGAGGTTTCATAGTAATAGAAATCAAAGCATTGAACAATAAACCAAGAGTTCCATGGATGAACAGACAGCAGAGAATGGCAAAATTAGAAGACAGCTGGCAGAGAAGCACAACTGAGCACTGTAAGGAATATTTCTACAGCTTTTTTATCTGCATTATTCCAAAGTTTAAATATCCAGTCTGGGGTGAAATTCAGATGAATTTAAAAGCCTAGAAGGAACGCAAATATTTTTTGCTGTCATTCAGGTGTTCCACTAGAGTTTCACAATAATAAGGGGTTGCCTTTTAACCAATGGCAAAATTTCTAATGTGAAGGATGCTTGGATTTTAGTAACAGCTGAGACGGTGATGGCTAGAGAATCCATCTCAGCAAGCAACAGCTTACATGAGTAAATGCAACCCAACAGGCCAAGGCAAACAGAAGAAATACATAGAGAGGCTGAGAGAGCTTGTTTATTCAGCTGAGAGTGGAGAATAAGAAGGACGAGACTTTTGTCTTCAGACGCTTAACAAAGAGATGTAGAGATGAAAGAGCAAGGCTCCTCTGGGAATTGCACAGTAAAGAGGCTGTGACAACAAGCTGCAAAAAAGGTAATTTTGGTTAAATATAAGGAGAAAGGGGGGAAAATCACAATGAGAGTGTCTGAACACAGAAACAGGAACCCAGAAAAGATGAGCAATTTAATTTATACACTGGAACTTCTTCTTGTGAGAGGATGGACAGGACAATCTTGGAGGTCCCTTCCAATCTGTTGTTTTATGGGCATGGGAGAGGGTCTGTATTAACAATATAACCATGTGCAGGATTGTTTCCCAATGCCAAGTTTGAGCCCTAGTTTCCTTTTACATATATTATAGATGTAACCTATAATTCTATCAGCTTATGATAATCATCAATAATGCATACAGTGATATAACATAAAATTTACCCTGCTTTAATATATCTATCCAGTCCACAGCACCCATATCTAAGGAACAGGTGATTTCAATGAAATTACACTCTTCAGCCATGTTGTCAAAAAATTCAAATATAATTTAAATTTTGTATGATAGATTATAGTGACAGCTCCGTTGGCCAAATGATGAATGTACTATTTACTCAGATACACAGAACAGTGCCTGGGATTGCTCAGCTGCTTTGTTTTGTAATAATCAGATTCTATTCTGTAGCCCCACTTCTTACTAAGACACCTTGCTCCCAGAGAAATAGAACCTGATGTTGTTGTGCATCTGCTCAGGGTCCACAAGCATAATCAGGAAACAAAAATAATTTCAATCAGAAGATAAGAAATTTTGATTCTCTGAAAGCTTCTAAATCACCCATAACTGAGGTTTCTGCTTTCAGGATCATTGCTTTTCCCAATTACATGTTCTGAAATTATTGTTTTCTGTAAGCAAATAAAAGTAAAATTAAATATTTTCTGATACAAATTATAATTGGACACTTGTCTGTTAAGATGGTTTTACTTAAACAAAATGTACTCTTGTAATACTACATTTCCGATTCTACAATCCTGTAATCTTCAAGCTGCTTCTCTTCTCCAAGACATCATAATTAAAGGCAGGTGTTCAATTTAGCCACCAGAAGGGATGAGTTAATCTTGTAATTATTAGTTGCAAAAGATTTCTAATTAGAATTATAAAGTACTTAGTTGTGAATAGATGCAGGTAGATGCTCATAAGAGTTTTTATTTTTAAATAAATAAACACCTATCTCCAAGAAAATGAGAAGGACTTGAGCTCCTAAGTATGTTCAAAATGTCATTAGGAATTTATTTATGTCTCAGAGCAATAATTAAAAATCTTTCTTTATACGAGATTCAGATTTAAATTATTATCCAAGCTTGCTGGTAATAAATATGTATTAATAACAAGAGTTTAACATCCTCCTTTGTTACTAAC
Source organism: Molothrus aeneus (assembly GCF_037042795.1). NCBI lineage: Eukaryota > Metazoa > Chordata > Aves > Passeriformes > Icteridae > Molothrus > Molothrus aeneus. The sequence goes on along the minus strand of NC_089647.1, from coordinate 31,967,146 downwards.
AGAATAGAAAGCATTATATTTAGTTGAAGCATTTTATCCTGATTTTCTATTTTCAAGTAGAAAACAAAAGCTTTTTTCAAATAATTCTCACCTAACGACCATGTTATTAATAATGTAAAACATTTAGTAGACATAGAACATAGATTTCTTTTTTTTTTCCTCAATAGATACTGAATACTATATTCTAAACAACATTTAATTTTTGCATTTAGCTTGCACTAGCAGTTTTTATACCTCATGAATATTGCCAATTGCTTCTTTCTTCAGGTTTTATGAATTGATCCCAAATTTGTGTGAATTATATTGTGCTCTTTTGTAAATTTCAAATCTTCATGGGGTTTTTTTGTTGTTGGTTTTGGTTTTGTTTTTTTAATGCAAAATTATCAATGCACAGTATAAAAAAGTGCCCTATAATAATACCTACATATTGAACACCTCAAAATTAGCAGTTAATAATCAGGAAAGACATCTTGGAATTGCTAAAGGAGTTTCTTTGTAAGACTAGTATCAGTTTTTGGTAAGAGAAATAAAATATGGAACTATAACTAAAAAAAAATGAGGTTGAGAACAAATGGTTGTCTCTATTTCATTGGATGGTTCCTTCTACAAATTTTTAATGACACAAGTACTTGTCATATTATCACAGCAAAAATATAAGAAACAGAAGAGTACTGAGAATACTGATATGGAGGATCAGAGGAATGGAATATCTTGCATGAAGAAAAATTGTAAGGACTTTTCCCTTTGAAAAAGAGATGATGAAAGGTAGGATCATAAATGAGGTCCACAAAGCAGAAGACATTTTAGGTGTATCACTTCTCAGGATGAGTGGAGTCTGCCCTTCATCCTTGAAACAAGGAGACAATTTCTATTAGTGGATATTAAAATTTACATTTAACAAATATTGCATTGCAAGAAGAATATCTCTACCTACCATCTGTAATCTGATAAAAGAACTACATGGGATTTTGATGAAAGCTAATATTTTTCTATTGATAAATAATAGACTTAAATGGCAGAACACTTTAAGCAACTACAGATCCTTTTTCATCTCGTTATTTATCCGTTTGCCCTGTAACTCCTAAAATGGCTTTCTGACAAGTACTCATTGTTTAAAGTAGTTTTTTTTTTTTCCTTTTAAAATCTAAAGTAGAATCAGGCAATGATGGAATCATTTATGTTGGATAAGACCTTTAAGATCATCAAGTCCAACTGTTAACCCAGCACCGTCAAGTGTACCACTAAACCACATCCCTAAGTGCCACTTTTAAATACCTTCATGGACAGTAACTCTGCCACTTCTTTGGGCAGCCTGATCCAATTCTTGACAACCCTCTGAGTGAAGACATTTTTCATCAGCCTTCTATAAATGGAAGAGTTTGTTGCCCTGTGTATGTTCAGCTAAACTCAGGTAGCAAGAAGGACACTGGGTCCTTCCAGTTCTCTGCGTTTTCCTCCCCTTTTTTCCTACTTTTTCTATAATTGGGGGCAATTTTTCTGATCCTGAAGGAAAGCTATGAGGATCCCAATTATTTCTTCTCCAGAATGATTATGGACAGATCATTATCATTTAAATGTGGATTAACACATATATACATTGGGATCAATTAATACCTCTTTTTTTTTTTTTTTGAGTAGTTCCTATTAAAGAACATAGCTCTTCACAAAGCTGGCCTAAGTCAGCCTTTTTGATGCCAGCAGGGGATAACCAAGCAGCTTTAAAGTAATAAGATCAGAACAGGAACAAACTACTGTGTTTAGACAGAGTAAAACAGCTGTTCCTATTGATAATCTTTTCTTATGCATAACAATAAAGTGATTGTTTAGAAAGAAGCACTCACTTGGGATGGGAAAAGCAAACCAAAAAGCTACTCCTTTGCCTATCTAATCTTTCAGACCTGAATATTTTTTCCAAAAGTTTTCATTTTATTTGGTGGGGAGTTTTCTGCTGTGCTCTTCAGTTCTGACCCAAACCAATTAAATCAGACAGTTTATTTCATGGTCTTTTTGTTCCGAGAAAAGCAAGAAGACTAGAACAGTGTTCAACCCATCTTTTTTCTTCTATATTTCTGGTTTTTACAAATTAATATCTTTCTACTTTGTTCAGTGGAATAATAGTGAGAAAAGATAAAGGCTTTTGACTTCTAAAAACTTTATAATATGTATTTCACTAATCTAGAAAATGTATGAACAGTATGAAATATTTTCTTCCAGATAGAGGCTTTACAAAAAAAATTAAAAATTGATAAAATTGATTCTGTTTAGTTGTGATATCATTATAGTGATACATTCTATGTTGCTCAAGACATTTAAATACACTAGAAAATAAAACATAAAAACACACATAAATTTGCTTCGTATTATTTAAAAATAAAATACTATGGACCTTCTGTGAAATCCTTACTTATATTGGTCAGCTGCTGCTTCCATTAAAAGCCTCATAAACACTGATTCTGTTATATGAGTGAGTGGTCTGCAGCATCAACAAAAGAAAGGCAAAAATGCACAGTTCATTTGTAAATATCAAGATCATATGCACATCAATTTGTGCAGCCATGGGGTTTGAAAATGGCTTAATTAATTTCAATATCCTATTAGTGAAATCAGAGGATTCATCAAAGGTAATTGCTAGATGAATATTAGTTACTTTGGACTTGGGAACATGTATAATAAAAACAAGTTCACGATAATTTAATAAATTAAACTGATATTTGCCTGTTCATCTAGAAAAAGATTAAGAAAGCAAAAACCTATAAAATTGTAACTTGCTTTTGGGTTTTTCAAAGATCAAATTTTGTTTCAGTGATGACCATGAAAAATAAACATGTTTGATTGGGCTGGTTTTGGCTGGAGTAGAACTAATGCTCTGCATACTAGCCAGTACAGGGCTGTGTTTTGAATTTTTGCTGGAAATAGTTTTGGTAACAGAGGGATAGTTTTGCTGTTTCTGAGCAGTCACACAGAGCCAAGGCCTTTTATGCTCCTCACGCAGCCCAGCACAGGGGGCTGGGAGGGGACACAGCCAGGACCGCTGACCCTGACTGACTCAAGGGATGTCCCAAACTGCAGGGTGTCGTGCGCAGCATGAAAACTGGGAGAGAAGAAGTAAGGCAGGGATGTTCTCAGTGATGGTGTTTGTCTCCCCAAGTCAATGTGATGGAAACCTACAGACCTGGGAATAGCTGAATGCCTCCATGTCCAATAGAAGTAATTAATTCCTTGTTTTCCTTTGCTTTACCTAATAAACTGGTTTTGTCTCAGCCTGTGAGTTCTCTCACTTTTATCCTCTCCATCCCCCTGGAAGAGTAAGTGAGGAGATGGGTGAGAGTTAGTTTGCAATTGGGGTTAAGCCATGGTATAAAGAAAGTAAGAAAGCTGGATTTTCTATGCTCTCTACTTCTTCATTAAGCCTCTTAGAACAGAAAAATAAAAGCAGAAACCATTAATGAAGTAATTAAAAAACCTAATAAATATTTTCTCTGCCTTAAAACCATAATTTATGTTCTGACCAGGCCAGAGAGCTCAAGGTGTACCAAACCATGCACAGGGATACAGTACAGACTGCTTTCTTGTATTACATGTGTTACATTGACTGTACAGGGATGGCAAAGAGTGGCTGTTTCTGTGGTCTAATGCATAGATAAAAAATGTCCAGGGCTAAGAGCATAATCATGAGCCTAAGAGCACCTGCATAACACTTCTGATTCATAAAGTTCTTGAGGGATTCGTGATACAGACTATTGGAAATGGAGGCTGTTGCACTATTGTCTTCTACTAATGGATTGTTTTCTCTGAGATGAAGTCTGGGCTTGATGACAATTTGGTTTGACACAATATGATTTTTTCCCCCTCTATGTTTGTGTATTTTTCTTTTAACAAAATAAACTAAACATATTTTCCAGAGCAAGTAGTGATTTATCCAACTAAATCAGAATCTCTTTAAATTGAATTGTCATGATTCATCTCATTTCACTGCAGAAATCTCCAGCGTGAATGTCTGTGTCAGAGCTAGTAATCCACATCTTATTCTCAATGGAGACAAATAGGCACTTTGAGGCTATGATTCAGTGTATCTTAAGATAGAAATCTAAAATGCATTATATCATAAAACTGCCAATGTTGTGGAATAAATCCACAGCAATGTTCTAACAGGAAACTGACTGTAACATGATTTTCATTTGGCCTTTTGACCCCACATGTGAAATCACTGGGATCCAATCAGAAATTTCAATATAAGAATTCATTTCTCTTACACATTGCTTCACAGCTCTTTAAAGGAAAGGTAAGAGGTAAAACTGCTGTCAAAACTTTATTTTACTCATTTGACGGGTCATTAATAAGCAAACTTTACTTTTATTTCTGATATAATTTCAATTTCAGTATTTAAAGAAACATAAGTGCCCTGATGGAAGGCACCATTTAGCCCTGTATTTGGCCCCTAGGAGGGCCAATATATAAGAGAAGATGCCTATAGAAATCACTGAATCCTGTCACTGACTGCAAACCACTCTTTTTCATTCCCCCATCATGCAGAACAAGGGGTTTTTTTTGAGATATTAATGGTTACATTCTTGCTTTTTTGAGTTTATTTTAATGGATGTGCAGTCTATGAAATTTTTTTACTCTTTTCATACCAATTTCTCTTGACATCAGCTTTTGGAGGTTCACTTTTCAAGTGGAGTTTCGGATTTTTTTTAAACTTATCTCCTTCAAGCTTTAGACAGTGTCCCATCTTTCTTATAGTAGGATTTTTGGTTAAAATAACAAAGAAACAACCAAATAACTCTATATCCCCCTTAACTTCTCCCTTTTGACTCTGCTAACCATTATCATACTCCTCAGATTTTCCTGCCAGAGCTCCTCCCTTTCCCAGGACAGCTGCTCCATTGCCTTTACCATTGTGATTAAGTTACTCTAAAGCTTTTTTAAGCTCCACAACTTCCCTCTTGAGATGAGGAGAGCAGATCAGCACTTCAAGCTGTGGATACATAAGGCTTTTTACTGCACCAAATAATGCTTTCTCTTTTGTTTGCAATGCCTTTCCTGATGACGCTCAACATTCCTTGAACGTTAGGACTCACACTAAACAATGAGATCTTCAAATAAATATCCCAAACCAGTACCAAAGGAAGCCTGGTTTTCCACTGGCCATACAGAGAATCACCTAGCTTTGAATAGTCTTCTACATTAAAACCTAAATGTAGATGGTGTGAAAATTTCCTAAAATTGAAGAAAAGAATATTCCATGCCTTTTTCTGAATTTCCTGGACTCTGTACCTAAAGCTGTATAGCATTTGGAAGGATCAAGCCTAGTACTGTAACTCCCATGGATCTAAGTGGAATCTGAATAAGGAAAAGATAGTTTTATTTATATCTCATGTTTCAAAGGTAAAATTTTCCTTGTTGGGGTTAAATGGATCATAAGAGATAAATGGGTCTTTGGAGCGGTTTAAATCCCATGCAAAGAAAATAAACAATGAATCAGAAACCACAGGAGTTTGATGTGTAGGTGTTTTAGTAGGAAATATAAATTTCCCAAGAGTGTAAGAAACATGAAGATTCATTGAACTCATAGAGAGCCTCAGTTTCCTTCAAGGGTTTTTGACTAATTATACACTACTTGGACCTTCATTCAGAAAAAGAAATTAGAAGACAGATCATGGTACTTGAAGAAACTGATAGTAATTACAGCTCCAACAGTAATGAATCAGTAATGTAGCATGACAATTCCTCATTAGCTTTTTTGGTTTTTAGTACATAACTGTTGTTCAAATACTTCTCCTTATCTTGATGACAAATACACTGTGTGGCAATTCACACACACAGAGACTCAGAAACCCACACAGGCACTCACCCAAATTGCAGTGTTTGACAAGGGACAGTCAGGTAGAGTGAAGTACTTATTACAGTAACAAAGAATCATAGAATGGTTTGGGTTCAAAGGGACCTTAAAGATCATCTGGTTTCAATGCCCTGCTGTGGTCAGGGACATCTTCCACTAGCTCAGGTTACTCAAAGCTCCATCTCAGCCCAGCCTTGAACACTTCCAGGGATGGAGTAACTTCAAGTTCTCTGAACATCTTTTCCAGTGTCCCATTGTAAATCTTGCAAGTAGAGGCAAACTCTGCCAGAGAAAGACAAAACTCTAAGGTTAGACATTGGGCCATAATAATCACAGAATCAAAACTTGATGAATGCCTTTTAACTTTTTTTTTCCTACTGAAATAATAGTCATGTGTGTGAGAAAATCCTCTATAATCACCTTCAAGAGATTTTCTCCTCTATTTGTTGTCTGAATCCCCCGTTACTAGCTTGTATGGAATACTTCACAAAACCATCTATTAATTCAGCATAGAAGGCAGTACCAATCCCTCCTGGAAACAGCTGTACCTTGACTGCCAGATATTTGTCTTCCTTCTGCATTTGAAACAACAGCTGCAGGTTCTCACTTTAGGGATTATAAAGGGTGCAACAATGTGAGGTGGTGCATCCAAAGGAACATCTTGTAATGTAATAAATCCATCTGAAAAAACATACATAACATTTAGAGGGGGATGAGGGAGGTAACAGCAAAAACCACCAAAAAGGCAAACCAAAACAAAACCAAAGCAAAATCTTCGTTGCACCTACTACATTTCTCTTCCTTTAATATAAACACAGAAAATATTCAAGAGGGCAAGCAATGTCAGTTGTAACTCTGCTTGTTACAATTTCTCGCAAAATAGCATCCCTGAGCTAAGATACTACTCTAAAAGTCAGATCTGGAAATTATTTGTTACACAATCCTTGTAAAATCAGTGAACAGAAACACACACACCTGAAACTCCCTAATTTATTACATCTCAGAAGTTCTACTGTGCACTAAACCAGCCTGTATGGTGTGATTTGGGCTTTGCTACAGGAGTCACTTTGCTCTTGGTTCATAAGGTGCTTTACATGCATGATCCATTTTACTCCCTGAAAGACGTCATTCAGCAACCATTTTATTTGATATTTGATTTTTTTTTTTTTGCTAAAAATTCCTTCATTATTGAGATATTTCAGCTGAGAAATGGTTAATCCATCCATGAAACACTATCACTGTCTCATTATCAATGTCCCATAAGTGGATAGTTGTAGGCAGGATTTAATGGTACATAAACATAACTAAATGCTGGAGCTAAATTACCTAATAGCTGATATTGGAAATCAAGGGAAAAAATATAATGGAATGCAGAAAAACAGAATAAAAAGAGTAAAAAGGCAAGTAGCAGTATGGTTACTGAAACCCATGAAGGCAGCCTGATGTCCAATTGCTTGATGAGTCATTTTTAATTTTTTTTTTTCAGTAAGTAGTGAAGTCAGAAGCATCTGAAGCTTTTGAATTTGTAAGAATTTGTGCTGCAGTGAATTTTCTGGAGACTAAGAAACTTGTTCTAATATCTTAGCCTCAGCTTGTCCATTTTTATTTTTCTTTTATCTCCCCTAGATCCTGCTTCTCATCCATTCATTTAGCTTTGTCTGAAAGGGGTAGACAGTGAATGTATCAAAACTAAATGAACATTAGAATAGGAAGAACCGCCTTTTTTTTGGGGAACTGTTCTTCTGTAGGGAGCTTGGCTACAAATGGTTACATCAGCTGAAATTTCTTTTCTATGCTTTTCTGTAGAAAGCTATTAACAGAAATTGAACCTCTGACTGCAATTTTAAATTATAGGTCTTACTAATTTATTCCTAAAATTTTTGAGGTTCCTACTTCAGTATTCCACAAATAGCTTAATGGCCACGTAAAATATTTTTGTCCCAGGGCTGTTAAAAACATTAATATTTTATATATGGACACTTTGAACAATTCCAAATCTTGTTAAAGCAAAACCTGTACCCTACTTACTGTTAAGAATATAAGAACATTCTACTGAGTGAGAGCAAAGATATATTGATGAGAACTCTTTTTTTCTAGTCATTCTAACTTTCCTTCAAATATAAAGCTACTGCTACCGAAAAAAATACAACATCCTTCCATTATCCCATTATCCCATTAGTAAAAAAAGCTAAACTTAATAAATTGGTAGTGTTCAATGAACTTTCTCCCATGGATGCAAGTGGTGTTCAAGAGGTTTTCCTCATTTACTGGAAGGCTGCTATCTCATGCTTTCTCTCTTGCAATGCAGGATCTGTGCTCTAGCTGCCAGTAACCTGCTGGTGTGATTGTCAGGAGGAATGTCCATGTCTCAGAGTAGGATGCCATATGTATGCTGGGCTGTACTTGATCTGAACTGATGGCTACAACACTTCCAGTGTCAGAGCTGATTTGGAGTCCTTCCCTCGTGGCATGCTGTGGTTGGCCTTGCTCTTAATGTTTCTCCAGCAAAGAAAACTAAAAAAAAATTATTTTTTCACTCTTCTCATGCTCTATTCTGTGATATTCTAATTAGTGTTCCACATTAGAGATGTGCCTTTTTCTTTATTACAGCACAGTTGACTTCTGACTAATCTAGCCTCGTGCTTTATGACTTGACATTTGCAGTGTGCTCTCAACTGGCAGCAAAAACATTCTATTAAGCAGTTTACATGAAACACAGCAACTAGTGTTTATAAAACATATTTCTAAATGTATTAATTATAAAATTCAAGTGAATTAGTTATTAGTGGAAAAATATGATAAAATAACAAGCTGAAAGTTAGAATGTACACCATTCAGTCAAGCTATCACATCTGGGAATAATACAAATCTTTCTGGAGTTGTTCCCATTAGGGCTCTGCATCTTTGTCTGTCTCCTAATAAAACCCAGTGCTGTGATTCCTTCAGACTTTGAAAAGGAAAATAGTTGCAGTGAATATGAAAGATATTTGAGTTCATTTGTAAGATATGGGTAAATAATGGGAAGATGCATATCTGACATTTATATAGTTTTCATAGTTATAGGCAACATTTTAATGTCCAAATCACCATTGTCTCTTCTCTCAATCATTGTACTTTGCCCAGTTGAAGCAAAGTACTGAGTTAATAAGTTGCAGTTCTCTTTTAGTAGAGGCAGCTCTTACTTTATTCTAAGAGAATAGGATGAGCATGCTCAAAGCACAATTACTTCATCTAATAAAATCTAATAATATCTAATCTAAATCAGCCCTCCTTCATCTCAGGGTCATTACCCTTTGTCCCTGTAAAAAGTCCCTCTGCAGACTTCTTGTAACCCCTTTTAGATACTGGAAGGCTGCAAAAAGCTCTGCCCAAAGCCTTCTCTTCTCCGGGTTAAACAGGCAGAACTGTCTCAGCCCGCCACTCTAATGCAGAAGATAATGTGGAGGTGACAATCTTTTTCTGAACCACACTGGTTAGAAGTTACGTAAAGAGCAGCAACAGAATCATTAGTGTGATGGCAATGACTCAAGATGTAAAAATCATAGAACTAAACACCTGTGGTTTACCTTCACCATCTACTTGTGGGCAAACATCTGAAAAGTATAAACAAGACATTGTGTGAGGGTGAGAGCAGGTGCACTACAGCCCATGAAACATGGGTGAACCACAGGAAGGGCCATGATTTAGACAGTCCTGTATTTTTTCTCTTTCTTCTTATTCTTTCCAGTTTTATATTCTATCGAATATAGCTAAAGATTTTATATTAATTTCTCAGAGTGCTGGAGGCTATTTCTGAGTCATTTGGTAGCTTGTTACATTGAGCTCCTTGGTTTGTTTCAGAAATATGTTGTATAAAAATTATATTTCATTTCAAATGATAGATTTTTTTTCCTTTATATTTTCCTTCAGTATTACATGAAGGAGTAAACAGAAACACTCATTTGACTAGCATAATATCTCTGATTTAATAAGCCCCTGTGACATCAACTCTTACTTAACTCTGAGATTAAACAGCCCAAATTTGTTTCATCTCTCCTCCCATGGCAGTCTTTTTGTGCCCTTAATAATTTTCATTGCCCTACTACAGACATCTTCTATTTCTGTTATCTCTTTCTTTGAGATGGTATGGCCAGAATTGAGCATGAGATTCAAGAGAGAACATGCCATCAATTTATATAATGGCATAATAATAGTTTATGAATTTGGGACATTGCTGGACTCACTGCATATACTTACTGCAGAATTCTGATCAGTTCACTAAATTCAGTGAATTATTATTATCCTATTAAGCATTCAGAGGAGCAGAATTGAAAGGCTAAGGGTTCCCTCTTTTTTTTTTCCTTTTCTTTTTTTTTTTTTTGGCTTCTACAGTGCTGTGTTTTAGATCTATGCTGAAAGCAGTGTTGATAACAGGGATGTTTTCTTTATTGCTGAGCAGTGTTTAGACAGCAATAAACCCTTTCCTGCTTCTCATCCCATCCCACCAGCAAGGAGACCAGGGGTACACAAGCTGGGAAGGGACACAGCTCTGACCCCAGCTGATCAAATGTGTCAGACTATATTTATATTCAGCCCAAACCATATCACATTCTGCTTGGCAATAAAAAATGGTGGAAGAAGAAGGAAGGAGGAGGTAGTGATGGTGCTTGTCCTCCCAAGTCATCATTGCACATGATGGGGGCCTGGTGTCCTGGAAGCTGAACACCTGCTTGCCCATGGAATGTGGTGAATGAGTTCTTAATTTTGCTCTGTTTACACATATGGCTTTAGCTGTTCCTTGGAAGCTGTCTTTATGTCAGCCCATGAGTTTTCTCAGTTTTACCCTTATGATTCTGTCCCTCATCCCACTGGGAACAAGTGGCTGTGTGGGGGTCAGCTGCCCCGTGAGCTTAAAGTGGGATGGCAACAATACATGTGATGCACTTCAGGACAGAGATAGTGCAGAGATAGTCTCTTATCTTGCCCAGAGGATGACTGGTAAACGTCATAAATTAGGACAGATGCTGGATGCTACTGTGATACAGTGATGACACAGTAGAAGACACACTGGTGCTACTGTGTCTTCTCCCCTTTTTTGGCCAGAAAAGGCAGTTTTCAAGCATTTTATACCTGTGGAGGAAATTTCATACCTTGTTGCTGTGGATGACTGACTGCCTGTTGCAGTCTCTTTGGACTAGGTGTAATGTACACACACAACACATACTGTGATATAATGATATGATAATCATATCATACCAACACCTTAAGATAATGATTCTTCAAGAATATCTTCCAAGATAAATATGTTTTTATCTTCTTTCTGTACCTGCATACCTTGAGTTCTAGAAATTATTGACCTGATATATCGACCTTTCAGTGGCAGAAGACAAACTCTTTCTTGAAGAGTGGAAAACCCAAAACAACATCCAGTTAGCGGTTTACAGAGCACACAGGAGATTAATATTTTTTGAGAACCAGAATTCAGTCATTGATTTTTTGGTTTGGTTTTTGGGAAGGTTTTTTTGGTAGATTTTCGGGGGGTTTTTTGGGGGGGAGGGGTTTGTTTGTTTTGTTTGGGGGTTTTTGTTAGTTTTTGTTTTGTATGGGAACATGCTGGCATTTACATATTAAAACAAAAGAAAAAGACAAGATATTTTGCTAACCCTAGTGTTCGATAAACTTTATATTTTATTCTTTGTGAAGTCCCTAAATTTCTTCAAGAATATTTGTTCAGAATTCTTAGATGTCCTTTTTGTAATATTTGCTTACATTTTTCTGGAGAAAATAGTTATTGGCAGGTGATTATTTGCACACAGCTGCAGTGAAGACATTTCCAATTTAAAATAAATGCTCTGCTTTCCTCAAGTCAGATGATTAGGCATGAGTTTTGCTCACTGATTTGACTAACAAACTTTTGTTAATTTTTTGGATGTCGTATTCATGAATTGAAATCTAAAGTGCCTTTACTTAAAAGTGCCATCATTTACTTTTTAGGCATATTGAATTTCAGGATTTAATCATTGTGATCACTTCACATAACAAATTCAACAACTAAGACATCTTTAAAAACACAACTGGAGAAGAAACTTGAAAATCCTCCCCTCTCATGAAAAAAAACAACCACAAAACAAAAAAACCCAAAAGAAATAAAAAGAAAAGAAGAAAGAAAATACCAGAAATAGATTGTAACCTGTGATGAGAGCTAATACAGTGAATCCTGTTCTGTCTGGTACTACTCACAGACTCAGATTATTGTTTAACACTTGTAAACCATAGATATAAAAATATGCCTATTTCCCATCTTTTAGACATCGCTGAATTAATGGATACTAGTGCTTTTAAGGAACAGTGAGTTCCTGCATTTTCCCTTGCTTTTGCTACTGGAAAATCCTAGTTTAACCAATACACTTTTATGTCTTTTTAAAACTTTTAAAATCCCTCTGTTTTCTCTCTGATACAAGGGATGCTGATCTACACTCTTCTGCATTGAAACACCTTTTTGGATGTCATGTGATTTCACCTAGGAAATCTTTTTTCTTCTTTTCTTCTTTTTATCCCTTACATGCACATGCTTCCATCTTCCTTCACAGCTTCTTCCCTTAAAACCTCTGGCACTTCTGACTACTTTTTTCTTAAAGTTTGGGGATTTTTGTTAGGTATTAATCCAGCCATTCTATATTTTTTACCTGAGCAGAAATTAGCTTATATAATAAAAGAGCACCTTTGGACTCAATGATCAGTTTTTTGCCATCCTAAAATACTTTGAAATGTCTTTACTTGCAGGAACCTCTTATTTTCTGGCCTTGTCTTTCCCCCCACTCAGATATCACAACTTTTATGTCTACATAAACCATTGCTCTATATTTCCAGCAACAATTTATAACTTTTTCAACATCAGAAAACAAATGTGACCATCCTGAAAAATGGTGTGCAATAAAGACAACCTCACTATGCCTGAAGTTAGAGCTCAAGAGTACAGTCAATTTACCACTGTTAATCCCATTAAGTAGGCACCTCCTGATCCCTAGTAACATTTAGGTACTGCATTACACTTTGACTTGGGTAGCTGTGGTGAGCAATAAGCACTATGACCCTATTCAGAGCAGCTTTCCAAAGGTGCACAGGCTTATTTTGAAGATGAAACAAAGTATATTGAAAATATGAATGCTTTCATGTACCAGAGTGTTTTGTCTGAAAGTACCTCGCAGCTGCAGTCAGAGATCAGATATCTCATGTGCTCAGCTTTGTATAAAGCATATAATGAAGAGCTATTATCCAGTTCAGAGCCAACAGAAAAAGGCAAATAGAAGCCACAAAGGCAGAGAGGAAAAAGGATGGCTAGAGAACAAGAAATCAGTGAGGTAATACTCATTAGCATATCTTCCTTTTGTAGTCATCCTAGAAAAGGTCACATCTCCAATACCTCAGGATGAAAGTTCTAGAAACATGATGTAAAAATTGTCTTTTCAGTTTCAATTTTTGACTGCATACAATAACTACTGTTACTTCATTAAAAGCAAAACTACCTATTTACAAGTGATCAAATACACACCAAGTTAATAATTTCTGGGGTGTTTATTTCATGAGACAGCACTAAACTAGAGCTGTGAATAACACACTTGTTTCATAAGAATCAGCACTGAGATAATAGGAAGTTTTGGTTGCTACTGGTATGAAAAAGCTTTATGTTTCTGTATTTCTACAATGTGTAAGCAAAAGGACATACTCATAATCTAAATAAACTAAAGGGGTGGGAAAGCATCTTCAGACCTACGGTTATGACATATCCCAGAGAATGAGGATCTGTCTAAATTTCAAAATGATGTTGTAATCATTCCTGCAGAATGCCTTCTGCCTGTACAAAATAGTCACTGATCACAATTCAGTGTCAAGTATGAGAACAGAACAGCAAATCTGGATTTAATCTATAAAAATGGGATACCTTGATACCTCAACCAAATGTGCAAATATAAATAAAATGACAGCATAATTGCAAGAGCTTCAATTATTATAATTAGACAGGAATTCACGCTTCACTGATGCTACACTTATGCTGCCCTAACTATTTCAGCATCATAGCTTGGATACCACATCATTCATTCTTCAGCAGTAAGTTAACTCAAAGGTTGGGCTGCATTCAGAATTATTATTGTTACATAAATATTTTACTAGAATTATGTTCTTAATATATATATATATTAAGATATATATATATAGATATATAGATATATATATCTAGATATATATATATATTTTATATATATATATATATATATATCTAGAAATGTTTATTTTTTGCTACATTTCGAAAATTAGCAAAAGTTTTGGGAGCAAATACAGAAAATATGGAAGCTCCAGATGAAACTCAGGCTTCTCAAATTCAAATGAAAGTTTTAGCATGGTTCCAATGGGGCTCTTCACCCTAGAAATAGTGACTAGAGCAGTAAATTTTGCAGGAGTAATAGCCTTTGATTAATATAAATGCTTTGAGTCTGATTGTATTTATTAGGGCAGATTCAATGTAAATGAGGTCTATATACATGTTGACGTGACCAAAGGATCTCTGTCACTTATGGGGTTTGACTTAAGATGGTCAAGTCATGGAATAGATCTAAAAACATTTATGAATGTACTGCTATAGTTACACCTGAACTCATTATCTCTGCTGAAAGGTAGAGATGACTGCATTATTTAGTTCTGTGCCACACTCTCTTGGTGTTCTGTCTTTGAGTGCTGAGTTAGAACTACAAACTCCCAGAAGTATTTACCATGCTCAAGTTATCTCAGAGGTTTTTACCAATGACCTTACCTCTGTTGCCCCATGCAGGTACATGTAACAATATCTCGTCTTATTATGACTGGTATGATGGACTCACCCTGATATGACTTATACTGCAGGAGGTAGGAATTTTGATGCTTGTTTAGTTGCAATCAGGCCATAGTGATGGTAATTCATAGCAATTTCTCCTTTATTCGCATCATTCAACATAGAATGATGTGAGTAACCCCAACAACTAAGTGGAGGAAACTCAATGGATGCACATGAGAAGCAGAGCTTAAAAGAAATAAATTACTACTGTTGTTAGTTGAAAATAAAGCTATTTAGAAATTCCTAAAGGTGTTGACACACAGTCACGAATTCAAATGGAAGGCTGTCAGGCAAAAGAACAAACTACAAGCTTGGTCTCTATGTAAACAGCAATTAATTGAATACAGGATTTCTGTAAAGCAATAACCCTCTGTCTTTTTCATAGTTCTTTTTCTCAGAAAGAAAATATATATACCTTCTGGAGAAATATTTTTCTTTTAAGATTTAAGGGAAGCGAGTATACCTTTTAATGTGATGTTACCTGTGCAATGAGCAAAGACACTCTTCACCTGACAAGACCCTTTCAAATTGCTTTTTTCACTTCTTTTACTTTTATCACTATTTCTTGTCTGCTGTTTCATTCACAAATGAGACTTCTTCATTTACCTATTTCTTATTAAAAGTATTTGAAAATGAATGTAGGTGGAAGACAATGCATCCAGTTCTGAGACCATTTGAAATGCTGAAATCCCAACCACATGTGGTATTTCTGATTTGTAAAATCAGGCAACCTTGGAAATTCAGCTGAAATCCATATATTTCAAAGAATTTGATAATTTTCTCTAATATCTTGTCGTTTCCATAGAACTTCCTGAAGAATAAGAGAAAACATCTGTTTCCTCTTATTCTAGACAGACAGAAAGTAGAAAACAATACTAGATGTAGGATAATCCAAGACCTTTTAGAGTTTTCAGAATTACCCTGGAAAAAACCAAAACAAAACAAAAAACTCCTCCCAAAATATATTTGTATAAAATTTTATTTAATAATGAATAAAATATATGTATAGACATATATGTTTATGTATATACATACAGGTATATATATATAGATATATAGGAATATATGTGCATGTATATACATACAGGTATGTATATGTGTAGAATTTAGACTACATAAGTGTTCATATATACTTCATTAACATGCAAAAAGTCTGTATTGTTCTTCTCAAAATCTAAAGAACTGGCTTACTTTTAAAACTGCAGATGAAAATGCAAATTGAGCTGCACTTAACTTTTTGTAGTGCTTCATTTTGTGCAGTTCTAAGCAGTTACTGGTCAGACAACAAATGCAGTAGAACAGTGTTGGCCACTTTTGTGCTAAATGATTCCTGACCTCCATGCTGTGTGACTAAGCTAACAACATTTTTGGGAACTTTTTTCTTGTCCTTTGTGAGCTAGCTTAAAGGGGAAAAAATTCTGAGGCTTATTATCAAGTTTTCTCTGGATGCTAAGGTGAGAAGCAATGCTTTTAATGGGACTGTATTGAGGCTGGGCATCAAATCTAACAGTTTTCTAAACTCTTTTCAGAGAAAGACCTCTATTATCTCTGAATCTATTGCCATTACCCATAGGGAGTAAGTCCTCAGGGCCAAGTGTTTCCAAACCTGGTATTTACACTGGGTAGGACAAACAGAGTGGTGACTGCCCTAAGGCCTGGGTCTCCCTTGCAGCTGTAAACCCTCCACCCCAAACCATGCATGTGACTGAAAGACAAGGAGAGACACTTTTTAGTCTGCCAGAGTGATGTTTTTATTACCTCATGCTCAGGTTTGTGTTACATGCCTTTGATCCATTCTGACTTGGAATAGTTGTGCGTGGGCTATTGGACCATTGTTGAGGAACCACTTGAGTGCAAAAGGCAAGCTACCTCTAGGATGCAGGACTTAGAACCACATCCAGGCCTCTTTTTTGGTAGAATTACTTACCTTACACAAAATAATAATTAAAAAAATATGGTGGGAGTACAGTTTAAAATACAGTGTAAAATCAAGGAGCAAACTAGGGATACACTTTGTTTAGCATCATGGCTGTATCTGTGACTGTATTCTATTGTAGGATGGGACAAATCATGCCCCAGGTGTCCTTGTCCAGCTCTTCTGAATATAGAGAAAACCCATACAATAGTTATAAAGAGAGTATATTTGCAGTGGCTGAAGTTCAGTGAGCTTAATCCCACCCAGCGTATTGGCATGCATAGCAGCTGTTATGAAAACCTCTCTCCAGTCAAATCTACCTGCTTGTGCAGCTCAGCTGTAATCAGTTCAGCTAGCAGCTGAGGAAGAGGCTCAGTCTCCAGGTCATTAACCTCCCAGCAGTACATCCAGGAGTGGAGATGCTGCAGAATGTGCTTACTGGAAAGTTTACCCTTCTGCTGCAAGTAATCCCACCACTGCTTCTCATCCCTGTTACTCACACGAACCAAGCATGGCTCATTTCAGTAGCCATAAATAAAGATGAATGAAGTTTTGTTCTTATTCTCTATGGTCTCCTAGTGTTCCTCATTTCTTGGAGTCTCTAACTCATGGAGTCAGTGATTTGGGTACTAGTCCATTTTGTAATCCACAGCACCACATGTCCCATTAAGGGAGCAACAGGCTGTAGCCAAGAGCCCATTGGAGCATCTCACTATTTCCCATTTGAAACGCTCCTTGCTTTGCCTATTGTTAATCAGCAGAAAAACTTGCTGCCTCAGAGTGAAACCCATGGTTGTAAAGTGAATCCTCAAACACTTAATGGCAATGGCTAAAGGAAAAAAGAACCCAAAAATTTATGGTCATCTTCTGGGGTTTTATTTGTTTATTTATTTCTTAACAGCAGACTGTCTGGAGTAGTTTAAAATTTTAGACTGAGGAGGTAATCACATTTTAATTGAATTATTAAAGTGTGCAATTTTTCACAACTAGTAATAATTTTAATTACTTAATAAATTGCTTTGGTGTCATATTTGAATCTCATTTTGAGTACTATATTTCATAAAAATGTCTGAATTGATTAATATTAAAATGCAAGTGTTCAAATCAAGCAATTATTTAAGTAGTTAATGAATTAATGTGAGCTTAGAAATAAGAAAAATGAATGTCAGCTAAACAGCATTAGAGTTTGACCCTGAAATTTTTCCCAGTCAATATCTTAGCTGTATTCAGTGAAACCATTCCTCAAAATGAATGAGTTTACATATTCAAGGAATGAAAGTTATCCACTCTAACTGCTTACTTACTTCTGAGTTCTGTGTCTGAGAAAACATGCAAATAAGTAGAAATATTTGGACATAATTGAAGAACTCCAGCTTTCCAGGTAGCAGTGTTTGAAAAGGCATAAGGAATCCAAATTAGTTTTGCATGTATCATTGTTTAAATTGAAGGAATTATGCTTGCAAACTTTTGATAATAGTTTCTGAGTTGTTTCTTGGGAAGATAGTCCAAATATACATAGCTTGTAAAGATAAAATTTGCCATCATCTAATTTGATTTTCTGTATAGCTAAAGCTAGATAATACAAGCAACATAATCTTGTTTTAAACCAAATAAATATTTCATTTTGTAAAGAAGAAATAAACACATACAGACATGAAACACTGATATGTTCACCTTCAGAAAGTAAATTTAGAGTAAAGAAACAAAAACCAGAACTGTAATTTCCAAATCTAACATGCCTAACATCTAACTCATGGCATTATGCTAAAGTTCTCTTCAGAGAAGTTGAGCAAATTGAATGTACAATGAAAGTGGCCTTAAGCAACTACCTAGGGGAAGAAATTGATTGCCTAATTTTAACTAAAAGTCAAACAAATTAGTGCTGAAATCCTTAGGGACACTTAGTGATCACAAGGGGGTTGGGGTTACTTATTGGTAGCAAAGATTTAGAGCATTTCAAGCTTTCACAGTTTGTCCATTATATGAAGAACATTTGTTTTATCTCTATTAAGCTTCAGATCTCATAGCATTAATCAGCTTCCACTTAACTAGTAATTAAGAGCCAGAACAGTACAACCCAATCTAAAAAGTCAGAGAGCTCTCTGTTTCTCACCTTGCTTCATTTTCTTATAGCTGAAAACATCCTCAATTCATGCCAAGGCAAGAGCGCAGCACAGGTGTGAACGAGGCTGTGCAGCTGGCAATAGCTGAGAGCTCCCTTTCATCATGGGGTTTATCAATGTTCAAAAGGAAATGCTCTTAGCGCAAAAGAAAAAAAAAGGTTGAGGTAAACTGGAGGTACTCTCTGACATCTAGACCAACTCTTCTCATTAAGACAACCCTCTTTCATGCTGTTCTTTGTCAGGGCTGCTCCTCCTGTGGCAATTCAATTGCCAGTAAGTCTGCAGGTGACACCAATCTGGGAGGGCACTGAGCAAATAGACAGACTCAAGCTGTGGAGTGACCTGGTGGCAGTTGGGGCTGCAGGCAATGTCTGGGAGATTCAGTACCAATAAACATCTGTCTAAATACTCATGAGGAACTTGATATATGAACATTTGAGCATCTGTGGTACTACGGGGTAAGTTGTACGGAATGAGGGGCTAATTGGTTTCTATTTTGCCTTGAAGAATTCTAGAGTTAATGAGATCATTGCTTCCAACCTCCTCCTAGTTACTACTTTTCACCTCAGGAGAAAAATAACAGCAACAGAAAAACCCACCCTGACACCTTGAAATTGCCTTTCAGGTCTGATGATTCTATTATCTTGGAAAATGTGTTGCCAGCTTAATCTTATATTTGTCAGGTCTTTCTGTTCAAATGTGGCTCTTCCCACCCTCTGATAATACACTGCTGTTATTTTGACTTTCCTACAACCCTGTCTTTCTGTCTAAAATGCATTTCTAGACAAATTCATGTCTTCCTTCATCTGAAATTCTCTGCCACAATCTGCTATTTACAGTCACCTGACAAGCAATTGGCTCATTCTCTGTGAGGTAAACAGCAAATGTGTAGCTCCTTCATCCTAGAAAAAAAGAAAGCAAGATATTTTCATTTCTGTATTGGGTTAGGACAGAGAAAAACCCTCTATTTTGTTCCTCTTTCTGAAAGGTTTTTATGAGTTTTGGTAAATTTTGTAAATACATCGAGTTTTGGATTTCTCTGTGGAAAGACTATGCCCACACATACATATACAGATTTATGTATAGAGTGGGTATAGATAATTGGAAGCACATATATCCAGTTGTACATCTGGTCAAATTTTGCTTCAAAGAATATATTTCATACTATATGGGTTAATAATTTTGGGGTGCCTCAGAGAGAGTTTATAATCTTTGTGAAAATCAAAATTTACCCTATTCTTGTATGATGAAATTGTGGAATAAGGAATAAGACAGTAGAGGGGGGTCATGAGCTTAGAGAAAGGAAAACTGGGACACCTAAAACCCCAGACTCTCCTTAACTAACAGTTTGTCCAAGACAGCAAGTTTGTTACTCTGTCTGCTTCACCAAAAAGAAAAAGCAAACCACTGGGTTTAATGCAACTCCAGTACAGTCAAGTGACATATCTGCAGTTTTACCTTTCTTAATTGCAAAAGTCTGGAGATCAGGGGGAAAATAGCACTGAGAACACATAAGAGTGTTACATGGCTCCTTGGTGTGCAATTCCCTACTTTGTTGTATACTCCTCTATAACCTCAGGGGGGTGAGTCATAACATTCACATTTTTAGTGACATTTTAGACACTTTCTTAGTACTTCAGATCCCCTGAGATTGGAAGTGTTCATGTTTAGAAGTACATAAGTTATTCATTCAAGTTTCATTTATTGCCTTTCTCTTTCTGTGTACAATTAGTTAAAGCCATATAAATATTTAAGATTACCTAAATAGAGAGATAGATACTCCATATAGATTACTTATAAAGAGTGATTCTAGGAGTGGAATAAGGAGGAGGCTGGAGTGGAAGCCAGACCTATGAATCAAAACACTATGTCAGCGAGCCTCCTCTGATTTTCTGTTTAAGTAGGAGACCATATTATGAAATTATTAAGTCGCTCAGCAGCGAGTAGGAGCCCAGTGTATTGATACATCTGCTTAGAATTCACTGGTTTTATCTGGAGGTCATTTTACAGCATAAATCATTAGATCAGAGATTTTAAAGGCCTCCTACCCTTTGCAGAGCAGATGAACGACCTCCAGGCTAGCCAACATGGCTAGTTCAGTTCAGCTCCTCAGAAGAGGAGCTGTCTCTCTGGACTAAGAGCAGACACAGGTAGCCCACGCTCAGTCTCCAACAGAACAAGGTTCAGACCTCCCTTTGTCAGGTGACATGTCCCACTAACTGGCTGCACATCCCTAATAACACCAATGCACCTATGTCTAAATACTCATGTGTAATGTGGTCATATATAAACACCTGAGCTTTTGTGGTACTGCAGGAAATGTATTACCACAGAGTCATTTAAGTGAGAAAACACCTTTAAGGTCATTGAGTCTGGATATCAACCAAGCACTGCCAATCCACCACTGCACTATGTTCCTCCATGCCCCATCTGGACATCTTTTGAATACCTCCAGGGATGGTGACTCATCCAAAGTGCATGTTTGAACAGCATGCAGCAGCAGATCAGTCAAACTGAAATGCATACAGCAGGAGGTGACTAATGGCTTACTCGTGCTGCTACTCTGTTATGAAAGCATGGAATTAATGACATCACTGCTTCCAGCATCCTGACTGCTATATTTGATCTGCAATCAAAAAAACATCAACAAAAAAAATAGGGGAAAAATATTTAAAAATTGATGCCGTGATAAACTGCCTTTCCCAGTTTGATGTGCCCTTCACACATGTAAGAATCCTAGCTACCTAGGTGGCACCCAAAATAATTACTCTGCTAATAATTACTCTGCTAGGGGCTTCTATTCCCCTTTGCTACTAAAACTCTTACACTGACTGTCAAAAGCAGGAATCCTGACTTTACCCCATTACATGTCTTTACTTTGCGATCCTTAACAAGTAAAGAAGACACAACTATACTTTCTTAAAGGCCTGAGTTTTAATATATATTTTTAAGTGTCTCTTTTCAGTTGCTTTTTGTGTGGGTTTTTTTGTTACTTCTTCTATGTATTTTTATTGTTTTTCTTCTTCTAAGTAAAATTACTACTAATACCTCACTGGTAAAAAAATTACATGCAATCAAGCACAAGCTGGTTTAAAAAATAGATTTATGCTAAAATCACATCTTTTAAAATAAGCAATTCATTGCTCTAATCACTTTTTCTTTCAGCTTTTCTACTCCTCAACATTAAAATAAGGAGGATTATTAAATTGCATAAGCTTAGTCATTAGCAGGTTGTTAAGATGCTGAAGTGATTGACATCTGTCTTTTTTCCATATTAGCAGCTTAATCTGCTGGTATGGCCAATCAAAACAAAAATAGCTTGATTATTTGGTGGGTGCTTAGCTCGAACAGGTAATTTAACATGCCTTTATAATCAGAATATACTGATATACTTTTAGAGATCACCCGATAGAAGCAAACAGTTCTGAAGGCTTTCAAATTATTGTGCCATTGGGTTTGAAGGAGGTATGTGAGCTGAAAGTCATGGTAAAAACCTGTCACTGTTTTGTTCCTAACCAATAACTGCAATTCATTGTGTATGTACCTATGTAAAACACCTTGAAAGAGGATGTGAAGTTTAGTTTTTTTCCATAAGTTTCCCAATTGCTCTCCTTCCAAGCAAAAGAAGGAAAAAAAGGCATTTAATTGAAGTTTAGTTTGCCTTCAGAGTGATTCCTTGGAGCTTATTGTGCTTGTATTTTCAATTCCAACCAAAATGACCTTACATTTTGTAAACAAAGCCTTTGAAGAAGGAAAACAGTGCTTTCATGCTAGTTCACTGCCAGCTGTTCTGCCTTTCATCTTTTTTCTATTACAGAGCTTTTACAAAGGAAAAAACAACAGTAGACTATATATAATTAACAGTACACCTTGACCTGCATCTCATGGTTAAAATATTTAAATCAGCAGCATGTCAGATACAAGTGAACAATGCTACAGTAAATTAGGAGCAGCAAACCTTTTCAAAAAGACTGCAAAACCTTTTCACAAAAGTAGCAAGATAAAAACACTTGAGCCCTGAGTGCTCCTTAAACCAAAATATATGTAACACTCTGAAAATGCCTTTAAATGGAACTTAATTTAGTAGTAGTAGTGAAATTTCTTTCCGTTAGTGTTCCGTGTTTCATCTAACTGCAAATGCATAGAAGGCATTGGTTGATTAAGCTTTAGGAAACTGTCAGTATACTGCTGCACTGATATAAATTGAAGTGATGAGCACTGGGCTACATGCAGGCTGCATATATTGTACATAGCTACCATTTCTTACTTAAGCCACTGAAACTATGACCTATGCACTGATGTATAATCTAAGCCACTCTCTCTCCCCAAAATTCTTTGGCTTAACCCTCAAAATAAAAAGCCCCAAGAAATGTTAATAGTCTTCTTCATATTTGAAGAACCTGAGTATGCATATGTGGTAAATTCTTCATTTGTAGATACTTAAACTACGTACAGTTTAAAATACATAAATCAGAAAAAAAAAACCAAAAAAATGCCACGAAAATATTTGATTTGATTGCTGAATAATTATTGTCAACAAGATTCCAAAAATTTCACTTTTCCATCTGCAGCTGGTATTACAAGCAGATCACCAAAAAATTCATATCAAGGTAGCATAAAAGTGATAAGTACAATCAATGATCCCTGCCTAGATAAATCCCTGACCTGGGAATAGCTTTGGACTGAAAGAGAGGGGGTTTGGATATTAGTAAGAAATTCTTTACTGTGAGGGTGGTGAGGCACTGGCACGGGTTGCCCAGAGAATGTGTGGATGCACCACCCCTGGAAGTGTTCAAGGCCAGGCTGGATGTGGCTCTGAGCACACAAGAAGGGGTCCTCACCCATGGCAGGGGGTTTCGAACTAGATGATCTCTAAGGTCCCTTCCAAAACATTCTTTGATTCTATGATTCTGATTTAAGCATCGAGTAAGTCCATTTAGATAAAAAAGTGAAAGGAAATTAAGTGAAGCCAACAGATATTAATCTGTATTTATAATGTAAGAGTAAAATTAATAAACCTCAAATTAATTAATTTTTGAAATGTATATGCTTGGACCCACAGATGCTTGGATCCAATGTTTTTTAACTAGTTCTACTGAATAAACTGCCACAGTGTGAAATATAAAATTGTGTGTCTTTCCCAACTAAATTTATGGAGGTAACTAAGCATTTCATGGCTAAAGATGTAATTTGTCATATTAATGAAATATTCCTTTTAAAAAATCTATATACGGCCTATTCTGATGTTGAATAATTTATAGGGACAACAGTGCTCTTTGAAAAAGAATTCTCATTACCATTGTAAAGGAAAGGTAGTACATGATATTTCTGACCACATATCCTATTGTGATGCTAAGAGCACTTTACTGCATGATTGAAAGACTTTTACCCCTAACTACAGTTATGTGACAGTAATAAAGTATTGCCCATTTAGGATAAAAAAAATTACCTTCCTTTTCTCCTGCACGTTTAGGTTTCTGGTCTATGTGTTCCATTCTTAGTCGCAGGTTCAGTCTGCCTATCCTTGGATACCGATGCAAGTACCAATGAAAGGAAAATAAAATCAAAACTTAAACTGGAAAAGTCATCTTGAAGTCACCTGATCAACCTACTTCCAAAGCCAGTCAGACCAGTTCCTCTTGAATACTTGAAGATGTTGAAGAACAGGTTGATACAATTCTGAGCAACTTGGACTAGTGAAAGGTGTCCCTGCCCATGGCTGAGGTTGAAACTAGAAGACTTTTAAGATCCCTTCCAACTCAACCCAATCTATGACTTGTGTTCTATGATTTGGAGTCTATGATTCTTTCAAAGCTCAATCTCAGTTTGAAATTAGATTGTGTAGACTTGTCCAGTGAGCATTGAGCAAGAATTGAGGTTTTGCAAGCTGTGTAATCAATGGCAGAAGAAACTTTGAAGACCAATATATCTTCCTCAAAATCTGAAGTGCTCTTTAGAGTTGTTTGTGGACATAAAAATGAGATATTTTTTGAAAGCTGTGACTTCCAGTTTTACCTTTTTACTTTCTTTCCCATTTCAATGTTGTTGGAAGGCTACTAGAAAAGACAACACTTTTTAGCATCTGATTCTGTTGGTATCTTGTATTTGAGGTTTATTTTAGAATAGGGTAGTGTTGAACAATAAAGCTTAAAGACTGCATATGCCCTTCAAAGAAAAAATATATTTTATTGGAGTCAACATTATGAAAGCTATTATCAAGCAGTGTCTTTGGATTTTTTTTTTTTAATACAGGGCCTTGTGAAGCTGCTGTATTGGTCTTGACAAAAGAATGTCATCTTGCTGGACTAGTGAAATCCCTTCATATGGTTGATCTGGGAAACAAAAGCAGCTTGTATAATTAGTGTATTTTTTTTTTCAAATGCTTTATGATTAGTTCAGCATTACTCTGTAGGGCTGTTGTGGTTTAGGTTTTTTTTTTTTTAACCCAAAGCATCTGAATCAGCTTCCAAATGTATATAAGAAAAGGGGTGTGGAGTACAAAAAGGAAATGTGTGAACAAGACAAATCTGTCTACTTTGAACAGCCACTGCAGCTGTAAGGACACCTTCATGGTCAGTCAGGTTCAAAGTGTCTTTTTCTTCCAAATCACAAGTATCATTTACTGAAATAATACTAACTGTGCTTTGGCTTTTATGCAAATCATCTAGTTATTGCTCATCACAGTTAATATAAGATGCTGCTTCTGAAAAAAAATATGCACACTGTAATGCTAATTTCCAAGACAAGGTTTCAGTTTAAATTAATAATTTTCAGTTTTCTTGATCTTCAGCTGTACTGTTGCTTTTCAGTTGCTAATATTACAAATTCATTTGATTATATGGGTCAGAACATCACTGGATGTAAATCACTGTACTACTGATGTGCTGGTGCTACCTAATGACCTACAAAATAGGAGCTCACAATATGGACTTCATATTATTTGACACTGAGAAATAGTTTTGGGTTGACACCACAGTATTATATTGGAGGCACTTTAAGATTAGTTTCACAAATGCCTTTAGATTTAGTACTTTGAAAGTCTTACGATATTATTTAGTCTTCCTGATTATGATAGCTGTTTTGTCCATTATTTCCAAATACTAGGTTTCAAGAAATATATAATCCTATCAGATTATTTATTTTATCTAAATCTAGGTTTAGATCTTGTCATTACTTGAAAAGATTTGAATAGAAAGCCTGATGACGATGGAGATGCACACTTGAAGAAATTATGATTTCCTAATTTCCTAGTCTCATGGTAAGGTCACTGGAGATTTTCTTCATTGGAAACATAAAAAAATCTAATTAATTTATTCTTTATCAATTTAATTTCATAAGATTTCAAGAGAAGTAGTTGTCATTTTGTTAAAGGTACATTTGATGTCAGAATAGGTGATTATTTGTGGTCTCTTGATTCAGGATTCTCTCAGATTCAGAGTCCATTCTTCTAGATGGTCATGGATTTACTGCTCTCTTCTGTATTTTCTCACCCTGTGTGGATACAAGAATGCTGACTACCTTCCTTACAGAAGACAGAAAGTCTTCTTTTGAGCTCAAAGCTCAAGGTGGGATAAGGTGGGATAAAATCATAAGTACCACAAAGCAAATATATTTGTCACTTCCTATGTTCTCATGTGTTACACAGTCCTAAAATCCCAATTTTATGACTCAACAGTGTTCTCATGTCTACCACATGCCAGGCAATGTGTTTCTCTGACACTGACCTAGAAGATGGACTAGAAATCCTCACAAAGTTGAGAATGTGGTGTGGGAATCTGCTTTCCACACAAACCGAAGATTCACCCTCACATCTCAGGAAACACCTAACTCTCAGTTGAATAATCTATTTTACTGTTCTAAGGCCACTGTGTAATGTTTGCTAAGAAACAGAATAGTTTTCCTCTATTTTAATATTATGAATATTAAAAACAAAAGAAAACACAAATATTTTCATATTTTCTGCTTGGAATGTTGAATTCAAAGAAAAGTTATAATATTAGGAAAAGTATGAGCTGTTAGTGTTCAAATTGTATTAGATAAGTTTGTAACAGATTCCTTTATACAATGCAGAATAGCTCCATTGATCATATTTCAAATCAAAATTCACCTATAAACTGAAATGAAACATATTAGACTGATAATGAACTAAAAATATAAATTTCCCTATAGTTCTGAGAATGAGTGTGGGGAAATCTCAAGGAAGTTTCCTTCTCTCGCCCTTGAGATCTTTTCTCCTGATAAAATGTCATTGAGTTTTCTGTTACTATGATAGGGCCTTGACAAGGAGTTGAGAGGTTTTCCTTCAGTTCAGCAGAGGGTTCCAGAATATACACAAGCTGGGGAGTTTCTGTCTTCATCACCCCCACAGTGCAATGGAGTGGTTAAATTCCCTGCTGCAAGCTAATTACACTTCTCTATGGCACAGAACACTTGTCTTCCCATAATTAATTATGAGTAAGAAAAAAAAAATACCCTTTTGTTGTTTTTAATGAATTAATCCTTCATGAAAATAATTTCTGTGACATAACAACAAAAGGACATTTGTTCACTGTTCTCATCACCATGCACACCATAGTACATCAATGGCCTCATGTGGGGACTCTCTTTGTCTCCTCGGTCCAAGAACTTTCTTTATTGCAGACATGGGAGTATTAATACCCTCAATTGCTGTACAGGCAGATAAGACTGTCTAGATCATTATAACAAAAAACTACAGAGGAAAGAGTCCAGTGTTTTGATAGTAATTCTCTCTCTAAAATCAAAGGAACAGTTCCATTAAATGGATTTTTCTTCAGACATAAAAAGCCCACATTGCCCTACTTAATCTAGTCATTTGAAACACAGCTTAGATAAATCTATTTGACTAAATGAAGAAAGTCAATCTCTGTTTGATTGCTCATCCAAGGTGTAGGAAAGGAATCCATTATGTCACAAGATTGAGTAACTCAAGATGTGCTTTGTAAGATTAATGGATACTGTGTCAAATGTGTATTTAACTGGGTTGTGCTGAAGAGCCTGAATATAGCTATCTGGCATTTTGCTAAAGCTGACATAGGATGAAATTCTCTAATATTGTGCATAGTAGCTGCATTTCTTTAATTCTTCATGGAAGTTGACTGGATCATTGAAGCGTAGTAGATAAATGTTTACATTACCAGTGAGATTCCACAAGCTCTAATATGCTTTCTGTCAGGTAAAATCACAGAATCGTGGAATGATTTGGTTTAAAAGGGACCTTAAAGATCATCTTCTTCCCCATGGCAGGGACACCTTCCGCTAGACCAGGTTGCTCAGTGCCACATCCAACCCAGCCTTGAACACTTCCAGGGATGGGACATCCACAGCTGTTTTGGGCAACTTGTGCCAGTGCCTCAACACCTTCACAGGAAAGAATTTCCTAATATCTTATTTTAATCTATCTTCCTTTGATTTAAAACCATTACCCCTTGTATTATCACTGAACTGATTTTAATTTAAGAGCGGGTGTTATATTACCTACAGAAGATCAAAACCACAAGTGGATTTCCTGCTGCAGCTGCCTGCAGATACTGTTTCATCACTTGATCTGGGCGTGGACACCACAACACCAGAGACCATGGGAGAATCTGAAAGAATAATCACCCTAGAGTTCTTCAGTAAAATCACATCTGTTGCTACAACAGATAGAGCAGGCATTGCAAAACTTGTTTGTATTCATAATGCTGATTTTTATGACAAGATGTTGGCTCACATAGCATTTATCTCACCCTATGACATTTTCTCCTGCATTCTTATTCATCTTCTCTTGAGTAATGTATATAATTTATTGCATTTTAATTTCCTTAGACTTAAGTTTATAAGAAAAAGTGGTATGAAGTAGCTTAAATTGTTGAAAAATTTATAGTATATTTTGGATGAAAATACAGAACTCATGCTACCAGTAATAATATTATATTTAAAATCACGTATAAGAAGTTCACACATTTTCTCTTCATTTCTTCCATAATTTTCAACAGCTGTCCTTTACCCTTTGAGATAATTAATTAAATATTTTTCATAGGCACTGAGACCATTAGATCCCCATTTCACTTGTAATAAATGAAATATATTGAAGATCTAATAAACTCTTCCATGACAGGAGCTTTCCAATATATCTTTAGATATCTATTTTAAGGCAGCTGCCCAGATTCACCCATTACTCAGTTGGAAGAAATAACACAACCTATCCCATCAGTCAAAGGCTTAGGCTAAGATGAGATGAAGCGGTTTCTCCAAGAATCATTTTTTTTGTATACAAACTCTGCAGGAGGGCAGGATTATAACTTATTTTATGTCACCCACAAAATGTTAAGAAATTTAATATTTTTCATTCCACAAATAATAACCAAAAATCTTACCCTTTTCTGCAGTAATCTTACAAACAGCTGGCAGAACACACAGTCTTCTGGTAGGAAATGCTGGATTGGTGCTTGGAATTGGGTTTAGTTAGAAGCTTTTTAAATAATTCCAACAGCTAATCCAGAACACATGTCTCTATATGTTGAAGTTGTCCCTCTTAATTTCAGAGGGGGTTGGACTAGATGGCCTTTGAAGATGACTTCCAACCCAAACTTTTCTGGGACTCCAACATTTCAGATTCAGAAAAATGGTGTAATTACAGTTAGTTTAATTCCTATATTATGCTTTGCATCCAGTCAATTTAATGATTTTGCTTTACCACTCCTCTTTCAACATCATTTGCTGTTACTTATCCTGGTTTATATATTCATTCTATTAATTCACCAGAAATCAATTATTGTGTTCTGGAATACTCATTGCCTTATAGAAAAGTCCATCATCAACAGGTTATTTTATCTTACTCTTTGCAATCTAAGAGTTATGTGTATTAGCATAGGATGGAAAGCACTGCTAAAGCATCTTCCTGCAGAGATGTGCTATTTCCTTCCACTTACTGTTGAAGGGCTGAAAAAACAGCAAGTATAAATTCATTTATGTGTGGCTATTTGGGGCGGAGGTTAAGCCCAGGGAAGAGCATTATTTGTTAAGCCACTACAAAGACCAGTGACCTCAGCACTTCTGACTCCAAGAAGTCCTTCCTCTGTAGGCTGCAACCACTCAGCAGCTCCCTAGCACAGGGCATACAATAGTGAATTCTGAAAAAGAAGAGAGTGGCAGTTATCAATAAATTATGGTACAACACTGTGATGGACCTGAGGATATTAGAGGTCCTTTATAACATTAGTGGTTTTGTAATTCTATG
This sequence comes from Molothrus aeneus, assembly GCF_037042795.1. NCBI lineage: Eukaryota > Metazoa > Chordata > Aves > Passeriformes > Icteridae > Molothrus > Molothrus aeneus. The sequence continues at coordinate 31,937,179 of NC_089647.1, read as the reverse complement.
ATTCCATGGAAGGCTCTGCTGTTGACCTCCAATGCAGGAGAAATGAAAGCCCACAGAAGCTGTTGTGCATGTTTCTCTACCCATCCTGCTGATGCATATTTGTAATACTCCATCAGCATAATTAACAGATGTTCCTGCCTTTACTTGGATAGAAATATTAGTACTATTTGGAAGAAATCAAGGAATTATTAAGAAAGTCCAATATGAAAGTAAACCAAAGTAGAAGTTTAAGGATGGAATGAGACATAGTACTAAAGTGCAGCTGAAGTTTAGTTTAGCACAGGTGTCACTACACCTCCCATCAGCTCACTGTGTACAAGCTCCACATGGTCTTGCCATGGCACAAGTTGCCAGACATGTCAAACATTTCAACAAGGAGGATGTTTGGTCTGGCAAAAGATGGGCAGAACCTACTTTCTAGTAAGGTTTTGAAGGAGGTTAAAGCTGAAAGAGAGCTAAGATTGGGGCAAAAGCTTGTTTCTTTGGATCTGAGGTTAAACCCCAAGACTAAATCCAGTGGAAATAGAGTAAAGGAAGAATATGAGCAACAGAGGTCAAGAGCTGTGCCTGGATGGAAACAAATATCATATTAGAAAGGGCTGAAGCTGAAAAGAGTTTATATATTTTAAACAAGATTGGAATACAAGAATGAAATGTGGAGAAGTGTCAAGGAGAAGTTAGTACAAATACTCTTTTTTTACACTCAGCAAATATCTGAAAAACATTGCAAATAATGTAACAAAGACAAATTCTTCAGAACTGCAATGGAAAAGCATTAGTCCTTCCATAAATGCAGTAATTTTCAAAATGAGATTTTATTCTCCTCTTATAACATTGTTTTAAACAATCAAACTCATTAAATACTGCCCCACAGTAATGGAAAATGCTGTTGCATTTTAAATGAATCCTGTTATCACACATTTTGGTAGGAAGTAAGGACATAACATTTCCCTCTTTGAAGTCAGACAGATTTTTCTTTGACCATCTACTTGAGTGGGAACAAGCTGAGGCACAATTATCAATATTTTTGAGTGTGGGCTCTAATTTAATCCAAACATGGGCAGCCCAGTTTGTCTGCACAGCTTGAGATGCCTTTGGCTTAATTTTCGTAATCAAAGCATTCACGGCATTCCTGTACAAAGCAAAGATGACCTCTTCCTAGCTGGGTGGTCATTTTATTAAAACATTGAGTTTATAAGTTCTTCTGAACACATTTCTTGCTGGCTGGAACTTAGAAAAAGCATCTATTCATTCCTTATAGCTAAAAGGAATTTACTGTTAGCTTTCAAGGGAAACCTGCATGTTCTTGGATTCTTAGGATCAGAGCTTTTGTCTTTCCATTTCTATATTCCCAAAGAAAATAATGCATGTGTTCTCTGTTTTGTCAGCATAATATTTATAACGCCTTTAACTATTAATTTCCTTGCCATAAAGTGCATAGGTTTTGTAAATTATGTGAGAGTGACAATGCTGTAGTTTCCTTGGCAACCTTAACTGGTTTTCAAAACAGTGTGTTTCATGTTTGGAATAAGCATTGATTTGTAGGATCTCACAGGAAAAAAAAAAGAAAAGAAAAATGAAAAGAAAAAAGGAAAGAAAGAGAAAGAAACCTCTTGAGGGAAAAAACTGGCAACTGAAACGATTGCAAATCAACCTTCCGCCACTTAGTCATCTCTATGATATGAACATTAAAGTGCTAAAACTTAAAGAAAAATGCATCTGAAGCTGTCAATTTTTTTTTTTATTTTTTTTCTCTGCCTGAAGTCCAAAAAAGCTAGAGTTTTAGCTTATTCTTCCTAAACTTGTCTTACTTTAAATTTGAAAATTTGCTAATGTTTATACACTAATGAGATGCTTGCTAGGAACCTTTCTACTGGTTTTGATGGTGTTTATTTCCCCATTTTTATAATTAAGCACACTAAATACCTCTGCATTACAAAAGGGGAAGTTAGGCATGGTGAGGCATAAGATCAGACCCTAAACTAAATATCTTAATTGTTGAAACATTTTCTATGAGCTGATTGGAAAAGAGATGTTGTGTTAATCAATATGGATCTTTATCCTTGAGAGAAAGAAGATGATTGTTTCTTTTTATGGGGAGGGTGCCTGTGAAAAGTTTATTTCTTTTAACCAAATTTTAGATTATCCCCAGGCAAAACTTCAACAACTGGAAAAATATTATGTATTCTGTGTTTGGCATTTTCATACAACTCTGTGGTGTTTTCTGCATCCTTCTGTTTTTATGGTATGCTAATGAGGTACTGGTTATGTAATAGAGAAGAACATAATGGAAATAATATCATTCCAATAGCATGAAGGGGGCAAGCATGGTGAAATCATTCCATTCTCTCTTGCTTTCTGTTCAACATTAGCCAGGACCCTGTCAAAATGCTCAGTGAAAGAAGGTGTTTGCATTAGTCTAAAACCTGATTCTCATTTAAAGTAGATATTCAGCTATGAGGATCGAGCAACAGGAACATAGAAAGCTCTAATGCTGCTGTTTGTGGAAAAACTGCAGATGTCATCATTTGCCCCCACAGTCCTTGGACTGTGTAGTTATGAGCAGAAAACAGAATCAAAACTGGGTGAAGGGTTGTGATTTGTAGGGAGCTTGGACATATGAGCTGAAGTTGTATGAGATAACTCATAGGAGATATGTGGTTGAAATCCCTATATAGACAATATAAAGGCATAGCAAAAAGAAACAACCACAGAATTTGTACCCTATTTGGTATTCTAGCCTATGTAATTCTTTAAATTGAGCATCAAGATTCTGCTAACAAAGATCACGGAAATGTAGAATATTCTGAGGTGGAAGACACCTAAAAGAATCGGGTCCATCTCCTGGCCTTGCACTGAACAACTCTCATACAATGTGCCTGAGAGCATTGTCCAAGGGCTTATTAAACTCTGCCAGGCTTGGTGCTATGACCACTTCCCTGAGGAGCCTGTTCCAGTGCCCAACCACCCTCTGGGTGAAGAATCTTTTCCCAATATCCAACCTAAACCCCCACTGACCCAGTTTCAAGCCATTCCCTCAGGTCCTGTCACTGATTGCCACAGTGAGAGATCAATGTGTGCCCCTCCTCTTCCCCTCCTGAGAAAGCTGCAGGCTGCAATGAGGTCTCCTCTTAGTCTCCTCGTCTCTAGGCTGAAGAGACTAAATGACTTCAGCTCTGCCTCATAAATCTTCCCCTCCAGAGCCTTCACTATCTTCTTAGCTCTCCAATGAGTGCTCTCTAGTAGCTTAATGTCTTATATTGTGATGCCCAAAACTGCACACTGTAAGATATTACTTCTTACTGATAGCAAATGTGGAACTCTTCCATATTAGACCCCTGAGACAGAATCTCTCTCAATGTGATTCACACATTTTAATATGAAAGGGACAGAAGAGTTTGGATTTAGAAGAGAGCTCCTGTAGCAGGGATGGTCTCTCTTTTCTAGAGCTAAGATATCTTTTACTAAATCTTCTGCCTTGTAGTAATATCTTATGTATCATTTGTGTAAGGAGAATGTAGCTCCATCTTCTAAAGTTTGTTTTGGATGTAATTTACTTCTGCCAGCTTAGTTTTCTGACAGCTTGATGCATAGCCTCGTGAATATCATTGCATTGATACAATCTGAAAGAACTTTCTCCAACATTTGACTCAGGGCATTAGGAATCCATCACTGCTACCAAGCAGAGGGCAAATACTGATGACCAAAGAACACAGACTATTTGGTAGATTGGTACTCAAGCTTGAATGGTAGAGAATGGTATCAGTAAGCTGTGCATGTACATGAATTGTTCACACTTAAAAAAACTAAAAAGTTGAAAATTTGCCTCAACTTGGAGCAACACTGCTTAGATTTCTTATCAGGGTTGGTTTTATGGATGCTTTTCTTAAGTATCTGAAAGATTATGTCCATTTATAAGTGAGTAACCACTTGCTCTTGTCCTGTGGCATTAATCTCTCCTTGCTTTTCTGCATTTAACCATTTAAATGATGTATCTTTACACAAGTACTTCTCCAACAATCTACTCCGGTTGGGGGCATCCTTCCATGAGATATGTAGTTATATTTCCACAGAATTCCACAACAAATATTCATATGTTCTCTTCACATTCACCCACATCAATGGTAGGTACATGTGCAGAGATCTCAGAGATTGACTATCATGTACACTAGGAGTCCTTTACACTATGAGAAAAATCTAAGTAGATAGTAAAGTCATCTGTATTACTTCTCCATCCACCTCTAGGCCTACACTCTGACACCCAAGTGTATAAGCCTGGCTTTTATATTAAGAGTCTTTTGGAGCTCTTGTGCCTCTGCGCCCTTCCCAAATTTTAAAAATACCTATAGACGATCTAAAATTAAAAATCAAAATATTCTGACAAGCCCGGTAACTCTGGGTAACTCATTACATTCTATAATGCATTTGCTCCTCGTTGTGTTTTCTTTGTATAACATAAAATACAGGAATACATGCATAGTTTTTACACTTATTCTCACAAGAATGGTGTTCTCCAGCTTTCTACCAGAAAATAAGTGAAAGCTTAAGAGAAAATATGCTTAAAAGAAATAAAAGCATAAAGCTTACATTTCTTTTTTCTGTAGTAAATTCATAATTGTTTGATGGAAAAAAGGGAAATAAAAATGAAAAAGGTCTCAGGCAATTAAGAAAATTGTAGCACTTACTGCCTATGTCCTCAGAAACAAGGAAATAATACAATTGTGCTTTTCAAAGCATTCCAGCACTTTTGAATAATTACATTCCCAATTATATGTAATAAACAGGTAGTGGAATAGACCAGCATGGAGCTTGAGAGTCTGAGTCCTCGTACAGCACAAAAATGCTCATAAAAAGACCTTTTAGAAGCAGAGGCAAGACAATTAAGTATGGCATCAGTGATGTTACAGTTTTAGCATATGTTCAACACCATTGGTTTGAAGGGAGGAGTTAGATCACCAGAGGCCTGCAATGGCTCTGATATGATCAAACACAAATTTTTCTGCTCTATTAGTCCAATTATCTTGTAGGTAAAAGAAAAAGATTGTATAAGCTCATAACATCCAAATCTGTGTCTCTTTCCACTGAAGTTACTGAGAGTGTTACCCCCATATGAATGGTAAGGTCTAATTTTTTGGCTGCTGATGGCCCCTAAGCATGAGCATAAATGCCAAATCCAGGCGCCAAGGCAGCAGAGTCAGACAAAGAGTTTGGCAGTTCCATTCAAGTACCTGACTGAATGCTGGGGAGATCCATCTGGTTATACTGGCTTTTTTGGTGAGCTAATAAACTAATATCATTGGTGTCCCTCCATAGTGCTGTCTGTGAGGAAATAATTAATGCTGACCTGCTGGCTCTCTGTGTCTTCCCTTTGCAGCACATAGTGCTGGAAATCATTAGGGACTGAGTTGTTAAGACATGTTTTATGGAGCTAGCACAATACCTAGAGAATACTCTCAGCTGTGCTCCTGCTGTTTGACAGCAATGGTGCTGCATAATGCAGTAGGGAGTCAGGATTTTCAAAGGTATAAAACTTGGTCTGCAATTTAAAAATGTTTAGCTTTGCACTAAATTGCATTTTTCTTGGGTTTCTGGTTAATTGTTGAGGCTATAGTGCACTTGAATCTCTCTTCCTTACCTTTAATTATTTTACTTGGTTTTTATGGGTAAAAGTAAGAGGTAAGCAAGACTGGTTTTGTTTATTGCAAGCTTGGGAAAAAATAATAGCATAGGAGATAAGAGGGGTATAGTTTAAAGACACTTTTGTGTGCCCCTCCAAGGTGTGATGGTTATGTTCCCCTGGTTAAAATAGCCTCTGGGTTCCCAGAAAATTCGCTTGGTTGCAAAGGCTGCAGCAAGGGACTGGAGCATCAGCTTACACTGATCCTTTGTTGTGTCTTTTTTGCTCCCCCGCACAGTGAAACCCACTTGTCCTCTGCTCAATATCTGCTCTTAGAGAAAGGAGTGGAAGATCCATGCTCATATCTTTGTAGCAAAACAACTGTTTTCTAATCTGGTGATTCACTTAAGAGATATGGAAAGCTCATTATTTCATTCTATCAGCATCTATTCTGAGAAAATATTCTTAAATAGTTATTAGTGCTTTGCTGGTTCATGTTGATTGCTTGGAAGCAAACACAGGTAAATGAGCCTGTGGTCCTCATTTTTTTTGGAAAATATTTACTGAGCCAGAGGAAAAAAGAAAGTGCAGTGTCATGGATGAACTTTTAAGATACTCATGTCAAAGGAGGGCTCAGTCTTTGTTCTTTCTTTCTCTCTTCACATTTCTTCATTTGTGTATCCTAGTGCAGGTGCAGCTAGCAATTCCCAAGGGCCTGACTACTTTGTTTATGGTGTACCAATTCTGGGAGCACAGATATTGAGTTGCAGTTGTTAAAACATCACTTCCATATCCCTGAATATTATTTTCATAGAACATGAGAATGTTGATAGGATGAGCAACTTGGACTATTCCAGAGCATATATGCAGATTAGATTAATGCTCTAGAGGACTATTGACATTTGCTTTTATGTTAAAAGCCTCTTTTTAAACTAATTACAAAGCAATAACAACAGAAATTTAAATTTCTGTTCAATTTTTTTAAAAAAAAAGAATGCCAAAAAACCCCACCTAAAACAAACAAACAAAAAAAAAGCAATCAAAAAGCCCCAACAAAATCAAGGAAAGCTTCTGAATGATATTTGAGGCCCACTATTCAGCTAATAATATAAATCCAGGCAACATTAGGGGCTATAGTCTCCTTTCTGGCACAGAACTTGAATCTCTGTGAAGAAAAGAAATATCATGAAGAAGGTTTAATCACTTGATTCACAGAGTGCATGTGTCAATATATATGTCTACTGCCTATTTCACTCTTCTGAAGTCATGAGAGACACGAGAGCAAAATAATTTATAATTCCTGTTCCTTCCTGAGGCATAGCTTGCTGAGAAAAGACCATTAGCAATTTTCAAGAAAGGAAGTAATTGCATTTCTGAATATCATCATCTTCAAATGAGATTTTTTAAAAGTATCATATTTTGTGTTTGCAATCTCTCATTATGTATTCTATATCTCTTTCTTCTGTATTTGTTTGTCTTCTGAGTTCAGTGATAGGATCATAATTATACTTGGCAAAACAAGTAATACTCATTATGGTAATTTTTTTAAACTTATTTTGTGTGTCTTTGGTTCAGGTTTTAAAAACTGTCAGATGTAATTCTCTTCAAATACCATTTTCACCATTTCTCTTCTTTTTCTCCATTACTAGGAATAATAATATAAAAATCGATTTGACATTTCTTATCAATTAATCTGTTAGCTTTTTATATGTTCTTTAATTTCACATTTATATTTATTCATTTTTTTAAATTTTCTTCTGTCATAAATACATTTTTCCTATGACATTGCCATGGAATGATATAGAAACAAATTAAACAAGACAAAACTTTTCTAAAATGTGGAAGATTTATTGAAAGCTTTTCTTTTATATGCGCCACAAGAAGCCTGCAAGTTTCTGCACTCCTTCCAAAGAAGTTTTTCTCAGCTAAAATCAGTTGACCTGATGAAACTTGGGTTTTCAATGACATTGTATCAAATACTGTGTGATCGCTAATTGAAGCTGTTCTCAAGGTCATTCAGAGAAGTGTTCACCAAAGGAGATGTTGTGGTATCTAGCAATAAATGAATTTACAAAGAAGTTTCTCTCTTAATGAGCTCCAAGCCTCTATGCAAATTTCTGTTTCAGAAAAGTTATAGGAACTTCATAACTCTAGAACATTTTTGCATATGTCAAATTTCTTTCAGAATAGCCAATCAGTTAAACCTCCTTTTTTCCTTAGGAAATGCATGAAACATACCCCCTCCACAAACACACAATCACAAAGTGATTATAGAAGCTTTCTTTTCTGTAGAAAACCAGGGTAAAAAACATAATAGGAGAAAAAGTGTAAGTAGCAATTATATGTAATGAATAGAAAAGCAAAGAACTTGGTAGTAATAAGTAGAACTCAAAAGTTAGGAAATGCAGGTCATTGAAATTGTAATCAAGAGTCAAGTATTCCTTCAGAATTTGAATTAAATTCTGAATTGTTGATTTTTATTCTAAAGCAAATTAAATAGAGTTGATAAAATATCATGCTCACCAGCAGCACAACTTTTGTAGACCATAAGACTGGAGATTTAAAATTTTAATGATGCTATAATATATTTGTAATATTTTTTTGGTCACATTATTACCCTTTTGAGTAGAAAAAACTGATATTGTTCATTTCGTTTTCGGATTTCAATAGATTTAGATGCCACAATTTTAATCTCATGTATATTTAGCAGAAGGTAATTTATAAGTCTGCAAAGGAGATTTTTTCAATAAGTTGATTTCTAGGCCCTCTCTAGCCCTCCATCCTCTCTGACTTGAGAGAGAGATGTAAATGAAGAAGAAAAAGAAAAGATTGACACACAGAGCTACACAAAACTTAAACCAGTGCAGCATGGAGGCATGTTATAATTTGAATGTCAAATTTGGTTGGTGAATAAAGAATGTCATGCCATTTCCTGATCCCACTACAAAATTCCATGTTTTGACAGGAGAGAATGCCTTGGACTGAATATGTGCTGGGATTTACTGCAAGATACAAAGCCTTGCAACTTAGTTTCATGGTTCAAATCCAACTGAGGATGAAGGAGTGAAATTTGATTAAAATCCAGTGATTCTTTAGAGAAAAAAAAAAGAATGTGACATATGCAAATCAGGCTTTAGAGGATGAGTATTCAAACTGCAATACATTTACATAATTTTCATTGATGCCCATCTCTACTTGTGGTTTTAACAAACAGGCTTCATTAACAACAAAAATTCTGATCCCTAATGGCAGCAGGAATGAGGTTTGAACTCAGAAAAAAGCAAGATACAGCTCAAAATGATTCTGCATGGTAAACATCTCTGAGAATATTGAAATATCTTGAGTATCAAAAAATTGGCTGAGATGCTTATGAAAGATGGCTGAAATCTCAAGGTGATTTGGATCTTCCATACCTGATCTTTTGCCTAAAAATGAAAAATGAGAAATTGTGCAAAATTTCTCTCTGATGGCTTCAGATGTGTAAATTGGCAGCTTGTCTCACGTGGTCTACCTGTATAACAATTTAAAATTTGATCTCACACTTCTTCAGATATTGGGCCTGATTGCATATCCAAATTCATAAATTTCAAGTAAAATCCTGAAATTATCATCCATAAAGCAAGTGCTATTCCCTGGAAGGTAGACACATTTCAGTGCTGTACTAGATGGGGCTGACCCAACTGAGGATTGGGTCTCAGATTAAAGTGAAAAAGCTTTGTGACCAATTCTTATGGTTCTTGAGTTTTGTGGAATTCCGCTCTTCTTTTCGTTGGAACCATGGAAGGTGGACTCTAAGCATTGATCAGCTCAAGATTAGTTTTCAAATGCAGAATTAGCCTTATTACAGAAAAGGGATGGAATAGGGAGGCAATTGAAACCTGAATCTATACCAAAAAAGCACTCTTTAATTTGTCTTCTCAATTTTTTAAATCATCTCCAAGGAAACAAGGATACAATGTTTGGTGTAATTTTGCATGTTTAGGAAGTAACAAATGTTGCAAAAATATGTAAATATACAATTTACTGAAAAAGTTAGTGTAATGATCATAATTGTCTGGAATTACACACAATACTACGAGTAAGTTACAGGGTGCCATGAAGAACAGTGTCTTCCCTGGGGGCTGGGATTTTGGGAAGAATGGAGCCTCCTAGTCAACACTTGTCACACCAGACTGTCCCAACACAGTCAGCAGGAGGGCAGCAACAGGCAACAGGCCGTGGGGATGGGTACAGGACAAGGACAGGGCAGGGAATCCACCTGTAGGTAGTTTACTTCTGCCTTCAAGTAGTGTCTTCCCTGTTTATACCACAGTTCATTGCTTTCCTCCCTGCATTCTTGAATGTCAACACACATCTAGACTTTTCAACTGGATTCAACAATTTTCTTTAAATGATGATTCAGTCCTCCCTAATATTGGCAGCCTCTTCCAGTTTTTCCAGCCAAAAGTTTGGATGACCACTTATCTACTTCTTATCTCTATGTCATTGCCAGATTAAGTGGAGCCAGTCTCAGACTGATGACAGGAGAATACAAATAAGAGCTCTTTTCCTCTCCAATTCATCTCTTTTAAAATAAGATATTGCAGTCTCTTCATTAGTCAACTCTTTATGAGCCTACTATTTTTATATCAATGTTCACCATCCTTTCCTTGAGCAGTAAATTCCAATGGAAAACTGCATCTAGTCTTTCGTGTGGTTTTATAGTGATTTTTTTGGTTTAGATGGTTTTTTGGTTTTTTTGTTGGTTTTTTAATCTGCATGTACTAAATCCACTGCTTCACATAATCTAAAATATCTTTAAAAGGTATTAGATTAGAGTAGCACCTTTGATAAAACCACATGGATCATTTATTAATTTGCCTTTGTCTCTGTGTCCTCAGTTATTCTTTTTTTCAAGAATGCTTATAATAAATTGCAAAGCATTTAAGTCAAATTTAGAGTCCCGTAATTGCAGAGATCCCCTTTATTTTCCCTTTTCATGTAGCCCATTATGTTTGCTATTCTTCAGGCAGGGTATTACTCCCTGAATTTACACATTCATTAAAAATCCCTCCTACTGCTCTTCTGTTAGTTATGCATAATTATTACGACGCCATCCTCTTGTGCCTCAGATTAGTTTATGCTTTAGGTTCACTCAGCTTTGTCTTTTAAGAAAATATCCTCTGAATTTTGCATCCAGCACTGCACATAGAGAGGAGGAAAACTAAGGAGGGAGCCACATTATTGAGCAGGGCAAGAGCACCTTTGCCAACACACTTGCCATGCTGGTGAGCATGGACTAAGTTAGGAACAAAGGAGGGAGATGATGAACAGCCAAGTTAAGAAATGATGGTCTGTGTTAGGTAGCATTGTACTGGAGTGCAGATGGTAGTTCAAAGGGGATGATCCTTCCTCTCTACTCAGCCCCAGTGAGACACATCTGGAGAAAGGCCAGCCAAGGACCTGAAGAGTGTCAAAGGACTGACTGTTGTACCTGACATACGTGGAGAGGCTGAGAAGGTTGCGGCTGCTCAGCCCAGAGAAAAAGTATTGAGAAGATCTTATCAATGTATATAAACACCTAATGGAGGGAGTGACAAAGACAAAACCAGGCTCTTCTCAGTGGTGTCCTGTGCCAGGACAAGAATCAATGGGGACAAAATTAAACACAGGAAACTCTTACCAAATATAAGAAAAAGTCTTTTATTATGAGAGTGGTAAAACACTGAAAAAAAGTCCTTGAGAGGTTATGAATGTTTCGCTCCTAGAGATATTCAAAACCCTACTGCACCCAGTCCTGAGCAACCTGCTCCAGCTGGCCCTTTGCACACTGGGTTGGATTAGAGACAATATTCAATTTATACTGTTCTAAAACAAAATTCTGTTATCTGTTATTAAATTGATTATAAAATTGGGAAAATTTTGATAAGTCTTTTTCTGCCTGAAAAGCCACAAAAGCCCTCATAAACATTTAAGGCTACAGCAAAATGTCACATAAACCACAGGACTATTTTATAGGTAAGTCACCATAAAATTGGCCACAAATTTGCAAATGTCAACTGTAATTGCTAATTTGCAAGACACATCCAATTAAACAAAATTTTAGTTTGCTCAGAAAAACTGTAAATAGCCAATAATACTATAAATGTTATTTGAAAATCCACAATTGTAAACAAAGCCTATTGGAATTAAAAAACTAGTGGATATTCTTCTAGCTGTTTTATTTACTTTTATTTTATTTTATTTTACTTTTTCCATGTTTAAACACAAGGCTCCAGTGGGAATATGGCATTTCTATAACAAAAGACAAACAGAAAAATGGCTTCTGATCTTTTCTGAGATGCATCTAAGCTTGTGTGTTCAGTGTTCAGTGCATGACATGAGTGGTGCAAAGCTGTGAGAAAAATCTCAGTCCTGCTCCAAATGTTTCAGCCCCCTTTAAGTAAACAGCCAGGGCTCTGGCTGTTTGAATTAGCTTTGAATTAACAGCTGAGTGGTCTTTAGTTGCTGAAGCAGAAATCTCCAGACCGTAGTCAAGGCAATGCAGTTTTGTGTACTGGCTTTAAAAATATCCACTCCCTGAACTTCTGTAAAACTGTATCAAGTACTGCCTTTACCCTGTAAGATCAGTTAAATTGGATAAGAATATCTTTGTCTTCACATTCACAACCTCTGTCTCTGGTCCGTCTTTGAGTTGAAAATCCAGTTTTGAGCAGCTCTGGCTGGATCCACAAATAAGATTTTTGTGAGAAAGTTTTGCATATCTTACATTTCAGAAGAGTAAGTTCCTAAGCTCCTAAGAATGATGTCTGAGTTTCCCTTGAACTCAGAATCCTGTAAAGCTCACAGACATTTCTGTTTCCTAGTCTTCATGTTGAGAATGTCATACCCCATGCCCAAATCATAGAATCACAGAATCACAGAGTGGTTTGAGCTGGAAGGGACCTTAAAGATCATTTATTTCCAATGCCCCATGATCAGGGAAATCTCCCACTAGAGCAGGGTGCTCAAAGTTCTGACAACTTCATAAAATCCTAGCAGGAGTAATTAAATATTGCCTGAATTTCTTGCCTGGTCTATCAATAAAGGCTATTGAATTAATGATAATGAAGATTGTGTAAATCTTTAGGGATTTTTTACAGGTAAAAGTAATATGACCTCTTTAAATAAGGTCATATTAATGTTTGAAGCCTCCTTGATGTGTTTGTGTAATTTTTATTAGTGAGGGGAATAATGTACTTACATTTAGTAGAGAAAAGTTTCTTGTTACCTTCATCATAGTATAAATAACCTGACATATTCAGCTCCCTTTCTGAAGAGCTCTGGCTTGCAGCACTTTCAGTAGATAAAAAACATAGTCATACCAAGGGAATATCAAAGAAAGTACATCTTATCACTCTGAAACACAAGGAACTCATCTATAGTTGAAAAAATAATTAATTTCTACATATGTCTCATTATTACCACTTTCTGAAAATCCTTTTTCCTGGAAGAATTATGTCCATAGTTCTAAAGCACTACAGATTTAAAGAACCAGGGTTAGAGGCCAAAGGTGCAGAGCTTTTAGGATCTAGAAAGGGGAAAGAGAAATCATTAAATTTGAAACAGAATCCAAAGCACTTTAAAGCATTTTCTAGAAAAATGCTTAAGACTTTTGAAATAAGCATCTTTGTGACCAGGAAGACAATTTTACAGATGCAAAAACATTGCTAAGATTTTGAATAACCACTTCAGGTTCTTGACTCCCAGTCTTGTGCTAATTCATACTGACTGTTTAGGGAATTTTTTATCCAGGTATCCATACCTTGCTCAAAGAGAAAAAAACAGCACAACTATTCCATCTGTGTTGATCTACAAAAACCTTCTAAACTTGAAAGAAATTTCAATCTCTTTAGGCATATGTGAGAAATGAAAGATCCTGGTGATCCAACATTGCTCTCAGCAATGGGAAAGCCAATTAAAATAACTGGAATGCAGTATGTAACTCTGCCCTCAGTATGTAACTTTAATGTGACACTGAGTATGTATATTCAGAAAGAGGCTGACAGTAAAATCTACAATAGTGATGTTTTTTAATCACATTTTATCTTTTTCTTTCTGGCAGCAGTGGGAAATTCCTTAAACTTTTCCTCATGGGCACTCTTCTTCACTTATGCATGACTGAACAAACATAGTTTTAGAACAGTCTGGGAATACAGAGCTAGGCTAGTTTAATATTAGTGGATCAGAAAGAAGAGAGAGGATTTTGTGCCCTGATGTAGGATAGGTCTGCAAGAGTAGGGTTTCTGGATTCCACCCCAGAGAAAAACACCATAGAGATTGTGGTAAGGAGAGTGCTCCTTCCTATGGGACTCAAAGGAAAAGGCAAAACGACCATCATCCCTTTTCCAACGAAGGGTGCCCATATCAGACTGTGAAACAAACATCCTACAAAGTAAAAATATTTCCTTCTCGGAGATACAAAAAATAACCCTTTCAGAATTTCTTATTCTTCTTTTCATTCAATGTTTGTTTAAGTGAAGATATTTAGGGATTTCAGGTCAAACATTTAGCTAGATGAGCTTGACTTAAACCTGAAAAACCAATATAAAGCAATATCCTTCTCTCTCTCAGCAAGACAAAAAACTCTTACTAAATCTCAACATTGTTAAGAGTAATTTTGGAGAGGCTCTTTAGTGATCACTGCTGGTCTGAGACAGGCTGTCAGGATCTCCCCAGTTATTCAGGGCTATAGGCCAGGAGGTAACGTTCTCCCCCAGGTTTGCTCACAAGGCAGTGCTACCACTCTGCAGTGTTTTTGTCCAGAAAGAACCACCTCTTCTCCCTAGGAGTCTTTTTCAAGCTTTGGAATAGGTCATATGATTCCCACCAGTTGTGTTTCATGTTTCATTTGCAGTGACTGAAGGACTAATACTGTGAACAGACCAGAAAGCATGCAAACTCCAAGGGTCAGCCTTTTATCCTACAGGGATTGGCAGGAGCTTTGCATTTCCTACAGGTGACATGAGTACAGCTGTATTCTGGGATAACTCCAAAATATAATACTCGAAGGAGAGTAGGAGCCATCTGAAATCCCAGTTGAGTTTTTTGATAACTTGTTCTGTCTCCTTTATCTTAAATCCTGTTTAACTAGCAGCAGCTGCCACTGACATTTCCACTAGGATGGTACAGATGGAGCAGTGACTCAGATCACTGGCACTGCAGAGTTATGAACAGCTAAAACTGTTGCTGATGAAGATTATCAACAGGGCTGTAAGAGCGGCTCATGTGTGATTGAGGCTTGCAATATGTGGAATTCAGATTTTCCGCTTGTATTGTTTTCACGAAAGAAATTGCGTCTATCTGCCTACATGTACAACTCCAAACATGAACAAATTCTCAGTCATCACATTTTGTAATTGTAACTTTCTCTCCTTTCTGTTTGTTAAGAAATAGTTAAAAAGCAAAAATTACATGAAATAAGAAGTTATTACTTTTAATGTCAGCATTTAATCTGGGATAAAAAGAATTCTTTATTGCTTGATGTTCTTGTAGCCTGAAAATGGTTGGGGTGGGGAGAAGAAAAACAAGGTAAATCTGTTAGCTGAGGTTTCCTGTCATTTGGGTCACATCACTGCTTATCATCCCTCATTTTCCCTGGGGAAACAGAGAGTAAACAAGAAGATAGCTGCACTGAGTCTTTGTGATAAGGGTTTAAGTTGGAAAATATAATCTATTTTGTCATTTCTCGGTCAAAAGATATTTTGAGATTGTTCATTCGTTTACAATGAGAGGTGTGTTTATTTGTTTCCTGTAATATTTTAGGTGCATAAATTTCTTGGGAAAGGTACTAAGCTAGTAGATTTAAGCAAATACAGTTTCAATTCATTAGAATACATGACAGATCCAATTCTTTACAGACTTGGATGATCTGCATAGCAAAAAATATAAGGACTTAAAATGGATTCTGCTGTTGCCTGGGACAAAGCACAGTTTTCTAAATTTTATTTACATGTCCAGCAATGACTCCTTACCTTGATCAGACACAAGTAAACAACCATTTCACAATCTTTATTCAGAAAATAATCCTTTCTGCATGGAACACATACATTCTAGAATATATCTCAGGTCAGAAACAAACGTCGCTATGGTGTGGTTCAAATTCATGTCTTTTCTTGAATTTTGATGGGGTTTATGAAAGTCCAATAAATTGTTAGTTATGATGGATTTTGTTTCCAAGTAGGAGAGATAGACCTCATTTTTACACTTAGAACACTATATGTTAAATTAAATAGCCACTATGGGGGCAAGCTGACATTAATTAGTTAATGAGAGTTAGACGCTTCTGTAATGGTGACAGAAGTTACTGAATGGGATGTATCTTTCATATTTGAAAGGAGGAAAGGAGGTCAGTTTTGCTCTATGACCCTCAGCTGCAGGATCTCATGGGCAGCAGGCTTTGTGCCTTTACACATGGGATTAGTCTTAAGATGAAGTAACTTCCTGGGAAACAATGGTGGGCATGTGAGACTTCTGAAAGTATTGTAAAATTTGTAAGCATTTTAGGATTGGGTTTGTTCCAGCTCCAGAGTCAGTATATAACTTAAACTACCCTTAGCATATTCCTAGGTACAACTTTGCTTCTTTTTGCATGAGAAGAAAAAATCAGTCCTGAAATCCTGAGCTGGATTTAAATCTAATTACAAGAAAGAAAGAAAAGTAGAGAATGTAATGTGTAATCTGCAGCCAAGATTTGAGATCCAGCCCTTGGAAAACCATGAAAATATTCCAGCAACATTGTTCCACAAATGTCTTAGTAAGTCCTGCTAAGCCCAGAAAAGTTATGGATACCCCATCCCTGCAAATGTTCAAGGTCAGGTGAGACAGGGGCTTTGAGCAACCTAATCTAGTGGGGGGCACTTCTTCCCATGGCAGGAGGCTTGGAACTAGATGATCTTTAAGATCTCTTCTAATCCAAGCTTCTCTATGGTTCTATGTTTCTAAGCATAGCAGCAACAGAAAAATGCAACATTGAGTCTGTTCATCACAGCAATTTATTGCACCTGAAACACAATCATTTGTAATTTTTTGAGATGGAAAATGAAAAACATAACTACCATTCTTAGGATTCAGCTCAAAAAATGTTTTTTTGCCAAATGACCTCTTAAGGAAGTCAACACAAGAGTCAAGAAGAAATCCCAGAAGGCATTTGATTAGCATCATTTTCAGCATGGACATGTTAAGTTAACCTGGGAACTGGTTAATCTTGCAAGCCCAGAGAAAACAAACTGCCATCTTTGTTCAATTTCTTCCGAATTCGTTTTTTGCCACCAGGTGTCAGCACGAGTGCACAGACAAGACACCCCAGAGATCCCCGAGAGGTCTCCAGAGAAGCAGTCTGTACAATGATAATGTTTCATGTTAGTTCTCATGCTCCTGAAAATATTCTTCATTTTTAGTTCCACTATGGAAAAAAAAAAAAAAACAAAACAAAACAAAACAAAAAAAAACCCAAAAAAAAACAAAACAAAAAAAAAAAAACAAAAAAAAAAAAACCAAAACCAAAAAACCATAATATTGATATTGCTTACTTTCTTTAACTGCATAGTCTACACCAGTTTTGTGTACTGTGGGTATCCTAGAATCACCTATTCTATGTGCCCTAGTATCTTCACCCATCCTCTTCTCTGCCCAAGAGTCACAGGGCTAGATTATTTCCCTTCAGACTCAAACCTGAAGATGTGGAATCTATGAGGAGCAAGGCAGGAAGGAGGGATCATTTTCACTTGATGTGGATAATACAGCTGAAAGACTTCCAATCCCTGATGACTATTCTGCTTTTTAAAAGTCACTGTCCATATGCCCTTTAAAGCTCTTGATGACACCCAGCAGTTATGTCCCTAAATCTCCTTTATGACAAGTGGGTCTCTGGTCATCGATGGAAACAGCACCCTGGGATTGCCCTGTTAAAGGCAGTATCATGAGCTGGATTTCAGTTAATCTTCATTAATATATTAAGAGAATTCCTTCTGACTTCCCTTCAAACATTTGAGCAGCAGACATTTTTGTATCAGAATTTCCTTATTGCAGTTCCAGTGCCCTGATGAAAAAGAAGTGTCTTGTTTTCATGATATTTCTTACATTACATGGTTTCCTATTCTAGGCTTTTCACAGAGGTCATTGTAGCCTTTAGCTCGCTGTAATAGGGATGAACCAGAGTATAAGATTCTTGGTTCTGTTTAATGTTAAAATGTGTTTGGAATAAGTGCTTTTAATAGGAGGAGAGATCTGAATAAATAAGAAGACAAATATAACATTCCCATGACTATGACAGAACGTTCTTGCTTTTAAGTGAAGAGCAAGTTTTCCTAAATGAGAAGAGCCCTTCTTGATGCCAGAGAGATACAGACTGCAATGATCTGGTTATAAAGTCTTGTTTCAGTACTGCACCAATAAATCTTGCACGGGAAAGGAATGTGAGGACAGAAGAGAGAGGTCTTATCAAGACCTCTATTTGCTCCAAAGAGCTCTTCAAATCTCCTAGCTGTAACTGGGAAGAGAGCAACATGACATGTATTGTCATCTCAGGTTTGTCTCCAGTGATTCTCCTAGAAGTTTTCATGACTGTTGTGTTTTCCCTGCTTGTCTTCCTGGTACACTGTATTTATCATTTTTTATAGTCTGCACCTTAGTTATTCGTATGTTTGGGTTTTTTCTGCAGGGTGTTTTGACTTCTTTTATAACTTCTATTTGACTCTTTTACTTTGTTTTCTCCAGCAGTGTAAGAGATACAACCCTGGAGCTGAAAAGTTGTACATGACCTGCAGGGCATCTATTTTTTACATTTTGAGTCTATGCAGAGACAATGATAGAATTTTAAGGCTTAAGGATCCAGATTTCTGGAAATGATTGGCTCTTTTTCTCAGGGTTCTTTGAAACTCTCAAGTATTGTATGTCTCCTTTATCAAATCAACATCACTGAGCTGTCCATCTAAAAACTGTAGTATTTTTACCATTTCAAGTCCTAAAGTACACCTTTCATGTTTTCATTTCATGTATATGATGTCTGCAACAAATTCTGTATAAATCTGCCGGAAAATTAAAAGAAACATATTTATAATGGTGACTCCAAAAATAGACAAACTACCCAACCCAATATTTTACTGGTACTCTACTGCAATTACTAGGGAAGTCTCTTTCAGTGTGCTGATTTAATTTAGCACTGAATATGTGTGCATCCATCTGTAATTTAAAGGATTCTGGTTGCAGTCATGGTTCAAGCTATCAATGTGGTTTACTGACTGAAGAACACTTTTTTTTTCTGAAGTATTTACAGAAGCGCTTGGTGGTGGATTGAGCTGATTAATGCAGGTATCATATCCAGCCCAGAAAGTAGTTGAAAAGGGAGGGATATTCCCTACACCACTTTATTGACTGCCCATGGTTGGGTAAGAGCCATGTTACTGTCATATTTACAGTGCTGGAGCTGGAAGCATTTGTTGGTTCTGGAAGTACAGCCTGGGTCAATTATCAGACAGAGACACGTTGTATCATGTCCTTCCAGACCAGTTCCTTTTGGAAATGAACATCGCCACACAGGCAGACAGGGAAGTAGAATGCACAATCAGGACTGCTGGAGTAGCTTGACTGAAAATTTCCCTTCAGTTTCCGTGTAATGTATCTTTATTGCACAATTTGGAGATGTTTGCTGGAGTCAGTAATAATTATGTATTGCAGTCCTTCCTTTCCTTCTGTATGGACTTTTTTTTGGTAAGCATCTCATCAGCTCTACTGGAAAACATGAATGAAAACCATAAACCTTTGCTTTTAAGGATCTCCAACAATTTTCTAATTTTCTCTATGCTATTCTGCTGGACTTTTCTATATTCATTCAACCAAGTGCATTCTGCCAGCTGCTGAATTTGGCACATGGAGATCTGACCTGCTGACCCCAGAAGATGCACCTCTTCAAGACACTGCCAAAGCTGGCTTTGTACCACAACCCATTGATTCCAGGATTTTCTTGGCAATGGCTCAGCCACTCATCTACAAATAGGATTTGATCCAGCACCCATAGATGCCAATTTAAAGGACTTCCAGTAATTTCAGTGGATCTATCTCTTCCTTTTTGAAATTACCTTTGCCCTGAGAGTGGCACAAGCCCCTGAACAAGAGGGGTGCCAAGCAGGACACCAGAGCCACCCTAGCTCACCCCACACAAAGGAAAATGCACTGTTATCAGGAAAAACCAAAGCAACCCAAGAATTCAAAAGCTTTTTTTTTATTATACCTTTCAATTTTAAGGAACTGCAGCACTGCAAGTTCCTATTATTGTGCTATATTGTGTCATCTCAATTTCCAATTGAATAAAGAGTTTCTCTAAATGCAAGTTACTCTCCTTTGAAGAGTGGCATGTAGATTATTTACATATTTTAATCCTGACTCACAAAGAAATTTGTACACAAATGATTCACGTATAATAATTCATATTTACTTAAAGAATTATTGCCATTCTTAGGCAAACTGAGTGAAAACAATATTTTGCTAAAACCCCTATTAAACTATCTTGCATCCCCTTCTCATTGTCACTAATTAGTTGAGTATGAATGCAAACAGAAGCTTTCTCCCTTTTTCTCTAATTGAAATTTTATTATAGGCAAACAGAAAGTGAGAAATTAAAAGTAATATATATGCATGTACTGGAGATGAGTGTCTTGCTTTAAAGAAGTTCTTTCTTGCATGAAGCATTCCTAACATTGCAGCTCCAGTTAGGAGCTCTTCATTGAAGCAGCAGTTATGAAGTACCATCTCTCTCCTAAATAAAATAAGGGCTCAAAGTCACAAATGAGGCAAGAAGAATCTGATTAACTTCAGATGCACCTTTCTGCCATTCTTTTCTCCAACTACAAAGGGAGGTTCTGTGATCAATTTTAGCTGCATTGCTTAATTACAAGTTTCCCTTTCACCCCAAATCCTTCTGAGGCTTGAAGTACTGATCTGATAGAAATAGTGGGAAGATAGGGTTTCCTTACCTCCATAGCAGTGACCCCCAGCCATAGTGATCTAGTAGTGCCTTACCTAAAAAGTTCTAATTTCCTATAGGTCTGTGTAGCACTGAACAGGAAGTTGATCTCTAGGCTTTCTGTAGTGCATTAGGTGATGAACAGAGCTGCTCACAGGGCAGTGATGATTAGGGTTCAATAGGGATTGAACCCTATTGAACCCTAATCAAATAGGGATTTGGGTTAGGGATCCAAATAGGGATTAAGGAACAACAGAGAACTATATTTCTTAAGTCACCTTTTAGACTCGGCATAATACAGCACTTAGCAAGACTTATTTCTTCTTTCCCTTGTAATTACAAACTGACCTTTTTATAACTTCCATGTATGAATGACTGAGGCTTTAATGGGACAACACCATGTTAAAGGCTGTTTATGGAGGGTTTAATTTTAACTATTTAAATATTCTAAAGACCGTCCTCTGTACAGTAATGAATACATACAGAACGACCTGTATCCATACTGTGAAATATTTTCACACTCCAAACAAAACACTAAGTTGACTTTTGGAATTTGGTCCTTACCCATGTTCATTCACCAGCCATTTTAACTCCCCAATTCCCAACTCCCTGCCCACACTCAGGAGGTTATTAAAATTTTTTTTCCAAAATTGTATCATTGCTCAGTTTGGGTCTGGTATGAAACCAAGCATAAGATCATGTAAACTGGACCTCCTAATTCTAACTCTTGGCCTGACAGAAGCACTGGAATAATCTTGAGGGAGTCTGTTTCCACGAGGTTTTCATCTTAAAGTTTTGATACAAGAGGTCCATGAATCCTAATGTATTCTAGGTAAGCCAAGACTCTTGAGGAATATGAATTTTTTGCCATGTAAAGATAAATATTATCAGTGGTGTCATTCTAATGTACTAGGAAATAAGTGCCTGCATAAGGGTGGAGGAATTAAGTAATGTTTACAATAGAATGTTAGCTGAAAACCTTTCTTCCACTATATCAATTAATGCTGAGTTATGGCCAATTCGGAAGTGCTAATTCAGAACCTTCATGATTGACAAATAATCCCTATGTATGGCACCAAGAACTCAGAAATTGATTCTGTTGTTATAAATTCTGCATTTCTGCTGAAGAGTGAGCAAAAACCACATGTAAAGATAGCAGACAATTTGGGCATGAATGGACTTGAATGTGCAAAATTCATGCAGCTAGTCTTCATGATAAACTAAGCATAGGACAGAGCCACAGAAAGGAGTTTTGTTTTAAATTGGAGAAATGACTCCCAGTACATGCAGCTTGTTTTTGCAACCAAGGGAATAAGCACCACAGTGACAGAAATACTGTGTCTGCTGATATTTTATGAAGGTTAGAACAACAATCCACTACCTTCTGTATGTGTTTGCCTCCTAGCAGTGGATTACTGTTTTAATTTTAGCTTGCTTTATTGCTTGCTGGTTAGAGCATCAGGCAATACTAAAATTGTTATTAAATGCAATCTGTCTCTTTAATAACAGTTCCAAAATTAAAATCATAAAGTTGATTCATAAACCACAGAAATATATACAGTAGTTGGAGTAGCCTTCTTTCTGGGGCACTATTGAAATGTACCAATTCAATGGACTTTATAGAAATAGCTTGCAATTACTGTTGTTGATGAGAACAGGGAGCTTGTAATAACCCAGATGCATGTGTAACGTGTACAATATAAATTTGGAAAATGCTGCCAGCACCATCACACACTGCCTCTTGCTCAGTGGGTTAAGAGGTGATAGTGTGCTTTTATTAGCCACTAGCCATTAAGGTAATATCAGAAATGGTCAGAAAAGTCATGGAATCAGGACTAAGCATCAAAGGGACCACTCTTCCAAAAGCTTATATCCAGATGGGCAATAGCTAATGTGCAAGGGAACTTGCATATTTATTAAAATAGATATTTCAATTATTGACAATTACTGACAATCTAGAGATAACCCAGAAGTACCCAAGCTTATACCTTTGTGACATTTTGCATTGCATGTGTTTGGGATACCCAGAAGTATCTCTGGGCTGTCTCTTTTTTTCTGGATTTCCCTGTAGCATGCACCAGGAAAGGGTTGGGTAGCTGTGAAACAGACCTTAAGGAAATACATTTTAGTGGGATTCTTTTGTCTGGATTCAGCCCAGGCTGTTTATCTTTAGCCCTGCTGGTTGAGAACTGGTCATGTGGGACAAGCTTATTTCATAAACAACCCGTCCTTTTTTATTCTCATTAGGAAAATATGATACCCACACCTCAAAGAGGCCAGCAGCACGCCAAGTGTGAATAGTTCTCCATCATTCATAGCTAAGTTTGGAATTCCTCTGTGCCTCCCAAAATGTCCACAGACTTTCCAGTTCTTGGTTCACAGCTCTGTTAGTGGAAGTAGCTGATACAGAGAGAAAAGTTGGTGTCACTGTGTGTTTGTTGATGTTAGAAGACTGGCAAACATGAAATAGGATACAAACTTCAGAAGTGCTTAGCTCTTCCCTGCATTCAAATGTGCATTTTAAAGCAGTTAATTTGAAAACCCATATGCTTAACTGATACAAATCACCCTTATTTTCCCATTTCAACCCTCACAGCTATGTATCAGCCAGCTGCTTAGGGATGCATCTGTATATTTTGGAGAGTTGAAAGAATCCTGTTATTCCACTTTGCAGGAAGGAAAATGGAAAGAACAAGGGATTTGACCAGGATCAAATAAATTACATCTGTTCTAGCATATTAATTGTGTCTTTGTATTCCAAAACTGCTTGCAGACTACCTCCTGGGAATGGTCCCTGGCCTACTCTAGTTCCTGAACTGTCTAGAAATTCTTTAGGAGGAAGGTAATCATCTCAGGGAAGCTTCTAACAATTGAACAGTTAACTGTTTGATTTTTCACAGTCATTTTCCAAACAGGCTGAAATGAGTCAGAAACATAAAAATAATTTGGTTTCCTTGATTTTGGCAGTAATGAACACATTTACATCAGACATGAGGTTATGTTGACCCAGACCTTTAAATCCATACGTGTTTCAGAGTAAATTTGCCAGCACAGATAAGCACCTGGAAGATACCTGGTGTTCAGACTATAGGTAGTTCTTCAGGGTCAGGCTGAATCCTAAGTCCTCCAGCAAATCCTTGCCACATTTGTAGGCCTAATGTTGTCTAACTAGAGCAAGCTGATGATGATTTGTGTCTCTGCTGCTCAAACAGAAACTTTATGGTTTTCTGCTGACATCACTAGTAAAAAGTGCTTAGGTTCACTGCCACTCTAGTGATTTTGCACATTTTAAGTATCTTTTTCACCAAATCCAAAGTTTTCATCACAGTTTTCTATTCTTTCCATTTCCAGTTAATTCCCTGTTCACTATGTTATCAAGAAAACATTTTAAATACCTAAAAAGAAGTATCCTTTGGTAAACTGTGAAAGTCAAGAGAGAAGACATATAGACGAATTGGATTTGAAAGAGTTATTCAGATAGAATCACAAAAAGCAACACAAAAAGCACAAACCAAAAAACTTACGAATAGATTCCTTAACACTTGGAAGCTCTAGACATCATTAAATAGAATAAGAATGAAGATACCAACAGGAAACCCATCTCTTACAGAAAAATTGGGGATTTCTTATTTGATTTTTTTCCACATCAGTATTTCTAGGTTCTGGACAGCTATATATACCATTGAAAATATTTCCACAGTGCCTTCTGTTCTGAAAGCAAACAACAAAATTATTTAAGTTTAAATAGTATTCTAGTGTTAAGGATAGGACAGGCAAATATTGCAAGTGGTGGTCGCTCTTTTAAGGATCATAAAGATTTGTAACCATTGTATTTCTTCTGCCATAGTGTTTCCTTTTTTTTAATATTTCTTTTTTTTTCCCTACCCCTGGAGAATGTATCTGTATTTCTTGAGACACACTTATCCAATTAAAAGGAAAAAATAATCTCATTTTGCTCTTATTTGTCTTTGCTATGTCTTTCCTGTCTCAGTGGCTTTCATTCTCCTCACATGGGATCATCTCAAATACACAGGGAGCAATTTCCAGGTTGTTTGCACCAATCCTGTTATTTAGCCATTGGTGCCTGTATCTTTTGTACATAGTGCTCTGTGTTCACACTCTCATTACAGTCATTTCTCACAATTATGTTCTTTGCTTTGGTATCAGAAGATTGCAGACTTCTCACTGCACTTGTAGCCTGCATGAGGTTTCTGGGTTTGTGTGTTGCCATTTACTCTATTTTTTTTTTCTATGACAGTCTTTGAAAGGAGAACAAGACATCTTGGCTATTTACACAAAACTGAGCTTGCAAAACAAAGCCATCTTCTAAGCTGTGATTTGAATTTGAAGCTTTTTAAGCATCTGATCACCCCTATCTTGCTTTGACCCTGTTTGCTGGCTAAGAAAGGCAGAACTGATATAGCCAGGTGATTTTTGTCAGTAGTTTGGGAAGGTGAAGATGAGGTAAAATATAGCTGTGATGGTTTGGGATTTTGTAGGGAGAAGTGTTCTTTGGGTTTTTTTCCATTTTTGGGGTTTGGAGTATTTTTAAAAAAAATTTTAGTCAAAATTTTTATTGCTTTATTTAGCTATCTATATACCAACCTATCTCCTTTCTTAGAAGAATATTACACTTTTCTTACAGACCCAGACACACAAGTACATTTCTGGTACTCTGGACAAACAAGAGGATGAGACCAACCCTCCCTTGTCATTAGTAAGAGAACTTTAAATGTAATAGGGCATATAATTGCCAAAAAATGAACAGGAGAAAGAAAAACCAGTCTAGTTTGTTTTACATAAATATATTTGGTCAAAAATTTACTGTGTCTCCAGCAGAAAGTTATTTGCTGAGGAATATGTTAGTGTTTGGGGATATTGATATCACTGGAGGAAGCTATGATGTCTTAGGAAAAATACATCTGATTCTTGGCAAATTTTGATATACATAATTTAATCAATTCTCTCACAGAGAGCTGGACACGAGATCCACTTGTTCTAATTCAATATTGCAAAACAGAAAGGTCAGTCATTAAACATAAATGGGCTTTTCCAGTGGCTCAAGCAACACAGACAGCTTTCATCACATTAAAATAAATAAGTTTTTAAAATCAATAAATTGAAAACACTCCAATTCTGATGAATTTAAGGAAAATTATTGTAGTCACTTCAATGCTGTCATCCTGGGTCTACCTGCAGCCAGGAGCTATGGCCCCACTATCTATGTTTCTCCTTGACCCTGTATTCTCCTTTATGTGCTAATTCTGTTAGGCACTTGCACTCAGATATTATCATTTATTACTGAAATGCTGATCATTTTTGTTTAATGTAGTGTCTGTCTGAAATAAGTAGATGGAATGAGAAATCACAGGGGTAGCAGAAGGGAGGAAAGAGAAAAGTAGAGAAGGCATGAAAAGAGTGATGAACAAAAGCAGATAACAACAGAAAAAGCTGTAGAATCACTAGTCTCCATTTAGGGCATGAAATTCTATAATCTGTGTTCTTCAAGCAATCAGGCTGAAGAACCATGAAGATCTTTCCTAGCACTGAGATCAGTTCTACAATTGAAAAACAGCAAAATGCCATATTTTACCTTTTCTTATTATCTTTTTATTCCCCCAAGGTTTCCATTGACATCAAAAGAGAAAAGGCAATTTGAAATCTTATCCTTAACAATAGCCATGTCTCTAGTTATGAATTAAAAGTATGATCTAGCCTTTTCCATAGAAAGACCTGCAGCTGCCCAGTTAAAAATCAGGCTGGACTTTCTATCTGATTATCTTTTAATGCCCGTGATTAAATGAAAGATACCTATTCTGATTCATAGTTTTCTTATAACATTATATAATGGTCTTCAGTTTTATAAAATCCTTTTTTTTTCTTTTTTTTCCTCAGACATATTTCAAAACTTTCATCCCCAACTGCCATTAATATAGACATGACCACTGCTGATCTAAGTGACAAAGCAATTTAGTAGGAAACAGTACTGAAATAAGAAATGCTTGAAATACAAAAATTCAGGGTAAATTTAAAATTGCAAGAAATTTTAATGGAGATTGTTGTAATTTAAACCCAGATGGCAACCCAGTCTCAGAGTTTCTTGCTCACTGTCTGCAATGGGGAGAGAGGAGAGAATCAGCAAGTAAAAGCAAGAAAACTCATGGGTTGAGATAGAGAGATGCACAAGCAAAGCTAAACAAGGGATCATTCTCCAATTCCCACCAGAATTCAGGTATTTAGCCTTCCTCACAAAAACAGGTTTCCATCACATGTACTGGTAATCTGGAAAGACAAACACCATCAATCTGAACATCTACCTCTCCTTCCTGCTTCTTACCCTGACTTGATATGTTTTGCATGATGGCATATGGTGTGAAATGTTCCTTGGGTCAGTCAGGGTCAGCTGTCCCAGCTGTGTCCTTTCCTGGCTACTTTTGCACCCGCAGCCCCCTTGCTGGAGGGATGGGGTGAGGAGCAGCAAGGGCCTTGACACTGCTCACATGAACATGCCTGTGATATCAACACTGTTTTCAACACAAATCCAAAGCACAGCCCCATACCAGATAAAGAAAATTAACTCTATCCCAGCCAACACCCAAAAGACTCAGGCTCAGGTATAATCTGTTAGTGTGAATGATGAGGTCTACTGGAAAAATTGTTGTTTGGACTCTATCTAGTCTGTCCAAGTGTTCTTTATTGCTCCTAATTGCCGAATTTCTAAATTGCTTTGTCCAATAACCTGTATTTTACTCTGGTATTTTATTCTGGTGCATAAGCTGTCAGACATATCCATTCCCACTGCTTTTGTCAGTGTCATCACAGAGCAATCTATCAAATAACCAGCAAGAAACATTTCTACCGAGACAATACATTCTGAAACAAACATCATCTTACAGAAATTGGAAAAGAAAATGTTTTCCAAATACGATAAATAGAACTGTGAGTTAAATAGCCTCAAAAAAATACTTGATTTTGGAAATGAAGGTCCAGAAGGAAGGTCCAGAAAAGCTGCAAGGGAAAGAAAAGATTGATCAATAGATGATTACAATGGCAGATATGCAGAATCAACATCTTGAAATTGATTTTGCTGCTCTTGAGAATTTATGACATGAGCTAAAATTTCCAGCTTGGTGGAAGACAGGACTTTTTAGTGTTGCAGCATGTTTTCATCCCATAACTTTATTGCTTTGAGTGCCCTGTTTTATCACCCAATCAGCTGAACAGAAAATTTATCATTCTTTCAATGCACTTTCAAAACACTATTTCATGATCCTAACACAATCATTGAGTTAAGAATGGCTTGTGTTTCTAAATGTCTGGCTGAAAATAGCTGGCACTCTAAGTAAATAGGAATTAAGGGCTCTTCAATCAGAGGAGCAGCCTTGACTGCCACTAACTGAAATAACCTTTCGTTATGTAAGACTCTACAATAAGCCTTGGTAACAATGAGGTTCAATTGCATGAAAATAACAAACTTCCAGTACAGAAGATGATACAATTAGTGATACCAGAATAACTTTGTATTCAGAAAATAATGCCAAGTGACCTGCATGTCAGAAAATGGGCTCATGTCAGAAAATGGGCAGGTGTTTCATAAGAGAAGCTTCAGACATGACTTTATGCAGAAAAAAGTACACTGGTGTTATTTCTTGTTTGACCATTGGAAGACACTATCTTTGAACTTTGGTCATGATGGTTTCTTATTCTGTAGTATTCTTACATAAATAAGCAGGCTTATTCCCTGAGCAATTCACTAAGTACACACAACAGAATGTAAGCTGATGCACGCTGCATCTTCTTTGCCTCATTCATTCACCTCTGTTTTCTTTTATATCAAATGCAGAAGGTGAGAAGAAAAATATATGTTATTGTCACTTACATTATAAATGAGCCTTGTACCAGGTAAATTTTCATTCTTTATTTTGCAATGCCTAATTCTGTTAGGAGAAAAGCAGACATGCTAAATACTAATTCCTTCCATTATGCAATGATCAGGTCCAGATTAGGTTGTTAGTTGCTAAAATATGTTGAACATATTTTCTGAATTGTAATTTAAATTTAAAAGAAACATGCTGCTTTAGTGTCATGCACCATAATATCTAGGACAAACTGAAAAATAATAAGAAAAAATCACTAGAAATGGCATTTTTTTCAACTGAGTTTGAACACATATAGGAAAGAACCAGCCTTTAGCACTACTTCTGGGAATATATTTTGTGATTAACTGAAAAAAATTGGTTTCTAGAGGAAAAGAAAGGGTAGGGCAACAAACAACCTAATATAAATACAAAAATACAATTTCTTAGGGCAAATATTTATAATTTTCTTATTCCATTCAGAAGCTGTGAAAATCCACCAATTTATTGACTTTATTTATTGGAGCAATCTTATAAAGATGACTAGTTTTCTCAACAAAAGTAAGCTGTTTCAGTCTCTTGCAGTCTCTTCTGAAGCATGAAAATACCTGGTGACTACAATTATTTTTTTAACTTCTAGGCATAAAGTGTTTGTTTAGCGTATGTCATATGATATGTTCTCCTTTTTTTCTGTCTTTGAACCATGTTGAGAAAGCAGCTTGATGACAATCTGTGGGAACTTCTCTGGGTTGCTTGTTCTCTTTCTAAGCAAAGCTTCAGAAGTGTTTAAGAATATCTCAACAAAATATACTGAGTCACATCAAAAAATATACTCAAAATTTTTGTAATGCCTACTCAGCATTTTGCAAATTCATAACTCCTGGTATCATGGAATGGATTAGGATTCAACGTCAGAAATTACTTTTGTTTTGAATCTGCTTCCCAGATAAATTCACTTTTTTCCATCCTCAGGAAGTTTTGATTGCTACCTCTACAAAGACAGTCTGCAGTGCCCTTGTAATGACATTGGGCCTCAGCAATGGGAGGCCACCAGGCCCCATGCCACAGTCATATGTAATTCCCTTTCCCTCTGTTCCTGAAAAAGCCCTGCTTGTTGCCCTGAAAATCCCTCACCATAGTTTCCTAACCCCACCCATGCACATTTGATCGGACTATTTGTCCTGAGTGACCTGTCCCTGGTTCTTTCTATTGAATGCTTCCAATGTTTGACTTTAACATTTTATCCCTGGGGCATTACTGCAGTCACTGTTGGACCTATCCTTGGATAGCAGAGGCTCTGTCTTGGGGCATGTGGCACTGGTTACATTAAATGCAGGGGAAGTTTCTGGCAGCTTCTCACACCAGCCACTCTTTTCGGTCCCCCTCCTACCAAAACCTTGCTGCAGTAATCCAGTACACATGGTTTCAGCACAAATTCAATACAAGTCCTAATGTTAATCAGTAGTACATTAACTAGTGCTTATACATTTTCCTTTGGCCCTATTTTGAAGGAAGATATCCATCTTTTCTGCTGTCTTGAATTTAACTGCCTGCGATTTTGTCCCTTGAAGCAGAAACCTGTGTTGTTTAAGGCCATTAGCCAGAAAAATTGTGCAATCACTCTGTTAGCAAATAATTTTAAATCTAATTTAAACAAAAGAGCAATCATATATGTGTTGTATTAACAATGAATAATTACTTTCCACAAATATATTTAAAGAACTAATGGCATAAATTCATTTGAATTTGCATTTCAGAAAATGAAACCCACTAGAAAGAAAATAAAGTAACATAAGTAGTAGTGCCAGGTTTATATTTTCATTTAATTTAGGAAAAAAAAAATCAGGAGCCCTTCTTTAAAAAAGTGCTGATATGGGATATATGCAGTAATATTTTAGACCTCTGCAATGTGGTCACATTTGGCTCCATGCACAAAGCGGAAGGAAAGAGGCATTCCCTCTGTGTAGTTCATTTGATCACGTTTAGGCACACTAAAACATCTGCATCTCTTCCCCAACTGTACAGAACACCTCTGTCACCTCTTAACCTTGTTGATTTGCACACCAGGTATGAAGAATCAGTACTCAGATATTGAACTACCAATAAATACACCTGCAGCATCCTACAAGAACACCTTTCTACATGTCTCAAGCTTGCCAGGGGCAATGCTGATGCTTCCAATAAAGGCACTATCCCCTTATACTGCCCCTGCTGACACAGGGGCCCTTGGGTAGAAAAATCTCAACTGAAATACCCCAAGATACTTATTCAGAGCTGTGACTTTGTGCTTACTGTGACTCTGACTTGTATAGAGGTGAGGGAAAGAGCTGGCAGAGAAATCCCAATTCTACTCTCAGTTTTGTAGACACCAGCTGTGAGAAGGGGTCTGAGCCTGCTGAGCCGGAGGGACGTTCGGGGAAAAATGAACAGCTGATCATAGTCTTGCTGCCTGTCTGCAAGTCAGGAGGGGTCCTGAACCCTCTGACAGCTATCAGACAACCTTCAGCTGTCATTTCCTCAGAAATACTTCACACCAATGTTCACTTGTAACACCCCAAGAGCAGCAGTGGTGTTTCAAAGAAAATCTGCAAGCTTAGACCCTGCTGCAGCTGATGTTAACCCAGACTCCTCTGGGTCAAGGTCAATCCAGCCACTGAGCCTCTTTGACTGCTGTGTGATGTAGCAATATCTATAGGCAGTTGATTTCTCTGCTGTCACAGCAATGTACACATCTGCTTCCTTTTGCAGCATTAGAACTTCCTTTATTTCTTTTGCCAATGTGTGTTCTGCCTTGTCAGAAGATGCTTTGATTTATAATCACCTTCCTGCTGCTGCCTGGGTGAATATATTGGGTGAACATATCCTTGATAAATCCAGCAGTTGTCATTGGGATTCCTATTGTGTGAGGAAGGAAAGGGACAGGAAAATAGGAATGGTCCATGCAATGTCCAGGATAGTCCAAAAGTATTAGGGGTTGTGGTTATTATCTGATGCTACTGTTCACCTGAATATGACCTGGAGTATTATTTTTTGTTACTAAGGAAAAAAAAGAACACGAAAAGAAAGAATGTCATGGCTGTTCTGAAACGAACTGCATGCTCTTTCATATTTCCTTAATGTGTCTTTAGAGTGCTTGCAATAGTAGTTAGGAGGAATATTTTTGTCTTTGTTTTTCATGGTACTGGATCATGTAGTCTATGTCCTCTCATAATTTAGATAGGTATTTTCTTATTTTAAATGAATCTTATTTTCTTATTTTAAATGAATCTACTTTAAATTTGTGAAGTAATTGGTACTTATTTTTCATTCACAAACCCAAATATATTTTATTTAGATTTTTGAGGAGTTTTATTCAATGAATCTACAAATAAAATTGTTCTTAAGGAATCTAATAAGATTTTTGGAAAGTGAAGAAAATATTCCCCAAATACTTGTAAACCAAACTTGTAAATCATTTTGCAGTGCAGATATAATGACAGTCTTCATTATATTTCCTGGAGATTATTACATCTGTGGTAATCCCATTAGGTTATATTTATCATGTCTGGAGAAAACTGTGCTCTTCAGGGGAATTTTTCTGACCTATTGTAAACATGCATATCCAATGATTAGATGAATCACACTGTAAAATTTTATGCATTAGTCATCAACTCATTACATAAGATAATTCCACCTTATTTCTGTGGATTTGTAAACTCTATTTTATCCTCTTGTCCAGGTTCAATTATAACTTAGAATATCAGCACAAGAATTATTTACCTCTCTATGAAGATTTGTTCTTTCTCTGTGTCTTCTTCATTAATCCAGCTTGCAAGAACAGGAACATGCTGTACCTGTCTTGCCAGGCACAGCATGACTATCTCTAGATTTCTCTGCAACTAAATTCTTAGATTGGGTGCTAGAACTAAACAATATTTTCCCTTGTTCCTTTTAGTGTAGTGGCACTCAGAGCTGGCTGAGACAGAATTCAGATGTCTTCCATCGGAAGCCTTCAGGATTTAAACTCCTTCCTTCTTGTTTTAAATTATTTTAGTATACACAGTGTCAAAGTTTTATATAGGAAATTTGGAATACTATTCTTTCTTTCAGGCTTGCCAAAAAAAGCTTAAACATAAAACAGGTGGTCAGAGGGATAAGTTCATGTTTAATCAGGATAAGTTCTTGTTGTAATGGCATATCCCTGAAAATGTTCGAGGCAAGGTTGGATGGAACCCTAAGATACTTGTTCTAGAGGGTGTCATCCCTGCCCATGGCAGGGGGGTGGAGCTAGATCATCTTTAATGTCCCTTCCAACCCAAACCAGCCTATGATTCTGTTCTGTGAATATTTTTATGCCTTCTTTCCATATTTTTTTTCCTTCTGTTTTTCTCTACTGGCATTGACAACTGGAATAGAGATTTACCTGTCTGCCTTAGATTCAGATCCTGTGTCTGATGCTGAGGTGTCTTGACAGTCTGCTTAGGAAGTGAAGGAGCAGAGCAGCTGAGTGAGACTGTTGGTGCTGGTCTTCAGGTTTCATTTCCCACACACACAGGCTAAGCTGGCAGATGTATTTCTTAGAGGAATACTAATGTTAACAGAGAATAATTTAGGTTTCAATTTAAGCCATCTTGAGCTTTCCATACATTTGCTCAGGAGAATTATTTTTGCAAATCCTACGAATGGATTTATAGCCAAATGAGTGTTTGGTTTCACATTACTGCATGCTGAGAGGGAAGCCTGTGATGGGAACAAATATCTGCCCTAAATTTTCACATTCCTTCAACTTAAAAAGGTGGGAAGCTTAAACATTAGCTCCTGTGTTCTCAAAGAAAGAAGGAAAGGAAAAAACGTTTTGTGGACTGATGTAACTTAAAACACTGCAATGCATATGTATTGTCCAGAGCAGTTGTGGATGTCCCATCCCTGGAAGTGTTCAAGGCCAATTTGGTGGGGCTCTGAGTAACGCGGTGAAGTGGAACATGTTCCAGCCCATGGCAAGGATTTGTAACTAAATGATCTTTAAGGTCCTCTCCAACCCAAACCATTCCATGATTCTACAGTACTATGGTGAAGGAGAGATAAATATGTAATATTTCTTTTTCTGTATTATAGGCACAGTGAAAGCCTGAATAATTATACATGGAACTAGACATGAAAAACACTGTATAAGCTCTTGACATTAAGTACTAAAATGAACTGACAGGCTGCAGTTGAGCTCTGTATCTCATATTGTGCTCGTCTAAGGGAGAGCTACAGCAGAGCCTCCAAAATAAGAATGGCATTTGACATCCCATCGCTTTACAAATGAAGGCCTGAAAGAGTCTCCTGTTTAGACCTTTCTGTGGGCAGAAAGACAGCAGAGGACATGAGATGATGTTGCCTTGGAAGTCCTCAGCCCTCAGAATTTCCTACCAGGAGTCATAACAAACATTCTGTGATGTTTTCAGGTACTTTGTCTGAAGTCCAGTAAGGATGTACTCTATTTTGTCACTGTCCAGCAAGCTGGTTTCAGTGTTCCCACCTGAAACTGAACAGTAAGATACTTTTTAAAAAAGCGTAAACAGGCAACTGAAACTACACATGTTATATACAAATTTCCTGGAAGGCAGCTAAATATATAAAGGTAAAGATTGATTAAAATATTCTTTTTCATGGAACTTCTGAAGTTATCTCAATTTTAATCTTTTTTTGACAGAAAGTGTACAAACTGTCTTTTTAAAACTAAGCAAGGGAATTTCCCTATAATATCTTTGTTTGGAATTTTTTCCCTTTTCCTATCATACTGAAGGTTTTCCTTACTTTCTGATCTCAGCAGGAAAAAAATTGGCCACAGGAAAGAGCTGAAAGCTTTAGTGTATTCACATAGCAAAGGTAAATCAGGGCTGCTCTCTGGAAGACATCTTTTTCTCCAGACCAAAATCATCATAGTCTCCACAAGACAGAATTTTTTTTGAACATTAAATTTAACTTTGATTCATCCTACCATAAATTATACTCAAATTTGAAGGGGAAATTTGTGATCAGTCCTATCTACTTAGTCTACATAAAAGTTGGTTTTTTGCAAAAATCCCTCACACCATTAAAGGATCAGATCTTTTTATTTCAGGATTAGAGTGTGCCTGTATTCAATAATATATGGCTTTATTCACAGGTTTTCTTTTGCCAGCAAACCTTGTATGCGGCACATGCTGTAGCATTATGCATCTTGTTCCATGGACCTCTTAGATCAAATGCAAAATAAAATCTGTCTTTTTCTGTCTGTGTTGCTTAACTTCTCTGAACAATAGGGACACAGTGTCTGTTGCAGTGATGCTGGAATCAAGAAGGGTATGATTGATTATGAAAATAAGAACCAATTTTTTATGTAATGCCTTAAGAGCTCTTGCTGTTAAGGCTGGAATATTTGTGTCCTTGCATAATAAACCTGAAAGTTATATGGCTTAGGAAATGGTTATCACCTCATAAACAGGAAGCACCCTCAAGGTATCATGTACTATAGGCAATGTGATCACAAAAATCTGTGTTCCAGCTTTGCAGCAGTACTACATCAGTTCTTTTATGGCATCATTATGTTAAATGTTTTAAATGCAGGAATATTTCAGAATAATAGCAAACTATTTTCTGTTTCACTGCAGTTTCATTCAGGTCCATTAACATGTGAACATGAAATAGAAACAGAGATTAAATGACTTGTCTAAGGTCACAGTGATCTACTGGATTAGATGTGGGAACAGTGACAGAAAACACCTGACATCTGATATTGGTTTTGATTTGCTGTAGGACCTCATACACATCACCTGTACGAGGTCACTTATGGGAGTTATTAGATGTGTGAACATATATATCTAAGCTGCTTGTTACATATATTGTAAATATTCAACACTGAAAGTAGAGAGGAGAAGTAAAATGTGATAGCCCATTTTCACACAAAGCAATAAACATCAGTATAAGTTGCCAAGATATTGCTAATCTAAGTCCAATGTTTACACATTACATAATGTTTACACCTTAAATTCATACTTAGTTTTCTTCTTGTCATTGTGTGTAAACGTACAGATCTGTATCATGAATATGTAATATAACAGATTTTGCAACCTAGGACAGCTTCAGTAGTGAACCACACTGCTGTTTTAATGCAAATGTTCTTGAAGCACTGGAAGGGGCAGAGCATCTCTGCACCTTTACCCTGTCAGCATAACTGCGTTGCTGTCCATAGTGAACGGGGATGTGACAGAGGCTTGGTGTACACAGTGCTACTGAAGGACACTAATGGCAAGACAGAGTAGGATTTCACCAGCTGCACAACACAGAGCAGCTCTGTGGTCTCTGCACTTCTTAGAACTGGAGAATGGCAGAATGGCTTGGTTTGGAATGGACTTCAAAGACCATGTAGTTCCAATCGCCCTGCCATGGGTAGGGACAGCTTCCACTAGTCCAGGCTGCTCCAACCCTCTTCTAACAAGGCCTCAAACACTTTCAGGGATGGGGCAGCCACAGCTTCTATGGGCATCCTGTGCCAGAGTCTCACCACTCTCACAGGAAAGAATTTCTTCCTAATGTCTAATGTAAACCTATTCTCCTTCAGCTTACAGCCATTCCTTGTGTTATCACCACATTTCTTGTGAAAAGCCCCTCTCAAGCTATCATTTAGGTCCCCTTTAGGTACTGGCAGTCTGCTCGGAGGTCTCCCCAAAGCCTTCTCTTTCCAGCCTGAACAAACTGCAGTGCTAGTGACATGTTAACATGCAACAGACATGCTGCAACAGGAGCAAGTACCTCTCGTTATTTCCCTGCAAGCAGTAAGACAGCAGGAAGGGAATTTATTTTCCCCAAGCTATCATTTTGTCCTGAATCTTTTCCCCAGGTTTTTCTTTCTGAAGGAACTAAGTCTCAGATCAACCCTTTACAGTGTTTCTGTCTTCTAGATGACACAGATTGCAGAGTTAAACAATAGTATTTTGCTGCTGTACTTATAGCTGCTCAAGAGTAAAAAAAAAAAAATGGGCTTGTGTCAGGGCACTGGGGTGGAAAGGAAGAGAGTTCTCACTCAGAGCTCAGAGGTAAACATACTTGCTGCTCAGCTTTGCCTGTCAGCATGCTCACATTCTGAAAAATATTAATTTCTCTATTCAGATATCTGCAAATGTGAGTGCCACATGCGGGTCTCTTGCTCTTCAGACTTCAAAAACTGATTTCGTAGGTCTTTTCTATATATTTGAGGTCATCCATACTTAGAATAAGAACTGATAATCACCTGTCATATAAAAAAAAAAAAAAAAGAAGAAAAAAAAGACAGAAAAAATCTGTTGAAAAATACCAGAAGCATGAGTAATTTGACTGACATTGTGAGTAAGGCTATTGTTTTCTATTTGCTGAATTTATTCAACTTTACAAATTATTTTCAGAGGGGTATGCAACTAATGAAGAAGGGAAAGGGAAAGGAAAAGGAAAAGTTGGACAAAGAAGGAAAGGAAAACTATTTATAGGTTTGTCTCTTTTCAGCAGTTAATTGTATGAAAAAAAACAAACAACTTAGTATTAAACTACTTTACAGTTTTGTAGAGTAGATTAAATCACTCTACATGTGATTTTCCATTCATTTCACTGGTATTTCCCTTTGCACATGTGGTGTGGTGCAAGGATAATATAAAAATTTTTGGGCCAGGTTTTGTCCTTTAACACGAGTCACCCTTTTCCTTGAGTATAGTTATGCAATTGCAGTATGTAAAGCCTTTAAAAAATGCTTACTCCTATGTCATTAAATTTAATGGTCTAGAACTTCTTAACTCCATATTTTTTATATATAGTGACACTGGCTTAGTTTCTTAGCTATTTTGTGTTTCCATTCCTGAAACATCTGGTTAAATCCATTCTTCCTTTGTCATACTACTATTGTCTATACACACTCACATCATCTGAGAGGATGTCCAACTATATGTAAATACTATTTTTGTCTTAATTGTCTTCAAATTCCTAGGTCAGGAGATTCATGCTGGGGTTTCTGTACAATTTTTTCCCAAGCTTGGCTATTAATATTCCGTTGTAGATCAGCACATGATTTTCCTTTTGAATCACACTACTTCCATTTCATTGAGGACTGTACAAACGTATAAATTGATACTGCTGAGCTTTTTAGATTTAGCCAGCTGCTGGAAAAAAGGTTAATCGGTTTGGTTGCCTGGTGATACTATTCCAGTTCAAGTCTGTCAGATGTCTAATCATGTGTCTCAGCAGATGATATTGCCCATGATATTGCTCATAGCAGCTTTTTCTATCTTCTAAATTTCTATAAAGTTTGAAAAAAGAGGCTGTCCTATCACCAAATGCATGATTTAGAGCTGTGATTTTAAGAATCAGATTAAATCATGTATACATACATATATTTGTATCTATATTATGTAATATAGAATATTTATGTCATATACATAATACATATGTTAATATGGTTATATTTTTGTATGAAATTCTTTTAAGCACAACTTGTATGTTGACTCTCACATTAGATGAATCATTAGACAAAAGTAGGCATATAGGTTGTTTCAGGAATATACTCAGCCAAAAAAAAAAGAAAATAAAGGAAAATGCTTGGGGTTTTCTTGGATTTAGAGCGTTTTAAGCTATATGTGGTTAAATTTGCCTTCCAAATGTGCCAGCCGGGTGTTTGCCCACTTGAAAACTACTCCAGTGACTGCAGTAGAGTGGCTGATTTGCTGAAGTGCAATAGTACTCAATTGGTCTCTTCAGTTAAGAGCTCAGTTTCCTTGAATTTTGGGGTTTTTTTTGTTTACATCACTAAAAAATGACCTTTTACAATTGTTTTTAAGTCACCTATCCCAGTGTGTGGGTGGATATAGATGTATGTGATATCTGCCTTGGCCAACACTTCATGGAATATGCGAAGGATGTGCTTATTTGTCTAATGGGTCAAAATTTACATCTGGGGAGAACTCCAGGTTAGTTTTTTCTGTGGATGAGATACCATATGGTCACACGCACACACATTTCTTGTAAGTCAAGTCTGTATTTTAAAAAATGACAAAAAAACCCAAAAAGCACGTTAATTTTGCAGTTGTGGTGCTCATCTGTGATGGGGAGATGAAGCACATGAACATCATTTTCAAAAGTATACTAGACCACAAATAAAAGCTAAGATAATACTAAAATGTCTGAATACTTGAAAATCATAGAAAAAAAGAACCAACAAAACAAAACCAAGAGCTTTATGAGGTAATAATATATAGGGATTTAAAATTAAGAGGATTCCAGGCAGCACAGTCATCTTCGTTGCCTCGAGTTTGCCCCTTAGAGTGTGTATTAATTGCTCCTTCCTATCAAACTTCACAGCATTCAAATCGGATCAAAGCTGGGTTTCATTTAGTTGGAAGCATTCATAGTAATTATTATTCCAAGGTAATTTGGTTTTATAAGGTGGCTGCTTTAACTTTCTACCTTTCAAGTGAAAATCCTTGCCAATTACACTGATAGGTAGATCAGCTCTGATTTACTTAATCAGTTTGGTTTTTTCTTTGTATTTATCTCCTGCAGCTTATAGTTCTAGGCTATTAATCCATGTGTTAAGGATGTGTTGTGAAAAAGGGAGATTTCCTCAAACCCCTAGTCCTTGATAGTCTGTCAGCCCACAAGAAGGATGAGACCCTTGTGTGCCATCAACCCATCAGCATCCCGTTATGGGGACCCTTAACTGAACAGTCCTCTGGATCAGAGGTGGCTTGACAGACTCATTCAGGGACACAGAACAACAGCATAAAGGGGGACCTCTCAGTGGCTCTCCCCACTTTGTGACCCCTCTGTGGTCTCTCCACTTTTTTCGAGTATGTTACCTGCTACCAGCAATGGCTAGCACCTGTGCAGGACACACACCATCAGTTTATGGAATAATGCTCTTTATTAATATAAAAGAAAGTTCAAGAATTGTCAGTGATAATATGTCACTGCAAAAATATATTCAAAGCAATGCACAGACAAGCTCTAATCCCCAGTGAAATTATTCACTACCAGCAGAGTGTGGTTCTTATCCAATAGGTGTCCCCAGGGGAGAAGCTGGGTTCAGCCTGTTGTTTGATCGCTGAAATTTTGATGAAGTCTTTCCTAAGTTCTCCCCATTCCTAGCTTACTTTAACATTTCTTTATGTTTAGGTGGAGCTTGAGTGACTCAGTCATTTTGTTACTGATATTCACAAAAGGCTGAATGTGCATTTTCAAGTCCACCATGTTTGGGCACATTTCTTCCTTGTGATTTCTTTTTCTTTGGAGTGTGACAAGAAAAGGCACGAGCATGTTGGACTTGGAGGATCTATAGGAATAAAAAAACTATATTCCTTAAAGTAAAAGAGGATTTTTTTGTTTCCTCCCTCCCCTAGCTATTTATAGGAAAGTGCAAATGAAAGATGAGGATAAATTCTTTGTGAATTTCACCAGTCATCCCACCAAAAACACCACAAAAAAAAAAAAAAAAAAAAAGACAAAAAAAAAAAAGTAGACAAATACCTGGAAAAAAGCTCTTTTTTTTCTTTGGCAGCTTGGCAGTGTGGGCTAGTTTTTAAATCTCTGCTGGAGCCTTTTAGAAGAATTACCTTATCTCTAATGGCAGCTGTCACTTTGTCTAAATCTACGCCTAGTGCTTTGTATTTTCTGCTTTCTCATTTGTGCTGCTATTCTCATTATACATCCCTTAAGGGCTACAGGCGTAGAAAATAATATAACATAGCAACGTAACAGGACATAACAGAACATAGCATGACATGACAAAACATAAGGAAGAAGAAAAATTGGATAGGAACAGAAAGAGTCGTTAAATCTTTACAGAAGTTGTTCAGTGAAGTATATGGTTTGGAAACAGATAATTGCAGCAGCATACCCACATGACAGGGTTAGATTGTGTTATTTCTGTAAAATTCCACTCTTCCCAATAATCAGTAGGTTTTTGAAACTGTGTGAAGAATATGGTACCTGGATAGCAGCATTACCAAACAGATACAAAAGGCCAGACTAAGGCTTCTTTATTTTTCTAAATTTTTCTTTCCTTTTCTGTGCATTGTAGTCTGTACAGACTTGGGCAATTTAAATTGATTTTCCTGACAGCTTTTTCTGTAGGTTTTCTTTGTTGAAATCATGATAAGCTTTGCTCCTAACACCAGTGGAAAAGAAAATTAAATATACGCATTTGTAGGTTGAGAACTCTCATAGGTGTCTATACCCTCAATCTCTAACATCAGTAACATGCTGGAGACATTGCAGCAATAGAATATACAACATGAGAGGAAATCCTATGAAAATCTGAAGACAGGCACTAGGTGTGTGGGTTTGGTTTTGTTTATTTTTAATGTGTTTATTTAACACTCAATATAATGTGACATGAACTCATGAGAGTTTCTTTTTTTATGTCAGTACTGTTGTGTACATACCCACACTAAATCAGGACAACTACCCTCAAAAAAGGAGGAACAGTTTTTAATTGCATTTTTTCCTAACCAAAAAGAGGCAAAGGTGTACTGAAGTGAGCTTTTAACTTGCTGTCATGGATCCAATTCCATTTAAATCAGTGCTGAAACTCCCACTGAGTTGAGTCATACAGGATCATGCCAAAAGTCCTCTGTCATCCTAGATTAGAGAGCACACAACTTCAGTGAAACCAGGTTTGAGTCCTGGGAGAGCTGGCACTAACTACATAACAGTGAATTTTAAGCATTTTACAGATGATTAGCTCTGTGGTTTTGTGTTCAGCAAAGTCAAAGTAAGGCTGTGCAAAGAGCAAACTGGAAAAAGGAGGAGGATTCTAC
This sequence comes from Molothrus aeneus, assembly GCF_037042795.1. NCBI lineage: Eukaryota > Metazoa > Chordata > Aves > Passeriformes > Icteridae > Molothrus > Molothrus aeneus. The sequence goes on along the minus strand of NC_089647.1, from coordinate 31,895,944 downwards.
ACTCAACACCCCCAAGGATATTATCTTCAGTGGCACTAACATGGCCTGATTAACATTATGACAGAAGTTGTTAAATCGGATTGGGAAAGTCGTCTGTATGGCATATCTTGTTCCTTCTCATACTGCCTTCTGATTTTTACTCTTTTCCCTGTCTTATATCATACAAGTAGATTAGATAAAGAGAAATGGCTTTGAGCTTTGCCAGAAACTGGAAACCACTAATTAGCAGCTACTTAGAGTTGAAAAGTTGTACCATTTAATTAATGATATTCATGGCATCATGGAATTAATGAAAATAACCACTTTTTCCTCATTTTTCTGCACACATAAATTTTCTGTGTTTTTCTGAGTCAAGAAAATTTTACACTGAGAAATATATTATTTTGCCCTTTTGTGTTCAAACTGGAAAATTGTGAGATAAATTTGGGGTTTGGCCAATTATTTCAGTTTTAAAGTATTTTTTCCCAAATTTTTACAATGGATAAATATTTCATGCAATATATAAAGTGTTTTAGCATAAAGAGCAGTGGTAAAAAATGCACAATAAAACACATTGTAGCTCTCTGCCAGTGCAGCTTGCTGTTGAGAGTATGGGAATAGCAGCACTACATGGTGCCAAAACATAGTGTTTGTCACACTGAAGACCATAGATCTGTTTCTGACCAAGAGATGAAGCATCTGTCAGGCTTCCTGCTGGGATAATTCCTGCAACTTGCAGTCCAATTCAGTATTTTTTTGGTTTCCAGTAGCACTTTTGACCACTGCAATTACAAAATCAAGACCAAATAAAGCCTAGTGCAGCTGTTCCATATCCTTATATTGTGTTTCTTTGGTGTAGATTTAACTGTGAGCAAATGTGTCAATGGCTTGAAGATAAATTTAAACCTTTCTGAGATAAACAAAACGAAACAAAACAAAACAACTTCATTTTCTGTAAAGGAGTAATTTTTGAGAAAGATTTATATGATACAAAAGAAAACTATAGGCCTGCAGTAAGGTAACCCATCTGTAAGTTTAAAGAGCTTTTTTTTCCATTGTTCACAATTTTTTATTTTCCATTTACAGAGAGATACAATCTGTTTTCTAATAGAATTATTTTCATAATTCTTTATGGAAATAGAACTTAAAGTGCATGAAAGGGAGTTTCATTTCATGAATATCTTTGAGAACATATGAACTAGCAACATCTGCAACATGTTCAGAAACTCTGTCAGTATCTAATATCCAAGAATTCACATAGCTTCTTGCCCAGACCTTGTATCTAAGAAATAGAGTAAAAGGAGAAAAAAAATATTTCCCAAGACCTTTCCTTCCTTTTATCTGGATAGCAATTACATTGACATTTTATCATTTACACATTATGGTTTTGATGATTGGCCTTTTTTTTCTTGATTCAGAGAAAAGAGGTGAACAGATTGTACATTGGGATTTGTTTAACTTCTGCATGGTTGCTTCTGCTGATGTTAAAGTTTAGTAAGTTTCTTTCTTGCAGTATCTAAGGTTAGCTAGACCTTCACTGGCTTTATGAAAATGAGCCAAATGTCTCCTTGGATGCTGCATGGGCAAACATATCAGAAGGACACATATAAGGCAAAGTGACTCCCAGTCTTCTGCCAGATGCAACCCCACCATCATTGACAAGATGAAGTAGTGCTACAATGAGATTGATTCATAAGCAAAGAGTATTTGGGTGTATCTAAGTGAGAGATTAATGTGACAAGCAAAGGATAATTCCAAAAAATAATAGTTTATTTTGGCTGAAGAAACAAGCTTGCAATGAATTAATGTCTTGGAAATGTTTCGGGATACAGATGCTGCTCTCTCATACAGCAACATACATGATTAAGACATCTGTCAGGTTACAAAATTACTTCCTTCTACTGGATGCTAGCCTGACCTAAGCCATAAATACTGCAATTTCCAGCCACGTGAACTTGAGCAATACTGGATTTAAGCATGAAGTACCTACAGAATCTAGTAAAAAACCTTGAAGAACCTACTTCTAGTACAAAATTTCCAGCCAGCCAAAGCTCTAGGAAGAAAACTAGGATTAAAAAGTCTACTTAACCAACACATAGAATTTTTTTTTCATTTACACATAGACACATTTTTAATATAAATATGATAGTACTGTAGTGGGAGAGTTAAGGAGGAAGTAAAAATGTGAGCGGTATTTCTTTGGCCTGCATTCAAGCAGGCATAAGGGTATAAATAATTAAAAAAATAAAAGATTTATATCACTTCACTGTACAAACAGAAGAGAAATGACAGCTGCCTCATTACAATCCCTTAGCAGGCAGATAGGACATATTACTGAATAAAAGACCTGATAAGAAATATAAATCTACCTACATGTAAAAGAAAGAACAATCACAACAAATTTTGTTCCAACCCAAGAATTTCCTTGTAAAAGACATTTCCACATGATTGTTTCAAAAATTTCTAATAGATGCCACTTGTCATCTGGAGAATAGCAGAAATACCTTAAAAATCTTGCAAATTTTTATCATGCTATTACCCTAACACTTTTACTCCTGTCTTTAATACTTCTGCTTGGAAGGATTGTCCAACCTAGCATATTCAACCACACCAATGATTTAAAAGAGCAGTTATGCCTTTAAGCTCTACTAGTTAAGCTGTAGCTCTTCACCAAACGAAATGGCTCACACATAAATAATGCAACACAGACTTGGGGAAAAAACATCTCAAGTGACCAAATCAAATTACAGTAAAGCTACCCATGTCAGGTGTTACTTTTGATAACTATACAGCCAAAGTTTGTCTTTGGAAATAATTATAGTGCAATTGAAAATATTAAACACACTATTGTAACAGGATTGATTTTAATGTCGTTTAAATAGAGTTTTCTTTTTTTTTTTTCTCTTCCAGCAATTTTCTAAGTATAAATGAGTTGCATTTCCAGGACTCTTTTCCCTGTAGGAATTTTTTCCCTTCACAGAATTTTAGGTTGTGGTAGTTTCTTCAGTAAGCTTCAAAATTCTGCCTCTCTGTCTGTAATTAGTTAATATTTCTAAAGAGCTTTAAGAGATAAAAGGCTATATAAATGCTAAGTGTTGCCATTTCTTGTTGCAGAGGTAAATCTGATTCTCTCTTATAATGATGAAGGCCATAGCTCATCATCTTGGCTGATTATAGAACTTACGAGAACAGATTGCCCATAACCATTGCACACCCCTCTTTCCCATTTGGAAAATTATATTGCTCACAGCTTGACTCCTTAAAAGGTAGAATTATAATAGTTTTAATGTGTTTGAAATAGAATATCAACTAAGACTGGTTGCTCTGAAGAATTCCACTCAGGTTTATTGTCGAACCAGTCAAAGTAGCTTCAAAACAAAAAAGAAAAATAAAACAAAAAAAAAAAAAAAAAAAAAAAAAAACACAACAAAAGTCTGGACAAGATGTTCTTGGAGGTTTTTGGTTTGGTATATTATGTTTTTGGGGGGTTTTGAGTTATTTTGTATTAATCCCTTGAAAGGTACATTACAAGAGCTGAATTACGCTTCCTATTTCAGCCTGTCTGCATCTGCTATGTGGATTAATAAGGTATTCATTTCCATAGATGTTCTTCTGGCATCATTCTCAGCCTTTCTTTTCAAGCACAGACGAAAATAGTTTATTTCTCACATATCAAGTATTATTTTGTAGCAATAATGGTGAAAGAAATAGCAGGAAGAGAGTAAAAGAAGAGACTATCTCAACTGTTTAAGAAATAGCAAATTGGATCTGGAAAGATTTTATTGAAAATGTCAATTTTTATCTCCAGTTTATCTCCTCCCAACTTATTTAAATATCTTGACTAAAAACATTTCTGCTTGAGCTACTATGAGATTGGAAGTTCATTATGCATGCCTCCTTTTAGCTGTTATTTACTGGACATGATTATGTTAGCATGACTTATTGAAAAGCAATTGCAAATATAAAGGGAAGGAACTGACTATGAGCAGATGAGGAAGAATTTTTTTATAATTATGAGATGAATTTCAACTTTTGAAACCTGAAAAAAAAAAGTAAAATCTATTCCTCTTGCACTATGTTTCTCTTCTCACAAGTGACGTTTCATGATATGATTCTTTTGTGCTGTATTTAATACCAAATCAAGGACTAATTTTTGGTTTAGATGAATCTGGATGCCCAAGAAACCAAGTGCAAAAAACACCCAAAGCCAAAACAAAACGAAAAAGCAGTCTTCAAGCTCTCACATTAAAAAAAAAAGAATTAAAAACAGTACTTCTTGAGCAGTTTGTAAAATATGAATGTAAGAAGATTTCTACTAAATTTTGATTTCAGTGTTCATAATTCCTTTTTGTTATAATCATTCATTACCAGCTGTGAACTGATTCTTAAATAAGTTTCCTTGAGCTATTAGTCATTGATGCCTCATTAGTATTGTAAATACTGCTTTGTAGTATTTACAAATGCCATCCTTGCTTGGCATTCGAGGGTTTAGCTGAGCAGTTTGTTATTTTTTATTTATATTTCCAAGACTGAAGAGAAAAAATGCTAACCAGATGCAATTCTGCCTTCAAAACTTACTGAAAATAGGAGTCATCATGCTTTATAGTTTAAGAGATGCAAAATTAGCTATATTGCTTCAGGATTCCTTGTCTCTTCCTCTGGAGTGAGAGGTACAAGCTAATAAAAATCTATGGGAAATTCATTTAGCAAGATGAACATTAAATTTTTTTTTTTTTTTTCAGTTCATCACTCACATTTTTAAAAAAGTTGTTCTTTTGTACTTTTATTTTCTCCTAGTGACTCAAGGTGAAGTGAGATCAAGACTTTCAAAAAATCTGAAAAAAAAAATTACAATATTTTGAGCAAAATTTTTTAAAAGAAAATAGATTTTATGGGGTTATTGGTTGGGACCTTTTGTTTATTGGTTGCTTTTTTTTTTTTTTTTTAAGAGATGTCAGAAACAAAATCACTGCCCAGTGCCAAGCTTGGGATGTGGAAGCTTGGCACTGGGCAGTGGGCTCAACATGGTTGAGCCAATTCAGTGACTACAGTGAATCTGTGTAGGGTGGTGAAGGAGACAAAAATAACAGTAATAATTACAGGCAGGTTATTTTGATTTCTATTGCAACAAAAATGAAAGGGAAGAAGAAACATTGTGGAGCCAACTTAACATCAGTTATATCATTCCCTAAAAGGTGCTGCATGTTTCCTTCAGCTGAAACTAGTTTTTAAAATGGAAGATTAGATTTTCATGTGACTGTGAGACCTGGGTTGTTTCATGATGCCAGCTCTGTAAATATCCTAGTAAAATCTGCAGGAAATGACAATGCTGTCCAAGACTTCCCAATCCTTTGCATCTGGAAAATCACCACCACTGTCAGCATGACCAAACCATAAAAAGTCTTAGGCAAATTAAGCCAATACTGTCTATTAGTAAAGAGATCAGTGCTCTCAGTTTGGGGCAAATTGCTGTTATTTTTTATTTCTATTATTATGACACTCTGTCATTATTGATATAAAAAGAACAAGGAACATGTGCAAAAGTAAACCACATGCTGTCTCAGCTAGCCAAGAAAATATTTACCAGATGGGAGATGATGAGACAAGCCATTAGGATGTATCAGCCGTCATGGAACAAATGCCTCAGGGCTTACTTGCTAAACCCATGGTACTGACAACACATGGGATTAAGGTGTCCACCTGTGAAACTCTGTGAAAATATGCCCTGTGCTTCCACAGAAAGTGCAGTCCTGGCTTCAAGGTGACTAGAAGTAATAAGGCGAATAGTTTATTTTCTAAAACTGTAAGACTTGGAGCATCATTCACTCAAGACCTTACAAGATTTGTGTGAGTAAAAATATTTTTAAAATTATAAGGAAAGCATGGTGAAACAACCTTCCCAGCCTCAGTTAGTAGCTGAGAGATTTGAATTACTGATGTTCCCCTTTTTGAAGCTGTGCAGCATCTAACATTTTACAGATGTTGGGACTGTCAGTATCCAGGAGTTCTCTTCAGCAAGGACTGTGAAGAGGAGAGACACTACTCACAGCCTGAGATCATGCAAAGTAGCTCTTTCCCCTAGTCCTTGCAGCTTCATTTTAGCTACCTGACAGGTCACGCTTTTCCTTATTTCTGATGAACCAAAAGACAACTGACCTCTGCCTTGGCACCCTTAATAGGGTAAAATCACCCTTAAATTGATCTAAATCTAATAAACAAAAAGTCACACTTTTATACCCTTTCAGATTTTACCTGAAGTAGAGCAAATAGTACACCCACAATTTATAGATGTTCCCAGTAACTCCAGTTTAAAATATGCTGTTGTGCTAATCTGGCAGAGTGTAGACATACACTTTACTTCTGTACTGAGATTTTTATAGGACCTATTATAAACTGTCCCCCACCCCTGTAAAAAAAAATAAAATCAACAACTGTGAAAATCAGTAAGAAAAATTCAGAGAAATGCAGACACTTAAGTAGTAACTGAAGTGTTACAAAATTCTGATATAAAACAACGACTAATAAAACAGTAAGTTTAGTGTATCATTGAAAGTTGTTGTACATGTTATTTGGGATACTCATAGATGTATTGCCCTTCTGGGCAATTTCCACTCTTTAGATTTGTCATCAATTCGGGGATTCTATGATCATCTACGAATGACTTGAATATATAATTTCCTTACTTTTATTGCAGTGTATTTACGAACAATAGCCAAACCCCATTTATTTCCCAGTAGGAATATTTTTAGTAAGAGACTACTTCTGATTGATGAAAGCAGAATGAAAAATAATTTAAATATTTCCATTTAACCAAGTAATTTTTTTTAGTCTCTTTACTTATTTGAAATAAGCTCTCAGCTAAAATGAGTCCACTGAGGGCTGTGTGGGGCTATAACTGGTAGAATAATATCTGTGTCTGAATCTTTATCTCTTCCTAGGTAGCTGACAAGGATTATCCATTTATCCATTTCCAGATTTTCTCTGAATTCCAAGAAATATACAGTAAAGATGAGACCAAACCTACTGAGAATATAGGCCAGACCACTTATAGGTTAGTGAGCATCACTACATATGTGAGCCTCTAAAAAAGGATGCTGACCACAAATCCTATCTTTCCATAACATCTTTCTTTTACTTCAGTTTACCAGGTGAAATTATTTTTTTTCTTATTCTAGCTTGCATTAGTCTAAGCTTAATTAATTAGTAATTTAATTCAAAAAGCTTCTCAAACCTAATGAAACATATAGAAAATTTTTGTATTGAAAAGTCAGAAAAAAACAATTGTATTCATTATTTTCAGCAAAAGGTTGCTAAGTAAAATTTGGGGGTCACAAGTAAAATTTGAGAGTCATTTAATAATGGGGAGGAGATTAAGGAGTCTACTATGATGATGCAATTTCACATTAGAGGTATATTATTGCCAGTGGAAGTGCTCCATTGTGAGCTGGGGATAAAGTCCTGTCTTACTGACTGGATGTAGGATTATCATAATTTATTTCTGTGCATGGAATTTCATTTGGTATTTTCTTTACTTTGCAGTTTACCACGTAAAAGTAGTATTCCAAGTACTATGCAGCTATTTTAAAAGTTCTGAGAGAAAACTACTTACTGAGAGTGTTCAATATACATAACTCTTCCCCCCTACCCTCTAATTATTTCCATAGAAAATGTAGAGATTCCATCTTAAAAAAACCCTTAATAGTTGAAGAATATAATATGGTACTTAATCTATGAATAGGATTTTTAAACTTTGGAAAAAAATTAGGGAGCAATTTTTAAAAAATGTTCATAAAATTAGATATATATTTCTGAGCAGTAATTATATTTCATTCTCTGATGCTGCCAAATCAGTCAGTTACAATAAATTTATCTAGGAAATTGCAAGTAGTGCTTTTCCTAGTAGAAGGCCATAAACCAGGACATCAGTTTGCAGTAGGATACCTGCCCTAGGAGCCATCTGAACAACCTACAGAGAGCTGGATCAGAGCTGCTCACTCAGGTTGGTTTTAAAGTCCAAGGAGAGGGACAAGCACTTTGAAAGTATCTCATCCAAAACAGGCAGCCAAAATAGGTGAGATGGATCACATTCTGAAAGTGATTCCTCATTTCCACTGACTACAAGGAACAGGGCAGTGGATTATTTTATCTTCAGCTGTGCTTCACAGACTTGCACACTGAGTTAAAAGAATTCCATTCTGATGAGAAAAAGCAATTAATCATGTTCAAGCCAAACAAGCCTTAGTTCATTTGGTGGCCCAGCATCTTTGTTTGTGCTAGCCACTCCCTTTATACCTGTATACATTTCATAGCTTCCCTCCTAGTCTAATCAAAACAGGATTTCAGCAATAAAAAAGAAAAAACATTTTTTTAGTTACCTTGTGCATTTCCAAATAATGAATCCCTGTGCATACGTCTACAATTTTTACTCAATATTTTTTCACTCTTTAAGACATTATTTTTGTAGTTCTATTTTTCCATTGGTGAAAGATCATTTGAAAATTAGACCAGCCTCAAGTTTGCATATAAAAGAGAAAAGGAAGGTAAGACCCCCTTGTAACTACTCCCCTGTGAGTAATTTCAGTATCTCCACTGGCTTTGCAAGAAAATGCTATACTGCAGGACTGGAGTATTCATTTGAAATATAAGTAGCAGAAAAATCAGAAGTATTGATATTACAGCCAGAACTGGTATTTGGGAGTCTGCAAAGCCCCTGTAAATCAGGAAAGAGCACACTGTCCAAGGAAGGAAAAGGATTTGGTATCAGGGGAGAAGAAGCTGGAAGAGGAGAAGCTTTTCTGCTGCAGTCTGACTGCACTCATGATAGAAAAATATAGGAGCATATGTCTTACGAGGAGTTGCCCATGTCTTGATGCGGAGTTGAGTTGAGCTATAGCAAAGGTGGGAAAATGAATTTTTTAAAAAATTGATTTATGAGTTCTCTGGAATGTCTGAGTGACCCAGGGTACATTGATGGCAAGTAGTACATCTATAACCCCAGAGCTCTTCAAGGTAGAGGCATCACTTTGATGAATCATCATTGATTCATCTCACAAGATGACTGCACCTGAAGACCTATGATTGCAGTTACCCAAAAAATAACCAGGCTGGATCTAATCAGGAAACCACTGATTATTTAGTCAGAAAGGTTCCCAGAGTGGTCGTGGATGTCCCATCCGTGAAAATGTTCGAGGTCATGTTGGACAGGCTCCAAGCAACTTGACCCAGTTGAACACGTCCCTGCCTATAGTAGGGCGACTGGACTACACTATCTTTAACGATTTCTTTTGTGGGGGAGCTCCTTCAGTGCGGGTTCTTTGGCGAGCAGCTGCAGTTTGAGCTGCAGTTCGAGCTCTGGGGTGCGGGAGCCCATGCCCAAGACAGTGAACAGCCGACCCTTCACACAACAAAGGGCACCTCTGGCCCATATAGGTGCCTGCACACTGCACACTCATAGATACAGCAGGAGCTGAGGGCTCCACACTGTCCTGAGTTAGACTGAGTGGGTAAAATCCCAGGGTTTCCTTTGTTCAGGGTGCCTACTCAGAGGCACCAGCTTGAGCTGTTATTTAGTTGTTGCACCAAGATTAAATTGTAAGGATCTGGACATCTGCAACTCTACTATGGGAAATCTGGGATCAAAAAGGTAAGGAAACCTGCTCTGACTGTGAGTGTGGAGTGTGTAGGCTTAAAGGGGCCTCAGTTCCAGCTCAGGTGGTTCAAGTGTGACTGTCAGAGTGGCTCCTGGATGGTCAGACAGGGGAGTTTCCTGAACACCATCTAACCCAAACCATTCTATGATTCTGTGATCCAGTTTTCATTTTTTTTTCCCCCCCTCTGGCTTGTTTCTGCTTCAAAGCCCATAATTCAAATATGATTCTTAAGTTAGAAACCGACTTTGAGTCCAAGTTACAGTAAAATGCAATTTCAAACCTTGGACTCACATTTTCTCAAGAGAAAAAGACCACAACACTAATTCTAAACTGAAAATCAAACTGTATCACTTTCTTGCAGTATAACTCACTTTCTTAAAACTGTTCAGCTATATTTTTTTTGAAAAAGGGTGGTGAGCACATATATAATTCAAACAAGATTTTTACATATAACTTTCCTGGCCATGCCTTAGTAGGCTTTTTATGGTTCTCATCATGATTGCAATTTGTAGACCTGAACAATTTTTAGGTACTTCTTGAATATCACTACAATTACATTCTCTTTTTTTTTTCCTAGCTTTTCCTTTATCTTCGCATTTAAGTGTATTTCACTCTAATCCTCAATCTGCCATTCAAAATGTGTCAACTTGAGGAATACTAGACTATAGCAGTAACTGACAGTATTTTTAAAAATCAGTCTAGACTGTATGCAGTAGGTCTCAGAGAAAAGTGCTTGCCTATGATATATGGCATTTTAACATATTATTTTAAATTACTTCCATCAAGCAATGAAATGGCATTCAGTTCATGAGCATGTGAACAAGCCGTAGAATTTCCTTTGACAACATGCTCCTTGTGAGATCAAACTTGTAAAACATCACATCAGATTTAATGTCTAATACATCAACTAATTCCCTTGCTTTGTTTTTTTTAGTTCTAAAGATTTAATGTTGAGAGGATATTTTCCCCAAGTTGACATAAATATTAGAAATCAGAAGAAAATGTGATTTGTTCTTCCTACAAGAATTGTCTCTAAAAGACAGTGCAGCACTTAGAAATAATCAGCCAGCAGAAATAGAGAAGATAAGGAAATGACAGATTCATTAAACAGCTGTTTGCATCTGTCTTTAAAGCAGAAGCAGATTTTAGACAGCTGCATAACATAGAAATATGCTCTAATAGAGCAGAAAGGAGTAGTTGCATGCAATATAGCAATAGCAGGAATTGTTGCAAATTTTAAAATGAGACAGCACTGTGCAAAGTGACACGAAAATAACAACATTGAGGATTCTGGATTTTTTCTTCCTTTGATTTCTCAGTTGTCTTTCAGTCTGGAGAAGTGTAATGTATAAAATGAGGTGAGCAGCTGGTTTGATTTCCTTGTTTGCAAGAGGGGATGTGCATCAGTCTGGCTTGAGCTGGGCAGTGCTCAGATGAGGGCTGCTCTCACCTGTTGCTGCTGTGGTGTTCCTTGCTCTATGAAGCACTTCAGTGTGTTTGGCAACTGGCAGTCATTATCTCCTCTGTGAAGTAAAGGAGTTTATTAAAAAAGATAGCCTTGTCATTAATCTTTCTTAGTACAGGGACTACTATATTTAATATAGTTCTATATTGCATAAAATATTTAAAATAATAGAACACGTATGTGTATATAATGTAAATATGAATATTTAATACGATTGTATGACCTGTGTGTCCCACTACAAGCACCTCAGTACTACCATCTTCCCAGGAGGGCCCTGACTGTGACTGGCATCTTTGTAACCAATGAAGCAGCTGAGAGTCTTGAGCCTCACCACCTACACCCCACTTCAGTGGCTAATTATGCAGTCTATAAAGTTCCTTTCCCCACTTTTATCTTCTAGTGTACAAGCTTGACCTATACTCAGAAATATAATACAATACTCTTGTTTTAAATTAAAAATCAATTCCTTGAGGGAGTTTCTTATATATTTAATGATGAACATTTTTTTTCCTCTTAACAAGTGGCAATAGGACAAGGAGGAACAGCTTTAAATTGAGAGTAGGTTTGGATTGGATATCAAGAAGAAATTCTTCACTGGGGATGGTGAGGCACTGGCACAGGTTGCCCACAAAAGATGTAGTTGACCCTTCCCTGGAAGGGTTCACGGCCAGGCTGGAAGGGGCTTGGAGCAGCCTGGTCTGATGGAAGGTGTCCCTGCCCGTGGAAGAGGGTTGGAACCAGATGATCTTTAAGATCTCTTCCAATGCAAACCATTCTTTGATTCTGTATTGGTTCGTAATCCAAACTGGAGACCTCACCTTACTTATTCTTTCTTTTTAAACAGTCATGAACCAGAAATTACTATGATATCACACTCTTACATTCCTATGCTGCCCCCATGAAATCCTTCTGATATAAATAACTCTGAATTCACCGTCATGGTTATTATATTTCTCTGGTATTTCTCTACATCAACTCTTCATTTACACCAAATTTCAGTTCTGGTACCTTGTTTTCTTTTAAATTTGGATTCTTGGCATACTGATCTGGGAAAAAAAAAAACCTTTATGGTGGCCATGTTCTGCATTGCATCTTTATGAACTTGCAGCCATCTTTCAAGTGAGTGACCTCTAGGTGTCTGCTTTTGGTCTGCCATGACCAGAATGAGTGCAGCAGGAATTTACCCATTAAATCGTGTCACCAGTGTGGAGGAGGTACAGATCCTTCCTTCCTTCCTTCCTTCCTTCCTTCCTTCCTTCCTTCCTTCCTTCCTTCCTTCCTTCCTTCCTTCCTTCCTTCCTTCCTTCCTTCCTTCCTTCCTTCCTTCCTTCCTTCCTTCCTTCCTTCCTTCCTTCCTTCCTTCCTTCCTTCCTTCCTTCCTTCCTTCCTTCCTTCCTTCCTTCCTTCCTTCCTTCCTTCCTTCCTTCCTTCCTTCCTTCCTTCCTTCCTTCCTTCCTTCCTTCCTTCCTTCCTTCCTTCCTTCCTTCCTTCCTTCCTTCCTTCCTTCCTTCCTGTTAATTTTGTCCACAAGCTAAGCAAAACAAAACACAATTTGCACCAAAAATGCTGCTGCTTTTCTGTGTGATCCCCTTAGCATTCTTTGTTTGGTCTTCTGTGCATTATTTATCTTAACTCCTTAGAAAATAATCAGTTTTTATAGGAATACATTTACTGCAATTTAAAAGTGAAAACCTAGAGAGTTTTTAGAGGTTTGGATCAAGATTTAAAAATACCATTAAAAACCTTCCAGACTCTAATTAGTCTAGGGACAATTTCTAAGTTACATTCTAGGTTTTGATATTTTATTCCAGGACAGTGCTGGTTTTTTTCTCTGTCACTAAAAGCCTAAATTATTACAGAAATGTATACTAGAGAATTCCCTTCATTCCACAACTGTATGTTTCTCTCTCTATTTTTCCATTAGAAACTGATCAGGATTATTTTCCTGTTTTGTACTTCCACCACTGACAATGCAAAAGAGAAACTGAAAGCTGAAGAGCTGTATCTGTCCTGAATGAGCAAATGCACAATCCTAGGTTCATCCTTTCAAAATGTTATGGTAACATTTGATCTAAAACAAAAATTATAGCTCTGGAAATTTTTGTGCGTTCACTCTCAGCCTTTAGAAATATATCAAATACTTAAATAAAGATCAGAAATGCTAAATCTTCTTTTGTCATGAACACCATAATAAGAAAATACCACTTGATGTAGAGATTGGGATGAAGGCAAAGGAAGGCCTGATTTTTATTTTTTTTTCCTAGAAGCATAGAGGGACTCCAAGGAAAGTTAAATGAAGCAATAAATTAATAATTAATTAAAAATCTTCAAATAATTAATTTAAGAAGTCACATTTAAATCAAAAATTTTTTTTCATTTTTCTTTTCTGTATTCCACAATAAAATATATACAACTCTCTATGTGTGTATATACATATACATACATATATATATATATATATATATATATAGGCAATTTTTACTTCAAAGAGGCTGTTGATGTTGATATTTTTGAAGCAGTATTGAAGCAATCATATTAGAGCTATCAAAACTAATTATTACATAGAAACTGATGTTACTCCCATGCTTGTATTGTAATTGATGTTTAATTTGTAATTGATCTTACTACCAAGGGCCATGAGCAAATATCTTTCACTTAGCCTCAAGGAGGAACCTTGAGGGGCATCCCTACTCAAGGGAGAAATCCACACACACTCCAAGAAGTAGTTGGTTAGAAGATATTAACAATTGAAAGTGGGGTGAGACTTTTATAGTATAAAGTGAATGACTGTTGGTCATACATCTCCAGGCCAGCTGCGTCAGATCAGTAGCTGTAGATATGTTATCAGTACTGTCACTTGTTGGTTCCTTTATGAGGTACTGTGTCTGCAACATCCTCACCACTGCCAGTTTCTGTCAGGAAACATTATCCTTCCACAGGGTGTTTAACTTTAGGGTTGATTAGTCAGGTTGGTTTCAGCACTTTTCAACACAAAAAGCAGCTTCAGCCCCATTCTCCATCCGTTATTGATAGTTTTTCAAACAGGGTTCTGTGAGTGCTGTTTTACCTCCACAGCAAGAACTGTTAGGGAAGCTTTTTCCTTTAAAGTTTCCCAATAATTTCTGGCTGGCATAGTGGACCATAATCTTCATTATCCTCTCAATATGTCAGTTGCACAGATGATCAGATTTGCTTAAGACTTAATTAAGCACTTGTTACTTTTACTAGGTTAAATGCAGACTAGTCCTACTACAGTTATTATAGAAATGGTAAAGCTTGTTAATAACTGGAAATCTCTACTATTGTTTTGCAAGAACAGGAAAATCTCACTGATTAAACATCAGTACATTTATGTCACTTTAATTGCAGCATGACACTGTTGGCCTGGGATTTAGCTCTGGATTGTAGACATCTAGGAGCAGGTGTTGAACTAGATGCCTAATTCAGTTTTCTAGCTAATTGGGAGCTAGTTAATGCAGTCAGTGGAGCCTAGCTGAATGCATCTGCATTAGAGTGAGTTGAGTAATTCTCTAGGCTCCTTTCATTACATTGGTTACCACTGAGTATAATGAGAAATCAGCAATTCATCTCCCCTGTAGGCATATTGAGACATTCAAATTTAGGTACCTGCAGTCTGGAGTTGGGTCTACACTTAATGACCTGACTGGCTCATCTCTTGAAAAGTCAAATATTTTGTCCAAGCTGCTGGATAATTTGTAATGAAGGTATCTCCTAATCATGCTGTAATGGAAATAGAATATGTTTCTGGTGTAATGGACCTTCTTTCTCTTGTTTTCTTCTCTGTTTTCCTCTCACACATCTGTAACATTTTTAGGTAGGTATCTTTTCATCTTCTACAGATCCCAAGCTGTTCTGAAAAATCTTTGTCACAACTCTCACATACCACAGCATATACCTTGATTGTTCACCTCTTGTGCTTTTAATTGACTCATACCCCACTCTTTTCATCTTTTCCCTTTCTTTCCCTGAGTTTTCAAATTGCCAAGATCTCATTTTTGTTAATATTGGAATAGGCTGTATATAAATCACACATTCTCTGTTACCGAGTAAAGGGCTCCTTCCAGTTCCTTGTCTGGCAAAGCTGCAACAAGATCATTTGGGAGGCTCAGGCAATGCCAAGCGCAACTTGAGAGGTACAGAGGCTGTTCTGCCATTTGTTTTTTTCTGAGCTCACTGGGGTTTACACATTGGAAAGAACCACTGGTGAAGTCTAGCTCTGAACCACTATGCAGAAAGCCAGGGAGAAGGCCTGGAGCTTTACTCCTCTCAGTGCAAAACTGTTAGCCTTCTCCCAGGCTCTCTGCTGTGCTCCAATTAACTCCACACAAAAAAAAATCTCATCTGGAGGGAACTACTGAGTAGTGTGGACTCAAGCCAGTCAGAGTTGTTTGGTTCCAGGGTATTCATTACTCAGCAATACAAGTTTTGATCTCAAAATTCTGGTTAAGCCAGCATTTTGCCTTAGCAATATCGCTTACTCTTCTGATCCAATCTCCTGAGCAAAGAAACCCTGGGTTTTGAGTGAGTTTATTGTAAACTGAATAATACATAGTTTTATTTCTACCAATTATGAAGATATGATCCTACTTAGTGCTGGAGGACACCACACCAGTTTCTTAACTATTTTTCTTCTTTCATAGATGACACATAAAGATCACATAGGTAATTGTGTAAGCATGATGAAAGAAGCCTGAGTGTCCTAAAAAAATATAATGTGGGTCACATTCAGAAAGAACATGAGTGTAACTTAATAATCAAAAGAGAAATATGCAGGTGAGATGTTAGGATATCTTCTGGTCTAGGACTAATGTGGTATTTGTGCATCTGTGACTGGCAGCATACAAAAGGTGAGAAATTACAACACTTAAATGACAAAAATTTGTTAAAGGAAGAGGTAGAAAGATTTTAATTTGCCCTAGAATTTGTGTCTACTATGAATTTTGACATTCTTTTGGTAGATAAAGTTTATTCATGATGTATATCTTTATTATTATTCATTTTAATAAGTTTATTTATCACATATACTATACAGTTAACACATATATAATATTTATTAACATATATATAATATTTATTTCATATTCATAATTGGCCTGACTCCTTGCACATCTGAGATACTATGTATCCATACATATGCTTGTAAGAAAGGAAGAGAAAAAGACACTAAAGAAGAGTTAAAAGTTTTCTTTTAACAAACTTTGAATTTCTAAGTAACATACTGGAACTTCCAATTTAAAATAATATAATAGTTGAAGAAAGCAAAAAAAGGTTAAAGAAATTATACAGACTTTGTTTCTCTTGAATGTAGAGAAAAAAACTACGTCTTAATTCTGTGTGTATAAGCCAATTTTGGAATACCATATTTAGTTTTTACTTGATCTAAAGCACTATATAATTTTAATAAAATATTGGATTACTAAGTATCAAGAAAATATTCTAAGGTTTGACCCCATAGGTATCAAAGTATCTCAATTTTTTTTTTCTTTTGCATTAATTCCTCCTTTCCCTTAAGATAGTCTAAGCCAGAAATAATTCTATTGGAATCAGCAGAGTTAAAATTCATGTAAGACCAGAACTTGGAAAACAAAATGCACTTGAAGTTCAGGCATGTTTATGTCTGGACTTTCCACTTTTCTTATCATAATAGAGAAATCTGAGCCCCTGAGCCAGTGCTGAATTTCCACCATGTTTCAGATGGGAAAGGATATCTGCACTGGGAATATTGTCCAAACCCATGATTAGTTTTTTTTTTTTTTAAATAGCAAGGCAGACAGAAAACAGATGTTAATTGCTGTGAGAGAAAAGTTATTGGCAGAAAAGAGAAACTGAAAAAGCGATGTTTTAGCATAAAGTGCCTTTAATTGGAAATGGCAATAACACAGTGAAAAAGGGAAGCAATCTTAAAATGTAAGACTCAAGAGCTCAAGAGCAGCACTCAGGCTGTATTTCCAAGCAGGAACTTTCTGAATTTTGAGGACATTTTGCATATCCTGCACGTAGCTAATAACATGCTGAAATGTCAGACTTATGTTTCATCTCCTTTCTCCTTACCTGCACTTGCCTTTGGATGGTAGAGGACAACATAGAATACCATAGAAATACCTCACTTATCTTGCAAGGTATTTGTCATACAAATCTTCCTTTAGGGAAAAAGGAAATCACTGTGTTAGTGATTATAAGATCCCTTAAAGAGGCATCATTTATCTCTGAATCTAGTATTCATAGTTTAATGAAGTTAGAAGAGTCATTCCCAGGTAAGATGCCTCACATGCCAAATTTTATGTCTGTCTCTGCAGAAAGAAATTTAGCACCAGTCATTCTTTACAGGGCAGTTTTCCTCCAGTTCCCCCAGTGCTGAAGGATGCTGTAATTGATGCAGTGGGTTAACCCCAAAAACTGCAAATCAGGATGAAAGCAGGGAGAGATGGAACAGGGCAGTGAGACGCACTACAAACCAACCAACCAAGGCTTTATGTCTGCTGCATCAACACTGAGAAAAATGACACTGGAAAAAGAAATTGACACACCTAAAGAAAATAAATGGAATTTTGGGGTTGATTTTTTTTAACCTCCATACTAACTAGGTCTAACAATATTTGGCAGAAGGACAGAACACTTAAGTAAAGCAGCATTAATTCCTGATCACTACAGGAATGAAGTATCTGCATTAATAAGACATACTTAAAACTAAGTACAGCCTTAAGTTGGTCAGGATTTTGCTCCTAAGCAATGAAGCACACACATTGAAAGCAATCCTTTACCTTAAGCTGACAAGCTATTACTGCATAGCAATAATAGTTACCATGTTTTTCCTTTGTTTCCTTTTAATTAAGCAGGAAAATGTGCTAAGCATAATGTGTTTGAGTTGTACATGTCCCATTTCTAAAGGTATGGAGGTTTAAACCTACTTTATCTGGGTGTGCCACGGCTTCATCAGAATCTGTGTATTATTTGAGATCTGTGGATCAAAGTAATGCAACCATTGTCTCTCCTGCACCAAAGTGGGTAAGAGATAGCAGATTACATCCATGGGATCTCAGGTCACAAAATGATGCAATGTTTGAAACAGCAGAGAAAAAACACCTTCTCACAAATGCCATTACTAGAGCCAACAGCTCTACAAACAGTCTGCAGAGGCTGCATGAAGAGCAGAATTTTTGATCATTTACCTTACATGCTCATCCACTGTGCTGGGGTGGTGGAACCATAATGGTTCCACAGGGCAGTGGCTCACGTTCCACAAAGTGCAGGAGACAGCACATCAACAGAGCATGTATTTGCTGTATTACAAAATAGAAATACATTTTTCTGATGGAAATTGCAAGGCCAACCTCATCCTTTTTAAATGACATGGTAAACAGTTTAGTCTTCACAATACAAACACTCTTAAACCAATCAAAAAAGAATGTTCTTTTCAGAATTATGTATTAAATTCTATAAGTGACAGCTTCTATATCCTGCTCTGCATTGCTGGAAGCTATCTACTTGCACTGAGGAATGGCTTTTCAGCCCTCCTTGGTAGATGGATGCTTTGAAGAAGTGGGCAAAGGTTCCTGTAGGTACTATGATATGCATGATCTTAAAAGTGGGAGGGTTCTCCCATCTTAGTGATAGTGGGATTTGAATGAACACTTATTCCCATGGCCTATGAATGAACCAACACTTTTCATTATTGCCACAATGTCCTAAAACTTTGAAGAGTAATATCTTGATATTGCAAATAAAAATACACAAAGCAGTTATCTCAATTGTACTATTCCTGGTTGTGGCTAATTACTGGTACTCTGAGAGCTGAGAGTAAACAAAATTAAATTTTCTGCTTGTAGTTGTAAACTCAGTAGAATTTTAGGTAGGAGAAAAAAAATAAAATGGTGAGTCAATTTAAGCATGAACATATGAAGATCCTCATTAAAATGGAAACAGAGGAACGTACTGCCAGAAGTATAAAACAAAACCTGTTCCACACTGTTTATTACTTAGCATCCAGCTGATCATGCCTTCTAATCAGTGGGAATTTCTTGTAATGTTTTGATATTTAAAATTCCCTTTTCTCTAATTTTTCTCTAATTTTTGTGGTTACTATTGCAACATGCCAAGTTGCTGAAATGGATTTTAAGTATTTTTTCCCGCCATATATGCACACATTTTGCACACTGCTGTATCCTCCCACCTTTGTTTGCCATCTCCTTACCAATATCTTGATTTGTTCTGTTGTAAACTGGTCACCTGTGCTTTCTAACCAGGGAAATCTTAATCCAGTGGAGACCTGGAAGTATCCTGAGCAGATTTAAACAAATCACATGGTGCTGGACAGAGCGCACAGAAAGCAGCTAAGGTGCAACTTCTGCAGTTGCTGTCTTTACATGATGTTTGCTTTCAGGTTTCTGTCAAATTATTTCCTTCTACTGTCTTCTGGGGGAAAAAAGTGCATCAGTTTCTGGTGCCTGCCTCTTGCTTGTACCCAGCCTGGTTCCAGTGTTGCTGGTCCAGCAATCTGGGGACACAGCATGAATGGCATCAGGGAGCTTGTGTGGCTGCGGAATGAGTGATGCTGAGAGCAGCACCCATAGCACCACGGCCCTGGCTGCTTTGTTTGCAGCTTCCTGGTGATTTATTTTGCATGTTTTCCTCCCAGTTGCACGGTGATCAATCTCTTCCATTGGCATTTTGGAGAGAAATCTTTCCATAGTTCCCTCAGACAGGGCAGGATGGGCACCACGCTCGTACATATTTCATTGCTTCATTGTAATTTGGGTTCTCTAAAATTGAGTATTTTAACTGAAATTTTGCCTGCTCTACATTGTGTCCTTTTAGAAATGTTTCTCATCTTTGGGTGTAAGTTGAAGTAACTGATTATATGATTATGGTTAAAGCTTGGATTTATCAGGAAACTGATGTTGAATTGTTATTGTAGTTGAACTATTGTAGTAGAACCACTAATATCTCTGATAGATGCTGTAGTCCCTAAATATAATCCACACATTGTTTGCCTTTTTTTGTTTTTGGTTTTTTTTTTCAGTTTCCCTATATGACACATTTTTTGATAGATAACTTCATAATAGTTACTGCTTTTGGTTGGGGCAGTCAACCAAGCAAGCTTGGTTCCTTAGTCTTCACCACATTAACCCACATCCCATCTCAGCATCATTTTTAATTGTGGAATTCAGATTTGACCCCTAAATAAGGTCATGAGAAACACGAAGTGATTTGAGGCTGAGGCTCAAAGGGATGCATACATCAGGGAACTGGGGCAGAACCTTTGACTAGTTCTGTAAATTCTTGATGGTACAACCAGAAAAGGTTTCATGCCTCTGGGTGGAGTTAGAGACAATGAGAAACAAGCAAGGATCTGCTTCAGGCTGTTCAAGGAGAAACCTCTTGCCTTTGATGTTTTGCTCTGAAATAAGCACAGCATGGTTAGAGCTGAGGGCAAGGGCTGTGCACAGACAGAGATGTACGCTGGCAAGTGCAAAGGTTTCAGTTTGAATATATTGGTTAGAGTTTTCCACTTCAAAGAATGTTTGGGTTTTTTTGGTTAGGAGTTTTTTGTGTTTGGTTGTTTGAAGCAAGGGGTTGGGTTTGCCACTTCTCCAGTTTTACTTTTTATTTAAGTATGCAATGCAAACAGGTTAAAATCAGAGTGGAGAATTATATCTGCTCTATATTTAATAAAACATATCTAGTCTTATTGACAGTGTTCCTATAATGGAATTCAAGAAGGTTTTGAACCATTTAGCTTTTCAAAAAACAAAAATCCAAACTGCTCTTGCTTTGCTTTCCCCCTCTGTACTCACATCCAAAGGGAATCTGATTCTTCCTCCTTTTGCATCCTAACTGTATGCCAGCCTTTGTAGCAGCTGCATACTGATTACAGCAATTTTTTGCCCTGTCTGCAGGGTCTTTGTCCCTTTGTCAAATTTTGATAGTTAATTTATACCAAGCTCTTAGCTACTCTGCTAAGGAACATTTTTGATTACCTGAGCATTATCCCCACTCTATGCAGTGAGTTTCAAAAGAAAAAACAAATTCCAAAAAATTTCAAACCAACATTTTTATTGATGTCATTTTATTATTTGATATTTTTCTTTACTGTGAACACAATTAATTGTTTCTTTATGCTTCTTTCTTCACTTTCTGGTCCCATTTTCTTGTTCATATGGCATGCAAACAGTTTTTAGCCTATCCTTAGCACAGTCCCTAATTGTTTACTGAACATGATTGCCTCCTGTTACTGCTTCAAGATTCCAATTTGACTTTAAAGATTGTAATCTCTCCTCCTTGCCCTTTAACACCTCTCAGTGCTATGACAGTAGATTTTCTGCTAAAACACAGTTGTTTTTCACCTTTCAAGGTCTCTTTCCAGTGCACTTAACATCAAAGTATGGACAATGAATATCTAAAATCTGATTCTGTTTTCTGCTTTTGTCCTGAATTGGTTTTGTCCTTATGCTTCCCATGCTCTCACTCCTCTTCTGCATATCCTCTGCCATGCTCTCCACTGGGAATCACAGTAAACACTCTAAAGAGCCCTAAGTTCCCAAAACAATATGTTGATTGGCTCTTTTTCCTTGCCTCAACTTCTGTTTCCATCAATTGAACCACAGACAGTATAAGATAGTTTTTTTCTGAATTGACCAATTAAGGAAATTGATTAGCAAACACAGTTCATCCACTGATCTATTACTTGAACTATTTTCTAAAATAAAAAGGCACCTTTGGATTGCCACAGCAAGTATTGTTTTCATCTAGAGAGTCCAGGAGTTGCTTCCACTTCTGTATTTTACATGTAACATTAGATCAAGTGACCATAACAGTTTTATTTTATTTCTGAGAACTAGCATTGCATTAATTCATGTTTCTTTTATAGCTGTCAAGAAGAGAACATTCTATTAATCTATTGATTTAGGAGGAAAGCAATAACTTTTCTTTGTTTATTAATTACTTTTGAAAAGTGAAATTAATTCTCATTATTCACTGCTCCATTACTGAAAGGCACTTTAGAAAGAATTAGTCAAAGTTTCCAGAGTGAAAAATTGTAATGAAAAGAAATTCAAGCAAATTTCTGAAGAATTCAGCTGCAACATGCTGCTCTGCCCTGCCTCTGAAGGACACAAATAAAATTTACCTTGATGTCACTGAGAGTGTCCACCAGTTATCACAAATGAGGGACAAGTTAGGATAACACATCTCATTGTAACAATGTGTTGGGCCAGTCTCTTCTTGCACATAACAAGTGGCAGAATGAGAAGAAATTACCTCAAGTATTGTCATGGAAGATTCATATTAAGAAAAATTTCTCTCTGAGAGGGTGGTCAGGCATTGGAAGAGAAGAGGTTGTCCAGGGTGGTCTCATCATCCCTGGAACTGTTCTAAAGTTGTGTAGAAATTGTGCTTGGGGACACAGTGTATTGATGAGCATGGTTAACAGTTGGACATGATCTTAGAGGTCTTTTTCAATAGAAATGATTCTATGATTCTATGGTCTGAGACAGATTTTAGTTGGGTTATTTTGAACAGCAAGAGAATGGTAAAGAGACCTCCTATTTACTACAATCAGATCACAAGGTGATCAGATCACAAGGTAATCAGAATAGCTGAAAAATGTTGAAGTACAGAATCTCAAATGTGTTAGACTCTGCAATTACAAGAGAAGTAGCCAAGAAAATAGTAAAACCCTTTGGCAAACATTTGTATGCCTCACTAGGATATAGAGGAGTGAAAGGAGTAGATAAAGGAATTGCACTGCTAAAGTTGAACAATTATACAGAAGATGACATATTATTTCCCATATAGTCTCCTTCAGATGTTACAAAACTGGTAGATGACCCAGAAATAAGGCAAGACAAAAAGTAGCAAAACTGACAGCAATTTCAACTGATTACCTATGTAAAGGACTTAAAGTAGAGTCAATCCTAAATGGCTGCTGAGATTTTACAGTAATGGAACAGAGCATGCAAAGAAAGACTGAGATCATCAGAATAAAGACTTATGGCATTTTTCTGTCTCTTACCATAACCTGAAGAAGTCAAACAATGTTCCAGGTTAAAACATACTCTATTATGATATTTGCATTGATTTTCATATTAATTCATGATTCCACCTGCCTCATGTGCCATGGTAGTCTTCATTACATTAATCTTTATGCATTTAAAAAAAATTGTATTTAACCACTACAATACTGTTATGAGGTAAAGAGAGTCTTATCTGAAAGATTATCCATGCTAAACAGAGGATGAACTGCAGCACAAAGGAGCAGATTCCTAGGTCTTCTAAGGTGCTAGCATGCTCATTATCTTTTGAAATGGGGATCCAGTCCAAAGTTAGATGCTCTGAGTTAAAAAATCCATATCTCAATATGGAATGAGATTCACCTTGCCATACTCTAAATATCAGATATCCAACCTAAGCTAGTGGTCTGCAGTCTGTTTCTTTCCTGTTTTCATTTATTCTATAATTTTGCATAATTCAACTTTACCCTGAAAAGAAAATAAAAACTGGTATGGGCATTGCTGCTCTACTAAGATAAATTTCCAGAGAAGCTTGCACATTTATCAGGGGGAAAAGCTTTGATTGGTTGAGAGTTCAAGGAATTCAATCCTGTCTTCCTCACAAACAGTTGTTTGTTTTTTTTCGTCTGTCATCTTCTTCCACAAAGTCAGTTATTTTCAAGGACAGAGCCTCATTGACCTGCTGTTTCTCGTTGCCTCCTTTCTCACTGAAGAGATGACCTTAACAGCAGATCCTAAAATTAAGCATACAATGGGTGGAATTAAATCACAGTATCACAGAATGGCTTGGGTAGAACGAGACCTTAAAAATAATGTAGTTCCAGCCTCTCTGCCATGGGCAGGGACACCTTCCACTAGACCAGGCTGCTCAAAGCCCCATTCAACATGGCCTTGAACAAAAACCAAGGGAGGGGAATCCACAACTTCTCTAATTAAGTGGCACTTCCATAACTATTTTGTCATTTTGTTCAATCAAAACCCTTACTGGGTCCTGGAGAGAGGTGAGAGGAGTGATGAAGTGGATTAAATGCATAGCTGGGTGCCCTTGTCGAGATCACAATTTACCAGCACTTATGTTTTCCTGTTCACTGACTAATTCTGAAACCACTTCATTTGATCTCAGCCCTGGAAAGGCTTATTGAGGTAGGAGATGAACACAGAACATGCATAGACATATATAAAAAATCCTTTTGAATAGAACAGTGAATGACAATCAATTAATTTGCAATAGGACCTGACTTTACATCAGAAACACTAAAAGAGGGAATGCACATTTTTGTGAAAGTCATTGGAAACCAGGATGCTGGTTCTAACCTACAAAGACTCAGACAGGTCAAGAATAGCTAATAAATCATCTCTTCTTCAATCATGACAACCTTGAAGGAAGAATTCAGGCTAGAACTTTCACAGTGTGAAAAAAGCCAGAGCACATTCACTATGATTTATTTCATCTGGATTGTCTGCTTTTCCAGTCTGCATTTGTTAACCAGCTAGGTCCCTCTTTCTTTTTTTTACTTTTCCTTTGCTCTTTTAAGGCTGTGGAGGCTTTATAGTCCTTTGCTAATGGTTTTGGTTTTGTTTGTTTGTTTGTTTTTTTAATTTATTTATGGAATAGATGCTCATAGCTCAATACAGATGCTGGTAATTTTAATCTAAGTTATTTTTATTAGTGTTTTCCTCCAGCTGTGCAAAAGATATCTCATTAATGTTAGGTAAACCTAGAACTTGTCTCTATTGGAAATCATCTGCCTTCTTTCCATCACTGGCTCCATACAGTGGTAGTGAGGATCACAGAAAGAGCCAGGCTCAGGGTAGGACTTCAGATGAAGCCACAAAGTGGCAGAAAGCACAAATAAGCAGAGGAAGAGAAAGATCTCTCCTCTATTCTGCAACGACACACCTATCTCTGCTGCAAAGCTAGCTTCTTCAAGTAAACATATTGACATTTACGTCACCGTGCCACCCCACCTGTCCCTCTTGATGTCTACCTGCTCACATGCTCCATGATTTCAAAATCCTGTGTTGTGAACCCTCTGAGATGGCATCAGTTGTTGTGTCACTTGCTCATATAGAGGCTTGCACAACGGGGCTTTAAAGCACAGCTCTAGTTTCTAGGCACTAAGAGAATAATAATAAACAATATTAAAAGCTGTAGTAGCTGCAATAAAACATGCATTTACAGGGGTTAGCTTGATGCCTAGCTAACAAATCATTTAAACTTTTAAATACATATATATAAATAAATAGCAACAATAAACAAGATGAAACTGCAGCTGGGAGAGAACTCTTGTGGCTGTTATTTTTTTTTCCCTACTTATCTTCCTTCTGCATAAGGGATAATAGGTTTGCATTGCAAATTCCAGGCAGTCAATCTCTCCTCAATGACAGTTTTGCTATAATTCTCCTAATTTCAAGCTCCCATTTAAAAAGGTAACTGTAAATGGCATCCAGGCCATTTTTGCAGTCATCGGCAGCTGAGTCAGTTGATTCATTTCCACAGATTTAGGTTGTTGCACACGTAGTCAATCCCTCTGGAAAAAGGCGGCTTCCCCATATCAAATGGCTTGTGCAGACTCCAAATCCTGATTTTAAAATAAGCATAAAAGCTAAGGTTTTTAGGGTCTGTGTCATCAGCCCGGTTCTTGGGAGAGAGTTATACACCATTTGCAAAATCTTCTCTTCAGGAGTTTTCACAATGATTGTTACAGCAGAAACACATGAACATACAAATATAAGATCTGGAGTAGCTCTTATTTTTCTTTTGAAAATCACATGTATATTGGTAATCAAATAATTTTGAGCTCAGCACTGATACCAACCAAAGGTCTGACCTCTGATAAGTAAAAAATATAGTTATGACTCACTAATTTGATATTATAAACCACTGGCCAGTGCTACTCATGTTAGCTCCCTCAATATGTTCCTTGCTATCTTTATGATTATTAGTCAACAGGAATTTCCTCTGCTAGAATCAAGAAATTCTGTGTAAATGCTGTGTAAAGCATATTTACAGTTTAAAAACTCTGTTTGGTCAAACAAGTATCACTATACATCTGTTGAATTTGTTCAAATTCCAAAAATGGCAACCAGACATTATGAAATCAGTAAAATCCCTAAAAAAGCTGAGACTGTTTAGTCTAGAGACCAAAAGACTGAAGGAAAACAGGATAATCATCTCCAAATATGCAGAAATTACCTTCAAAGAGAAAAGGAGTAAAACATTTTTTTGTCCTCATTGAATATAGTTAGAAGCAAAAGCTTCAACTGCATCAGAAAGCACTGGGTGAAACTGCTGGGAGAACTTTTTAACAAGAATGCAAAACACCAGACTAAGTTGCTTAGGAGACTGCAGCATCTTCCCAAGGGTTTTACAAAAAAGCCCAAATCAAGACCAGGAAGTAGTTTTTGCACTCTCTACATAGGTATCAATGAATGTATTGACACTCTATTTTTTTTATTTTATTTATTTTTAAATCTTATCTATTATAGTTATTATTTACATTATTTTCTATTAATATTTTGGGTTTTTTTTATCTTTTACTTTTCCCGGTTTTCCCATGTACACACTTTCTACACTGTTTCAAAATACCAGTAAAGCTGAGAAATTTAGGATTAAATTTCTTTTGTAGAAGTACATTTTTGCTAAAATTTCTGCAGGTAGATGCTTCATCATGAGACTTCAGGTCTAGACCAAAAGTCAGTTTTTATTTTGTAAACTTTACAGAAATCACTGCAGTTCTGTCTTTAGGTATCCTGAAAATAACCTAA
The DNA here is from genome assembly GCF_037042795.1 of Molothrus aeneus. Classification (NCBI taxonomy): domain Eukaryota; kingdom Metazoa; phylum Chordata; class Aves; order Passeriformes; family Icteridae; genus Molothrus; species Molothrus aeneus. The sequence goes on along the minus strand of NC_089647.1, from coordinate 31,869,053 downwards.
CAATAGTCACAATGAGCAATGCTGGGTAAGCAGCTATGTAAGAACCAAGGAGAAGAAAAATATAGCACAATTCTGATATGGCTTCTGCTGCTTCTTCTGTTGCTGCTTCACAAGACTGTTGCACTTTTGTGCACCTGCTGTCTACACTTATTTTTAAATATATAAAATTTACAGGTAACAGCCCAGAGATGAAAGTAGTAAGAAATGTAACGGGTAGCAGAACTCAATGGAGCCCATATTTTTTCTTGCTAAAATCAGAATCTTGGTGTTTACAACAATGTCAAGTAACTTTCTTATGCTGCTGTTGTGATGCCGTACTGACTTCTGCTGGCATTTACATTGTTGGCAAATGTGCTGCATGAAGGGAAAACAACCTCACCTTTGAGAATGCAAACCACAGGAACACATTTTTGTCAAGATATTTTATATACACATGTAGCTCTAAGCTCTCTCAGGTCTCTGCAAATAAAGGTGATCTCCTGTGACAGCTCTTTTAAAGACAATTCACTTAAGTGGATTCATTTGCATTTTAAAGAAGGGTGTAGGAGGTAGCAATTAAAGAAAAAATTCTTGGTTAAATTTGTTCCTTTTCATAATGTGCTAAACCCTTTTTCCTAATATCTAATTTCTATTTTACCATTCCTCCCTCTCATTTGACTAAAAAAATAAATAAACCCAGAAATATTTGCTTGACCTGATAACTGTTCAGGTTGAACTATGAGGCTTTATATTGTGGCAAATGAAATGAGAATTTAAAAAAACCCAAAGTTAAATTATAAGCACGTGTCTTTAGTCCTCTGTGTCTCTGCCTAGCCATTTAGTTTTTCATCCCTGTTATCTGCATCATAATGACCTTTCTTTGGGAGCTGTATCATGCTCCTGTGGCAATATCATGGCATTCTAACTCTGATTGTGACATCTGTGTAGATAACAAAACTGAATAAACACTGATTCACAGTTTTCTGGGAGGGCATTTTCTTTTTTTACTCTAATATTTCTTTTAAAATTAGCATATTCAAATGGTAACAGCTACAAAAGAAAATAAAAATTGATTCAGTCTATTTATTACCAGGAAGCTTTTGATAAAAGACTTGAGGTTTCTTGTAATGTTTTAAGTTAAGATAAACCATGACTCAAAATTAAACTTGAAAAGCACATACTGTAAGTTAAAGTTATCCTGAAACATCAAATTAGCCTGTTTGGGAGTTTTAAATGTGCCACTTAGTCTGAGTTTTTTGATCTCAAGGTGGGGTTATGTGGAAAACAATGCTGTGAGGAGCAACCACAGTCTGTTTCAGGGTATGAAATTGCCAACATTGCTAAGACATTCTAACCTGTATTCAGCTCAATGTGTATTGGACAATTCATAGGAAGAAATGTTTTGCAACTCCTTCAAATATTCAGGATTTTAAATCATGAATTATCATAAAAAAATTGACTACATTTCTCTTAGCAAGAGAGTACTTTGCTTCATTCTGTTGTAAGTCATGCTTGGATGATTTGAATTCTGTAGTGTTTAACAAGATTCAGATAATTCATTTTCTCTCAGGATGATAAAAAGGATACAATGTCATTTATGGTTGTAATTCTCTTTCATAATTTTGCTCAGCAATATTTTTTTAGTGAAATGCTCATTGAAAATGGAACCATTACATGTAATGTAAACATTTCTGAATTGAGATGTTAACATTTAAAAATTGCCTCATTTCTCTTTAATGTGTTTTGCTTTTTTTCTTGCCTAATTATCATTCTTTTCAATATTTATGTTAACATGACCTTTCTCTGACTGAATGGCTTTAAGTGCTTCTCAAGTACTTATAGCGTCATGATTTTTAAATTAAATTATGTTGTTGCAGAAGAGACTGCAATGAAGCCCACAGAATAGCAGGGAAAAGAACAAGTTTCTTGTCCCAGAATATGAATGTAGTGATAGTGTTTATTAGCTCACTCTTCGAATCAATTCGAAGCAACTGTATCAGAGGAAGTATGACTTTGTTTCTTGTTCATTATTAGAAGCATTCCAGCAAATTTAATGCTGGTCAAAATTGTCAGATTGAATAGCTGTGAAAGATTGTTTAATGTTGTAAAATGTTTATTACTTATGTTTATTATGCCTTCATCCTGCTGACAGAATTAAGATTACACTACTGATTCTGTTTGCCCATGGGAAAAGATCACAGGAACACAGGCAGTAAGATCTGGCTCCACATCTTGAATTTTCAGGTCAATGTTGTTCCACAGCCAAAACCTACTCTTTTGAAATCTGTGAGGTCTAGGTCTATACCCTATGCAATAATAAGCAAATGCAGAATTTTCTTGTAAACAATGTGAGATGTTTACTTTGATTTTCTGCATATCTTTCAGTGTATGTGTTTGGTTTGTCTAGAATTTAAGAGTAAAGACCAGACTATCAAATCAGTTTCACTATGAAAGCTGTTACTGTATTACCAGGCTTCCTAAATGTTTTCTCTTTTACCTTCACCCTAAAAAAATAGAACAGTTTTTCTCAATCCTTCCACTGTTCTCCATTTAGAGATGACAATGAGTAAGAATATGATGAGCTGAAAGACATGAATGACACACATCAAGGGAAAAAAAGGGAACAAAATAAATCACTGAAAAAAATTGAAAGAGACGCAGATTTTTAATATTTAACTTTTTAACATTGAAAGATGTGAACAAATATAAAGACAAAATAAGACTGAAGGAAAATAATGGGTGTTAAAAGACTTCTTAAAAATTAGACATAAAAGAAAAGAAAAAAACAGAAAAAGCTTGTAAATTGTAGCAAAAGGTAAGCTTTAACTGAAACAGTCACTAATTAGCAAAATTTCTATATACTCATCTCACTCTTTAATTCCATTTGACATGAAAATGTCAAATAGAAAAAAAAGAACTGGCAGCTAACAGTCAATAAGTTCACAAAACTTAGTCCACAAGCTTCCCACAGAACAAAGCGTAATCCAGAAGAATGCTGAGTCTTCAAGGTTTGCTGACCTCAGTGGTTGAGCAATTGGGAATGACCTGACACTGTACCTTGTGGAGAGGTTGCTTGGGCTGAGTTCCTTAGTGGAATTGAGGAGGAGTGGGGTTTTACCCCTGTATGGAAAATGCATGTAGTCTGGTTCTTATTGACTTTCTCTTGTATTTATGAAGGTAGAGAATACAAAAAGGGAACTTTTTGCAAGGTCAATGCATAAGTCAGGAAGACCAAGATCTTAAGGAAAGTTACTATAGATGAGTGGTGTGCATGGATATTCCAGAATATGAGGACAAAAATAGCAAGACATTCCTGGAATTGTAAATTGTCAAGGTTGGAAAAAACTTTAGTGATCATCAAATCCAACCATCATGCTAGCACCACCATCATGTTCAACACCAAGCCATATCCCAAAGCATCCACACATGTTTTTTGAACACTTCCAGGGATGGTGGACCACACAACCTCCCTGAGAAGGTTGTTCTGAAATCTGACAGACCTTTTTCTCTTTCCCTGAAGAAATTTTTCATATATCAAATCTAAACCTCCTCTGGTGCACCTTAAGGCCCTTTCCTCTCATCCTCTCTTTTTTTTTTTCCAACATTGAGTGAAGTTTTCTCAGCCAACAAGTTTCTGTCACTCTTGTGCCAATAGCACTAATACAGCTTCTCTAACCCACCATCCTTCCTTCCTGGATGTCAGGCCTGGCCAGGTAAACTTTAACACTTGGTGTTCACAAAGGACGCTCTAAAGTTTGGCAAGAAATAGGAGAGCTTCCTCTGGGAGGCGTTCAACTAGAGTTAAACAAGACAGGTTCACTGCCAAGAGCTTTGGAAAAACAGCACAAAAAGAGATGAAGGGAAAAAACAGAGAGAGAAATAGAGAATGCAATCATCTTTTTTTTTTTTTTTAATGGGGAAAGATGTCAAACTGTCATGTTAGTCTCTGCTGAGGTTCTGAGCACGAACAGTTGCCAGGGTAACTGTTGTGCCAAGCCTCAGCACTTATGTATTTTTTCCATTGATAATTGCTAATGTGAACAAGTGCTGGCTTGCACTTTACACCTGCCTGGCTTGTAAGTCTACTTTAATTGGATGTGCCAAGATTGAGGAAAAAGTAATCTGCCCTTTCAAGACAAGTGACAGATAGATGAAGTGTTGCTTAGGCCTTTACTGTAAAAATTTTGCTGACAAAATTACTATGAATTGTCTTCCCTCAGTGCACATATACTGCCTTTGTTTATGGAATTGAGAGTTTAAGCTTCAAGGTTCATTATGAGTAATTATGCCATAAAGTTTTTGGGAATATGTTGATGCTATGTGGCAAAATTCTAGTTTTTCCCCCAGAGTTCAGAATGTCTTATATGCATATATGAAAACAGTTTTTCAAAGGGATGGAGAAAAATTAGGAAAACTCAAAGAATATTACCATCCTTATATATATATATGTGTGTATATATATATGTATATATGTATATATATATGTATATAAAGATCTTAAAAAAAAAAGTGTTCTAAGTAAAAACCCTGGAGAATGAATAGGGACAAGTTTTAAAAAAAATATTCTGCTGATAATTTGTTCCACAACCTCAGAAATGATGTGGAAATTTGGAGTGATCAATTTTTTGAATGTCCTGTCCAAGATATTCTGAAGACTGATAGATAGCAGCAGCATCTTAAATTCTTAAAGAAGTTCCCCTGAAAACTTCAGACCAAGGAACTCAGGGACCACATAGTTTTTTCATGTTTTTTTTCTTAACTATATGGTCTCTATCCATATTTTTGACTGTACTGCAAAATCCTATTAATAAGGTCTAATTCACTACTAAGCTGCCCCAAGAGGTAAAGTTATTAGAGGGCCTTCTTTTGCTGTTTTTCTCTCTCTTTTTCCATCCTTTTTTCTTTTTTTCTTCATGATCATCAGGAGATTACAGCATTTCTATGCTATTTATTTGCTTTCCAGAGCTGTGTCAAGCCTGGCCTGCTCCATTGCTTAGTGTATTCATTGTGTGTAACTGTCTTTCTTTGATGTTGATTGCTTAGTGCACTTAAATGAAGTTTTCTGAAACCAATATGCCAGAGCAAATTAATATATGAATAATACATGGTGCTTATTTTAGCAGCTTTCATCAGAAGACCTCAAAGAACATCATGAAGGATAGCAGGGAGAAGGATGTTGCACTCTTTACATAAAATGGCACCATCAATGAGGGTATAAATAGGAGAAAACTATCCTACTCTACCAAAAATGTCCTAAAAGTTAGACAGCATTAGATATGTCAGTAATTCTGATTGCATAACCTAACTTCATTCTGAGTTGTGCCAAAGGCTTCATGTGCATCTGTTTGCTCCTGTGGGACTGATTGAGGATTAAAAGGTTACAGTATAAGGCAGAACAGAGCTAGTCAGTCCAACCCACCAAGCTGCTAGTCAAGACAGAGAATTAAAAGAGAAATTAGTGAAATCCCAAACCTACTCCATAAAGCACTATGAACGTTAGATAGGAATTTCATGTCCAGAAGCACAGTGGACTCAGAGGAATGCTATTTTTGTTAATGTTATTTATGTTAAAAGCTTAAAAAAGGGAAGCTGCTGAAACTGCCCAGGACAGCAGAGGATTTCAAACAGCTTACTTAAGATTCTTTTTAATACATGTTTTTAGTGATATTCATGTACTTATGTAATTCCCCCATGAGATGGTCTCATGAGGCTAAATTCTCTCTCATATTTCTGCTTGGTCACAGTGTCATGGAGATGAGAGAATTTGGAAGTCCACAGAAGTAAATGAGAGTGCCGTGTGGTAACCACAGTTGATAAGCCCCAACTGTAACGGAGTATTAGCTGGATGAGTGTTAGAGTTCTTTTATTAGTGGCTGCTGCACATAGAAGTGCATAATGTCATGCTGTGGGTTAGTAGTGCTGATCAAAGTTTAGGAGTTCGTCAGAGTTTACTCTATCACACTTTCCAATGTCATCAGAAAGAAATTTGATTCTGATGTGAAAGTGAAAAAATTGACCTAGATTTTTAGCTTCACCATGAAGATGCTTATAGAAGCATCTGTAATGGAGTTTATCCACAATGATTGTGACTAAACTGGAGCAGCAAAAGCATAATATAGTGGAGAACTGCAATGCAATAACAAATGTTGGTCTAATGACAAAGAAAAATAAATTGTAGAATCAAGTGTAGTAAACAGATGATTTTAATTCACACAACAATCAAATAAAAAGTTATTATCTTTTAAAATCTGTATTATTGGTGAAATCACACTGGATGTTATACAGTGGTCAATTTTAATTTTATTTCATAGTCTATCAATCTGAAAACATCATAGCAGAGCTAACAGAAAAATAGATGGGCTCTGACATTATAGTTTAGTAAGAAAAAGTTGCTCCCTGGAGATGTATGATCCATTCAGCTTTCCAAAGAGAATTTGGAAAAAAACACCTAGAAAGCAGACCGGGAAAATGTACTTCTTAGAAGCACTGTGGCTGCCTGGGGCTGATATCTGCCGTTAATCCAGTATCATGTTGTAACAAATTGTATGATTGTCTTGTTACACTTGGCATTGTGAGGCTCCAGCTCAAGTACTAGTTAAGTTTTGAGCCACTCACTTCAAAAAGGACATCCAGCACCAATGTCCTTTTGTCCAGAGAAGGATGAAAAATCTGGTGAAGGATCTGGAAAACATGTCTTTTGAGGAGCAGCTTAGAGAGCTGTGGCTGTATAGCCTGAGGAAGAGGAGACTCTGAGGGACCTTTTTGCTCTCTACAACTGCCTGAAAGGAGGATGAAGTCATGAGGTGTTCATTTCCTCTACTGTGTTTTAAGTGAAAAGATGAGAGGCCTTAAGTGGCACCAGGGGTGTTTCAGACTAGATATTAGGGAAAAAAAAATCACTGAAGGATTGATTAGGCATTGGAATAAATTACTGAGGGCAGCGATGAGGTCACTGACTCCAGAAATGTTCAAGAGGTATCTGAATGTGGTGCTTGGGGATATGGGCTAGGGGTGATTATGGTGGTGCTGGCCTGGAAGCTGGACTAGATGAGCTTAACGATCTCTGCTGACCTTGATGATTCTGTGTTCAAAGCCAGGTTGGATGGGACTTTGAGCAACCTGGTCTAGTGAAACATGCCTATGCCCTTGGCAGAGGATTGGAACTAGGTATTAGTTATGTCCTTTGCAACCTAAGCAGTTCTATGAATCTGTGATAAGAAAATAGGATTATGCTCCTGTTGATATGTTAAGTCACAAAGTCAAGAAAGTTTATCAGCTGGGGTTGCAGCCATGTTCTTCCTGTGATAGTCCATTAATCAACCACCCTTTGATTTATTATCTGTAAAATTCAGTATAAGGTAGACCAATTCATACATTTCCCTCTTGTACAATTGAAGTCAAAGACAAATCAGCAATGTCACTTATTTATGACCTACAATTTTGCCTGGGGGAGAGGCAAGGAATAACCAATGTCCAGTTTGCTTAGTCCAGTCTCACTATGATTTCCCTGGTAATTGCTCCTCACCACAAAATAAAAAGCCTCAGCAGGAAAAGGTGGGATCAGAAGTGGCTAGAAGGCAGAAGCAGGGTAAAGGTTTTTTACACTTTTCTGCATAATTAAATTAAGCACTGCAAATAGTCTTTTTACCCCCTGTGAGAACAGGGTCTTTCTGGCATAGATAGATAGATAGATAGATAGATAGATAGATAGATAGATAGATAGATAGATAGATAGATAGATGATAAACTGAACTCTTTGTCTCTCCTTTAACTCTGATATACTGTGTGAATGCAGTGTCTTGCAAGGACTATGTTGTTCCAGGAAGGACACCACTGTTGCTGGTAAAACAAGTTTAAATAGGCATATTTAAAATTATTATATTTATTTGTTTGCTTGTTTGTTTGTTTCACAGCTATTCTGACAGACTTTTTTCTTCATTTTATTTTCCATCTTTCCCTTCTCCAAACCAAGAATTTGCTTTTCCTTTGAGTTAAAGAACAGCATTTCACCCTAAGTGCTCATCAATTGCAGCTGCACATTTAATTATTGTTAGACTTTAGAACTTTTTACTCGTTAGCATTAAACTGGTGCACAGCCATGTAGTTCCTACAGTGTGAGAAGTAACTAAGGTCAACTTATAAGAGCAAATCAAAAGAGAAGAGCACCACCAGTGTAGCAGAAATTAGAAAGAAAATAGAATGGAAGAAAATAAAGAAGGAAATCCTCCTAGATTTCAGAAGTCATTATCATCCAATTCTTTCACTCACATTAGAGCACTGGTAGAGTACAAGGTAGAGTACATTCACTGAAATCCATAATGAAAAAACCACCAACTTTTTCCTTTAGGTACCGACTTCAGTTACACTGGCTTAAAATAATACACCTTACTCTTAGCTATACCCAGGTAACTTCCAGCATGTCTCCTTGTAGCCATCCTGAGTTTAAAGTCAGGTTATTTAAGCTAAACATCTTCTCCTTGATTTAAAGTTTTATATTAACCTGAAAGGCAGGGAGATCTGAAAATCATGGAAACAATAATTCATAGAACTCAATTGATAAGCTGTAACTCATTAAATCATTATAACTATATCACATTCATAAGTGTGGGTTCTTTCCTTGTTCTTGTCTAGGATTTGTGAAAGGCCAAGGCAAAAAATACATTTTCCTGATTTCTACACTATTAAACTGAGGGAGAAGCAAACACTTGACATAGTCATGATTTATATAAGTAAAATTTTGATTAAATAAATATGCAAATTACAAGAAGAAAAAAAAATCTGTTGAGGAAATTTGAGGAAAACTATTTTTCTGGACACATTTTCTTTCTGGTTCATCTTTTTTACATTCATCACTTTAGCTATCAAAGGCAAAGGCAGCACATAGGCTTGCCTCTCTAAGTGTGAAGGACAATACACAAAACTTCAGTGACAAATATTGTCCCTGTAAATTTCAGCCACTGTTATTTTCCAGGCAGTTTGCCTGGGGTTTTTTTGTTGGTTTTTTTTTTACTTTCACTGCTGGGTGTCAGTAGCCTGCTGCTTAAAACATAACAGCTGGGAAACAGGAACAGAACAAGCTGGAGCTAACTATTTGCAAAGTCGCCTTTACCTGTTATTTTGTGACTATGTTACTATGACATTGGTGACTGAGCTTAAACTACTGAAAGGGCTTGGTCACTTTTAGGTAAGTGCTAAAATGGTTGAATCACCATCTCTGTAAGTGTTGAAAAACACATGTGGATAGGGCACTTGAAGATATACGTGGTTTAGTGGTGAACATGGTGGTGGTGTTAAGTTGATGGCTGATCTTGATGAACTTAGAGGTCTTCTCCAACCTCACTTTGTCTATGATTCTAAGGCTCAGGCTCTGGGATGGCTAGATTTGAGGCCAAGACCCACATCAGATTCTGAACCTAGTTCAGAATTAGTCACATCAAAATCCCTCAATTTGAATTTCAAATGACAGCAGAGTCTCCTTCTCAAATCACCTCATAAAACATAGGAACTAAGGGTTGTTTTAAGTTTGACTCCCCAAATAGTCAAGGCTAAGGGACCTGTTACTGCTCTGACAATTTCAGGGAAAACAGGAAATACTCTTCCGCTCAACAAAAGAAAAATTGATCAGCATGTTCAATGCAGCTAGCCAGAATTTGGGAAGAAGAGGAGAGCAAATGGCCTCAAATTGTGTAAGGGAAGGTTTAGATTAGATTATTTAAATATTCTCTTTGGAAGAGGTTGTCAGGCATTGGAACAGGCTGTCCAGGGAAGCAAAGGAGTCTCCCTCCTTGAAGATGTTTAAAAGATGTGTTGATATAGCGCTTGGGGACATGAGTTATTGGGAGGCTTGGCAGTGCTGGGTTACCAGTTGGGCTTGATAATCTTAAATATCTTTTGCACCCTAAAAGGTTTTGTTTCTATGATTCTATGAATCTGTTCTGCTTTTGTACCAAGACTATCTCCTATGGTGTTTTAATAGTTTGGGAAGATGAAATGATATCAGAAGGGTCCTGACTTAATTGTTTTGGTTTTATATTACATCGTGTATTACCTTAAAAGTATATATGTATATATTTGTAACGTATGTACACATGTACATACAAATGTGTGTGTGTCTTGAATGTTAAGTATTACAGCCTTAAGTGGATGGAGTATCTTTGCTGGCCTAGTGGGAAACAGGATGGATAACAAAGATGTGCAGTTGTATATAAGATAGATATTTTGATACTATTAGGTATACCTGGACCAGTTTTTTCCCATTGAGTGTATATATCAGTAATTCTAGGTTTAGGTCCAGGAATGGAGGCTCACTGACCTTGCTACAGACAAATATAAAATTTGCTTTATGGTTTAATATGCTTTAATTGAAATAAAAATCTGCATCCTGTCAACAACAGCTCAGAAAATCTCCTGTATAAGTATATGATATGAAATATGATATAAAAAAATGGTGACTTTCTAAAAGCTCTTTGAATCAGCCACACAAGAAGAGCTTTCAGTTTTGTTGTGTTGTCTTGGTTTAACACTCATTAAATGTTTCACAGTACTATGATCTCCTCACAGCAAATATAATTAAACTTCCTTTCCTCTGGCACTAAACAGAACTTCATTATTACTTTCTAATTCCATAACTGTATGAGAGAAGCAAACTTTCTGAAATTGAAAGTCTTTTTTCCAATTTCAGTTTTTCTTCCTCTTTATTTTTTTGGTAGGATGGACGTATTTCTTCGTTTGGAAATAAGGAATGTTCTCTGCTTCTGGGACATCATGGTGAAAATCTGTAATTAAGGTAAGAGAAATATCTTCAGATTTTCTACAATTTTACAGTCATGCAATTGCTCATGGCTTCAGAAGTCCTGCCTGTAATTATCTTTATGTACTTCTCATTTCCTCATACTTATTTTAGAAACTAAAGTTACTTTGTTGCATTTTTAATGACATAAAGACTAAATTGTTACAGGAGCTTATTTAGCTTAACCAGCACCTGTGGGCTTTTTGGGTTTGCTGTTAGAGATGCCATCACAGATTTAAATTTTACCAGCCTGTGGGAATAGATTGCCTTTCTAAAGAAAACAATTCTTTTTGTAATGTAATTCACCCTGCAGGAATTTTAAGGCCTGAGGATCTAAATCTGGTTTTGGAACACTTTATAGTTAGCATAAAATTTGAAAAACAGCTTTATAAACTAGGACCCTTCACTCCCACTCAAAGAAAATAAGACTTACAGGATTGCAAGTTTTGATCCCTCCACCCCTAAAGAACTAATTTAAGAATTGATCTCTAGGTCACATAATTTTCCACTGAGGTTCATTTTCTAATATAGCCTGGATTTGAATAGGCAGTGTTGATGTATTGGGACTAAATTACACACTTCCTTCTAGAGGCATGGATTAACAAACATAAAGTTGTAGCATTTTAAAGGAGTGGAATACACAAACACCAACACAAGCCAGTGGGAGCAGATCTGGCTATCTCTTGTAAGGGCTTTTTCAAATCCCTGCTCTAAGCAGCATTGTGAATCAAATCAAATGCTTAAATCAAAGATAAAGGTAGGAATGATGGGAGGCCAGTTCTCAGAAACAGATGGATTTACCAGCCTCTTATGCTCTATGTGGTGGGATTACCACCAGCAGGTTCAGCATGGAGTTTGTCTGGCAGCCTGCTCAGTTTTCTGTATGGCTCATCACTTCTATAATTTGCAGTGCGCTGCTTGGAGAAAAGGGATGTAGGAATGTTGTTCTCTTTAGATCCCTCACTTATTTACTAATCAGAAAACAGTGTGTTTTAAGCAATTATATAATTTCTTTAGGACACCTAAATGCTGTTCAGGTGTCCTAAAGAAAATTTTTAATGATTGCACATACACAAAATAATAAAAAACAGTGATATTTACTGAACTAAATACAGATATGGAGGTATGTAAAATGTGACTAATTCTTGACAGATTATTTCTGTCACATAATAGACTTGACTAGATGCTTTCAAGAAAATCTTATAGACTTCATCTTTTTACAGTTGAATTGATGAGAGATGAGTTTTACTGGCTGCTGTTGTCTGGGATAACTTTTTCTGCATGGCATTGGCATGGTTAACATTGTTATAGTAATGTCCAGTCACAACTTCAGTAATAGTTTGGCTGCCAGATAAAGCCGTGATGCTTTAGTGATAGTTTGGTTAAGAAGTCTGTCATCATTGTTCAATTATAATCTATAAAGAAAATATCTAAGGTTATAACTGCGTAAATATGTTTATATATGGGCAATACTATGTGACCGTGGTCACAAGGGTTTTCAGGATGAAGAAGAGATGAGAATGTTGACTCCATGATCAGAAGGCTCGATTTATTATTTTATGATATATGTTACATTAAGACTATACTAAAAAGCAATAGAAAGGAAAAAGTTCCTTCAGAAGCTAGCTAAGCTAAGAATAGAAAAGAATGAATAACAAAGATCTGTGTCTCAGAGAGCAAGAGCCAGCTCTGCCATGAGTGGTCAGTAAATCCAAACACCCACAGGAGACCAATCACGGGTCTACCTGTTGCATTCCACAGCAGCAGATAGCCATTGTTTACTTTTGGTTGCTGAAACTGCAGCCTCTCACAAGGAAAAATCCTAAGAAAGGATTTTTCATGAAAGATGTCTGCGACAACACTACACACCCTCTATGCAGTCTATAGGTTGCAATTGATATTAAAATGATGGTTGAACCCATTCTTTACAGAAAGTTGCAGATGATCAGTTTCTTTTTTATTTAGTTGCAAATTAAATCCTCAGTGGTGTAGCACCTAGAAATGCCCTAGTCATGCCGTTTGAAATTTCTGTGAGAACAGCCAAAACCATTCAACATTTTTTCCTAAAAATACTCAAAAAAATCAGAAGTATTTTCTGAGTTCTGCAGTTTCTTTACCCACTGCCATCAAGAATGCATTTTGCTGAAATATTATGCTCATGTATTCAATTTTCTTGGTCATATTTCATTATGTCTTGAAGTGTAAGTAAACTTGATTGATGAAAATTGACTGATTATATCCAAGTTCTAACCCAAGCCTTGCAACAGTTGTTAGCAGATGCTGAGAATTTTTTGCCCTTACTCTACTTCAAAGCACAGGTCTGCATTTCAGATGATGTTTCTATAGTCCTGTGTAAGAAATAAAACCTATCATTTCTTGCTGAACTATATCCACAGCTCTGAATTATCAGTTCTTACCAGCCTTATGATATCTGGTAATTTATACGTAATGTGTGAAACTGGAAATGTGAGTTTGAGTGTAAATATATCAAAGCATCATTCTGACTGAATTTTAAGTTCTTTATATAACCTTGACTCCAATTTACGCCTATCAGCTTATAGGACTTCTATTACTTAAAGTAAACATAAATTTATATCCGCTGCTTCTAAAATCACTTTATTTCTTTTCAGTAGCATAAAAGTAACTTCTGACTGTTTCAGTTGGCAGAAGTTTGAGTGGCAAATTGCTATTAAGAAAAGGAGAGAAGGTCCATAGAGTTTGCAAACTCACATTTAGCAGGTCCTACAGTGAAAAATTCTGAAAAGCACAAGGATAGAACAACATGTGATTTTAATTGTAGGATAAAAATTGGAACAATTACATTTTTGCAAAAACAGTCACCTTGTTTTTAGCTGTGTGAGCTAGTGAAACATCAGAGATTTTTAAGACGCTGCTTTCAAAGAGTGGTTTGAAAGCAATCTCTTGTAAAATGCATATAACCTCCAGAGTCTGAGCACAGTCCCTGTGTGCCCACCTGAAATAGCATGCAGCAGAATCATGCAAACTTCAGATTATTATTTTCCTAAACCTGGAACTTAAGTTAGACCTTCCTTAAGAATAAATAGCTGTTGAATATGGAGCAGAATCAGAACTATGGAACTGAAATCAGACATGATTCCTAAAATAAAAGCAATTTCAGACTTTAAATGAAATGTTATTTTATTCTGGTAGAGGCTATTCAGAGAATTTCTGGTGATTAAAAGGCATTCATCCATGAATGGAAGGAATGTATTCAAGCCTCAATATGTTTTATTGCCAGGCTTCTAAAGACCCTGAATCCCAACCATAATGGTGAATGACAGCAGTCTCTGTTTTGTTAGAGAGAGGCAAGGCAGAACACCACAGCCTTTGTCACATGGATCTCACTCAGATGTCAGTGAATATAATATACATGCAGACTTATATCCTGATTTTTTTTAAAGTTGAATTATCAAATGAAGCCTAGTTGTAGCATTAAATGTCTAATCTGTTTGAGATTGTTTGATGGAAAATATGCATAACTTTAGTGGTGAAAATAAAGTCATAAACTGCTGTCTGTGAAAGGAACATGGATCTCTCTATTATCTTCCTTCTTGAGATAACAAAACCAAAAAATAAGGAAAAGAAAAATAACAACAACAAAAATGTGCTTTCTTATTGAACAGAAGCAAATAATTTTACATATAACTGTTGGAGAATCTCTGAATATTTTACTGAAGATATAGATGGTTTGCATCATTCAGGTACTGTCAGAGGAACAGAAGTGTCCTCTTCTGGGAATGTATTGTTGAAATATATCTGTCACTGGATGCCATCTGGTCCATCACAAAACAGACCGTGTTGCATTTCAGAGGTATCTATTCATAGTTCTTCATAAGAACATAGCTACTGACAGAATGGGACAATATGCAGGAGGGAAGCAATGTATGGAAAGCACAGATTATTGCAAGGTACCTTTTTTCAAAGGTAATGTCCTGAAGTTCCCTGGGTTACACCACCCTGAAATACAGCCTGTTTGATAACTGGAGTCCAGTGACAACAAAAGCCATGTCTTCACAGTGTCTTCTGACTTAGGCGAAGTTTAATTTCAGTTATAGAACAAGACAAGAACTTGCTTGATGATACTGGGAGCCTCCCCTGAATGCACTCCCCATGGTAGAGCCAGCAACATTTGTGGTCCTTGTGCCCTGTGAAATTAAGCAACTGCTTTTTCAAAGTTTTTCCAAAGGGAAATGGGCAGGGTATGGCATCAGGGTCCTTCTAGCACTGGGCTACAAGTGCTGACTATGGATACTGATAACTGTGGTAACTTACTGTTGATGGAACTGTTTTCTGTGAGAAAGTACATTTTATCTGAAACCCAGAAACTTAGAAAAAAAAATATTTTGGCTTCCAATTAATGTGGATATTAAAAGAGGGAACATTATTTTCTTGGAATTAAAATTTATAGAGTAATGAGCAAAACATAAATAAAATAAGTTGTTTTGACAAAAGCAGACATTGAAGTTTATGACTCTCAACATTCTGTAACAATTTGTTTCTGGTCAGAATTGAGAAAAGTTATAACAAATCTCTTTGAGCAGAACTTGTTCTGTAATCAACTCTTTTCCACAATAGATCTGAAAGTTCAGATTTTCTTTTCCTGTCTTGATCACAAGTGTGTCTCTTGCCAGTTAAAGAGGTGTCAGGGCACCCTAAAAGCTGACTAGTGTTGGAGAACTGTTTTTTGCACAACTGGAAGCCAGACTTCACCCAATCATTTTGAGCATGGAGCAGCCTGGTCAAGTAGAAAGTATCCCTGTCCATGGGACAGGGTTTGCAGCTAGAAGGTGCCTTTCAGCTCAACCATTTTATGGTATTGCATAAGAAGAAACTTGGCTTCCTCACTCTTTCTAAAGTGCCCAGACTGAGACTTCAAGCCTTCAGAGTGCTAAGATATCTGACTCTATGCCAGACAATCATTTCAGAAAAACATTGAGGCAGACAATCTAGCCAATGCCTTGTTCAGCAATCCTTCAAGCAGAACATTATGAGGGACTCTAAGTTATCTCTGTTTCCTGTGAATAAGGAGGGACTAGTGAGATGCAGTGGGGGAGATAGCAGCCAGCTTCCAAATAGGATAAGCAAAGGCGATAAAAAACGGTGATAAAGCCAAAGCTTTATGACAGAGGGTGGGGTTTTTCGGGGTTTTTTTTTGGGGGGAGGGAGATTTTTTGGGGTGGGGGGCAGTTGTGCATTTTTGTCCTTTTTTAAATTCTAATTTTGTTGGTTGTTATCAGAAATGATTAGTTCAGCTATCACAAGATAATGAGTTAGCTACAGTACTTTTAAAACAAAACTAAATCAAGACATTGTCCTGGAAGAACAGTGTTGATTATGAGTGGTGTGATAAACCAGAGATCATGTCATAGCAACTAACACATCACAGCAGTTAGGGCTGACTGGTTTGTTTATCAGCCTCGCCATAATAGATCCATCATTGTTTCTTTCACTACTAAACCTCTTCATTATGATTTTCTGATAGTATCTAGAACTGGACTTTGTGACCCAGTTATTAACTCCTAGCTTTCTACATTCAATATACATCAGTAGCACAAAAAGCAATATGTATGTGTATATATATACATATATATATATACATATATACACATATGAAAACCTACTGAGTTATGATAATTGATATTTTGTAGTAGATACATCTCTGCTAATGTATCACACCACAGTATATGTACAATGTCATTGTCTCCCTTGGGTTTTATATGAAATTTTGTATAGATGAGACATATGATTTTATGATACCATGATGTACTGTATTCTCATTTCTTCCACGGTTGCATATGCAATTCAAAAGTCTTCTTAATATACTTCCCAAGGGAGCTTTTCCTGTGCTTACTATTAATAGTTTTTGTTCATACCCTCTTTATTTCTAATGACAGCTTTAGACATAATTTTGTACACTTAAGTAGACATGGAGAATTACAGTATCAGATCAATATCTGGAACTATTATGCAAATTCATTATTTGTATGCTCCCCCCCAAAAATAAATTTAGAATAGAGAAAGATCTGAAGAAAAAAGATCTTTTGCCACATTTCTACTTTTTCAAGTCTATAAAATTCATGTGTTTTGAGACAGATCCTGAGGTCTGCATGTAAAATCAGCTATTTCTTGTGCTTATATATCCTATTTTCCTGACAAAAAATTGGGTGTTTTTGTGATGAGGTTTCATTATGGGGTTGTTGGGCAAATAATTCTTGTGCCTGCATTCCAGCAGCATACTAGTCAAACAGATATTTAATGGATACTGTAACTTCTGCTTGGCAAATGAAGCCCTGTTTGATAGAATTTCAATTTTGGTAAAAAAGTTATAAATAATAATGGATCTTCTGATATGAAAGCAGAAGTGTTTAAAGGCAGATAATGGTATTACCACTTTATAGAAAATCTGGTTTCTAAACTCTTTATTTTCTTGTGCCTGTGGGATGTGACAGGAGAAGGTAATGACTGCTGTTAAAGGGAGACATCAGTTACAGTGCTGTTCATAAATGTAGTTTGTTCAGTAATAATGTCTTTTTTCTCTGGTTTTTCTTTTCTTCTTCAGGACTTTCTTATTTCAAATTTCTTTATTCTTTAAAGTTTAAGAAAAAAATTACATGATGACAAAGGGGGCCTATATCATCACTCTGACAGACAAAGTATTTCAGGGGGCTTGCTTACTCGAAAGGAAGATATGCCAAAGAGATCTTCAAGACAGCTAAAAGTACAAGCTCAGCTTGATAGTGGGCTTAAACATTTAAAATGGTTTTTAACTTTATTCCTATGAAAATTTTAGCTGTAAACCCTGGCTGCAATAATTAAAAATGCATGGGAATCTCCAGTGAGCTTTCTCCCTCAGTTTATTTCTTTGTTTTGCATTTTGTTGGAGTATTTCTGTTAAAACCTCATTATGTCATTACTTTGCCAAAACTTCTGGCTCAAACTGCATTATGAGTTGTTTTACTGTGTATTCATGGCTGATGTGCTGTACATTGCCCACACTGGATGCCCATTGCTGCTGGAGAGGTACTTAGTTCTCAAACAAAAATCTCGAAATTTGCAAACCTGAGCTTCTATTAAATAACCATTATAAATTATTTACACAGATGACATAATCCATTTGAGTAAGATTGTGCTTAACTTCATAGGATAGGAGTTTTTATTCATCTAGTAAAAATAGTTTTCAGGATTTTTTACTATATTATTTGATTTGTGAATTTCCTATACAAATGCCTGCTTGAACAGTTTTCCATTAACTTTGACTTCTTCAGTTTTTGTTAAAGGAAGTGTTAAAAATTGTTTTGTTAATTACAATTAACTAAGATTATACATCACACACTTTTTCTTTATTTTCCAAAATGTGTAAATATATCATATTGATATATATTTTCTCTATATAATGTATACAATAGCGATACTTGCCAGGGAAGAATTTGTCCAACCTGGCCAAATCACTTTCTGTCAAGCGACTTCTAGGCAGTACTGGGAAGTGAGCACAGCAAAGAATGATTCTCAGGATGCAGTTTGGGTGCTGGAGGCTGACTAGTTTTGTTGGCAGTGCAGAGGGCTATTTCATGCTAGCTGGCCTCTACCTGAGGCTGGTGCTGGACGTGTTCAGCTATGGATGTTCATGGTCTGGGGTTCACATTTGCTGACTGCTGTACTGACACATAGCAGAGACCTCTGGGGCTAACCAGCACATGCCCTCAGAGGTCTGTGTTACAATTTCTCTAAATATCCTGTGCACTAAGGTAGAGGCAGAACATCAGTACTTTCTGAACCCCCTGCTTTGAATTGCTTTGTCAGCTATTTTGGAAGGATTACCATTTCCAGACCTGCCACAGCCATGGCAAAATTTTCCTTACTGTGATCAGAACAAGCTTTGCTGCTCCAAAGGAAAAAAAAAAAATTGAGACCGAAAAATTGAATGAACAACTAGTTGCAGCTGCATGAATAAAACATGAACTTACAATAAAACTTCTCTTCCAACATTTTACCAAGCTTCTAAAGCCACCTTGTAGGTTTTGTTATTTGCTTAAGAGACAGCATGCTCTGAAGAGTTTTTTTTTCCTTTCTCTTTTCCCTTTTCTGTGTGACAACTACTATGTCTATCAAGAAAAATTGCTTAGAAGAGTTTGTTTCCTCTGTAGTACAAGATGCTTTCCCCTCCTGATGCAGCTGTCCATCATTCCCTGTAACTGGGTAACAGGAGGTCACATGAGACGGGATGACTCTGTCACTTCCACTACTTCTCTAAAATTACTTGAGCATTATTCCTATTGTGTATTTATTACATTTCATTAGAAAATTTTTGCCTTAAGGTTTCAGTCTTCCCTCTTTTGCTTACAGCTTTATCAGCCCAAGTGATATGTATTTTTTATGAGCTCTGTGTTATGAGACATAATATATAATGTATAATGTAAAACCTTCTAAGATTTGTGTTTAACTCCTACAAGCTTTGCAGGTTGAATACGTGTGACATGCAAATGCTATTAAACATTCTGCAATGAATAAAATTGAAAAAATATACACTCCCCATTTGATAATTTGAAGGAATTTTGTAAGAAAAAAAAAAATTAATATGGCGTCAACATTTGTGTCATTAACCCATTCATAAGTAACTGTGCAAATACAGTCTAGCAACCTACTGCAAAGGAAGACCACTGTGCAATTATGCTGGAATTACAACTTAATTACATAGAAATAACAATATCTGAATTTTACTTATACTGTCTTTTTTCAAATTGTAGTAATTAACCTTGAAAGTTCTAGGTTTTACCTTGCATAACAATAGCATGCATGACCTGGCTAAGTTCAATTTTTCTGCTCTTACGTTTACTTCTTATAAAAATTAAGTCCTGATGTAGGATCATTCACTAGCCAATTTAAATTGAGAGTTCTTTCAAGACAGTCTGTAAACAATACGTAACTAGAAAAAATAAATATGTGTCTATTTATTTATAATTTCAAAAAAAATATTAAGATGTCAGATCTTGTGTTAAGAACCCTTCTTTTGCAGACTTTTTTTTCTTTTTTGGGTTAAAAACTAAGGTTTGGCTCCCTCTTCCATAACTCTAGATACGTAAGATGGATAAATTCCATTTCCTTTTTCATTTTCTGTAGAAGGAAAAACTTGACTAGCTCAAAGTGATATGTACCTTTTAGGGGTGGTCTTCCCAATGTCCTCTGACTTCCTAAACTGGTGAATGACAAAGCCAGTTTTTCCCTCTGCATCTGCTTCTGTGTTCTTCGTCCCTATACCTACCAGCACCCATGAGTCCAGTAGTCTAACAAAATGCACAAGAAATACAAATGTACAAGGATTGTGAAGTAGCATTGTCTTCTCAAAGTCCCAGTGCATACTCTTTATATCTTAGGATTTAAAGCAGATAACAACATGATTTGAATATTTATTACTTTATTATTAATATGAAACTTTGCCCTTTATTCAAAAGGATATTTTTAAAGATTTTTGTAGCGTTCTTTGTTTTCAGATCTATAGACACAAGGAAAAGGGAATTCTAATGTCCTGTTATCAGAAAGATTCATCCTTGTTTTTCTTGTTATTATTCCACAAAATTTCTAAATGCTGTACATAAAACAACTAAATGTTTCTTGCCAAATCCAGAGATTAAAGATGCATCAAATGAAATACAGGCATAGGAGAGGAGTCGAAAGTGAAGTAATCCTGATTAATGTGTTGAGCAGCATTTTCAGAATAAGCCTCACCTAAATGTTACCCTTGTTGTTATCAAAACCAGATTCTCAGTAGATATTTTAAAGTCATGTTTTGTGCTTTGTTGTCATGGATTTTCTTTTTATAAAAATAGCTTAAGGTCCCTTTGCTAAGAACATCCTAAGCTGGACTCCAGCAGAACTACACTATATCTCTAAAGGGGGGCAGTGGGCGGGGTGTTAGATGTAAGAGGTTTTAAACCTGCATGTTGCCAGGAGCATCTGAAAGTCTAATCATGATGTGCTGTACATCCTTCCATTTCATGAGTCTATTTGTTCACACCTAATCAATGATGTAATTTTAAATAATCAGATTAGGACATTTTGCCTCAGGAACAGAGAGCAATTCAAAGAGTTACAGACACAGTAATACCAGCAACAAGGATCAGTGATTTCTTATTCCTCATTATGACAAAATTCAATTTAAAGTTATCATATTTTATCATAAAAAAGGAAATTAAGATAATCCTGATATGTGCATTTCACATCCATACATCTTCTGTGCTACCAAGAAAAAAGAAGGCACAAATAAGAAAACAGTAATTTTATGAAGATGGGGAAGAGAACTGTATTATGTATTTTTGTTATAGGGGCACATTTATTACATTTTTTAGATATCTGTATATGCTGCTGTTTTCTCAATGTCCATTATGTTGTTATCTAACCATGAAATAATGTCATAACAGAAGCAAATGTTTGTTCTTAAACCTTTATTCACCCATATCAATAAATCTGAGAAAGAGTTTTCCTCTGGAGAAAAGTACACTGAAGAATAAATGGGTTCATGTGTTAATTTCTTTCTCCTTGAGTTTCAATTTAATAGATATATCTTTTTCTTCTAGGGTAAGCACATGGGATCTGACTAAAAATATTTTTATTTCTCTGGAAATGCCAATGATTATGCCTGTGTGAGCTACAAACATTTGGAATAATTATGTTCATTACAGTATACACATAAGTTTGAATTCATGTAACTAAACTGGTGGTATAGCTTTTAAATAAATCAAAACTATGTTTATGTTAGGAAGGAAAAGGGGTTGCCTAACTGACACAAAATATATCTCAGTATAAATTGATCATTAATAAATTTAAACTGGTAATTAAAAGATGATGATTTAGAAGGGTGAGGTTCCAAAGCTGTAGTGTCATCATTGGGTGAAATTAAATCAAGTTCAATTTATTTCTGAAAAACATCAGAAACAGGTTATGCTTTTGATAGTGGGAGGGTGAAGTCAGTGAGCCAGGAGTTGTCCTCTTTGGTACCTCAGCAAGGTCAAAAGGGACACACTTTTGCATTAGAAGCAAGTAACTATGAGTCAGGGAAATAGCCAACGGTTTACCTCTGATTACAAAAAATGTTGTAGTAAAAATGGTTCATGAGAAGCATGCTGAATATCTCTAAATCTGCCAAATGAAGTAACTAGATTGGTGGAAGAGGAGAAAATGCTGATGGAGGAACAACAACCCAATTATCTCAACCACACCAGAAAAGGAACAATTTAGAGAGGGACATTTTTGTTTCAACTTTATTTATTTTTTTTCTTCAGGTAAATTCCCTGAAGTTTCTTGTTTGGTTAGCATTTCATGTCTAACCTGCCTCTTAAGCATATAATTCAAACCCATTAACACTCTTCTCTTGTTTTCTTACACACAGTGGTTTTAGAAGCACGTATGGCCTGGTTCAAAGACCTCTGAAAGCAAAGGACAAACTTGCATTAAGCTTTGGCAAAATCACCCTTTCTGTCATTACTGCTCTTGCAGCGTAAGGTGAATAGTGCACTGAGACATCTTCATTTAACCAGAGCTAGTTTTAGTGAACTTGCTACAATCTGAAGTCAAACTCTCCACATATTTTTATATCTACTCAGTCACGTTTCCAATATGCTTAAACAGTTGAAAGGTGCAATTAGGAAATATCACTAAGTTTGAAGGCCTGATATCCTCATCTTCTGATTCAGCATGACAGGAAGGAGTGAGTGTAAAAATGGGAATTTTGTTACATCTGTCACTGCCATAGCCAAAGGTATCAGATCACTGTAAATTTGCCCATCGGTGTGCACATAGTAAGTAACTTCTCCTCATAGACCATTGTACATTTCCGGTAAGTATCCCTGGAAAACATTGCCTAGCTAAAGGTTTTGAATTAATCAATCAACTTGTATTTTTATAGCACCATTCTGGAAAATCCACTCATAGCACTTTCTGTAATAGAGATAAGAAAAACAAATCCATACTCTCCTTTTAAGTCCAAAGCATCTATCTTCTTGACTATGTTCACTTAAGACATTTCAGCTGTGCAAGTACCATCAGCTTTGTACTTTTAGGAACTCTTTAACAACAAAACAAACAGACACAGGGGGCAATAAAAGTATCCAAGTCACGAAAAAGAATGTGGAGTCAACTGGAACTTTGATTTGACCCTACAAAACATGTCTTAATTTAATAATTTGGGAAAATTAGGAAATATTGTGAAGTCATTTCTACAGGCGACAGTGTGGCTGCTGAAGGGCAGCTGTGGGATTATTCAGTTACCCATAGATATTGACAATGTGGATGTCTGCAGCTGAGCTAGGATCTTTTCAAGGTCATGAACAATAAAAGGGTCTCTATAGCACCAGTCAACTCAATGGTTTAGGAACTCATGACTCATGGCCTTCAAATGTCTGTTTCTCTCTTTCAACCATTAAAGGCATTGAACATGGTTAACTCTGGTGCAGACATCTACAGAAACCTCATTCATTTACTAAATGAGTTTTGCCATGAACTATAGCCTGACATCACAGTGAAGCTTCAGCTTAGCAGTGAAAGGGGAAAGAAGTCTAATAAGAAACTCAGCAAATTCCACATCAGACCTGTGTAAAAAGATGTTAGCAGCATGAGTTGGTGTATTTAATAATAGTGTGCAATGCCATTAGTTTTGGAAGAAAATAATGCCATGAAATTATGAAGCAGAAGCTGTATTCACCAAATTAGATAAGATTTTGTAATTTTTTAGAAGAACTAAAATGTCATAACTACATATATTACTTAAAATAATAAATAAAATAACTACATAAAATAACTACAATTATTACTTCCAAATATAAATAAGCTGGAAATTTACACTAAGTTCACAGAGGTGCCTAAATTCATTCAAAAGCTAGCTTCTCAGTAAAATAAGGCGCTAAATGGATTGATCCTAAATTACATGCCAGGTTTTATCAGATGGTTCACTTACCCCTGTTCCCATAAGTCATGCAGGGAAAAAGATTAACACATGTGGTGAGTAGAGCTAGAGCCAACACAGACGTACAACTGAGCAGCTACAGAAATATGCAGAAGGGCAAAATGAGGGAATTTCTCATATGTACAATACTCAAAGAGAGCAACATTTTGGGATCCAACTTGGAGTTCAAATCCTTGGAGAACTGGAGAGGAAGACCTCTGAACTATAAAGTGAATTTTCTGCTTCTCTTCATCTCACTGCCTCCTTGGCTGTTTTGCAAAACTTGTTCCGGTTCTGAGTTGTGTCTAATTTGTCCTCCCAGCACCACACCCCTCATTGTTTTATGTTCACTTCATTTTATTTTGCAAGCTTCCGTTGTGCCAATTCATTTGGGGGCCAATGATTCCTCTGCCTTTCCTCTGTATGTTAGCGCATTCACAGAGGAAATTCAGTAGCATTGTACATATGCAACATATGTTTTTGCAGGAAAAATTATATACCACAGAATAAGTATGTCCATTCTGAATGCTATAGAAAAGTGTCTTTTATTAGTGCAAAAAAATCAAAGAGTTACAAGGTCACTTATCTCTTGCTGTCAGGATGCACCTACACCTTTATTTGCACATTTGCTGACAAGCTCTTTCTTCCCCTGGCAGGCTTAAAACTTACTCCTTTCATCTGTTCTCAAGGTAAATGCAAGTCCAATATGCAAACAAAGGTGTGTTGAAACAGCCCTTCTCTCAGACCATGCTCTCCTGACCTGAATTTGCTCATTCAGTAGCAGTGAGATTCCAGTCATGTAACAGTAGATAAAAAAATTAATCATCTAGTGCTATCAATTTAAGCTACCTACAGTCTTTTAACAATACAGGGATTTTCTGACTGTGAAAGGTGCTTTCCTTTTTTTGTGAAAAGTAGCACACACCCAAGGTGGTCTCTGCAATTTTTTCTTTTCTGGGTTGGCTCTAGGACATCAACGCTAGAGCATCAGAGACTGTTAATTCATTCTGCTGTGCAGTCTTTCCCAAAACCTCAAAACCCAGTCCCAGCCAGCCATGCCCAAAGAGAAGAGAGCAAGTTCCTCCCTGCACTTCGTGGCATCTGGAAATCATAGGGGCAAAATCCTACCTTTTCACTTTCTCCAACATTCCACAGTACATTAGTTTCTCACATAATTTCCCTGTGACCATTTCTTTAATTGGAGCAACAAGTAAGGATAATGGCGGGTTGGTGACAAAGGCAAGAAAGAAGATAATAATGTGAGCAAAATTCATTCTAGTTCCATCAGAGAGCCAGTAAACTCTTTGTGTGGCTACCATAAGAACTATATTGAGGACTCCTATAAAGGCTAAAGTAATGGCTTGACTCGGGAAAATAAAATTAAGCTTTCAGAGCTTAAAAAACTGTACAATTTGCTTTCAGTCACTCATATGCATATTCAGAAACTCCAACTCCATGTTATGTGGAAAAAAAGGGATTGCAAAGATGTTAGTATTTTAGTATGTGTGCAGAAAAACACCAAATACCTGCACAGATTTAAGTACACTGCAGTTACCCCTGTCACAATGAAGAAATAAACCATTTACTTTTGACCAAGCAAGGTGGGTTGACCTTGGCTGAATGCCAGGTGCCCACCAAAGCTGCTTTATATATCCCATCTTCAGCTGGAAAGAGAAGAAAAAATATACTGAAATGTTTGTGGTCAATATAGGGACAGCAAGAGATGACACACCAATTACTGCCATGGCTGAAACAGACTGGACCTTGAAAAATTTATGTATTGCAAATTGAATCAGGGAAAAAAAACAACCAAAACTGAAAACAGTTTTCCCCCCTATCCCTCCCTTCTTTCTGGGCTCAACTTCATTTACAATTTTCCCTCTGTCCTCCCCCTCAGCAGTGCAGGAGGATGGGGAATGGAAGCTGCGGTCAGTTCATCACACATTTTCTCTGATAGTTCTTCCTTGTCAGGGAGTGGGGGGGACTTCTCACATTATTCCCCTGCTCCAGTGTGAGGTCCTTCTCACACGAGACGATTCTCTACAGACTTCTCCATCATAAGATTCTTCCCATGGGCTACAGTTCTTCATTAACTGCTCCAACATGGAGCACCACTTCTGTTGGGTGCAGTACTTCAGGAACAAAAGTTTCCAGCATGGGTCTTCTTCAGGGTCACAGCTCTGCCATCAAACCTGCTTAACATCCCTCCATTGAAGAGAGAGCCAGGAGAGTGCCAGGAGCCTGCTCCAGTACAGTCTTCCCACGGGGTTGAGCATCCTTCAGGTTCCCCCTGCTCCAACGTGGGGTCCTTCAGGGGTTTCAGGTGGATATCTGCTTTACTCTGGATCTCCATGGGCTGCAAGGGGGCAGCTTGATTCAACATGGTCTTCACTGCAGGCTGAAGGGGAATCTCCAGTGCCTGGAGATTTTCTTCCCCCTGCTGCACTGACCTTCAGGTCTGCAGAACTGTTTGTCTCACACAGTTTCATTCCTCTCTTTGGATGCAGTTTTTGTCCATTTTTTTATCCACCTTTCTTCTTTTTCTAAAATATGTTATCCCAGAGGTGCTGCCATCATTGCTGTGGGCTCAGACTTGGCCAGAAGTGGGTCCACCTTTGGATCTGGATGTTATTTGCTCTGTCTCACATGGGGGAAGCTTCTAACAGCTTCTCACAGAAGCCAACACCTGTAACTCCCCAGCCACCAAAACCTTGCCACACAAACCAGACAGAGTAATATAAAAGGTATGACAGCATAATTGTGTAGCAAAATAACTTGTCATTGCAAGTACATTCTATTGACAGAAGAGAATTTTGAGTTAATTACCTGATTTCTCAAAGCTCTTAGCAATCCACTTTCCAGCCACTAAGTATTGAACATTTGGTGATCTCTGATTTCTTACAGACTTCTTCTGCCATTCTGTTTGCTGGCCACTTACTGATGATTGTCCTGGGAATGCCCTGAGTTTCAGAACAGCAGTGTCTTTTCTACTGCTTAAGGTTGTCAATAAATTTAACAGATCTAGCAAAAAAAACACATCCTTATTCATGGGGCACAGTGAACATGAGGACTCATCAGATTGCCAGTGGGAGATTTAATAGTTTGGATTGCCCTGAAATGAGCTGCTATTTCATACCTCTAGCCTTCACCTCACAGAAAGCTCATTACTGACATGCTCCATAGTACCTCAGTAGAATTTTGGTGTTTGAGCAGACTTTATTCTTACAGAGACAAGAAAAACATCATTGAGAGGCTGCTCATCAATTATTTATCTTTGATGAAACATGAGTTCTTTGACAACTTTTATACATATATTGTACATACATCTCAATGTCTTAGAATTATAGAGTCACAAGACAATTAAGGCTGAAAAAGACCTCTAAGATGGAGCTTAACCATTAACCCAGCACTGTCAAACCATGTCTCCTAACATCACATCCACAGGTTTTTGAACATTTCAAGGGACAATGGTTACACCACTTCTCTGGGCAGTCTGTTCCAGTGCTTGACCATCCTTTCAAAAGAGATTTTTTTTTCCCTAATACCCAATCTAAACCTCCCCTTGTGAAACCTGTGGCCATTTCCTGTTGAGCTCATTATATGTGAGAAGACACTGACCCACACCGGGCTACAACCTTCTTCCAGGTCATTGTACATTGCAATAAGGTACCGTATGAGTCAGCTTTTCTCTAAAATATATAGCCTCTCTTCCCTAGAGTAATCCCAGTAAAGCTTACAAGTGCAGGGAATAGTCTTATCTATAAAAATATATGTGTGCACACACATGATATTGAAAACATGTGCCTTCCATTCATCCTGCATCTTGAGGAAAGTGAAGCAACCACGGGAAATATCTCAATTTTCCAGTCTTCTCCAGGACAAACTGCTCAGCCCTGATGATCTCACCTTGGTGTAGTGTTATCCTACATGAGGACCCTGTGCCTGAAATTGTAGACACCTTTTCCTGCTCTTTCCCATGGCATTCTTTGCTGCCAACAAGGAACACTGTAGTTTCTGGTTTCTGGTAATAGAAATCATCAAGCCCAAAAATTTTAACTATTTAAGCCAATTGTTGCTTAGCTTTTCTTAAGTGTTCAGTATAGCATATAAACAATGATCAGAGACTCATTAATAAATAAAATGGATTAAATAAGAAAGAGAAGGAGGAGACTATGGAGGATAGAGAGCAAATAAAAGTCACAGCTGGTCTTTGGCTGAGCAATTAATTTGGCAATAAATAAGAAAGCCAGCCCGGTTCCATAAACCAGTCCCTGGGTGATACAGGGGCCTCACCCAATCATGTTCCATTCTAAGCTGCAGACATCTCACTGGTCAGAGAACTGGGAGGTGTTAAGGTCAGACCAATCAGCAGCTTAGACTGGGTGTTTCAAACCCCTGTATAAAGTGAGTTTGAACAGTAAAACACTCTCTGTGATCACAAGGGTCTCAGAAGTGTGTGTCGTTCCTGTCTCTGACCACCGACCCTATGTAAACAGAAAAATAAGGAGCTTTATACTCTTCTCAATCTATTGGGATTCATCACCAGCTCCTGCAGGGTTGGTAGTTATCTTCAGTCCTTTCCCATTTATCTGGTTATTTGTAATTCCACCAAAAAAAACCCAGAAATTCTATTTCCAGATTGTACATGCTGACTTTTGAGGAGGGAGTTTAAAATTCATTACAGGCATAAAAACAAATCAAGCTGACAGAATGCTCAAATATACTGTGCTGCCCAGATTTATAATTGAAAAACCCTCTGCTGCATGAAATGAGTGAAACAGAGCAGATGAACCAGCAGACAAGCAGGAGACCAGAATTAAACAAATTTGTGTAAATAAATCCCACTTATTTATCAGATACCAGGAATTCATTTTCTCTGTATTTGGCCTCTGTGCCAGATAATGTGAGCAAATATTGGTTTGGATTGGAGGGCAGAGGGCATACAGATTATTTTTTTATTATTTATTAATTTTCTTTCAGGTAGATGATATCAAAGGCCTGTGTGAAGTTTTGGAAAGAAATGAAAGACTGAAAGGATGTGTCTGATTATGATTCATAATGCTGTGCGCTCAGTTCTCCTTTGGGATGCTCTAAATACTCTGTTTGGGAGCCTGGTTTGCTTTTCAGATATGGACCACCTGATGAAAAATAGATGTCTGGCTTTGCCTAAACATCACTGTCAACATTACCAGAGTGTTTTGGTTATGAAAGTATTTACCTGAACATTGAACACTAGTTATATATCCAATTGTGGCACAGTTTAGCAAAAGTTAAAAGTACTACCTTAGTTTTGATCACATAATTAAAGGTACATTTTTTTGTTTAGCAGTTGTGGATTAAACATTTAGTATTACTGTCTCTTTAATATGACCTCTGAAACTCTTGGACTAAAATTTCCTGAAGTCACAAAAATCCCCTTAATATTAAATATATAGTAAACAGCTGACCTGGCCAAACTCGTTGATTGTCCTTGGTGTCTATGTATGTCATGGTGGCAACTTTTAGGAAGAGGATTTGATTAGTAGAAGGAAGCCAGCCTTACTGTTTGGGCAGTGGTCCATGTGATTGTGAGCCATTTCTCATTGAATTTAATATGACTCCCACAAGCTGCAAGCCAAGCAATGCCAAGCTCATTGAATTTAATATGACTCCCACAAGCTGCAAGCCAAGCAATGCCAAGCCACTATGACCAAGAAGCCAATTGCTACAGGTAAGTCCGACAGTTCAGAGAGACTCTTCCAACTCTTCTACCTTGTTAGTAGCATGATTGAACTACTAGTTCCTTAGGATCAACCATTAAAATAAAGGAAGAAAGGTGGTTTACAGTTTTTTCCATTTATTTTCCTCCTAAAAGTATTTTGCCCAGACACTTTCCCTGGGATCCTACTAATTTGTCATTTTTGCTTACAATATCCACCATTTTTTTTCACACTGGGAGTCAAACAAATATTATATGCTTGGCAACAGATAACTAGATGAGAACAACTCTGGAAGGTGGTAAAAAATATGAAAGAAATCTAATTAGAACCTGTTTCTGAACTCTTTGGCTCAGTGTAGTAAAAGTAGTTGTGAGAACAACCCATGAACAGTTATGTCTATCTACTGAAAGATGCTATTTCAGAAGAAAATTGGACATTAAAAATGTGGATAAGCCTTCAGGTTGAAAAGAGTTTTCTTCATCTTTTTTGAATTGATGACACACCAAGTGCTGTGCAGTGGAGACCTTTATTTGCCTGTGTTTAGCCATCAGAGGTAGCTTTGACATTAATATTGAAATACCAGAGGTAACCACAAATAAGGTTTTTCATTTTCTCTGGTCATCTTGCCAGGGAGATCACAAGAGTAAGTACCAGTGCTTAAGTTACCAAGTTGTAATCATTCAATGCTGACCATTTTAGAAATAGAAACTCCAGCTACCAGTCACGAGGAGAGTCAATATTTTATTCCTCTTGTGCAGTAGCACACCTAAGAGGTATGGAAAAACCTCAAGGTGAACTTGGATAAACATCCAAAAGCTCAAAGGCTTATCCAGACCTAGAGTCTACTAAACAAAGCAGAAGCTTTGTGATTTCTGGTGGATGCTCTCCTTAGAAATTTAAAAATTAAAGTTAAATGGATCATACAAAATAATTTGGAACCTTTGTTCTGAAATTTGGGTAAGTTTTCAAGGAGAAAGTTTCATGCCCATAATCTTCGTAAAAATCCAAATTTGAAAGCCTATACAGAAACAAAATGTATCTTTTTCTTCTGAGCTGAGTTTCTCCAAGTATACTTATTAAATGATGCTAACCTCAGAGAAATCTCAAAGCTTTCTGCTGTTAAGGGGTTAAATTTTGTGTCATACTGAGGCAGAACTTGATGTTGAGGGGAAAAGAAGGAGGGACAAATGTTTGAATTATTTTAAATCTGGTATCATTTTCCTACTTGTAAAAGGCTCGTTTAATAACCCAAGAAAATGCTTTTTTTCCCCTGTAGATTCAGTCTCGCTCAACAAATCTTAGCAGAGGATGGGACCTGAGGAAGTTCCACATTATCATTAACTGTGCTCCCTGGTGCCTTTCCCTAGTTCATCTCTCTACCCAACTTTTATAAATTATCTGTTTGGGAAATTACTTAATTGCCCATCTCCCAAGAGTTCTATGAGAACTATTTAATTAGTCTGGGAGGTGTTCTTGAAACTATTCATTTATTTCATTTTATTTATATTATGTCTGATTAATAAGTGCTAGAAGTGCAAACTGTTCAAAGTCATTGAAATTATGTCGGGATTTTCTTCTTTCTTACTTTTTTTGTTTTATTTCCATCAGGCTGGCCAGAAAGGGAGACAGTGACTGAGGAGCTCAGAGTTTGGATAGAGAACCTTTTAATACTTATCAGTGCCTGCTTCAAGTCCCTAGTCAACCATTCCTATGATTAAATGACAGAACAGGTCTATTTCCCAGTTCCAGAGCTAGATGATGATGATGGTAATTTCATTATATTTTCTCCATTGCTTTCAACTTGTCCTTTTAATTAAAATGTAAAGGAATGACAGATTCCCCTCTGCTCACTCTGACTTTAGTGAAAGTTCAACGTCCCAAGTGGGACTTGAACTCACATTATCACAGAACAAAAGTTCAAAGCATTAAAGCAGGAGCCATTAAGGTGTCAAGCAAGTAAGCTAGCACTTACTAGGATCAATTTTCCACTTAGGCAGCCTTTGCCCAATTGTGCTAACTCCCACTGAATCTATACCCACTAATGGATCAAAGCTGAGAGGCTAGGAATTCTTAAATCAATCATTCATTCCCAAAGCTCATTAATATAATATTACAATTGCACCCACTAGCTTTTCCATGAGAGGTAGGTCTTTACAGGTTTGCTTTAATACAGGTGGCTTTGGGTTTTCTTGTTTTCATGTGGGCAGGATTTCTGATCCAGTATGAAAGCTTACTATCTTGATATTTCAAACTGACTTGCAGATTGGTGATCATTATTTATTCAATAAATTTGCATGAATGTTCAATGAAATGCTAAGCTACTATAGTAGTAATAAAAACAAGGACAAGAAAGTGTGATATTCAGTAGCAAAAGGACTTTTTATCATTGTCATATATTCTACTAAACTACTGCTGTAACTTCTGGATGAAGACAATCACAACTCAGTTATGAATTTGTCTTTGTACTCCCACCCAGATAAGTAAAATCTTCAGAATGTAGGAACATTTTAAATCTTCCACTTGTTCTTTTAGAAATAATATTAAGATTATAAACATTAAAGAAAACTTTTGCTGAATGACATGAGGACAATGAAAACAGTAACATTGAATTTATCAAGGTTTTTGAAAATAGTTACAATAGAAGATACCTCTCAGTTGTTCTTCTCTTCTCTTGCTATTCCTTGCTTGGTTTTAAGAGGTAGACCTAATGTATATTCTCACAGCTCATCCACTGTAATATCCTAAACCTCAAAATTTGTTCATTGATGCAATTAAGTTGGAACAAAATCAGTAATTTGGTGGAGGTGCAACATCATCAGCAGCAGGTTTCTAGATAAGGACTCTAAGTCTCCTGGCTTTACCTATCCTCTTGAAGCATCTACCACTGACTGAAGTGATAGACTCCCACGATGCTGCAGGGTTGAGAGTATATTACAACAAAATCTCTGATTTTGATATTATCTAGCAGCTGAATTTATCCCAAAGGGTGATGTAGAAACAAAGGTGTGCAAAATATACAACCTATATATATATAGAATCTATGCTGCACAGTAAATAAAGGTAATTTTGTTATTGATCTGGTGTTCTTTAAAGATTTGATTAAGAAAGCTGAACAAACAACCCTTTTTTGAAAGATTTTTTAGCCTTGAGACAGAAGTCCCTGTTGTGTGGAAAATCAGTGTTTCCAAGCAGAAATCTATACATAAAACACATTTAGTTTTGTAATAGCTACATACTTCTAGACTGTGAAATGCACAAAATCTCAAATTGCAAAATAGCTGCCTTTCAAAAACTGGGTGCTGAGGCAATGTCTGCAGCAAAGCTTTTCTTTGTATATTAAAATACCAGATACACATTGTTGCACATTCTGAAATGAATTGCCTTGCCATGAAAAAAAGAAAAAGTTTGAAAAATAAAATGTAAGAAGCTCTCTGAGCAGAACTACATTATTGAAAATGTCTTTGGAAATAATATGAATTGTAGAGCAAACATTAGGAAGCCACAGTGATGTTACTCAGTCCTGCATGGATATACAGGGGAGATAGTATGATTTAATTATTCACACATTTTAAAAAACCCTGCTAGGTATGAACTTGATGTTCTGTAAACAACTGACAAAATAATAGAAGCGAGGGTTTGATCTGCATGCATTGCAATTGAATATCTCTCTATGCAATAATTCATAACATTCAGAGGTTAACTAAAGAGAACTTAACATCTTTCTGTTGTCAAGGTTGAGTTAATTTCTCATTATAAGCCATATTCTAACAATCTCACAAATATAATCAGTTGTAGGAGAAGCTGGTAGCAATCAGTACGTTTAGGCTGCCTAATGCATTTCATTATGAGGCATTACAGTGACTGTTTTTTCCTCTGAGAAGCAGTAAGGCCATTGTCAATTAACTGTCACATTGTCATTTTTTACATGATCACAGGGGATGCCTCTGTCATTTAGTGCACTGAGACAAAGAATTTGGTTTGCAAGGAAAACCAATGAGTTGCTCACTTTTTCAGCCTCAATAACATTTTTATAACCTTGCTTATTTCCCTGTAAGTAACACTTAATGCCCACTGTTTTAATATCTATTATTCCTTTATATAAAAATGTCAAGGTTTTTTTTTCCTGTTAACCCAAAAGGCTGCTTCTTTCATGACATTCTCCATTTTTCTGATACTACTCACTGTTCTCTTCTTACCTTTTGACATTTTTTTCAAAACTGTGTAATAAAAAATGTCAAAGGAAATTTAAATCACAAAATCTATAAAGCTCTCTGTGAAAAGTCAAACTGAGAATCTAGTGGTGGCTGTGTCAATGTGTGACATTATTTTCTCTGCAGTAGATGCTGAATTGACAATTGATAAATATCAGAATTCCATTTAAATCCTCTCTGTACATCCTATTTGCTGTTCATAGGTGATGAGGAATATTGCAAGCAAAATACATTAAGATGATCCAGGATGAAGTCTTTTTCATATCCTCATGGATGGCAGTTAGTGTTGGGCTTTTCACATGCTAAGCAGGAGTTTGTTATTTCGTCTTCAAGATTATTGCTCAATTTAGGTGTGGACTGAGTGAATGGTTAATTTGAAGGGAAGAAATGCACTGAATACACCCACTGATGACTTCATAGAATCATTGAGCAGTTAGGGCCAGAAGGAACCCTAAAGTTCATCCAGTTCCAGCCCCCTGCCATGGGCAGGGACACCCTCCACTAAGCCAGTTTTTTCAGAGCCCAACTTGGCCTGGCCTTGAGCACTGCCAGGAATGGGGAATCCACAGCTTCTCTGGGCAACTCTCTGTGGTTTCGTAAACAGAAAGGCACAGACCATCCCAAGTCACTCTGGCTGGAGCATCAAACACTGCAGAATAGACTCTCACCTGGCTCATCCTGTGCATTTAATGATCAATAAATGCTCTTAATATACACAGCAACATTTTTGATGACCATTTTGCAAAGGTGGTCTTTCTGCATTTTGTTAAACAATTTCCACACAAATAATAATTCAATACTGTTATGAAGCAGAATCAAATGTTCATATATAAAACAAGACGTATTTGTATGTATATCTTAAATTTTATTCCAGTTGATATGCAGGTATATTTTTTTTCTGTTTTCTGGCAGCATGTTAATAAAACTAGTTTGTTTCAGATAAAGAAGTCTATCACCCTCAAGCTAGGGAAATTTCTTCTTTCTTTTTGTTTCAAGAAATGTCCTAGAGATAATCATCATAAAATTAAAGTCAGTACAGGTGGGTTCATGGTGCTGAGACAGTGGTGGAATCTAATTAAAAAATATGTCTGTAGGTTTTTATCTGTAAAATAATTCTGTAACATATACCACAAAGCTTAACAGTGTAATGATAGGAAGATGTGGAGACTGATAAGAAATTGGGTCTGAGGTTCACGGATGCTACATTGTCTAGCTTTATCATTACTCATTGCATATTTATAGGCAACTTGACCAACATCCAAGGCACATTTTTTGTATGCAAATAGAGAGTATAACACTCCATATCTGAAAAGATCAATCTCTTTTGCCAGATATCGTTTTCTCAAAGTTTGATTAAATCATTTCAGATGGAGCTTTTGAAGGTCAGTGCCCCCCTTCCCACACATACCTTATAAATACAGGACAATGATCATGTTGTATAACCAAACCGTCTCAGGATTAAATGTGTCCAATCTTTAAAAAACAGAGATTGTACCAAGATTATTCAATTTATAGTCACTGTGGAAAACTAAGAAAATTAATGCAATTTAAACCATTGAAAACATCTTAGAAAACCCTACTCTTGTTTTATTAATTGACAACTGAACCTGAAAAAGTCAATGTCAAGGCAATTGGACTCAGCCTGAAATGAAAATGTCTGTCACAGTGTTTTATCCTGATTATAAGTTCTGCTAATGGGTCTTTTCTCACAGACCCCACTGTCAACTCCACACTCCGTGTCTGTCAGCAAAGTTAGGGCAAATGTCAAGTTAAGCTCAGCAATGATCAGATACTGGATTCTGATAGGAAAACAGTTTGGGTTAAAATTAAAAACTTAAGATTTGTGGGCAGTTTGTTCAGCCTATGTGTGAGAGGCAATTTTTTTCCACAGAATCAATGAAATTGGAAAAGACTTCTGCAAACATCAAGTCCAACCTTTGACTGAACACTGCCATGTTATCTGGACCATGGCACTAAGGGCCATGTCCAGTGATTCCTTGAAGACCCCCAGGGATGCTGACTATACAACCTCCCAGCTCTCTCAGCTGCTCTTCATCAGACTCATGCTACAGGCCTTTCCACACTCTGAGCGCACTCCAGCACCTCAGTGTCTTTCTTGGATTGAGGGGCCCAGAAATGGACACAGGATTCGAGGTGTGTCCTCACCAGTCCCATGTACAGGGGTCCTGCTGCGCTGGTCCTGCTGGCCACACCATTGCTGACACAGGCCAGAATGGCACTGGCCTTCTGAGCCACTGGGGAAGTCTGCTGGCTTATGTGCAGCTGCTGTTCACCAGCACCCCCAGGTTCTTTTTCACTGGACAGCTTTGCAGCCACTCTTTCCCCAGACCACAGCACTGCTGTGACCCAAAGGCGGGACCTGGCGCTTGTCCTCATACAACTGGCCTTGGCCCGTGGATCTGTCTGCAGAGCCTTCTGCCCTCCAGCAGATCAACACTCCCACCCAGCTTGGTGTCACTGGCCAGCTTTCTGAGGGAACACATGATCCTCTCATCCAGATCACCAGTAAAGACATTAAAAAGGATTGGGCCTAACACTGATGCCTAGGGGACACTGCCAGTGACTGGGCACCAGCTGGATGTGGCACCATTCACCAGCACTCTCTGCGCCCAGACACCCAGCCACTTTTTAACCCAGAGAAGAGTGCATCTGTCCAAGCCGTGGGCTGCCAGCTTTTCCAGGAAAAAGCTGTGGAAAACAGAATGAGAGGCTTTGCTGAAGTCCAGGTAGACACCATTCACAGCCTTTCCCCCATCCACTGGAAGGGTCACCTAGTCATAAAAGATCAGGTTTGTCGGGCAGAACCTGCCTTTCTTTTCTAAACTCGTGCTCACTGGACCTGATCTCTCAGTTGTCCTGTATGCGCCACATGATCACACTCAAGATGATTTTTCCTTGAAAATGTTTAAAAAGGTGATATTAAAGCTCATCCCAGACTTGTTTTTTCTTAGTGCTATGATACATTAAGACCTAAATCCTGCCCAAATATGGGTCTAATAGGAGACAGCACAGCTAGAAATCTGGCTATCTTAGGCTGTAGCTAATGAAGGAAACAAGTGGTTTCATGATTTGTGGAGTCTGTGATGCTCAGGAGAAGTTTCACCTCATTTACCTGCAGAGGTTTTCAGTGTAGGCACTGAAATGAAATTTCCTCAGTCCTCCATAGAGGCAAAAATAATCGCTGCAGGGCACCATTCATCTAACCTGGTGCAGATGTGCAGAGAGATATGAACCATGCTCCAAAATTATTTGTTTTTCTTCAGACACTAAAGTACCCCTGGATGGCTAGCTTGGATGTCAAGTTCTCCATTGTAAATGCCAGACTTAGATGAGATTACTCTTATCCTAGTCTTCATAAATTTCACAACATATAGAACTAGTGGTTTTTGCATTATAATCAGGTAGCTAAAAAAAAAATGCCTAGGAAAAATTTGGATTTCCATGGATTTCATGTTTCTTCTTCTTGTAAGTAAAGCTTTACAAAAGTATGTATTGTTAAAAGCAAACTATAGAAAACAAAGTTGCAACTTGAGGGAATATTTCAAATATTTACAATTTAGATGGCACATATGTTCCCCAACAAAATTTTTTGCAAATTTCCAGCATAGTTGAAAGGAAAAGGCTAGTAGGGGGTCATTCTAGCTTTTTATTTATATCACAGTACTTCAGCAGCCTCCCCAGTGTCTTCCCTTTTCATTTATGGAACACCTGCCTGTAGTTTCCTTCTAAAATTTTGTCACTACAATTTGTTGTCTCAAATTTTCTTTTTATCATATTCTTCTTCTCAATATATTTACAAAGCACACCTCAAAATAGTTTTTCACTGGTTTTCTCTTGTCCTTCTGCTATTTTTTTTCAATTTTTTTGCTATAATTTGGGTCACTAAGGTGTATATTATGACCTTGAAAAGCATCTCAAGACATAATTTGTCTAAAAAATATTCTACTACATGGAACATAATGACAGTACTGTATAATATTACTGTTAATAGTTAATTTGCAAGTACTTCTGAGCTTTTTGGATATTTTCAAATTTGGCAGAACAATATCACCTTCAGGTTGTTCATTGATTATGTTTCTCATAGGAACAGAAA
Organism: Molothrus aeneus; assembly: GCF_037042795.1. NCBI lineage: Eukaryota > Metazoa > Chordata > Aves > Passeriformes > Icteridae > Molothrus > Molothrus aeneus. Next base: position 31,831,306 of record NC_089647.1, on the reverse strand, counting down.
AAGGATCTATAGGAGACACATAATTTCTGTTTTCTAGAGACGTTTTATAATTTAGCATTTAATACCTTTCAAGAGATTGAAGGCTTCATTTTTACTTAATCTGTTTAGTAGCTAAGAATTTTGGCAAACCTAATCATTCTTGCATCCAACACCTTCAAGAGAAACTGCTTACCTCAGATTAGGTCCTCTGCCTTAGCTGCTTGGTGTGGAAAACTAACATTCAGAAGAAGGAAGGGCAAGAGGCAATGCAAAATCTTAAGTCAATTTTTGGGATGCTTTATGACCAAACTTAGTGATGAACACACCTAAATTAGGTGCCTTCTCCTTCCTGTGTCTCTATCTTTTTTATCTATAGTTTAAACTCCTTGTAGTAACCTCAGGCTGATTTAGGCTGACATTTGCATGTTAATGTGAATTAATTCCCTGGAAGGGTTCCAAGACTGAACAGGCCATGCATGGTAGAAGGAAGCCCCAGATGCAAAGCTGACCTGAGGCACTCAGCCCATTCAGTGCATTTTAGCAAGATGTGGAGGAAATAACTGAGGAATGGGGTGTCTGAATACAGAGCGCACCCTGAGAATCTCACTCTATCGCTGCCAGAAGCAAACTGACTCACTGAGCACTGTGTCAGCTCTCCATACACACAGTGCTACTTCACATGTCTTTGAAGGATTTTGCAGAAGGTCTGAGGAGCCAGTGAAACATGAAGAGAAGGAGCTTCTCAGTTCTTCGAGGGAGAAACCACAGCTGTGTTCCATGCACAGTGTGCTAGCTTGGCATATAGTAGGATACTAGAAAACACAGAATCTCCCAAAGGATACAGGAGACAACACACAGAATGTATCACGTCTCTTTTGTCCATAGATCTTGTATGTAAGGAGATCAAGTACCACAATTCTAGTTCAGCTAAAATGACATTATCTTATACAACACCTTGGTTTAGATTATTGCTTACTGTTGGTATCTAAAGTGTAGAACTGATATAATTTTAGTGATTGGCAGTACTGTACTATAACCTCCCTCAGCAAACCCAGTACGCTGCTTGTGTGCAGATTAAAAGCTGACAACATCAGAAAGACCTGGCTGTATCCTTGATGGAAATACCTGTAAAACAATGATGGTGGAATAAGAGGCAATAAAAAACAATCTGTTTTTGTTGCTGTTGTTTTTCCCCTTAAAAAGTTCTGAGGAAAATGTATTTAACATTTGTCTTTCAATGACCTTTACATTTGTTCTCAATCTATTTTTAGTAATTAAACAAACACATGGAAATTAAGGAAAGGAGGAAGAAGAGTGAAATCTGGTAACAAAAGGAAGCAAAGTATGATAATCCACAGAAGTAATAAACATGGACAGCAGAAGTTATGCCACCCTCATATGTGTTTCTCCTTTGTAGATTCTTTGGTTATTAGGTCAACATTATCCAACTCTGAGTAGAAGCATTAGAAAGGGAATCTCTACTTATTCATAACCATGTGAAATTTAAAGGGAATTAATATTTTTAATGTGTCTTCATAGTTCTTGAACTCATTTTGAAATCAGATTATTACAATTTAAAGAATTGGCAGTCAGTCATGCAAACATGCAGACACATAGACAAGCACACGTAGGCACATACTATATTAGGACATTGCATAGACTTATGGAATCAGGCTACAAAAACACCTGATGTGAAACATGTTAAAATTTCATTGCTGATATAAATTTGTTCCAATGATGAAGAGTTAATTATTTACAATCAGAAATGAGTATGAAAATGCACAGAAATCACAGTACAGTGAGAGCCTTGGTGGTTTTTTTCTTTTTTTCCTTTTTCTTTTTTCTTTTTATTTCTCTCTGAAAACAAGCTTTTATGTTGAATACATGATTATAGGATATTTGAAAGAAAAGATCTAAAACAGAAGATTTGCCCTTATCTGTTGAGAAATAAAAGACACATAAAAGAACTCTAATGCCAGAGAATCAATTGGATTGAGCTCATAGATAGTGCTGTAGGCCTAATAGCAGGGGACTGCAAGAGACCAACATGACAGGAAAGGCAGGAGAAAGAAATACTGTATGATTAGATAAGGGAGACAGGTAAGATTGGGATTATGTGTGATTTTAGTCTCCCTAAAATTGTGGAGAAGTCTTTGAGATACTGGCTGATGGCATGAGGCATGACAGACATAACAAATTAATATTTTCTGAAGTAATATATCAAGGACTCTGCTAACAATAATTTATTTCTAGATTTTATGCATTTTGTCTCCAAGATATTAAAAGGCACATATGAACTACTCATCTATTTTACGTAGTGTAAAAATGTAAAGATGGGATATTTTCTGAAAAACCTTACCAGAATTTCAGCAGATTCTGAATTAAAAAATAATATTTTAGGAAAGAATTATGTGGGAGGGTGTGCCAGTATGATTTGCTCCTGGAAAGGAAAGACACATGAATACTTCTTAGTGTTGTTTCAGTCCCAGCATAAGAGCCTTTACACAGCCTAGATTCCAGTGTGCTTTCAGCTTGTGTTACATTTCTCAGTTTCTGGAGCCTTTTATGCATTTTGAATGTTGCAATAAAACCTCCTCACACATTCAAACTTGCTCCAGAAATAAATCTGGGTCAGCAGAGGGTAAGAGCTGAGCATAAGATCAAAGAGTTGGAAAGCACTTCAGTATACCCATGGACCAACCCCCTAATAAAGAGAGTCATATAGAGCAGGATACTCAAGGCTAATTGTTTTCTGGATGTCTCAAAGGACAGAAAAACCACAAGTCTTCTATTCTACTGGTTGACCTCCATCACAGTTGACCTCCATCGCAGTAAAAAGGTCTGTGACCAAACAGTCATCCACAAGATGACAGAGATTATTCAGGCAGCAAAACAGTTATAATTTAAATAATCCTTAAAAATCTAAAACTGAGAACAAAGGAAAATGAGACTACTAAAGGAAAAAAATATAAAAGAACCAGCTCCAAGCTGAAATGAAAAATGAACAAGGAAGTTCCAGAAAATGCCAATATAGTAGAGAAATTTTGAAAATTTAGTACAGGAAATGAGCCAAAAACCCCTGTAAGGGTTTCATAACAGGCTATGTACATGCACAGCCTACAGCACAACAGCCCACAGCAAGTAATTTATTTATTCCACAAACAAGTAGTTCTCATCTATTCACTCCTTGTTTTTGTTTTTTATTTTGGAAGCAGTGAGAATTTACATCATCTTATATATCACATAAATACAAAAAATTTTAAATGCTCAACCTTTGGTTAAATGGTATTTTGGCTATTCCTTAGGTCTTATTTGTTTGTGCAATCTCTACATTCTGTGAACTTTCACACTGAACTTTAATGAGCTGATAATTCTTATTTTTATTAAGCATTTGTTTATTGTACTTGATGCTTATTCATCACATAGAAATATATTTTTCATCCAGTATCCTCTCATAGCAAAGAAATGTTGTCTCTTCCCAAATACACAATATCTTGTTGTCCACCAGCACCCCTGGGCTCTTCTCTGGAAGGAGCAAAGCTGCTTTCCAGCAGGTCAGCCCCCAGCCTGGGCTGCTCTGTGAGTTTATTCTTTCCCAGGTGCAGCACCCTGCATCTGCCCTTGCTGAATTTCAAAAGTTCCTCTCTGCTCATCTTTTCAATGTGTCAAGGCCCTTCTGAAGGGCTGCACAGCCCTCTGTGGTGTTGGCCACTCCTCTCAGCTTTGTGTCACCAGTGAACTTGCTGCCGAAGCATCTGTCCCTGGTTAGTCAAACAACACTCGGCTCATTATTGAACCTTGGAGGACACAACACTAAGAGAAACAATCCAGTCCACTCACTTTTTAGGACTATATAATTGCAAAGGTGCCTAAATTTGACACAGAAATCTTCTTTCTGCATTCTAGTTTATTGTGAAATTATCCTAAATACTCCAAAATGCCTGATTTTTGCCTGCAGGGCTATTGAAACTTCATATTGGGGGAAAATATTTTTCCAACCCCTAACCGAATCAGGAAGTTTAAAAGGTTTGTTATGTGATGCATATGTGTTTTATCATGAAGCATCTGAGAAAGTTAGATGCTCAGCCCAGAAATGGCAGAATTGTGTTCTAGATGTTACCTCACCTATTGTGACTACTTCATACCCCACTTGTACCATGTAAAATTGCCCAGCTTCAACAGTCTTCCAAGCTATTGCTCTGACATCTAGTGTCAATGGTGCAGGTATTACCGCTCTTCTTCACTCCAGTTATCCTGTCTATTATTTAGAAAAGCAACTGTGAAAATTGCTAGTGCATTTTGGAATTCTATTGCACTTGAGCCTCTTCTGGTCATATGAAGCCAAAATGGTATAAAGCATGTACACACTCCTTTACAGTTCTGTGCTACAGTACAAAAAATTTCCTGCCTTTTAGAGCATTCACAGCCATGAGGAGTCATGCTTAGCAGCCCTGTGATTCTCTCAGAAGGATGTGGTTTATACCCATAGCATATGGGGCATGACATCTTATTTTTCAGGAAACTGTAGGTGTAGATTCACTTCATAGTATCTTGCTTGTCACAAAGAAGCTGGGATTGAAGATGGAATAAAACAGTAGGTGCTTGGTGGACATAGGAGTTTTTGTAAAAAGGATTGTGTGAAATGGAGGCAGTGGTTATGCCAAAGGATTCTTCTAAGGTGTTTTTCTTCTGATTATTTCATTATCTGTAAATCATAAGTCTATAAAAATTTGAACACCACTAAACCCAAAAATAAAACTTGGAATAAAATTTTAAATTTGACTATATATCACTGTATGTGAAATCTGTAAAATATTGACAATTTTTATGTATGCAAACTCCCCTTCCTCAGTCTAACATAATTACAAAATTATATTAATCAGTTCTAATGACCAATAGTAATAATTAAGGAGAAAATGCACTGGGCAATGGACATTGTACTCCTATCTAGTGAAACATGACATAATTCTCAGTGCTTGAATTCCCTTATTGCCTGTGCATGCTGGAAATTATTGTTTCCAGAAGATAGACTAGAAATTGGAAGAGATCAAGAGATCTTACTGTTGAGATATTAATGTAATATTTTTATGGTATTTGCATTTTATGTACATATCCATATTTACAATATGATCCTGAGATTAGTTTAAGGAATATTGCACTATATAAGCCCTTCCTCTACAATTACCATAAATAAGTGCATAACTATTTTTCTTTATTCTTAGCTGTATCTCTTTATACTTTGGTACTTCTTTTAGGACATAGCAACTTTCATACACTGCTTTTTCTGTCTTGCTTATTTTCTCATCTCACACAGAGTTGAATGAAAAAACTTGAACCATTGGAGTAAACCAGAAAATTGAATATCTAAAAGAAGAAAAAGTGAAAGACTAGATGAAAAATAATTAAGTCTGTAGGATAAGCAGCAGTATGACAGTAATGACAGCAAGAGGTGGACTAAAGTTGCTTGAACCTGCAACAATCATGCTTCAATATTAACTGACATGCACCAAAACAATTACAAGAAATTATTCTTAAAGAAATAATATGAAGATGGACATAAAATGATAAAATTATAAAATTAATGAATCAGAAGACATGTACAAGGTGAAGCAAAGGTTATGCAAAACTGACTGCAGCTGTGGCAAGGTGGGGGTAACTATCTTCTCCCAAGCCACTAGTGATAGGAAAAGGGGAAGTGGCTTTAAATTCTATCACAGGAGATTTAGGTTGGGCATTAGGAAAAATTTCTTCACTGGAAGAATGGTTAAGCATTGGAACAGACTCCCTAGGGAAAAGGTAGAGTCACCTTCCCTACAAGTGTTCAAAAAACAATTGAATGTGGCACTTCATGATATGGTTTCATAGGTGTGAGGGTATTAGGTCAAAGGGTGGACCTGATATCTTACAGGTCTTTTCCAACCTTAATGATTCTATGATTGCAGGAAAATATAACATCATTGCTTTGTACTATTTCATTCCTCTGGTTCTCCCTATTTCTTGTTTCTGTTTTAACATTCTCTTATTCTAAGTTTTTCAACTTATAATAATTATTTGTTAAACTTGAAAACAGTGACATATATGCTGCTTTTCAGCAGGACCACTGAGGGCACAAAATATTAATCATGTTAAGATGCTCACAACACTGTTGAGTTCTGATTGAGTAATATTTATTGTGAAAGGAATTATTTATCATGATTCACTGGTACATATTTTTTCTAAGTAGTTTATTCATCAGTGCTTCGACTGGCACAATTTTAAGTAATTTTTGTGACAATCCCTGTAATAATCCTTTTGACAGGACAGCTATTATATCTGTTAATAGAGAAAGAAGCTACTGACTCACCAGTGCATATATTTTCTCTTATTCAAGCTAAATGTGGATAAAGAAAAACCTCACATGTTAGGTTCAGGACTCTAAAACCTCAGATTACTCAACATAACCAGGGAAGCTTCCTTTTGCTTTAACAATATAAGAACACTGTATCTGATTTTCCCATTATGGTATACATCATCCTCAATAGATCATTTTCAGTGTGACATACTCATTCATATACTTCTTACTTTAGATCCCTTAATTATTAATATTTTTTTTAAATTATGCTCATCACAATCTCTCTGGGTGCCCATGTAAATTATTAAGAAGAATGAGTAATGGATGACTGATGTGAAACTAAATTGAAAGAGACTCAGCTGCACAATATAATATAGACCTTACCCAATGCCCTGTTTCTCCCCTAAGGCAAAAGCCTCAGTCAAGGAGTTTGAAATGTGCCCAGAGGGTCAATGGGTTTAACCTGTACTGACCTTTACAGGGAAAGCACATCAAAAAAAGAGAACTTTCAAGTAGATTGTTCTCAGCCATTGTGAGGTCAAAATTATATATATATATATAAATATATATATATATATATAATTATATGAAACGTGGAAATAATTTCACTTATGTTTATGTTCCCAAAGCAGAGGTGTCTGCAGAGAAGGTAGGTTTTTAAGTCCCCATTATAGTGACTGGAGGTGTTGTCAGTTAACTCCAGAGAGCAGTTTCTATCTTCATAAACTAAATACTCACTTCTCAATTTGGTTGTTTAAATATGGGCCCCTAATGATACCCTAGGCTATGCCAGGCATCTAGAGAGGTGAGAGCCATGATGCTGAACTCACGGGAGACATTGCTTTCTGGACTTGCAGCTGGAGGACAGATGGGACACCCCATCTCAAATGGCATCTCAAATGGTACCATAGCCTGTGATAAGGCAGCTGAACCATGTCCCTGCTGGTAGATCAGCTGACTTGATTTCACCACAGACAAAAAGTAGAATTAGAATTTAGGGCATTAGGAATTCCTGAAGAGGAATGAGTTCCACCTTAACACTTCAAATAAATGCAGTCACATGTGAAATTGATCTGAAGAGATCGGAAACAATAGTCTTCATGCTATTGTCAATATTACAAGGAACTCTGCCTGCAATTGTCGAGCCTGAGATGGTCAACTATTTACAACATCTTGAAAAGACATGAAATCAAACTAGTAATGAATAGGTATCTTTCATTACTCTTTTTAAAGCCCCTTGTAAATATAATGTGTGGGTTTTCCATTTTAAAATTCTGTGCTCTGTTGAAAGCTGAAAACCTATTTCATGTTTAGATTATAGATATAATATTTTTCCTACAATGAACTAGAATTCACAGTAAGTGAATTGCATTCCACATCTTCTACAGTTGTTGACTTGTAGCAGCAACCTTTATTCGTTAATATATTTTTTAATTAATTTCCAAAAACATGTATCTTCATTAATTTATTGTATTGTCCTTGGTCAAAAGCCTGAATATCTATTTTCAAGCAAAACCTGCAAATTACAAAACTACTGAGGAGTAATATTAATGTTCTTGACTTCAGTCTTTTTGCAGATTTCTCTTCTTGATGGCCTTCCTTTTTCTAATGAGACCACCAGATTTTCTTTCCAGAGTTCAACAAATGCATTGCAAAAATATGCTTTGCTGCACTTACCACTGCAGTATTCAGTTGTTCCTATAGAGCAAAAGCAATGGGAAGATTATTTTCATTGTGATATCTTATCATGTCTAAGTGTAGATCATCTCCCGTGCAGCCGATGGCTGATGAATGGCTTCAAGACAAGAAAAACATGCATTCCGATTTTCTGTCTTTCCAGAAATCCCAGAAAATTACAGTACTGCCACTGTTTACAGTGTCCTTACCTTTCTATCACTGTCTGAAGAGATTCAGACAAGGAGACATTATTATCTAGTTGTCTCTCAAAAATACATCAGCAACAGGAGTAGGTTCACATCCTGCATATGATTTTTTTCACGAACATCTTCACAAAACCTGTTGCCTATAAAGCGGCAAAAGCAGTGTCCTAGATTGGTAGAGTTAAGATACATGTAGATGGGAACTCAAATAATCATTTTACCTACCCATGGCCCCAGGGCAGAATCAAATTGACAACAGCTGATACATTTCTATCCTTCTTTTGAAAACTCAAGTGATGGGAATTCCACTGCCATCCTTGGATATTCCATTCCTTAATTATTCTTATCACATAAAGATCTCTTCCTACTATCTGACCTAGATCTCCACTGCAGTTTAACCCCACTACAACTATTCTCCCCCCAATAGGTACATGGAAATTTTTGTTATTTCTTTCTCTATGGAGCCTTTAAAATATTTGAAAATCATTAGCAGATCTTCATAGGAGTTTTTATTACACAGATTCAATCACTATGTCTTTTGGAGACTTACCTTCTAATTCAAGGTTTTTATTCCTTTAATTTGTTTTTGTCTTCTGGATCCTGTCTAAATGGTTTAGAGTTTCCTTGGAACATAGTGCTCACAAAACGATATTCCAGAGCAGTGCAGTTTAAGACAGTTGATTGGAAGTGAAGGTTGTTTCATGTCATTTAACTATAAAAATCCTGTTTATGAATTTGGTCTGAAGTTGCTTTTCGATGTGTCTGTATGAATATTACTGTAATTAGTAATCTCATTCTCCTGTTCCTTTTCTGGTGAGCTGCTCTGTACTCCAACTCCACTCTATATTTTGGTCATTGTAAAATGTACAGATAGTATATAGGTAGTTGAAACCCAAAACATTGGAAGAAGTTGACAAACCAAAGGCAGGTGATTTCCAGTAACATGTATTTGAGAGGCAAAGAAGGCAAATTCTGTGGCCAGACTGCGTATGAATAATGCACGTCTTTAACACTATACTCTCAAAAGATTTTCTTTTTAAAAAAATAATTTTATACCTTGTTTTTTCTTATTTTTCTGATTTATTTCAGTGACATTGCCATTGAATTGTATTCTTCCAAGTTTTCTTCTGATTTTTTTGTAAATATCCAGCATATGTTCCTAATTTTAATGTATATATATAATCAATGTGATAACCAGTGGATGACAGCTCTTTTCAGTGAATATTTTCTTTTGTCTTTCCTTGATTTTTAATACTCTTCAAGCAAAATATATGATAAAAAGATAGGATTTCATAGAAATGCACAGCAATAAAGAGACTCTCATATTCTCTCAGGCAAGTTCATCAGTGTTCTTTTAAAACTAATAAAAATACATTTTAAAGCAGCTCTCTCTTCTTTATGTTCCTGGAAGGAGAACTTTTAAAAAACTGTTGGCAACTTTTTCAATAGTAACAGAATAAAATTGCTAAAACTGTAACTCCTTAATTCTTGGGAATTTTAGTTTTCTCTCCCCCTCATGTGTGCATATTAAACTGGAGATAATAACTTACATAAATTCTAAGAATTTTAGAAGTCAATGTCAGTCTTCAAATTTGAGGGGCCTTAAGACCCACAACATGCTAATGATAATGCATGCAATTTTTACTGGGCCTAATTAATCTTACCATGACTGTGTAAACCTGCCAGTATTGCCTGCTGAAGAACAGCTACAGGACTGCACTTCCTCAAATACACAGGCTTCAATGTTTGAGTAGTGTGTTTCAAAGAAAATTTGTTTTGCTTCTCTATTTAGAAATTATTTTATTTGGGGTTTTTTTCCCATTGGAAGAACTACCAATAGATCTTTAAACCTTAGTTTTGCTGAGAAGCCTTAAATCTGATATTCTTCTGTCAACAGGCAGACACAAAGAAAGCAG